>NC_079137.1:40176484-40922318 GCF_945859705.1 Episyrphus balteatus | reverse complement strand
CAATTAATTGGCCAAAAAAATTTTCAAATTGACCAAGGATTTAAGAAATAGATGGTTTGTCATGCTAACTTTATACGATATGAGGCCAAAAACAGTTTTTAATTTTTTTTGAAAAAACCAAAAGCGCGGCAATTTTTTTGAGTTTGCAGTTTTTATATTAACCCAATGCGGCAATTAATTGGCCAAAAAAATTTTCAAATTGACCAAGGATTTAAGAAATAGATGGTTTGTCATGCTAACTTTATACGATATGAGGCCAAAAACAGTTTTTAATTTTTTTTGAAAAAACCAAAAGCGCGGCAATTTTTTTGAGTTTGCAGTTTTTATATTAACCCAATGCGGCAATTAATTGGCCAAAAAAATTTTCAAATTGACCAAGGATTTAAGAAATAGATGGTTTGTCATGCTAACTTTATACGATATGAGGCCAAAAACTGTTTTTAATTTTTTTTGAAAAAACCAAAAGCGCGGCAATTTTTTTGAGTTTGCAGTTGTTATATTAACCCAATGCGGCAATTAATTGGCCAAAAAAATTTTCAAATTGACCAAGGATTTAAGAAATAGATGGTTTGTCATGCTAACTTTATACGATATGAGGCCAAAAACAGTTTTTAATTTTTTTTGAAAAAACCAAAAGCGCGGCAATTTTTTTGAGTTTGCAGTTTTTATATTAACCCAATGCGGCAATTAATTGGCCAAAAAAATTTTCAAATTGACCAAGGATTTAAGAAATAGATGGTTTGTCATGCTAACTTTATACGATATGAGGCCAAAAACAGTTTTTAATTTTTTTTGAAAAAACCAAAAGCGCGGCAATTTTTTTGAGTTTGCAGTTTTTATATTAACCCAATGCGGCAATTAATTGGCCAAAAAAATTTTCAAATTGACCAAGGATTTAAGAAATAGATGGTTTGTCATGCTAACTTTATACGATATGAGGCCAAAAACAGTTTTTAATTTTTTTTTGAAAAAACCAAAAGCGCGGCAATTTTTTTGAGTTTGCAGTTTTTATATTAACCCAATGCGGCAATTAATTGGCCAAAAAAATTTTCAAATTGACCAAGGATTTAAGAAATAGATGGTTTGTCATGCTAACTTTATACGATATGAGGCCAAAAACAGTTTTTAATTTTTTTTGAAAAAACCAAAAGCGCGGCAATTTTTTTGAGTTTGCAGTTTTTATATTAACCCAATGCGGCAATTAATTGGCCAAAAAAATTTTCAAATTGACCAAGGATTTAAGAAATAGATGGTTTGTCATGCTAACTTTATACGATATGAGGCCAAAAACAGTTTTTAATTTTTTTTGAAAAAACCAAAAGCGCGGCAATTTTTTTGAGTTTGCAGTTTTTATATTAACCCAATGCGGCAATTAATTGGCCAAAAAAATTTTCAAATTGACCAAGGATTTAAGAAATAGATGGTTTGTCATGCTAACTTTATACGATATGAGGCCAAAAACAGTTTTTAATTTTTTTTGAAAAAACCAAAAGCGCGGCAATTTTTTTGAGTTTGCAGTTTTTATATTAACCCAATGCGGCAATTAATTGGCCAAAAAAATTTTCAAATTGACCAAGGATTTAAGAAATAGATGGTTTGTCATGCTAACTTTATACGATATGAGGCCAAAAACAGTTTTTAATTTTTTTTGAAAAAACCAAAAGCGCGGCAATTTTTTTGAGTTTGCAGTTTTTATATTAACCCAATGCGGCAATTAATTGGCCAAAAAAATTTTCAAATTGACCAAGGATTTAAGAAATAGATGGTTTGTCATGCTAACTTTATACGATATGAGGCCAAAAACAGTTTTTAATTTTTTTTGAAAAAACCAAAAGCGCGGCAATTTTTTTGAGTTTGCAGTTGTTATATTAACCCAATGCGGCAATTAATTGGCCAAAAAAATTTTCAAATTGACCAAGGATTTAAGAAATAGATGGTTTGTCATGCTAACTTTATACGATATGAGGCCAAAAACAGTTTTTAATTTTTTTTGAAAAAACCAAAAGCGCGGCAATTTTTTTGAGTTTGCAGTTTTTATATTAACCCAATGCGGCAATTAATTG
The DNA here is from genome assembly GCF_945859705.1 of Episyrphus balteatus. NCBI lineage: Eukaryota > Metazoa > Arthropoda > Insecta > Diptera > Syrphidae > Episyrphus > Episyrphus balteatus. The sequence continues at coordinate 40,920,255 of NC_079137.1, read as the reverse complement.
GCCAAAAAAATTTTCAAATTGACCAAGGATTTAAGAAATAGATGGTTTGTCATGCTAACTTTATACGATATGAGGCCAAAAACAGTTTTTAATTTTTTTTGAAAAAACCAAAAGCGCGGCAATTTTTTTGAGTTTGCAGTTTTTATATTAACCCAATGCGGCAATTAATTGGCCAAAAAAATTTTCAAATTGACCAAGGATTTAAGAAATAGATGGTTTGTCATGCTAACTTTATACGATATGAGGCCAAAAACTGTTTTTAATTTTTTTTGAAAAAACCAAAAGCGCGGCAATTTTTTTGAGTTTGCAGTTGTTATATTAACCCAATGCGGCAATTAATTGGCCAAAAAAATTTTCAAATTGACCAAGGATTTAAGAAATAGATGGTTTGTCATGCTAACTTTATACGATATGAGGCCAAAAACAGTTTTTAATTTTTTTTGAAAAAACCAAAATCGCGGCAATTTTTTTGAGTTTGCAGTTTTTATATTAACCCAATGCGGCAATTAATTGGCCAAAAAAATTTTCAAATTGACCAAGGATTTAAGAAATAGATGGTTTGTCATGCTAACTTTATACGATATGAGGCCAAAAACAGTTTTTAATTTTTTTTGAAAAAACCAAAAGCGCGGCAATTTTTTTGAGTTTGCAGTTTTTATATTAACCCAATGCGGCAATTAATTGGCCAAAAAAATTTTCAAATTGACCAAGGATTTAAGAAATAGATGGTTTGTCATGCTAACTTTATACGATATGAGGCCAAAAACAGTTTTTAATTTTTTTTGAAAAAACCAAAAGCGCGGCAATTTTTTTGAGTTTGCAGTTTTTATATTAACCCAATGCGGCAATTAATTGGCCAAAAAAATTTTCAAATTGACCAAGGATTTAAGAAATAGATGGTTTGTCATGCTAACTTTATACGATATGAGGCCAAAAACAGTTTTTAATTTTTTTTGAAAAAACCAAAAGCGCGGCAATTTTTTTGAGCTTGCAGTTTTTATATTAACCCAATGCGGCAATTAATTGGCCAAAAAAATTTTCAAATTGACCAAGGATTTAAGAAATAGATGGTTTGTCATGCTAACTTTATACGATATGAGGCCAAAAACAGTTTTTAATTTTTTTTGAAAAAACCAAAAGCGCGGCAATTTTTTTGAGTTTGCAGTTTTTATATTAACCCAATGCGGCAATTAATTGGCCAAAAAAATTTTCAAATTGACCAAGGATTTAAGAAATAGATGGTTTGTCATGCTAACTTTATACGATATGAGGCCAAAAACAGTTTTTAATTTTTTTTGAAAAAACCAAAAGCGCGGCAATTTTTTTGAGTTTGCAGTTTTTATATTAACCCAATGCGGCAATTAATTGGCCAAAAAAATTTTCAAATTGACCAAGGATTTAAGAAATAGATGGTTTGTCATGCTAACTTTATACGATATGAGGCCAAAAACTGTTTTTAATTTTTTTTGAAAAAACCAAAAGCGCGGCAATTTTTTTGAGTTTGCAGTTGTTATATTAACCCAATGCGGCAATTAATTGGCCAAAAAAATTTTCAAATTGACCAAGGATTTAAGAAATACAGGGTGTGTCATCTTAACTTTATATGGAATAGGGTTAACAAAAAATACATTTTATTTTTTTTTTGAGAAAACCAAAAGAGATATATTATTTTCGATTTCACGGCATAATTACGGCAATTAAACTTTAAATAATTAGCGAAAAAAAAAATTTAAATTGATCAAAAATTAAAATTTGTCATGCTAACTTTATATAAAGTTAGCATGACAAACTTGGTTTACCGATTCTGACCAAACTAAGCGCGCGGCAATTTTTTTGACTTCACGGCATAAACACGGCAATTATGCGGCAATTACTGAGCCAAAAAAAAATTAACTTTTCAAAAGTTGTCATGCTAAGTTTATACGGGTCAATATGGGAGTGTTTTTAAATGTTTTTGGGGATGATAAATCTAGCTGCAATGTTAGTTTTTGCAAATTCATGAAATTTTATAAGCAAAAGGAACTATCTCAAAATCGGTAAGTGTCGTTTTAAACAAAATTAGTAAATATTATAATTGATGTCTAACAAGACAAGCAAGTCTTTGAATTTTTCAAATCGGTTCATTAATGCCTGAGATATGACCAATTGTTTATAACTCACTCTCTTCTTTTAAGCTTTTATTATAAACAATTGGTCATATCTCAGGCATTAATGAACCGATTTGAAAAATTCAAAGACTTGCTTGTCTTGTTAGACATCAATTATAATATTTACTAATTTTGTTTAAAACGACACTTACCGATTTTGAGATAGTTCCTTTTGTTTATAAAATTTCATGAATTTGCAAAAACTAACATTGCAGCTAGATTTATCATCCCCAAAAACATATAAAAACACTCCCATATTGCGTTGATCTTAAAATCTATAATCAAAGCGGGTATAAAGTTTAAGCTGAGTAGGGGTATAGTTTTTTCAAATTAACTCGAAAAATATGGGTCATATAGAAAAATTTATTAAGACAAAAGTTATAGAAAATAAAATTTTCTACAAGTTTTACAAATATAGTTTTTGTCAAAAATCAAAAATGGCCGAGTTATTCACTAAAACGTGTTTTACCTTTAATCCAAGATGGCGGCTTAAGCACAAGGTCGATTTTCCCGAAAAACTGGTTTTAAGCTCTCAGTGATCCCCTCTACCGTCCTATGAAAAAAAATTGCACGATCTAATTATTTCCATTTCAGCTTAATTTTTTGTACATCCCGACTGGGCTATTGTAGAACACAGTTGATTTACGAAATTAGGGTGATGGTTATTGGTTTTTGTGTTGATTTCAGTTGATGACGTCATGTGAAGGCATTATGAGGATTTTCTTTAACATCTTTAACACAGGAACTTTTAATTCAATTTTACTATGTTTTAGACATAACTTAGGTTAAATTAAATTTATTCTACAATCATTGGAAGTTTGGAAGCATCGTGTTGTAACTTCAGGTAATGGTTTTGGTTAAGCATTTCTCCAAAACTAAAACAAGCTGTGACTCTTGGACTATTACTAAAGCTTACAGTAAATTTTATTAATTGCAAACAAACGATAAAATAATAATATACTCATAATGGCCATAGCACATAAAATAATTTAATCAAAAATCAACACTCTTCAACATCAATAGATTTCTTTTTAAATGAAAGTTATTATTTAAAATTGCTTATTAACAATCACAATTTAACAAAATTCGAGACAACTTCTCTGGTTGACAATAACTACCATCAATTAAATTACGTTGGCATACAAAAATTAAATTTGGTTGAATTTATTTGTAATTTTTAGGTGCCAATATAATTACGGTTAGTTTTACTGTTTTTTTCCATTATTTATGACAATCTTCTAAAAAAAGTTAACTATGCGATATTATTAAATCATTAGTATCAAAAAGTATGGGGAAAATAAAATTTAATGACAGGTAATTAATAATTTAGTTATTAATATCATGAAAGCTTAAGTTTCTGTCATGTATGGTTAAGCTTTTCGTTTTTCCTAAAATTATGCAACTGTTTGATACATGATGTAAATAATTGGGATGTATTTTTAAGTCAACTTTCAGAATCCTTCAGAATACAAAAACTTAAATAATATGGAAAAATTACCTAATAAAAAAGACGGATTTCTTAAGAAAAAAAAATTTATCTCGGTTATTTATGGAATATTCTCAACAATGTTATACCATTCTGAAAAGAGAATTGAATAAACCAACTTTTTAGGTAACTTACACTACGGTCCATTGAATTAGAGTCATGTAAAATTTTTTAGTACTTAGTTGGGCAAAAAAGTATTATTTGCTTTAAAACTGATGCAGCTGAGTTAAATATTTTGAATGCATTTGGTAGCAGGGTTATTCAAGGTTCCGTAACAAAAGAAAAAAATGAGAAAAATTAAGATTTGTAGTCACGGCACATAAAAACCCGTCACAGGGTGACCATTTTTTCGACTTTTTTTCAAATGCCCATAACTCACAAAATATATGGCTGCGATTTTTTTTAATAATTTTTCTGATAACTGTCACCTGGTGTCACCACCTACCCTATCTACCGTTTTCGTTTCGACGTTAACTTTTGGGATACCCTGTAGAAATAACTGAAAAGAAAATTGGCTAATATGTATTTGTAACAGTAAAAAATTAATATCACAAAAGGAAATAAGCAATTAGAAAATAACAAGTTTTTGTGTACGAACTTTTTGATTATGTATTTTTTTGGATACCCCTGGTCTTTACGGTGCAGGGAACTAAGTCCACGGGAACTAAGTCCACTGAGGGACTTCGTTCTCATTGAGTGGGAACGAAATCCACTTTAGTGAAGTGGTTTTCTTTCCCATTCAAGGTGGGTTTGAATTCCACTCTCTAATGGGAACCTAGTACACACTCAAAAAAATCAAAAGAGAATTTATTTTCAACAACGATTTTTTAACGAAAAACGAAAGTAATCAAATAAGCGTGATTTTTCGTAAAAGTACTTTTTAGTAAAAAAAATCGAGCAGGGGCATAAGTCCCGATTTTTTTTCGGAATTTATGTCCCACTTTACTAGTATCCAAATCGGGACTTAGGTATGTCCCTCACTACTGAGACATAAGTCCCAAAAGAAGAATTTCGGTACTCATTTCCCACATGTATTTTTTTTTTTTATTTTTGCGTATAAGTACCTGAAGAGACAAGTTAATATGACCACTGCTGATGCAATAGTAGAACCGGTCTTGATTTATTTTTGTCGGTAGTACCTAGTCCAATGCAAAGCACAATTACAAGATGTTGAAAAACAAAAAAGAAGTTGGCAAACTTAATGGTTAGTCGAAATAGCATCGTGACAAAATAAGATCATGGAAAGTGAAAGTCTTTTCGAAAATATTTTTGATATGTATTCTTTTTAAGTTGATAACACGGTGAAGTGGAAAAACTTTTGCTTACATGCGAATCTATTTAATTTGTACAAGCCAAACGCGAAGCGGAAAAAAATTTTGCCCAGGGGAGAATCAATTTTGAGGTGTGAAAATAAAAATTCGCGCGAATTTTTATTTTCACACCTCAAAATTGATTCTCCCCTGGGCAAAATTTTTTTCCGCTTCGCGTTTGGCTTGTACAAATTAAATAGATTCGCATGTTAGCAAATGTTTTTCCGCTTCGCGTTTGCCAAATTATAACACTTCACTAACATAAAAACATTTGCGTCTGCCTGGCGATCTAACATTACCTAAGCAGAGGAACGAACTTGCGTGAGCGGTCCACTTAGGATATTTAAAGTCGCCAATGTCGGGGTCTTTTTAACTAACTGAAACCTTGCCCGGCTCGCTTCACGCGTTCTCAGTATTTTAAATCCCTTTTAGGGTTCTCTGTCCCGCTCATGTAACTTCTTTGCTCCGCTAAGGGTATGTAAAATCGCCAGGAAGGCGCCAATAACAACACTTTTTTAAGTAAACTGTGCCTTGTCCCGTGGATGTTAATTCCAAATTAAATGGAACTAACATCCAATTGGGTTAGTTCGTGAGTGTTACACTCTTTTCAGTTTCTTGAAAACTGGATTTCGAAATGAACTGCTGATTTTCCAGATTCTGTAAAAGGTCAAATTAAAAACTCGCGACTCTTTTTCTTCTTATTTTACTTCTTCTTGGTCAAATGGGAATTAAGTTAACATTCAGAGGGAACGAAAACCACACGTTTTTTTGGGAATTAGATTCCCACCTACCATGGGAACTTACTCCACTTTACTAAAGTGGGTTTCGTTCCCACTGAGTGGGAACTAACTACCTCAGTGGACTTAGTTCCCGTGGACTTAGTTCCCCGCACCGGTCTTTACTACTGCTACTGCCCCACTTCGTGAAGGCTGAAGGCATAAAGTTTACTAAACTTTGTCAAGTTTTGCCCAATAGACCTTTTATTTAATTTGAAGAATAAATCACTCCTTGTCCTTATTTTGTCCTTTTCTTATTTCTAAGGCAAGTTGCTTAATGATCACATTCAAATTTCAAGCGATTGTAGTGGCATGTTGAGTCAGATTTAAATCTAATAGGTATACCTACAACATAATAAATATTTCTTTAGAACTTGTGGTGTTTGTTAACGATCAACGTCTTGAGCCGTTTTTGAAAAAAATTATTTTTTCTATTTTCGTTAGGTATATGAGAGGTACCGTTGATTTCAAATTTCAATGTTCCCTCTAGTAAATCAACCAAATCTGTTAACTAGTAATGGGAAATATTGAATAAAAACTATCAAACTATCGATAGTTGTAAAATATTCATTCATTCAATAGTTTTAAATCATTCATTCATTCATTCATTAATTCATTCTTTTAGTAACTATTTTCATTCGAATAGTTTTTTTATTCGATAGTTTTTTATTCGATAGTTTTTTCATTCGAATAGTTTTTTTTTTATTCGATAGTTTTTTCATTCGAATAGTTTTTTTTTTATTCGATAGTTTTCTCATTCGAATAGTTTTCTTTAACGATAGTTTTTTCATTCGAACAGTTTTCTTATGCCATAATTTTCTCATTCGAATAGTTTTTCGTAAGATAGTTTTTTCATTCGAATAGTTTTTTTTTATTCGATAGTTTATTCGATAATTTTTATCCGATAGTTTTACTTCGATAGTTTTTATTCAAATGAATAAATGAATGAACTATTCGATAGTTCAAATCATTCAGTTACTAACTATCGATAGTTCAAATCATTCGTAGTTCCCATCAATACATCAAAAAATCACGATAGTGGTATTCGAATCGGTCGCGTGTCGCGTCTTAACGAATCGATCCGTTGACTTTAATTGTATTGGGGTTTTTAATAGACTTTTGAAACGGGTGTAGTTGTTTTTTTCATGAACAATATTAACTGTTCCTGCATATTATCTTTTTTTTTGGAAAACTTTTATTTTAACAAAAAAGCCCAAAAAGTCTATCTATTGGTTTTATTTTTTTCATTAATTTAAAAAACAAACTAAAGGAAATTTAAAATTTTAAATGAAATTTATTCTTAATTATTTTTCAGTTGGTTTACAGTACTTCTTCTATGTATAATACGATTGAGCACTTATTGTATAGATAATTAATGTCTTTTAAAATAATTTCTTATTTTTAGAAAACAAAAAAAAAAAAAAAGGAACTACAAATTTCACTAAACTATGTGTTACCACCAAACACCAGAAGAGTTTGTGAAATTTGATCGACTATGACTCGAGGTCAAATCAATTTACTGAATTTATTAATGGCTAATTTAAAAGTGGTTTTGTGTTAAAATGGCCTATTTTTGTTCCAAATGACCGCTCTTCCAATTGAGGAAATGTACCCAAACACATGTTTTATTTATTTCTTTTTATTTATTTTCTTTCCCGGCGAACCCCAAATGCGGAGCCGTAGTGTGAAGAAGTAGAGTGGGAGAGTTGTGACCCCATCCGAGATCATGACTATCGTCGATAATGGAGAAGAAGAAAGATTTTTATTTATTTCGTTTCTATAGTAAAATTTGTTTCACAAAAAAAGGCGTTTTATTTTTTTTTTCAATAACAATTTCGAAAATTTTCAAAAGAGCAGCGTAAAAACGAAATATATTATGCATTTTCAAAACTGATTTTATATTTACAATAAATTTTACATATATTTCCTTAAATCATTTCTTGAAATGCAAGTTGCTACCTTGAAACCAGTGTCACAATCATCTGTGCCCTTTTTACTACATTCTTCTGTTGCTTTCGTTAGCAAAACCTTATCATCAACAGCTGATAGAATTTCTTTGAAAACTTGTGGCTGGAAAACGCCATCTTTAATTATTTTTTGTCTTTCACCCATACACAAGAAGTAACACTTGATGTCTTTAGTCACATCGGCTTCCTTAGTTCTTCCACGAACTGCATCTCTTGTTTCATCAAGGTTAACGTTAAGTTTTTCAGAACAATATTTTTTGTTTTCATCCCATTCGGCCTGTGTACACTAAAAAAAAAAATATTTATTTTAATGCGGACTTACGAACAATTAATGGAATAAATATTTTAATATTCTTACTAAAGCTGAACCACAGATAGAAACAAGGATTACAACCGTGAAATATTGCATGTTGAATTGGATGATTTAATAGACACTCGTCAAATGATATATCAAATGAATCTGTCACTGATATTTATACCATAATTTTTTCGATAATGTTTTGTTCATATTCAAACATAAAAATAATATCATTTTAAGTGGATAATTTCGGTTGATTATAAGATAACTTTTTCAACAGTAATATTTTAATATTTAAACACTTTCACTGATTTTAAGTAATGAATTAGCAATTATTGTTTTTTTTTTTTTTTGTAATTAATTGAGCAAAGTTAGAAGCTAAATTGATTGATTAATTAAGGGACAATTTTTTGTAAAAAAAATATAACTTGTTATCTGTACCTAACTGCTCGTATAATTGTTATTTGATTTTAATCGGACTATGTTCTCATTGGAGTCAAATAATGTTTTAATTGCAATTACTATCATATATTGTAATTTTAGAAGCAATATTTAAACTTAAATTCCAAGAATGTATGCATTTTTGTTGTGTTTTCTCTAAATTTGTTTCGTAATTACTTTGTTAAAAAACTTGTCATAAATTGATAAAAGTATCGTTTCCTTTCCTTTTATTTATGTAGGTATATTGTAAAACAGCTTTACCTAAATTCATTTTCAAACTTCTCGACAAGTTACATCAACTACATCAGCTACATTTACTACATCGAAATATTGTTTGTGGTGGGAGTAATTCAAAAATACTAAAACTTCAACCGTGAGGTCTGATGGGACGGAGATATTGAAGTTTAAAGTGGTTGATGTAGCTCCACGAGAAATAGGCCCCTGTTGTCCTCAGTGGCAATATTCCTAAGGAATATACAAAAATATTAATTAAAATTTTTTTTTGGTATTCAAATTACATGGTTTTAATGGTTTTCACTTCTAGGTAAATGAAGACCTCTAAATTTAGTATTCATAATTAAGAATGTTTGAAAAAAAATTAATCTTTTTTTTTTATTACATTATTTTTATGTATGTACCTATACAAATTTTCAAATATTTTTCAAAAAAGAGGAAATTCACAGGACTCCTTTCTAAAAAATTGATTTTTCAATAAAAGCATAATAGTCTATTTAATAGACCGGAGCTCCAGAGCAAAACTAGAACAAATTCGTTCAAGAGTTTTTATTGCTGATTTTGATTCCTTGGTATAAAAGAATACTATAGCCAAAAGTGCTACTAAATCCATTGGTGCATTTCTGAGAAAACGGCAACACTGGTCGGTTTTCAGTTTTTTTTATTTAACTCGAAAACCAAGCCTAACTTTGAAATGGTTCAAAGACACTTTTCATAGCAAATTAAATTTTCTGTCATGTTAAGATGACACTGAAATTCTAACCTAAAATCAAAGAAAAAAAAGTTAAAAAATTGACGATTTAATTTTTTTCTACTAAATCTAGGGGCATTTTATGTATGTAGCCGGTACGTCCAAACTTTGTACTAATGAAATAAAGTAGAGATCCTTTGATAATATGCAATTTTTAATTTTTTTTGTCAAGAAACAACTTAAATGTACCTACCTATTCAAAAAATTAGCACTTTTTCCAAATTTTTTCCCAAACAAATCAAAAGTTCTTCAGATATTTGAAAAAATTTCATACTGTCCTAACCTTGCTAGAAGAACCCGGACTTTGACTGACTATAAAATTGAATTCAACTAACTCACGGAATTCATTTGTATATATTTTTTTACATAATTTCATTGTGAATAAGTCTGTCCTTGGACATTTTCGGTTTAAATGAGTAAAAATGGAGCTATGAAATAAAAACGACACCGACCTCTTTTCCAAGATGGTGGCTGTTCCCGATGTTTTACCATCCCAAAAAATTCATTTTTACGATAAGGACATACACCCAAACACGTTCCATGAAAAAAATTTGTCCCGCAAAAAATGCAATTTGATTTACTAATTTGCCTGGCCTATTTTGTTTGAAACTAATTTGAATATTTTTTTTCGTTTTTCAAGAGAAACTTTTCGTTGGTCGCTGATTTTACAAGAATTGTTTTTCAGGCCATTGAAAACAGTTAAAGAGTTGGTATTAAATGTTCTTCTATGCAATAGACCAAAGCTAATGGCTCTCCGTCGATCCATTCGATGTGTATTTATAAAAATGCACATACACACAATTGCACACAAGCCCATAAGGCTGCAAATAAATTTGTTTGTTTGTCATATTTAGTTTATATTAAATCAATCCCTCTAAGTATGTTTACTTTAAAAGTCTAAAAGTTACCAATTTATACGATTTTATCGAGTTTTAAAAACTTGCTTTTAACTAAAAAAGTCAAAAATTTGGAAAAAGTGCTAATTTTTGAATAGGTACATTTAAGTTGTTTCTTAACAAAAAAAAAAAAATTGCATATTATCAAAGTTTGGACGTACCGGCTACATACACAAAATGCCCCTAGATTTAGTAAAAAAAAATTAAATCGTCAATTTTTTAACTTTTTTTTCTTTGATTTTAGGTTACAATTTCAGTGAAAAATAGTTTTTAAAATTTTTTAATTTTAACATGACAGAAAATTTAATTTGCTATGAAAAGTGTCTTTGAACCATTTCAAAGTTAGGCTTGGTTTTCGAGTTAAATAAAAAAAACTGAAAACCAACCAGTGCAGTGTTGCCGTTTTCTCAGAAATGCACCAATGGATTTAGTAGCACTTTTGGCTGAATTATTCTTTTATGCCAAGGAATCATAATCAGCAATAAAAACTCATGAACGAATTTGTTCCATTCAAAAGTGTCTATTCAATAGACTACTATTAAGTTGGAAGGAAATCGTTTCATTAGCTTAGACTTCTTCTTCCTTTGTAAGGGATCATAACACTTTACACTAGAGATGCACCCGTAAGTTTTCTTAGTAGACCTTAGAAAGCAGTGACAGCGTAAGGCTTTTCGGATTTTAACGTTATAATAGGTATAGAAAAAAATAGACTGATAGACAGGCCGAATTTCGGGATCCACTTTTTTCGCATTCTCTACATACAATTCGTAGATTGTAAGTTTAATGGAAAAGCATGTAGGCATTTAACCTTTTAACAAGTCTCGGCCAGCAATTTGTTAAATAAATCTTTTGAGCTTGGTACTAAGCATGAGCAGTTTCTGAGAAATAGAGCTTCAAAAATCACAAACATATTAACTGAAAGTTTTTATGACTCACTCACTCAATTACTCTTTGGCAGATCTTCAAAATGCGGCAGATCTTGAAATTTTGAACAGTGATCGGTAGATTTTTGAAAGATAGGTAGTTTCAGTTGTGAGATTCTCCCTAGTTAAGCAGTGGTAATACTCTCACTCTCTATCTATACAGGCTCTTTTCCAGACTAGTGATGATCTTATCACTCACGCATCTGATTCCTTTTAAAATATATTTTTAACACTCGATTTCACAGCACTCTTTGTATTGCTTTTACCTACTTTTTAAACCGACGATTATTCTTCCTTCAATCTATCTACATAAATAAAGCTGTAACTAAGTCCTAGTTTTCTTTTGGAGTCCCAATCTATAGCCTCACGATCAAGTTTAATGCTTTGCCTACCAACATTCGGATTCAAGCAAATAGTGAAATCCTGCAGCTCATTAACTGATATTTTGGGAAGATTTCTTCGGTTATAAGATTTGTCGCAAGAATAGCACTTTCTTGCGACAAATCCTATACTTGCCTAGTTGACGGAACTGCCAAAGTTCAACATTTTTATTAAATCACCTAAGGCTTAGGCTTATATCAGAATTTAACGGTGATTTTATTTAAGCACCTTCTCTCAAGAACTGTTAATTCCTCTCGAAACTAACATCAAAATCGAAATCACCATAAAACTAAAACACAACACAACAAAAAAATTCTTCTTCAGGTCATGATTTTCCGCCAAAAGAGATGAAAACTCCTCGCCTGTCAATCACTTTGCATTCCAAGAAAACACCAACTCATTGTCGAGTGACGACTATAAGAGTGCACTCCTAAATTATCCACGCTCCAAATTCACACCAATAATAATCACTTCAAGTTCTTCTGATGCCGCACACAGTTCAATCTTCATCCCAACACAAGTTTTTTAAGACGATTTGGTCGGCCAGTCCAAGAGTTGCTGGTTGGGTTCCAATAATATACCTACCCAAATGGTGGCTTCCAGCACAACTCACAATTCACAAATTCCACAAAAAGTGTTACCCACTTATCATTATCCCACTTAAGCGACCATGACCGTGATGGTGCGCGATGATGCTAAGAAGAAGAAGAAGTGATTCTGATGGTGTTCTATAGGAAGAAAAAAAAAAAAAACCATATCCAAGATATCTTATATAGAAACTCCTCGCCCAATTCGCAGCATATCACCTTATAACGGTGATTTTTTTTCCACCATCATGGAGTCTTTTGGTCTTTTTCCTGCGTCGGTCGTCTTCTGGAATTGTTGATGGTGGCTGGTGGCTCCTGCTGTCCCAGCTGCCGGCGCAAATAACTCACTCCCAATGGTCCAATCATCATTTCAAGTTCGTTGGTGGTTTCTTCGGTCCGCAAGTTGCAAGTTGTTTTGTATATATGCCGAGTTAGCTGGACTCTCTAGGTGAAAACGGCAACGCGATCTTAACTTCCGATATAGTGACGATGGATGGATGTAAGCAACTACAAGGCGATGTAGGCGCGAAATTCTTTGTTTCTTCCTGCCCTTGTGGCCAGTTTGAAAAATGTTGCGCGCAAAGTACATCTTTGTTGCAAGAAAGCGGTGCGTTCACATCCATCAAACGGTTCCCGAATGCGGAACCAAAGTGGGACGACCAACAACGCGACTTGCTTTGCAAAAGAGTGTGTGTGTGTTGTTATGCAATGGTGATTTGTACCTCGTTAGGAACCAAACGCGAGATGGATTGGATGGACAGACGAAATAGTCGAAGAAGATGATGATTGGAGTTAGTCGTCTCTCTAGCTTTAAGGTGAGATTCGCCATTCGGCGGTAATAAGTCGATGATATAATGATGTCGACAGCATGTTGCTGTATAGCATAGACATGTACCTTTTGCATTCTCCATGAGTGCATGTGCGATCGTTGGAGGCCGATTGTCAAACTGGTAAATCACCATCATGGCACAAAGAAGCAGCAGAACATATACAGGATACAGCTAGACGCTCGACTCGCTCAGTGGTCAGAATGACGTCGAGGTGCTAATTTTCTTATGGAAATTTTCCCATATTGCTCGCTGATGGTACAGCACATGATGTGTGTTCTGGGTTATTATCTCTATGGATATACGATGTGTGGGAACTTTTGGGTAAATCAGTTGCTCGCTCTCAAGGAAATAATAATAATTGAATAATAAGAACTCCAATGATTATTATTTTAGTTTGATTCGGTTTGGGTATATTAAAGTTGGAATGGGAACGGATGTTTGAATAATTAGGAATGAATCTCATTTTATTCTGACTAGCACTGTAGCACAGAGTTCGAGGCCATAAAGTTGCCAATGTCTTCACTGCTTGACTTTATAAAGGGTATAAAACCGATCAAATATATAAGCTTTCACAGTTTTATCAATTTTTTAAGTAAAAAATTTCATAACTAACTGTAATTTATCGATATTTTGTATGGAAACATTGATAACTAATTCGGCCAACGGCGTATACAAGGGGGGGGTCACGGGGTCATGACCCCCCCCAAGAACTCAAAACTTAAACAAGAAATTGTTATGTTATACTCAATTCCTTTAAGAAAGACCGTTTTCAAAATATTGAAGTTTTAGAACATGAACGAAAATGAAAAGTGAAAAAAAATTTTTGGTATTCAAACAACCTATTTTACCATTTTTTGGGGATGCGATCATATTTTTAGCGAATGCTATGCTGGATTAGGATTATTTTCATTAGTTCGATAATATTACAAATTGACAGACACTAAGTTGAGTTCTGCTGTAGAGTTTTGTGTAGATTTAAAATCCGAACAAGAATACATATTTAGAGCTTTAAAAAAAAAATTGAATTGGGTATGTAAAAAAAAAATCATCACTAGAGCAACTTTCCCTATAAAAATAAACGGATTAATCCTCAAGAACTCATCGATTTTCATACATTACTCAATCTTCAATCGCGTTTTAAGGCAAACTATAATTTTAGTCCAGTGAATAGAGACATTTTACTATGAAGCAAATGGAAAAAATAGGGACAGGCTAAAATCTTGCAGAACTGAAGTTTTTTGAGGTTTGTTCAATTTTTGGCAAAAATCTCAGTTTTTACTATAACTACATAATTGAATCATCTGAGAATATTCGGAAAGCATTGATATTTCATAAATAAGTACATTTTTACAAAAAAAATTTTTGGCCGCCATTTTGAAAAATGCCTTTTTGTGATTTTCTCGGCTTCCGTTCGTTGTAGAAAAGATTGTTTTAACTTGTTTTGTAGAAAAACTCATTCTCTATTTTTTTTTAATTAAAAAACTTTTTGTTTTGTAATGTTTCCGTATAAAAAGTTTTCAAAGAAAAAATGTAGGTAAAATTTTCGGAGATAGTCGTCAATATTACATTTTTTTCTCGATTAAGGTTCATCTTACCGAAAAAATCTTATCATAATTTTTGTACAAATCTAAATTTACATTTATATTATGTTTTTTTTTTTGCACGCCCAAAACTGTTTAAGTTATAACGAGAAAAAATTCACGACCACCCCGAAAATTTTACATTTTTGTGTCACTTCTAATACGAAAACAATACAACAAAAAATTATTTAAAACAAAAATTAGACAATTAATTTTTAATTTTGTCTGTACTGAGGTAATTTATTCAAAAATTATCTTTAAGGTGTAATAGCACCGTGTAGACACGAAACCGAGTGTCATTTTCATCAGTATATAAAACAAAGAAGAAACTTTATTTTCTTTTAAGTTTTTTCTTAGCTCGATTTGGTGTATCAAACTCCAAACTTAATTTTTTCATTCAATTTTAAAACAAAATTAAAAAACAAAATTATTTTCAAATGCGATTCGTTTGCCTGAGGTTAAGAAGACTTTTAATTCAAAAGTTACCACTGTTTATTACATAAAAAAAGATTTTATTTTTTATTGTAACTTTTAAAATTACTTTAGGCTAGGGGAAAAAATATATACATAGTTGCTTTTAGGCAAATTATTCAATGGAAGCAAACGAATCACATTCCGTTTTTGTTCGATTCAACTATCACATTTTCCACCTATCAAAATTGTTGTGCCAAAAATTTTGGCATGACCCCCCCCCCAAGAAGTAAACCTGTATACGCCCCTGAATTCGGCACGGGTAAATACCGATACCTTTTCCGGAGAAAAAGACCATCTAAAATTAAGCTGATTTCTGTATCTATGGTTTTTTTTGCCAAAAAGACTTCCGTCTTAAATCAAGGGGATATCCACTTAATTTAAGATGAAAATCTCCATATAATTTTAATCGGAAGTCATTAAAAAAAAAAAAAAAACATTGCAGAAATTCAATTAATTTTAAATGGTCTTTTACTATGTGCAGAATTGTAAGAAATCATTTTTTAAAATTCATTTCCATTAAAAATTAAAAACAAAAATATTTATTGCAAATAAAAAAAAAAATTGCATTAAAAATAATATTTTTTACAAAAAATGGCATTAAAAAAATATTTTTTACAACTGAAAATATTTGCATTAGAAAAATGTTTTTATTGAACATAATTTTTTTCTGCAAATTCAAATATTTTGCATTAAAAAAAAATTTATTGCAAATAAAAAATTTTCTACATTGAATTTTTTGAAAATGTTTGCGTTAAATATTTCTTTTTAATAATCGTCGGACTTCTTACCAAATTATATTGTTACGAAAAAGAAGAATTCTGTTTCTAAAAACAATTATAATCAAACAAATCTTGATTTCTGGACAGCAACCACGTTGTTTAGAAATGTCACCATGACAAGTTGTCAAATGAATTTAATGTAAGAAAGAGATGTAAAGACAGAGACGACTAGCGTTCAAAGGGGAAATTGTGTGTGGAGAGTTTCGAAACAAATAAAAGGAGGCTGCGACAGGGATGACTTTCTTCTTGATCTTCAACCTCTTTTAAGGCAGACAGCGTAAGAAAATCATCTCATCTAACCAACAAAATTAACCTCTCGGGAACCAGAAATTCTTTGCAATAAAATTATCATCTTTCGAGATTATTTTCTTTTTATGATTTTTTTGTCAGACACATCTTTAAGGTTCTGCTCCTCTAGCCACTAATTCCACTTTATTTTTTCTTGGCAACGTCGAGATTTTGTAACACTGGTGTCAGGTGTGGGGTCATATTGATCAGAGCTAAGGATAGTTCTTACCAAAATGGACGCAGAACAATTGAAAGCACAGTTTGACTCTATAATCCAACTTATGAAAGATAACACCCTTAAAGAGCGCTCTTTTTGGGATGGCAAGTTGTCAGAATGGAAAGAGGAACTGAACCGGCGACAAGAAGCAACAGATGAACGAGTCGTTGCATTGGAAAAAACGTTCAGTAGAACATTTGATCCAACGGAAGTGCAACATTCGTCACCCCATTCCGAAGATGGAGCAGCTGGTGCAGCAGTCACGCAACAGCTACCAGCAAATCAAGTAGACGGGGGTAGACAAAAACAGAAGGAGCTACCAGAGCCTCGTATGGTTTTCCAACCAAGCGAAGTTTTCGAAACACCCCATCGGACTGTGGATGAAATTGCGAATCAACCAAAACGAACCAAAGCAAGTCAGCTTTATGGTGGCTCTCAGCCACGCTTCTTGAATTTTAGTGTCTTGCAACCATTTGATGGCCAAAACTCTTGGGTTGATTATGAGCGGCAGTTCTGCATAACAGCTACTTTCTACGGTTGGGACGAGGAGGAAAAAGCATACGCATTAGCAATGCAGCTGCGAGGTGAAGCCCTGACAGTACTAAGCGCACTCCCAAGCGGAAAACCAGTTAGTTTCGAAGCGCTTACCAAACTCTTACGGCAACGTTTTAGTCTCGATACTCATACAAGTTTTTCTCTCCTCCGAAACCGTGTGCAAAAACCAAAAGAAACACTAGCCGAGTTTGCCGTCCAGCTGCAACGTCTCTCCGTAGCTGCATTCCCAGGTTGTGCCGAAAAAGTGGTAGGGGAAATTGTATTGAGCCAATTCGTTGATGGAATTCGTGACGAACAGGTCCAGAATTTCGTCGCTATTGGACGTCCTCAAAGTTTGCAGGATGCTCTAGGAATTGCTCTGGATGTCACTACTCGCCTCGAGCGCCGTGGTCACAAACATGTTTTTATGACAATCCCCGATCAGAGTAAGAGAGACGACCAGAAACAAACAGCTAACGAAAACCCTAAAGATATCCGATTTTCTTATACGTATTCGGAAAACTAGATACCACTGGCAATGTAGAGCGGAAGCCAGTGGTGAAAGAAATCACCGCTCCCTCATTAAATAATTCATCTTTTGTTTCTCCCACAGAATCCCCACTAGAAACCGTGACCACGGAAGAAAATAAATCCAGCTTTGTTGGCGTCGTCGGCGAGGCCAGCATCAATTTATTCGCTTATATCGAAGGCAAAAAATGCTGCATGATCATTGACTCAGGTGCAAACATATCAGTAATTTCTGAAAACTATTTGCCTGAGAATGCAAAAATTGGTGGCTCTCCTCTTCGTATATCAGGTATATCCGGAGGTATGATCGTTTCAAAAGGCACAGTTGAACTGAAATTTGTAATTAACCACCAAGAGCACCAACACAACTTTGCCGTGGTGACAACGAATACGCCAAGCATTTTAGGACTAGATTTCTTAGTTAAAAATGAATGTTTCATAGACTTTGAAGAGATGTGTTTGGAAATTCGAGGCAGGAAACATCCGTTGCACCTTCCGTGTGGAGCTCCGAACAGTTTACTTCTCACAAGGGCATCACATCTCTTGCCAGCACGAACAGAAACGTTAATAAAAGTTCAGCATCCAACCGCTTTCGAAGGCGAATTTGCATCGGTCGAGTATTCTAAAAATTGTGATTTGCCTGATGGTGTCTTGTTGGGCAGAGGGTTATTGGAACCAATTGACGATGAAATTTTTATTCGATTGGTCAATACTTCTTCAAAAGACATCACCATTCCACGAAATAAAATAGTCGGTAAGATGGAAAAAGCTGAGATTTGTGAGATCCCCCTAAATGAGGATAAGAACAGCTTAACTACAATTGATGACCTGGTGACATGCTCAAAACATCTTCTCACAGAGAAACAAGAACGAGAATTCAGAAATTTACTTCAAAAATATTCTTCTGTATTTTCAGTGGGACCAGCAGACTTCGGACGGACAAATTTGACACAGCATACCATCAGTACTGGCGATGCGAAACCAATTAAGCTACCGCCAAGGCGTTTGCCGATAGCTAAGCGAAAAGAAATGGACGAACTCGTCAAAGACATGCTGGAAAGAGGTGTAATCGAACCTTCAAACAGCCCTTGGGCAGCCCCAGTAGTTTTGGTGCGAAAAAAAGATGGGTCCACCAGGTTTTGCGTGGACTACAGGCGCTTAAACGAAGTCACAAAGAAGGACTCATATCCGTTGCCCTTGATGGAAGACCTGCTTACATCCGTTGGAGGATCATCTTGGTTTTCCACTATGGATCTGCAAAGCGGTTATTGGCAGGTAGAGATGAACGCCGAAGACAAGGAAAAAACAGCATTTACCAGCGGCACCGGCCTATGGCAATTCCTTGTCATGCCATTCGGGTTAAGCAACGCTGGTGCTACCTTCGAAAGGCTAATGGACCGCGTATTGAAGGGCTTTCCTGTGTATTTAGATGACATCATTTGCCATTCAAATGGATTTGAAGAACATCTAGCTAAGCTTGAAGACATTTTTATAAGATTAAAGGATGCTAACCTTAAGCTCAGTCCAAGTAAGTGCCATTTTTTTAAGAAAAGCGTTAAGTTCTTAGGTCATATAGTGTCCGAATCAGGGTTGAGAACGGATCCTGACAAAGTGGAAGCTGTTCTACAGTGGCCAATCCCAAAAACTAAAAGGCAAGTCAAAAGTTTTCTTGGTCTCTGTTCCTATTACAGAAAATTCATCGGAGGCTTCTCGACTGTCGCAAAGCCATTATTCGAGCTAACTGAAGATAGACGTCGTTTTGAATGGAGCCCTACTTGTGACGAAGCTTTGAAGAAACTAAAAACAACTCTTACTTCTGCCCCCATATTAGGCTTCCCGATTGAAGCAGGAACTTTCGTCCTGGATACGGATGCTTCAAACGTCGGAGTAGGTGCAGTATTGAGCCAAAAACAGGGTGAGTCGGAAGTAGTTCTAGAATATTTCAGCAAGACGCTAAACCGAAATGAACGTAATTACTGCGTCACTCGGAGGGAGCTCCTGGCAGTAATTCTAGCTTCAAAAAGATTCCATCATTATTTATTCGGAAGGCGTTTCTTATTGCGGACGGACCATGCTTCACTTAGATGGCTATACAACTTCAAAACACCAGAAGGGCAGATGGCTAGATGGATCGAAATACTCCAGCAGTATGACTTCGGGATCCTCCACCGACCTGGAGCTAAACATGGCAATGCCGATAGCCTTTCCAGAAGACCCTGTGGCAGTTGTAAGGTGTGCTCTCGTGCAGAAGAAAAGGAAAAACTAAACGCCGAAATTCTTGCTCTTCAGGCAGTACCGTTGACGATGGAAGAAAGGCAGCGAAAAGATTCTACATTAGCAAAGGTAAGAACGTGGTTAGAAACAGGTAATCGTCCATCGAAGCAAAGCATTGTCGGAGAAAACTCAACCGTCAAAGCATACTGGAGTTTGTTCAGGCAACTTAAACTTGTTAACGACGTCATTTCGAAGGTCTTCAAAGGAGATTTGGGAAGAGACAGTTTCCTAGAAGTCGTCCCCAAAAGTTTTGTTCCAGACGTACTGGCGTCCCTACACAACAGTCCCTGCGGGGGCCATTTTGGACATAAAAAGACACTGGGTAAGGTTAAAAGCAGATATTTTTGGATAGGTCGCACCACAGATGTCAAAGTCTGGTGTCTAAGCTGTCACCAATGTACCGCTCGAAAAGGCCCTTCCACCAGGACTCGTGGCAGACTTCAACCTAGCATCACAGGTGCTCCCTTCGAAAGGATTGCTGTGGATGTTCTGGGCCCTTTACCACGTACAACGAATGGAAACCGATTCATCATAGTAGTAATGGACTATTTTACGAAATGGCCCGAATGCTTCGCTGTGCCTTGTCAAACTGCAGAGGTAGTTATTAGTAAATTAATCGACGAAGTCTTTTGCAGGTTCGGGCTACCTTATTTCATCCACTCTGACCAAGGTCGCAATTTCGAGGCGGAAATCTTTAGATGTGCAATGGAAGTCTTGGGTGTCGAAAAAACAAGAACTACACCTTTAAGGCCCCAGTCAGATGGGATGGTTGAGAGGTTTAATCGGACGCTCCTCGATTACTTAGCCAAGTTCACCTGTAGACAACAAACTGAGTGGGACAAACATCTACAACCGGCACTTCTGGCTTATCGCACGGCAGAGCACGAGTCGACAAACTTCTCTCCAGCCCTAGTAATGTTCGGTCGCGAGCTCAAATTACCCATCGACTTATTACGAAGCACCCCACCGGAGGAAGCAATAACAATTCCCGAGTATGTATCAGAAGTTCGAAGGAGGTTTCAGAATGTCCATCAAGTTGTCCAAGCCAACCTACAATTAACAGCAGACTCAATGAAATCCAGGTATGATTTAAAATCGAAACCTTTATCTTTTGCAGCTGAAGAAAAAGTGTGGTTCTACAACCCGAAACGACGAGTCGGTTTTTGCCCTAAACTTCAATGCGACTGGGAGGGACCGGTGGAGGTTGTGAAGTGTCTTTCGGATCTAGTCTACCAGATACGAATTCCTGGAACTCGCAAGCTGAAGGTGGTGCATTTGAATCGTCTGGCGCGGTATGTGGAGCCTACTATGACTCAGTTGGAACTTTGAGTCTTGAAGAGGGGGCTATGTTACGAAAAAGAAGAATTCTGTTTCTAAAAACAATTATAATCAAACAAATCTTGATTTCTGGACAGCAACCACGTTGTTTAGAAATGTCACCATGACAAGTTGTCAAATGAATTTAATGTAAGAAAGAGATGTAAAGACAGAGACGACTAGCGTTCAAAGGGGAAATTGTGTGTGGAGAGTTTCGAAACAAATAAAAGGAGGCTGCGACAGGGATGACTTTCTTCTTGATCTTCAACCTCTTTTAAGGCAGACAGCGTAAGAAAATCATCTCATCTAACCAACAAAATTAACCTCTCGGGAACCAGAAATTCTTTGCAATAAAATTATCATCTTTCGAGATTATTTTCTTTTTATGATTTTTTTGTCAGACACATCTTTAAGGTTCTGCTCCTCTAGCCACTAATTCCACTTTATTTTTTCTTGGCAACGTCGAGATTTTGTAACAATATTTTTTTTAAATGCATTGTTTTATTTGAATGGTTTATTTCAGAAACAGCATAAGTCCATGAGCACTAACTTTTCAGGAGCAACAAAAAAATGTTTTTTATGTTAAAACTCCACAAGACTTCAAATTTAGAGTATGACGGGTTATAATCTAGCTGAAGACGCATTTAAAAACCTTAAAAATATAAACCTTTTTTCAAGTCTTAGCGGGTTTTTAAGCCTTTAAAGTCGATGGACTTATGTCGTTTCTGAAATAAACGAATTTTTGTTGGTAAAACTTTTGTTTTCATCTAGCTATAGCTTTTGAACCCTGCTTCTGATTTTAATGAATAAATTAGTAGTAGATAGAGTAAATCTTTATTGATGTATAATTTTTAAGCTTGCGTGTCATGATGGCTGCCAAAATAATTAAAAACTGGTAAAATTTCATATATTCAACAGTTAAAAACGCTACCACCGCGAGAAATTTAGCTATAACTTTTGAACCCTGATGAACCTTAATGAATTTGATAGATATAGATAGAGTAATTTCTTACCTTTTTATTGATGTATAACAAAAGGGTGTGCGTGCCGAGATTGCTGCCAAAATAACTTAAAACTGGTAAAAATTCATGTATTTAGCAGTCAAAAATGTTGTCACCTGGTGAAATATTTCCATATATTTTGAACCCTTTTCTTTCAGTTTTCGCATTTTGGTTGGCCTGACATACTTAATTTTTTTCCAGAAGATGTATAACTATACATAAATGAGAAATCTCAAAAAAAATTTTTTTTTGGAAAAATGGACTTATGCTGTTTCTGAAATAAACGATTCATTTGCAATAAATATATTTTTTTTTTTAATTACAAACGCATTTGTTTTTTTGTTAATTGATATTTTTTACAACTTTCTAAGCGGCATTTCTAAAAACATTATTCTAGTGAAGAAATTTATGGGTTGCACAATTTTATTTTTTTTTTTAGAAACTTTTAAATTGGGATTTTATTTTAAATATTGGTTAGCTTCACAAACATAATCTTGTAGAAGTGAATGGGAAATAGAGCTTAGTACATGAGTTCTACACCATCTTTTGTTACATTGGTTAAGAATTTTATACCGATTTTCAAATTTAAACTGAAACGGTCACTGTGGTGTATGAGTATTTTTTTCAAAAAAAATGTTGTTTATGTAAAACGACAATATAAAACAAAGCACTTTGCCAATAGCTAAATTAATTTTGAAAATCACTGTGATACACTGAAATGAGCTCTGAAATCTGATTACAATTAAAAAAAAAAATCTAAATTGTTTCAATTTTTATTTAAAGATGTTTTATGTAATTTTTGTCATCATTTAATCAACCAAATTGGATTTGAATTAGCATTTTTTCCTCAGTACAAATTTTCCAATTTGAATGGATTACTCTCTCTCTAAAAGCGGATAGTTGATTAGTCTCGTCCTTTGTTAACTATATTTTTTTATCATATTCCCATTCTTTGGGAGAATGTGTTATAATTATTTATAGAACTTTTCATTTTTGTTCTCTTTAATGGTCCTTTCCCACCGGATATTTGATAGAGTTACGAATATAGCCTAAAAAACAATTATTTTTTAGTGATTTTCAGTATTTGCGTAGGGTTGCCGAGTACTTGTCCGTATTGATAGGTGGACACCCAATATTTTGAAGATAGAAGAGAGTGACAGCTTAAGTATGGTGTAAAGTTTAGCATTTAAGTACACACTTTTGCTCAAAGAAGATTTTTTTTAAATGTAATTTGCAAGCCTTTATTGCTAGTATTATTTTATAATTTTTTTTACTATTTAGGATTTTGTTTGGCATTAAAAAACTGTTTTTTTTTTTGTATTGCCAAATTATAAAGATATGACACCACTCATTACTTATGTAACAATTTTTCCTTTAAAATATATCATCACACAGAAAATTAGATTTTTGAAATTGTCAACCCATTTTTTTTCATTTTTAGTACCTATCAAATTATCTTCCATTAGACACCAATTTTAATTCGAATCTTTCAAAAATATCCTTAAAATTCAGGAATTCTCCTCCTCAAAACCCGGCGTCCTCTAATTTTAGACTATCATACAACTACCATCAAAATATACCTTTGACCTTAATAACCTACAATAGACCCTTAAAAATCCAACCTATCTGCCTAAAAATATACAATCATTAAAGATCATCACCCATCATTATAAACGACACTAAAATGCGTTTTCGATAGAGTACACAACACCAGAGTTAGTGAAAAACTACTTGGGGAGTGATTCCTCACACCTTGACACAATTTCATCTTACTCCTGCCACTATTTTTCCCCATCCTACAATCTTAGCCCCCCTTAAAGTCATAACATAAATGAAGAAGAATGCATTAAGGAAACAAGCTCCGTGGGCCATCATATACCCAGCTCAAAGCTGCCATGATGATATATTACATAACCGACAAAAAAAGAAAGTACACACATGGGACGCCACAAAAAATATAATCACAAAAAATAGTCCTACCTCTCCCCCAAACTAAGCACTCCGCAGGGACCACAGGATACAAACACCATCTCGTCATCGTCTTTGTCGCCTCCAACGCTGCTGATTCTCGGCTTGTTCCCTTCATCAGCCCACCACCACATAGTGTTTTACATTCAAGGTTCCTCTTTGCGACAAAAAGGCCATGGCGACAAGTGTACGATACACTTCGTCCTTCTCTCATCCAGTATTTCTTTTTTTTTTCAACAGAAATGTTAGTACATTATCCTTAAGATCCGCGTGCGTTTTTAAAAGGACCAAAAGGAAATATAGCCTGAGTATGGAAAGAAAAAATTCAAACTTACGATAACGACAGTAGGGGATTTGCAAAGTGTGTATAAGATCTGAGGAGAAATTCCTTTAGCCGCACATCAATTCATTCATCCCACCTCCCCATTTTGTCCCCTTATTTTTTTTTTCGGTTGGCCATATTTTTTTTTTTTGTTGGTTTTTTGGGATTGTTCCTTGGATTAGTTTCGTTGTTGCTCCCTCAGAGCTTGGGTATGATCCCAAAGTGCTAAGTAATGTTCTTAATGGATGCGCGTATGGAAATTATTCCCAGACAACAACGCTGCACAGCATTCCCAAAGGACTAACAAAGTGATATCCTTGTGATTTCAAATAATATACATATATAATGGGGGGATGGAGCAAGATGGACGACTGCGGCGTTGGGGGATGGGATAAATATTATGGACTACACGGACACGCATCAAAAATGTCTTTGTTAAGGTTTGACATTTTATTATTTTTTTTTATTATTTGTTTATAAATTCGAGAAAACAATTTAAATCCTTTTGCTTTAGGGTGAAAACCATCATAAAAAAAGGTCCTTGACATGGTCGAACAAAAATGAATTTTATCCATCATACCCATATACACTTCCGTTGATCTACCTTATACCGAAGAGTCTTTAGCCGTTGGTAAAAGTCCATAAGGACATCACAAGGGATAGCTGCACTTTTTTTTTTTTTTTATTATTTTTTATTGGTTGCTATAGGAATCCCTTTGAGAGACATATACATATATTCTCTAACATCGCCATCTAACATCGTTTGTTTTGAAATTCTCTAAACAAATATTATTTTTACTTATTTTAGGAATGACTGCAGGGCAAGGACGCCCCTATTTGCTCTTTGCATAAACAAAGACTCGACAAACGGAAGAAAGACATCACTGTGGTATATACGCGCGCGTTGTCTTGATAACACAGGTAAGATATAGAGGTAGAAAGGATCACATGATACCTTTTAAGGATGTCATTTTGTTCTTACAACCTGTGTGTAACCGTATCGATTGTCTTTCGTCGTATAATTTCATGTCTTTAGGGGAAGATATTATTTGCGGGTAAAATGTTGTACAAAAGTTCAACTGACATTGATGTTTATCCCACTTATCCTGTATTTGGTTATTAAACTTTTGAAATCCTTATATTGGGGAGTTGTCATGTTGACCTTTTGATTGTGTCGTTATCCTGCATCAAGTAGGATAGATATTTTTTTTGTTCTTTATTATTTACTTTTACAGAAGTTCGCATTATTAAAAGAATTTTTAAAAAGGATTTACAAGAGGATATTCAAGTAGTTCGTTTTGGAGTAAAGCGTTCTTTTTCCAGTCGAGGGTGATTTTTGAATTCTTGTTTCGCTATAAGACGAGTATACCTACGAATGAAATTTTTGGGAGGATTTGTCGCTAAGCTTTGCGTGGTGTTCGTTAAATATTGTGCAGAGATATTTGTCTTCATCGTCAAAGAAAAAAAACTTTTAAGACTTTTTGTTATTTAAAGTCAAAATTCTTATAAGAAATTACATTGAAATTGAAGATTAAATAAATATGTGTGGGATAGGAACACTTGATTAAAAAATATAAGTTGAAAAATTTAGCTTCAAACCCACGTGATGTAAGAATCACGTAACTACCTATGACAGAATTCTTTGTTCTCTGTATCTATCTTGTATTTTTCACTAAGGACATGTTTAAGATAAATAAATTTTTACATTACAATATAGAAATACATTTTTCAATCGAAATTTTGAAAACGCATGAGATAAGAAAAACTTAAAAAAATATAAGTTGTATGGAACCCAAAATGTGAAAAATAAAAATATATAAAAAATAGAGCTCCTAGAAAAAGAAACAGTGTGATTTTGAGGCTTAGTGGATCTAAATACCTTAGGTTTGATAGCAAAATGTAAACAAACAGTTATAATAAGCATAACTTTAAAAGTAGTACAAAATTACCCCCAAAATGTGAAAAACTAAAATAGTTAAAAAAATAAGAAATAAATTTTTCTGAAAAGTTATAAACTCTATAAATAAGCAAAATTTCAAAATTTGTATGAACATGCCCCCAAATATGAAAAATTAAATAAAAACTAGAGCTGCTAGATGAAACCGACTATAATTTTTGAGCTTACACAACCCCAATCCATAGGATTTGTTATAAATCTTTTTGGAAAATTTAAAAAATTAAAAATTGTTGGCCAGTGGTTCTTTGGTTCTATTTAGAGTCAAACATCATTTGGACTGTCATTTCTAGACGAAAAGTCATGAAATTTGGCAAATAAGACAATAAGTTAAATTTGCTAGCTTATAGAAAATTAAAAACAAAAATCCAAAAGGTGTCATATTAAAATGTTCGAAAATCATTACAAGTGCCGTTATACTTTTCGTATAGATTTGAGATCAGAAAACTCGAAAATCTTATCTAAAAAAACATTTATGGATAAGTTTTCGAGATATCATTTTTCAAAGTATTTTGTCGTTGTTTTTTCCAGCCTGCCTAGTATTCGGGCTATATCTTTGAGTAATAAACAACTAAATTGAACAGAAAAGCCGGCGACTGAAAGCTAAGTAAATAAGCAACAAACGCTAGGACAACTTTTCTGGGTCACTCCAGATGTTTAAGTGCAATGTACTAAAACATTTTTAAAAAATCGAGTTTTTAAAGAAAATTTCTCACGGAAGTGACCGTTTTGGGGGTAAACAAAAATCAAAAACCTTATTGGACCGTATTTAGTTTTGATTAGTTTAGTTGTAATATAAATCAGAAATAAAATTAAAACAAAATTATTTTTGGTTTAATTTTTTTTTTATATTTTCTTTTGAGAAAAGAAACAAAATCGTTTTCCATTGGTTTCACTCAAGGATTCACTCATTCTGAAATCCAATAAAACACTTCGAATCGCCTCTACTCAATTCTGAAATTTTGTATTCAAATATTTTGTTTTGCTTCTCGACTAGGAAATATGGTTTGACGTTTAATTATTTAAATATTAGTGATTCTGTTTTGAAATCAAGAAGAGAATTTCTTTTTTGAGAAGCGTTCTGCCTGTCGTGCGAATAAAATACTTTCCAGAAGTCTTCTGAATGATTCCGGACGTTTCCAGAGACCCAGAGGTAATCGCAAACGACATGAATGTTGTTTGGAAATTTCGTTTTAATAAGTTGATTGTTTTTGCTATAAAATGGCATACCAAGAAACTTTTATTTATTTTTTTTTTTCAAAAAAATTACAAAAACGATTTAAATTTTTTTTTTCGAAAAATGCATTTTCATAAAATATGTAAATTAAATAGCATGTCGACGGTTAAACTTCATAACCTCGTAAGTCATTTTTGACTTTTTTTTTAAATCGAAAGAAAGCTATTAAAACAATTTTTAAAAAATGAAACAAATAAAAAATAGTTGATTTGAGTTTTAAAAAAAACAATTTTTTTATTTCTTTCATTTTTTTAAAAATGTTTTAAGAAGTTTTTTTTCGAAAAAAAAGTCAAAAATGACTTACGAGGTTATGAAAATTAGCATTAGTATTAAGAAAAATGAAGTATAACTTTGACTGCCCGTAGGGCCAGTAAGTTAGTTGTAAGTAATTGATAAGAAGGCTAGTTTTTATGAATTTTTGTCTAGCTTTAAGACAGTTTTAAGATGATGAAAAATAAAAATGAATTTAAAATTGAAAAACAAAAAACACCCATTAATTATATGAACGTATGTAGAACAAGAATGTCATCGTTAATCGTTTCAAAATCAACGGAAACGCGTGTGTTTATTTTTTTTTAAAATATTATTATCAAAGCAGTTAAATACCCACTTTATCATCAAATGGTTCCATTATATTAATATCTAATTAATCACTCAATAAAAGTAACTAAAAAAATTTGACATGGAAATCAATTGAAAATTTATCACTTAAAATCTGTGAAAGTTTTTTTCGTACACTTTAATGGTTGAAATAGTTAATTGTAATTGTCATCAAACAATTGACGAGAATCACGTGCGAATTTGTTGCTGCAGAATTACCCATTTAATGTGTTACACTTTAGAAGAGTTTCAGTGACAAACAATGCAGCAAAAATATTCGGTCGCGATTTGTATAAATATCATCAACGGATTCATTTGCTACATTAGTTTACGATATGAAATATTTCATTCTTGTTATCCTTGCTGCTATCTGTGGTACTGCTTTGGTAAGAACATTTCCATATACCTTATAGGTTGTTTAAAAAAATCTAAAACAATTATTTTTATTTTGTTTTTCAAGTGTGGAAAAGCCGAATGGAGAGCATTCAAAATGGAATGTTCTGAAAAACATAATATCCAGCTTGAGGATGCAAAAAATGCAGTTCATGGCAAAACGTTGGAAGCCGATGTTACTCATGAATTGAAGTGTTACTTTTTGTGCATGGGCGAAAAGCAAAAATTAATAAAAGATGGCACATTCCAGGCTCTAGCTTTTACCGAAGCTTTAGCAAGTAATCCCGATAAAGAATTGGTAGCAAAAGCAGCAACTGAATGCAGTGTTAAGGGAACGGATAATTGTGATACTGGTTATAAAGTGGCTAAATGCATTGCTAAAAACAAGTTGAAAAAACACCTTATGTAAAAATTTAGAGATATGAATCTAACCTTTAAAAACATAAATATATTTTAACTAAAAGCAAGTAAATACAAAATTTTTATAATATTTTTTGTTTTTATCGGAATGTTTTTATCGGAAATATCGGCAACCAAAAAAATGCATGTCCTGACTAAACCCCTGTTAATAGAAAGATGTTTTATACCTTTGTGATAACGGTGTATAATGCAGACAAGATCCACATCAAACTTCAGGTTATTCTAGTGCGACATCAAAAGAAAGGTCTCTACAAGCTCCTATCAATAAATGAAACTGAGGAGTTCTTGGAGGTTGTTGAATAATGCTGATACATTTTCTTATTGGTCAGATATTTTTTCAAGGATGTTCCATTTTTCTTGCCCTTCCTTGTTTTTGGCTTTGAAGTCAGTTTTCTTCGAAAAGTGTGCGTAATAAACGTAGATATTGTTTTATTACTTAAGAATTATTCCTATTTTCGTGATAAATTATTCAAACGCAGCTACAAAGGATAACATTTTTTCAAAAAATTAACACCCTAACAATATTTCTAACATTAGTTTTAACAGAGAAATTAGCTTAAACTTGCGTTTGGTAACTTGTTTTATGTTTATATTAAAAAAAAATAAGACAATTGAATATTGAAAATTAAATCAGTAGGTACTTAATTCCATACAATTTTGAAAAAAATTTGTCGAAATTAAAAACAAAAATGTCAAAATTTTGACTTTGAAAATTAATTTTACAAAAAAAAATTTCATAAAACAGCTTTATTTAAATACAAGATAAAGGACACCCATTCTGCTTTTTAAAGAAAGTAAAGCACGTTACTGTAGGTATACCTATTCGTTTATTTGATTTTTTTTCCAAATTAAGTCAATTAAAAAAAAAACAAAAATGCCCCTCCTGACTATACGATTTTTACCTGCGATATAGGTAGGTACTATATATCAAGTTATGCATTCTCACAAAAAAAATAAATTGCACGACTGGGGTAGCACGTACTTGCTCTTAGAGTTAAAGTTGCTTAAATTTTCAAGACTTTTTATATTAAATTTGGAAAAAAAAAAATAAAATTCGTTTAAAAAAAAAATAAAATCTGAAATTGAATTGCCCTCCAAAACAAGTATGCAGTTTTGATTGATATATTAACATGCATTTTCAGAAAAAAAATTTTCAAAATCGTTAGAGCCGTTTTTTAAAAAACAAATTTTTTATAAATAATTTTTTGGATAAAAAGTTTAAAAATAAAATTGGTATGCCATTTTGTAGAAATCACTAATCAACATCTAAAAACAAAATTTCAAAAAAATTCAATGTCCCGTTTTCGAAAATTTGATTTTTCAAAAAAAAATTTTCAAATTTTTTTTAAAAATCCAAAAATTATTTTTTTAAAAATTTTATTTTTGGTTTATATTTAAATTATATAAGTGCTTCTTCACAAAAAGTTTCGTTGAAATCGAATAAACAGTTTCCGAAATAATCGGATTTGAAAAAAACGGTTCTATGGCAGGTACCGTTAATAATGATTTTCAAAATTTTTTTTTTCATTGGAAGATAGACCTTAGCTTAAAACTAACATTTTAATTTTTTAAACAAAACCGTTAGAGCCGTTTTTGAGATATTTCAATTTTACTAAAATCGGTATATGACAAGTACCGTTATTTTTTGTTCAAAAAAATTAATTCCAAAAACCCCTCTGGAGAGTCGCCAAATAACGCTACATACCAAGTTTGACATTAATCGGTCCATCCGTTTAGGCTGTAGCTCCTTATACAGACAGACAGACAGACAGACAGACTGACAGACTGACAGACTGACAGACTGACAGACTGACAGACTGACAGACTGACAGACTGACAGACTGACAGACTGACAGACTGACAGACTGACAGACTGACAGACTGACAGACTGACAGACTGACAGACTGACAGACTGACAGACTGAGAGACTGACAGACTGACAGACTGACAGACTGACAGACTGACAGACTGACAGACTGAGAGACTGACAGACTGACAGACTGACAGACTGACAGACTGACAGACTGACAGACTGACAGACTGACAGACTGAGAGACTGACAGACTGACAGACTGACTGACTGACAGACTGACAGACTGACAGACTGACAGACTGACAGACTGACAGACTGACAGACTGACAGACTGACAGACTGACAGACTGACAGACTGACAGACTGACAGACTGACAGACTGACAGACTGACAGACTGACAGACTGACAGACTGACAGACTGACAGACTGACAGACTGACAGACTGACAGACTGACAGACAGACAGACAGACAGACGGACTTCCGGGACCCACTTTTTTGGAATTGTCTACCATCGTAATGTCATGGAAAAATGTTATCTCAACTTTTTTTTTTTGTACGAATGCATAACTTGATATATAGTACCTATATCGCAAGTAAAAAAGTTGAGATAACATTTTTCCATGACATTACGATGGTAGAGAATGCCAAAGTGGGTCCCGGAAGTCCGTCTATCTGTCTATCTGTCTATCTGTCTATCTGTTTGTCTGTATAAGGAGCTACAGCCTAAACGGATGGACCGATTGACTTTAAACTTGGTATGTAGCATTTTTTAGGGACTCTCCAGAGCAATTTTTGGAATTAATTTGTTTGGACAAAAAATAACGGTACTTGTCATATATCGATTTTAGTAAAGTTGAAATTGCTCAAAAACGGCTTTTTTTGAAATTTTGTATGTAGATGTTGATTATTGATTTCTAAAAAATGGCATACCAATTTTCTTTTAAAACTTTTTTCCAAAAAATTATTTATAAAAAATTAGTTTTTTTAAAAAACGGCTGTAACGATTTTGAAAATTTTTTTTCTAAAAATGCATATTAACATATTAATTATAACTACTTGCAATTCAATTTCAGATTTTATTTTATTTTTTTCTTAAGAGCCAATTTTTCAATCTTCTAATAAACAGTCAGTTAACTGTTCGACGAATAAAGTTATTAGGCTCATAAACAATCAGATAAAAACATTGAATTTTTAAATCAAGAATAATTTATTCTACAGAATAACAAAAAAAAAATTGTCAAATTCAAAAATATTTAAAATTAAACGTCATTTTTATACATGATTGTTTTTGTTTTCTTGTTTTCCACTGTATTTTTTTTCAAAATTCTTTCAAAACAGCTTTGACAACTGACACAATATTTTTATTGAGATTATTCCTTAGAATAATTTTATTCGTCTCTGAAAGAAGCAGATAGATTTATTCTTAGGAATAAGCTATATCTGCCTGTTGAAAAATTGATTTTTTCTCTATCCTTAGGAATAAGTACTAACTGACTGTTTAACTGACTATTGAAAAATTGGCCCTAAGTCGAATTTTATTTTTTTTTCCAAATTTCTATATAAAAAGTCTTAAAAATTTAAGCAACTTTAAATCTAAGAGCAAGTTAGTGGGACCCAGTCGTGTATTTTATTTTTCTTGTTTTGACCCAACCTACACGCTCAAGCTTTTTGACACGCTTTTCTTGAATAACACTGTATAATATATAAAAATATGTTTCCATATTTTTGTGTGTTTGTCACACATTTTGATAGTATTTAACTCATGTTGCTCACACCAATTTATTTTTATCCAACTCCCCAAGACCTTTCTATTTATACGTCTTAAAACATTCTTAAGATGACTTAACTTAAAAAAAGGAACAACAACAGATTTTTGAACTTTTCGACATTTAAAATTGTCTATCAGTGTGTTTGTCACAGAATTTTTGCCTGACTTTTTGCGCTGAGACTTTTGGATGTAGCAAATGGCGTCAAAAGGTAAATTATATAAATAGCATTATGTAACAAATGGTGTCAAAAAATAGTTAACTTTTTTCATTTTTTTTTACACTTTGGGTCGAATTTTATCCATGTTGGTGCCAGACAAAATGATTCTTGTCTTAATCTTCATGGGCTTTCATTTATGCCTTACAATATTCTTTAGATGACTTGATTCATTATGTCGTTTGCTCTTAGACTATAAAATTGAATAGTAAATAAGTATTTTAAAATGAGTACAAAAATTTTCGTCAAAAGTAATTAATTCGCTCACGAAAAAGGCAGCAAAAAAAATGAAGTTTTGTTCCCCCCAGAAAAAATGTGACCCTCCTAAAAATTAAAACAGCTCTATTATAAATCACTCAAACTACAGCGACAGAATTAAAAAAAAAATTAACATGACCCAAACACGAAAATCAATTGCATTTTATCACTTAAAATCCATGTTTTCTTTTTTTGTTAAACGATTTAATTGTTGCAAAATAAAATTGCCAATTGTGATCAAACAATTGACCCGAATCATGTGTCAATTAGTTGATGCACAATTAGCTACTTACACAATTTTTTTTTTTTTTTGTTAGGTATAGTTTAATCAAATCACGGTGGAGGAGATTATCGGACTTGCTTTGAAAACTGAGTGGTATAAATATCAATCACAGATTCCTTTGATATATCATTTATCGTTAACTATTGCAAACAAACATGAAATACCTTATTGTTGTAATCCTTGCTGCTATCTGTGGTTCAGCTTTGGTAAGAGTGTTTTATATTTTTTTTAAAAAGATGACTTTAAAATGTACAAACTTATTTTTTCAAGTGCGGAATGGCAGATTGGCA
This sequence comes from Episyrphus balteatus, assembly GCF_945859705.1. Taxonomy (NCBI): domain Eukaryota; kingdom Metazoa; phylum Arthropoda; class Insecta; order Diptera; family Syrphidae; genus Episyrphus; species Episyrphus balteatus. The sequence continues at coordinate 40,886,712 of NC_079137.1, read as the reverse complement.
AGAAAACCAAAAACAATGTTGTGATAAACATAATGTCAAGCTTAAGGATGCTATTGATGCAGTTCATGGTAGGACGAAAGAAGCCGATTTAACTCCTGATATGAAATGCTTTTTCTTGTGCATGGGTGAAAAGCAAAATATTATCAAAGATGGCATATTCCAGGCACAAGTTTTTAAGGATGCTCTATCAGGTATTGCCGATAAGGATATGGTAGCAAAAGTTACAGAAGAATGCAATATTAAAGGAACAGATGACTGCGATACTGGTTACAAGGTGGCAACTTGCATGGCTAGAAATAATGTTAAGAAACAAATGTAAGAAATAAGTCAAGACTGACTTAGTAACCTTATAAATAATACAAACATAATTTTGTGGTTTGGTGGGAAAGAATATAAGCGATTTTTTTATTTCATCGAGTTCGGAACCAATTTTGAAGTTTTCAAAACAACAAAAGTTGAGCTAACACGTGAAAAATCTTCCAATTTTTTTTTTTGCAAATTGTCAGGTCTGCCAATATTGATAGATCTCCTACTTGTATATATACTTGGCTTTAAACTTAGTTCGTTTAGTTTTGAAAGCTTTTTTTTTTGCTTAAGTTTGTCTTCACTACAATTTTTGTATATCAAACAGGGAATGGGATCGAATTCCTTCCTCTCAAAACCTCTAAGAAAAGCTTCATTTCTTTTTTCCTTCATTTAAGTAATGCCATTTTTCTCCTCTTTCCCTATTTCGTAGAATACGAGTCCTGAAGAAATTGACGATCGATAAAAAAATAATAATACAAAAAAAAAAAAAACAAAGAAACATAAATTTGAAATTCCTTTTGGGAATAATAATAAAGACACGAAAGTCAAGTCACTGTGAATGAACGCGGTTTTGAAGGTTTCAACTCCTATACCTTGAAAAAAAAAGAAACATTCACAAATATTTTTCGAAAGAACGACGAAGGATAATAGTAAAGTTTTTTTTTTTTTTGTTTTATTATTTTGCTAAAGGTTAACAAAACACATAAAGAACAGAGATTTCTGGAATGAGAATGAGAATATCCTGTTCCCTCTTCGACATTTTGATTTTCTCTCTGTTCCTTAATCCATTCTCCACAGTTGAGAAGGTTTATTCATTTCGTTCATTTCAGAGCTATCACCCCTTTACCCTTTTGGATTTTGTTTTATAATTATTAAATATGTATTTGTTTATTTTTACTATGTATATTTCTGTTTCCTTTTGTTATTTAACGTTTGCTTCATTTCAAAATTATAAAAGAAAAAAAAAAAAACAAAATACCAAGCCCAACTGTAGAAAGCCTATACTAACTTTTTTTTGTTGAATCAGTGAAAAAAAGGGGACGATATTGTTGATGTAGGTGGTAGTAAGAGAGAATTAAAAAAAAGTAAATGTCGATGCATTTTTATTTGACTTCCCTTTTTGTGCCTTTCCGTCATATCCTTGCATCGAATTGCTTTCTGAACTTTTTTTTGTGTTTTTTTTTTTTTTTTTTTTTTATTTTGCAATCAAACATCCCCAGGGCAGAAAATATGATAAATCCACACAATGAAACAGTAGGCTCCTGCGATAGGCAAAGGTGAAAATGTGTTCGGATCTAGGGGTGATTGTCGAAATGATATGTAAAGTTCACTAAGAATAAATCTATCGCTAAAACGATAAATTAAATGTGGAAGTTATAACGGTTCTAAAACCTGCCAAAGCATAACACATGGAAAATAAATGGACCTCTGGGTCGCATAAACTTATTCTTATAATTCAAAGAAACTACACATAATTATGTTATCTTAACATAGGATATTAAAGCTTTTAGTTAAGATATAAAAAAAAGAAAATACACAAAATAAAAAAGAGAGAAAAACTTGTTAAACATTTTTGAAAATTAATGCAAATTTTATACTTGAAAATTGATAAGAAATATCTGTTTGTGAATTGTGAATAAAATTGGTCTTGCCATTAAGCAAGAGATCATGCAAAAAAGATGACAACTTGCAAAAAAAAAAAAAAACGACAAGGCAACATTTCCAGTCACTGGCGGATCCAGGGGGGGGGGGGGCACGTGCCCCCCCCAGAACTGGTTTATACTTAAAGCAAATCAAATTATAAGAGTTGTTAAAATATATGAATAATTACAGAAAGAACTTGGGTGAAACTCTTGTCTATTTCTGGCTGAAAATGCGAATTTTATTGTTCTTTGCATCCCTTTCCCATGAAAAGCTCCACCTCACAAATAAATAAACGACTATTTGTTGATGGGTAAACACGTATGTTTTTCGATTTAAAAAAAAGTGAATTTTCTAAGTGTTTTTTTTTTAACTTCAAAGTTATTTTGGTGAAAGATTTTGATATGGACATCGACAATCAAGGTATGAATGGTATTCTAAAAAAAAATTAAATATATATGCTACTCTATTTTTTCATACGGAGGGATTGAAGTTCACACCTAAAAAATTTGCACTTTTTTCGTTGTTTTTTTTTTAACATTAGTGTTTTTAAAATAGCGCAACACTCCACAACATTGCCTATATATTATTGAACTGCTGGATATGTAGAACAAACTTGCATTTCAGAAAATTGCCCAAAATTGGACCCCGAAAATAAAGACCCCTTGAAAAAAAACTCCTCAAAAGCGACCCTTACTTATAGATTTTTATAAACATTATGTTATTGAGAAAATTTCTCCAGGGATTCCTTTAAAAATATGTAAAAAAAATAGTGTTCCAAATTTCAAAAGAATCGGTGCATTAGTTTTGAAGTTATGAGGGGCACCGGCTTTGAAAACATTAGTTGTGGGGAGAACGATTTAAAGTTATGAACTCTGGACTAAAACGTTCGTAAGCCAAGTATTTCAATACCCATAACTTGGTAAATTTGGCTCTAATAGACCTACAATTTGAACACAATATTCTTGAGATATACAAAAATTTTAATGCAAATAAAAAAAAAAAAAAAAAACTGGGTTTCCCGGGGAAAAAGTATGTTTTTTTTTGTTTTTCTTTTAGAACTTTAATATTTATTAGAATGAAAATTTGAGTATTTGACTAAAAACTACTAGGTCATTAAATAATGGTATAAATATGTCCATGATATTGCAAAATTTTATACAAAATCAATTAAAAAACGTAAACATTTTTTTTTCTAAATTTTATCACAACTTAACAACTTAAGTCAAAAAATAAAATAAGGAATAGATTAGGTACTAACTTTAATATAGCACAGGATTGTACATGCATTTTATGATTTTTTATATTCTTTTTCAGGAGATAAGTAGGTAAGCACTTAAGTGGCTTTTACTGTAACAAGAAAATGAAAATTTTTCCTTCCGAATAACTTTTTTGTCATTTGGTACATATTTGATGCAGAAAATGTGCCAAAATATTTTTAGCCAGGTTTTAGACCAAAATACCGCACTGTGCGTCGTTAGAATACGCTGCTTGTCAGTCAGTCGTCATTTTATTTCTAACTGTTATTGCTGATTTTTTTGCCAATCCATCCCTGAAACCCCCCCCCCCCAGAAAAAAATCCTGGATCCGCCCCTGTTTCCAGTATCGGAATTCTGGCTAAAAAGCAGTTTAAATCACTTGAACTGTTATGCAAATCAAATTTAATCGAAATCTTTCGAGATAGTTGCAATACCTTGGACAATATTGTATGGGATGCACCACTTAAAAATCATTTAAACAAATCTATTCATCCATTTAGGCCCTTTGTCGATGTACAGATAAATATACGTAGAACAGAAGAGACGCGAAGAATGTTAAGATATATTGAATCAGGCATGATTTCAGATATTTTTTGAGATTCTCAAACTGTGATTTAGTCTTTTCGATTATCGTTTTTAAAATTACGGAATGACCCCCCAGTGCCCAGTCTAATAGCATAGCATCGATTTTTACTTGCGATATAGGTACTACAGGCCAAGTTTAGGATTCGTAAAAAAAATCGAACTCGTGATACCTAACAATTTTACATGACATTACGATGATGTCAAAAAAGTGGGTCCGGCAATTCTGTCTGTCTCTCTGTCTGTCTGTACGTCTGTGTGTACCTCGAGCTACAGCCTAAACTAATGTAGCGATTTTCTTCAAACATGGTAGTTAACAGTTTTGTCCTAGAGAACAAAATGAATTTTTCGTAAACGACAAAGCAGATTTCGACCAAAATTTTAAAACAATCGTTATATAAAAAATTTTAAATTTTTTTCAAAAAACACATTTTTGGTTTTATTAAAAATTATTTCAAAATTTTTGTTTGAAAAATCGATTTTTTGAAAACAGTTTGATGAATGTTATCGAAATTTCGTTTTTATGCGTTGAATAATATTTTCTTAAAAATATCATACCAACTTTTGGTTTGAGAAATGTTAGAACATTTTGATATATAAAAAATTATTTTTTTTTAAAACGACTCTAACGATTTTAGAAATTTTTTCTCTAAAAATTCTTTTTTTATGTAAGAAACCGAATTTTATACTTGGTTTTGTATAAAAGATCATTTAAAACGGTGTTTAATTAACTATAAAAACAGATTTTATTCTTTTACACTACTTATTAAATTCCTAAAAAATATCAAATTTTAAATTTTCCCTAATTTTGTTAATGTTAAGTTAATGATTTTTAGTTTCTTTGGTTTTGAGTCATTCATTGTTTCATTGATTAATTCTGTTTTGTTTTAACTTTAAACAAAAAATACTTACAGACTTACAGAATTTAAATGAACAAAAAAAATCTGTGAAAACATCACTTAACTAGTTGTTTTTTATGAAAGAAAAAACAATTCATGAAAAACTTTACCACGTCACAACTTAATTCACTTGATAAATTAAAAAAAAAGTTAATTACTAGGCATGAGCACCTAGCTAGAACAGCATCTGAGCAAAAACTTTGAGCCTGTTGAGCGCCCACTTACACTTCACCTATAAAAAGCTGAAATTTCACGTGAGTAATACAAAACACATATGCAACCAATTTTTGAGTGGGGAAGAACGAAAATGTTAAAACCAAAAAATTGGACCACCCTAATGTACATATAAATTTGAATTCCAAAAATCGGATTGATAGAATTTTGAGTACAGAGAGTAATAAAAAAGCAGAGTATTAAAATAGAGAATTATTTTCGTATAAAATTTTGTCACAGAACAATTCTTAAATTATAGTTCACTCTTCAAGAATTACCCAAACAAATCAAAACTTCGTGAGATACCTATACAGGGTGTCCCAAAAGTTAACGTCGAAACGATAACGGTGGATAGGGTAGGTGGTGGCAGTTTTTAGAAAAATAATCAAAAAAATCGCAGCCATATATTTTGTGAGTTATGGGCATTTGAAAAAAAGTCGAAAAAATGGTCACCCTGTGACGGTTTTTCATGTGCCGTGACTACAAATCTTAATTTTTCTCATTTTTTTCTTTTGTTACGGAACCTTGAATAACCTTGCTACCAAATGCATTCAAAAATTTTAACTCAGCTGCATCAGTTTTAAAGCAAATATTAATTTTTGGCCCAACTAAGTACTAAACAAATTTACATGACTCTAATTCAATGAACCGTAGTGTAAAAAAAATGCACTACGATGTTTCGGCAAGTTTTCTAAAAGGTGGTATGTTCAATTCTCTTTTCAAAATGGTGTAACATTGTTGAGAATATTCCATAAATAACCGAGATAAAATTTATTTTCTTAAGAAATCCGACTTTTTATAAGGTAATTTTTCCATATTATTTAAGTTTTGTACCCTTTCAGAACCTTTCAGAATACAAAAACTTAAATAATATGGAAAAATTACTTCTCCTTCCAAAATATTAGCAAGAAATATCTATGAAAAAAACTTATATTAATCATTGATTTCAGTAAGACTTACCTACTTACAATTTTTGTCTGTGCACTAATTAATTTAAAAAAAAAATGATTTTAATCGAAAACGAAATATTGTAATTTTCAACTTTCCTTTTAGATGAAAAACTTTGAAATGATATTCATAAGCAAGATGCACATTTTTATTTCTCGAATGTGCTGCATTCCTATTCGTTTAACTGTTTCATTCAACTTCCCATGATCTTTACTTAACGGACACGTTACGACGTTAGCTTGTTGCAAACGATATCCTTCATCCATCAGAATTCCTTTGCTTTTATGCAATATTATTCTTTCTTATGTTGCCATTGCTGTGCTGCTACAGCTATACTGCTGATGCTATACCGCCTCTGTTTCATACTTTGCACCCTTTCTACCCTCTATCTACCTTAACCTCTTTTCAATTTTTAATTTCAATTCAAAAGAGTCTTACTGGCAAACGTGCACTCGAATACAATGTGACAGCTAGAGAATGAGAAGTTATTTTTAACATATACCTGCCTTTTACCTGAAGGATAAACCAGAAGAAAGAAACCATATTCCCGACTGTCCCGAGCCCGAGCCCGAACTCGAGACCTAGCCCAACTCTCTCTTCTTGATCCCTGACTGCTGCTTCGGCCTTCCCTCAATTTTAATAAAGCTTCAAGGTTTACAAAAAGAGAATAACTTAACCACACCGCACCGCACAGGCACCAGGCACACAACCCGACCGCATTTGGTTGGTTAGTCGTATATGATATGATGATGGAATGCATATAAAACAGTGTTATTTTCACGTATTTAACGGTATTTAATTTGAATCCCCTAGGGATATCGTGTGCCGCAACAGAAAAGAGAGGGTCCTTTTTGTTTGGTTCCGTTTTTCATGGAATTCAATTCAAAGCCCCAGCACAAACAATACTGAATAAATCTGAATGAATGAAAAAGGGCTGAAATTAAGCAAAGAACTTCCTCCGAGAACCTTTTTTTTTTGTTGATGTATTTGTGTTTTTTATTTCAATTCACTACTAATACACATGTAAATATTGAAACTTGTCTCACAGACATTACTTCCTTTGTGAACCTTGCAATTGGATATAATTTTCCGCACTTGTTCAACACTTGTAATATTTTCAGCAGCCTTAACTACGTTTTCCTCCAAAAGTTCCCCATCTTTCATATATCCTTTGGCTTCCACGACACAACGGACAAAACATTTGAAAACTGCTGATACATCTTCGGGTCGTATCTTCCCACTTTTGAAGCCAAAAACTGCTTCGGAATCCACATTTTCCTTAACCATGCAGTTTTTGGAAGCGTCAGATAAAGCTGCTTCGGGTGGAGACGGCACCAATTGGGACTGTGAAATAGTTTCAAAAACACTTCAAAATAATATTTTGAATCAAAATATGTTTAACTAAAGTGATGAGGTACTTGCCCATGACAAAATAAAACACGAGACCACAACACAAGCCAACAGCAGGAACTTCATATTGCGAAAAATAATACGCCTAGAGTCGAGTCGGTGAGTTGAATGTGTGGGCTTTTGTAGAGTTTTTGGTGTATGGCGAAAGAGTGACCAAAATAAAAGGCGATATTATGGTGGAAATCAATTAGCGATTAAATGATTCGACCAACCAATTTTTTGGGGGAGTTGAGTGCTATTCAATTTTATGAAATTAGTTCCACAACGATGGATTTTTCATTCGTTCGTTTGGTTTTTTGGTTATATTCAAAACGAAAGAGTAAAGATATGTTGGGGGGGCTGAATTTGAATTCGATTGAGAGTATAGACGAGATTATATTTGATCGAGATTAAATAGTGATTATAATTCAGATTGGTTTATTTGACGCTGATTTCATGCTTGTTAAGTGTTTTAAAATGTTTTTGTGATAATTTTATTTAGCAACGATATAATAAAAGCTGTTAGTTAATTTGATGGAGTTTTGCTTTGCGGTTGGGCATTTTATTGTCACATAAAATATTCTATGATTTTATCTCAGCGAAAATTGGAAAGCGGAAGTTGGTTAGTGAAAAACAAGAAAAAAGCTTTTCATTTTTAGTTCTAAGGTAATGTCTGTCGTGTATTTTTAACAATAGGTATAATTTTTGAAGTGAAAACTTCTTTAGTATCGTAGTGATTTGAAACAAGATGAAACGAAAACGCGACACGAACATTCAACATGTTATAACTTTTTTGTTTTAATAGATAGATAAATGAAATTTGTACTGTAGATAGGTAATTAAATAAATTATAATTGTACAAAATTTCAATTAATTTCATATTCAAAATTCGGAGATAGCAGTAAAAAGATGTTCTTTTCCAACACACGTTAAATCTTTTGATCTAGTGGACATACAAATTTGATTTAACTTTAATACGCATGCTGATAACATAACCTTTTATTTGATATATCACACATAACGTTACGTGCTCTACAAGTTACATAATCTTAAATTGAAAAATACCCCAAAACACCTGTGGAGATCTGTTGCCGATGACCAGCCACCAGTGTAGGAAGTACCGTTATCTCAGCTTGAAATTTCGACATAGTTGGCTTTAAAAAATTCTTATTTTTTTTCTAGGCATGATAGAAATATGATTCATACGTCATATAAAAAGTGAAATAACCTTTCAGATGATATAAAATTTACCATAGGTTGTCTTTAAAAAAAATATATTTAATGGTGTTAAAAGAGAAAAAAGATTGATTTTTTTGCTTTTTTTATGAAAAGTGATTTGGTTTGAAAAAAATAAGCTCTTTTTGTAGATGTTGTATAGACATGGACGATATAAATATTTTGAGCTGAAACAATAAGCTTTCAGATGATATAAAATTAATATAGGTTGTCATATAAAAAACATGCATTTAAAGGAGATAAAATACAAAATAGGTAGATTTTTTCTTTTTTTTTTGCAAGAAATTTTTTTTTAAGGTTTCACTTCTACCACGTGTGAATTGCACACATGACTTTTTTTTTTAAATCAGCTCATCTATCGATTAAAATAGACATTTTTCATGAATCAATTTTATCATTTAAGTGATTTTCAAAAGAGTTTGAAAGACATTGGAAACATCTTGTCATAAAAAAAGGTCTTTTTAAACTCTTGGAGGTCAGGTTCCGAGATATCTCCGACCAATAATTTGTTTCCTTTCCCTTTCTATTATTCTTAAGCCAATATCTTGTGACCAGATTCTCAAAATTGAGTTTGATATAAAGATATGAGTTCATAATCAACAGGCCTATATGCATTCAGATAAAAAAATTTCAAATTTTTTTTTTTCAGATTTTCGAAAAAATCCCTTGAAAAAAAAATACCTTTTTAAAAAATTTACTCCAAATCTATCGAGTGAGATATCAAAAGAAAGGGATCTTTAAGCTCTACTCATATCTAGAAACTAAAAGTTTCTTGGAGGTCAGGTTGCTGAGATATTTCCGATCAATTGATTTTTTTCTTTCTCTATGTAAGTATCTATCATTCTGAAGCCGATATCTTTTGACCAAAGTCACAAAATTAAGTTTGAAATAAAGATATGAGTTCACAATCAACAGGCCTATGGATTTGGGTAAAAAAATTGCAAGTTTTTTTTTTTTTTGTCGAAAGCATTTGTTTAATTTTCAACACACTAAAAAGCAAGCAATTTCTTAGATCGTATATCGTAGATCGTAAATCCCAGATAGGTTTTTAAGCAATATTTTTTGAATAGTAAACATATTTATATAAAATTTACTTCGGATTTGTTGAAAAATCAACTGTCCAATTTTCATCAAAAATAAGAAAATATCGTACAACAAATGTTTAAAAATGTATGTTTAAAAAATGTTTAAAAATGTATGTTTAAAAATAAACAATATCTGTAGAAATTTAGGCATTTGCTGATATTAAAACAAAAAATCTGACTTTTCAACAACTTAACTTAATTTTCAACATTATTTCGCAACAAATGCAAGAAATATTGTTGGTTTCTTAGCATAGGGTAAAGTCGGGGGATATGGCACCCATTTTCGTTTTTCGTTATTACTTGAGAAATAAAGAAGACATCTATTTCAAACAAAAGCGGATTTATTTTAAAACTATTTCTTAAATGCAAAATAGGTAGATAAGTGTAATTCAAAGATAATTTCTTGTTATTTTTTGCAAAAATAAAAAACATTAAAAAAAACATGATTGAAAAAATGGAGGGTGATATTTCACCTAATCGAGGGTGATATGGCACCCTATTTCTTTTTGATATTTTTTTGTGACACTTGTTGCATGTGTTGTTGAAAGACGTACACGAATCATGAGACCAAAAGTGACATTATGATTACTGCCTTATTCTGCACTTTTCAGCCAATCTGAAAGCTATTTGGCAAACTTTTAGACTCTGGTCATTTAAGAAGCCTTTTTAATGTAGTGAAGTGTGAAGGGAATCGCAAAATGCTTAGGTCCTGACATTCAGCAGCTCCAACGGCTGCTGTGATATGGGTTTTAGTCCACTGGCCTGGTTTGCTGAAGTTTTTTGTAAATACAATTGTCAGTTGAAAAATAAATAGGTTCAAAAGTAGATGCGGGGGAAATGGCACCGGTGCCATATATCCCGATGTTTTTGGGTGCCATATCCCCCATTTGACTACACTTCTGTTTTTTTCCAATGACACGAATAATCACGTTTGCTTAGTTATCGTAATGAGCAAACACAAGAATATAACCGCTACCGTTCTTTTTGTGTTAAAATGAACCCTCTGCGTCAAATACTTTTGGAAACACACGTACAACAATTTTACACAAAAAAACTTTTCGCTCAAATAGAACTCACTTTTTTGTTTGTCCATTTTTTAAATTTTAGTGGCAATGGTTACTGTGGATCCGAATGCATCCACTGATAGCTTACGTCAGACTGAATTCTTTTTTGCTCTTTTTGCTTTGAAAAGAAGTCACTAAGTGGGAGATATTGAAAGGGTGCCATATCACCCGTGGTGCCATATCACCCGACTTTACCCTACATGTTGAATTTTGATTAAAGTTTGCTGAAAACTATTATTTAATTAATTGGAACATTATCTGTTTAACATTAAACTTAAAAGTTTAATACCATATCACAATTAAATGAGAAATTTACCTTAAAATGATTAGAATTCAACATAATTGTTGAGAGATAAGCTTATACATATGACAAAATTTAAAGCAGGCTCCAGGTCAATAATTATTGACCTGATGGAGCCTGGAGCCTGCTTTTAAGTTTTTCATATATATACTATTTGAAGAGGTCACTGCAAAATTTCAAAATTGATGAGCATATACTCAAATTGTGTGCCAAATGTAACATAAAATGTTGGAAGAGAGAAAAACGATATCCGAGAAAATACTATCTGAGATGTTAGAGTCTTTGTATTCTCTTCTTTTTTTTCAGAAATTTGTTGAGTAGGTAATAGGTATTCGACAAACCATATTGGATAAAAAAACTGTTGAATAGGAGACAAAAATGATTTCTCGTAAAAAATACGATTTAGAAGATCTTAATTTTTAGCAATCTATTGATTTCCCAACAAATAAAAATTGTTTAAATATGTTGAAAATTAAACAAAAAATCAACATTTTTGATTAATTGTTTATTTTTGAACAAATCTTGAAAATTACTACGATTTCATTTCGGTGCTACAATAATAATTGTAGAAAATTCAATCGGTGTTGCGTGTTGAAAAACTTTAAACACTTATTGTAGTAATTTAAATACTTTTTTTTAGAGTGTACAATTTGAATTAAGAAAATAAACATTGCATTTTTTTGGAAAACCAATGTTTTTAAAAAGTTTCCATGAGGTTTTTATTTTTGAGTTTTGGTTTTATAATAATTCATTACAAATATAGGTAATTTCGTATGAAGGTAATGTAAGTACAAAGGAAATTTTTAATCTTGTACATATATAATTTTTTCAGATTGAGGAGTTTTAGAAGGATTTAGAAGAAGTTTGCAAGAAATGTCATACAATCTCATGGATTTACATATATAGAATATAGATGTATTTTTGTGCAAAATCAATTTAAAATTTCTTTCAATTTAACTTACCAAAATTTCACTTGACACTTTGTCTGATAACAAAAATTCTTTCAAGCTATTACATTTTGAATCTCTTGTTAAACTCCTCTATTTTACTATAGGAAAAGAACTAGGTAAGTACTTCAAAATGAAATTCCATCTTCCCACTTAGGAAATTGCCTTTGATGTTTTAGAATATTTTAAAGTCATTACCCCACTTCAACTGCACATCCGATAGAAAAAAAAATATTTCGAGAGGATTTCTCAGTCCTTATTTTGTTAACTATTCCAATTTATTTGACACAAATTCACTCGCTCATGTGGAATCAAGGACGAAAGTTTGTTTCGAATATAGTCATCGTCATCGTCGTTGTCGTCATCGTCATCAGTAATCAAAGGAATTTCTCACTTGAAATCTCGAAAATCGTGTCACTGATAAGGAGCTTTACTTTTGAAACTCCATGTCGAATTGTGTCGAATTGAAAATCTCATTCTTTCCTCCCCCTCCGACTACCAATTAGTGTATAATAGTACTGAACTGATTCCCTGTAACAAGTAATCACATACATAGTTGGATTGTGTCCCCTTTTTCTTTTTTTTTTCTTCGTTACTTCATTGCCATTTGCTTGCTTGCCATATTAATTTCTTTAAGGATATTACATTTTAACGAAAGACCAAAAATTCACTCGCACGGAAAAACACCCGGCCTGAGCTGAATTGAGAAGGGTGATGATGATGGTGAAGTTGAAACCGCTCCGCCCACCCCCCACTCACATTCATTCATTACTGGAAAATTTAATAAATCGAAACATGTTTTAAGGATTTCCGTTTTTCTTTCTTACCAAGTAAGTGGTAGAAAGTAGAGTATAGTTTATTTTTTTTGTGCAGCTGCACTTGTCCTTCCAATTTAGTAAAAATGGAAAGAAAAAAAAAAATTTGCTAAATGTGTAAGTGTCAGCTTTTTCTATTTTTTTTTTTACTTCATGTCATTTTTCTTAAGGGTTAGGAGGGTGATTTATGTTTCTTTGACTTGCACACTGAACTAAAGACCCGTAAGGCTCATTTTCCTATTGCAAAGCTTATGGGTTTCTTATATTGTATCTCATATATCATACAGGCAATGCACATTATTGTGTGAGCTTGGTGTCCTTTTGGGTAGATATATATCAAACCCTTTAGATACTTATTTCATTTTTTCACTTTTTAATGGAAGTTTTTTTTGTATCTGACTACAGCCTTTCAACTTTCGTGAGGACGAAGAAAAAAAACATGAAATGAAGATGTAAGGAATTTATATTTCTTCATATATAGCAAGTGGAATAGTCTGTTATTGAAAAAGGTCTAATTTATAACTCTAAGAAATGAGTTATGTCGAGTATGAAAATATACCCACATCCATTATCCATGCAGTCAAACTTCCATAAGTGAGCTGATAAAATCGGCAACGAATTTGACGGTAACCTACCAGCTTAAAAAGTTTTCGTTTCTTTACACTTGCAATAAGGGGGAATGTTGTTTTTTTTTTTTTTTTGTGTCTCAATCTATTTTGATAAAATCTTTTATGAAAATTATTTAATCGACCTTGTTGCAACAAAACCTAACAGCTTTAAATAAATAAAAAATGTATTAAGGTTTAGAAAAGAGGCTGCCTATAAGTCAAAAGTTAGTCTATTATTTAGTCTATTATTTATTTATTTTAATTTTAAGTAGAATTAAAAACACATTCTTGCTCTTATGATAAGAGTTGCTAAGAATTTGTAGTCTTTTTATATATAGGTATTTAGATACAATTTAATTTTAAAGTAATTTTTGTCAATGTACCAACATAACACCAAAACATGTTGAAAAAAAAAGTTTTTGAACCGTTATTTAAGGTACCTGCGACAAGGTTTTTTTTAACTTATGAAATTTTCAAAAAAAAAAACATTTTTTAAGAAATATTTCATATTTTTTTTTTTGAAACATCAATTTTTAAAATTGTCATACCAATTTGGTTTTGAACAGTTTAAGAAAATTTTTATGTATACAAAATTATTCTTCTTCTTCCTTTTTCTCGGCACTGTTATGATCTCGATGTCGAGGGCATAGGCGGATCCAGGGGGGTGGGCACGGGGGCACGTGCCCCCCCCCCCCCCCAGAATTTAAAGTTCATACTTAAAGGAAATCAAACTATAAGAGTTTTAAAAATATATGAATAATAACAGAAAGAACTTCAGTGAAACTCTTGTCTATTTCTGGCTGAAAATGCGAATTTTGTTGATTGTTGCATCCCTTTCCCATGAAAAGCTCCACCTCACAAATAAATAAACGGCTATTTGTTGGGTACACACGATTTTTTTTTTTCGATTAAAAAAAAAGTGAATTTTCAAAGTGATTTTGGTGAAAAATTTTGATATGGACATTAGACTGGGCCAAAAAAATAAAATATTTTTTTTTTTGAAAGTAACTTCGAAAATCATGTTCAGGATGATGAAAAAAAAATTTGGTGAAAATTTGAGCCGTTAAAAAAAATTTTAAGAGGTCTATCATCGGTGTTTTTTATTTTTATACATGATATGATGTTTTACAACAGAACTGCTAGACGATCAAAGTAAAAAAAATTTCTGTTCATTTTTTCTTATATAAAATTAAATTTCCTACAAAAAAGATCCAATTGAAAATTTTCGTCAGACGAGCCGTATTCGAGTTATTAAGCTTTTTAAATCGAAGTGTTTTTTCAATTTGCCTGTTTCACTTTGGAATTTTGTGATGAGCAAATAAGTGAATAGAAAAATAAAACCTTGACAGATTCTTATAGGAAATTTAATTCTCTACAAAAAAGGTCTTGTAGTAATTTGCCCTAAATTGAGTTTTGAAGAAGTTATTCACGATTTAAATCGAGAAAAAAATTAAAAAATCAATTTTCAATTTCAAAATTTTCTAATTCACTGAAAATTCAATATTTTCAAATTAGCAAGATGTTTTCTTGTAGGGAATTAAACGTTCTATAAAAAATTCCTTGGCAGCAAATTAATTGCTTTAACCGTTTAGAAGATAATCGTATTCAAATCGCAAATGCATACTTGTCATAAGAAAACTATTGAAATCAGTGGGCATTGGTTTTGATACGAATATCTTCTTAACGGTTAAAGCAATTAATTTGCTGCCAAGGAACTTTTTATAGAACGTTTAATTCCCTACAAGAAAACATCTTGCTAATTTGAAAATATTGAATTTTCAGTGAATTAGAAAATTTTGAAATTGAAAATTGATTTTTTAATTTTTTTCTCGATTTAAATCGTGAATAACTTCTTCAAAACTCAATTTAGGGCAAATTACTACAAGACCTTTTTTGTAGAGAATTAAATTTCCTATAAGAATCTGTCAAGGTTTTATTTTTCTATTCACTTATTTGCTCATCACAAAATTCCAAAGTGAAACAGGCAAATTGAAAAAACACTTCGATTTAAAAAGCTTAATTACTCGAATACGGCTCGTCTGACGAAAATTTTTAATTAGATCTTTTTTGTAGGAAATTTAATTTTATATAAGAAAAAATGAACAGACATTTTTTTTACTTTGATCGTCTAGCAGTTCTGTTGTAAAACATCATGTCATGTATAAAAATAAAAAACACCGATGATAGACCTCTTAAAATTTTTTTTAACGGCTCAAATTTTCACCAAATTTTTTTTTCATCATCCTGAACATGATTTTCGAAGTTACTTTAAAAAAAAAAAATATTTTATTTTTTTGGCCCAGTCTAATGGACATCGAATGACATTGAATGATATAAAAAATAATTGTATATGCAACTCTATTTCATACAAAGTGGTTAAAAAATTTGCACTTTTTTCGTTGTTTTTTTTTTAACATTAGTGTTTTTAAAATAGCGGAACACGTCACAAAATTGCATAAACTATATATTATAGAACTGCTGGATATGTAGAACAAACTTGCATTTCAGAAGTTTGCCCAAGTTTGCACCCCGAAAATAAAGACCCCTTGAAAAAAAAACTCCTCAAAAGCGACCCTTACTTATAGATTTTTATAAATATTATTTTATTGAGAAAATTTCTCCAGGGATACCTCTAAAAATATGTAAAAAAAATAGTGTTCCAAATTTCAAAAGAATCGGTGCAGTAGTTTTGAAGTTATGAGGAGCACCGGCGTTGAAAACATTAGTTGTGGGGATAACGATTTAAAGTTTTGAACTCTGGACTAAAAGACTAAAACGTTCCTAAGGGAAGTATTAAAATACTCATAACTTGGTCAATTTGGCTCCAAGAGACCTACAATTTGAACACAACATTCTTGAGGTATAAAACAATTTAACCCCTTGTAGCCCCATGTGACATTTCTGTAACAAACCGAAAAAGATTGCATAAAAGCTCTACAAACTATTTTTTTTTTCTTTTGAAGCTTCTAATATTATAATCTTTAAGTATTGCTTTATCGAAATAGTACTTCAAATTTCTAATAAATAGTTTTTTCTAACCAATAGTTTTTAATTGACAGTTAATGTTGAAAGTTGGGTTTTTTTTTTGAAAATAAGCAAATTTGTGTAAAAACTACGAAATTCAGAAAAAAAATAGTTTTTGTTAGTAAACCAAACGGGGTTTTATTTTTGGATTTAAGGAAAGTGCCTAAAAATTAATATTAGATAGTTTTTTACTTGAATTTTTGCATTTTTATATAAAAATAAATTATTTAAACTTTTTTTTTACTCCCAAAATATCGAAATAACTAAGTAAATAATGACTTTATTGAATTTTTTAAAAAATACGTGTTTTATTAAAGATAAAGGCCAATCGATTGACTTATTAATTTTTAAATTTACGACCTTGGGTTAGGTTAGGTTAGGTTAGGTAGTAGTGGCTGTCAGGCAATTTACCCGACACACTTAGACCCTTATGGATCCATTGTGATACCACAAATGACTAGCAAGTTGGGACTCACTAGCCGAACCACTCGGTGCTTCTTATGAATGAAGATAGATTTTTAACGTCCGTTTTCACTAGATCGCTAGTGTATTCGTAGAAGAATTCTCCTAGATGGAGTTTTCTTCTATTAGAGAGAGCAGGGCAGGTGCACAGAAGATGTTGAACAGTTTCCTCTTCTTCTTCATCCATGCAACTTCTGCAGAAATCGTTAGAGAACACGCCCATTCTTTTTGCGTGTCTACCTATTAGACAGTGTCCTGTAAGGACACCTATGGTGGAGCTAATATGCATTCTGTTTAAATTTAACAAACCCTTTGAACGTTTCAAGTCTATACAAGGCCATATTTGTTTAGTAGCTAGGCAAGTATTACTCTGAGTCCATCTGAGGTTGGTTTTCTTTAAAGCGTCCTGCTTTAGCATAAGTTTGCATGTAGCGATAGGTGTTCCTATATTGTTCCTTTCTGGTTGTAGAGGAGTGACCTTGGGTTACAAAAGGTTAATGCAAATAAAAAAAAAACAAAACTGGGTTTCCCGGCAAAAAAGTATGATTCAGTTTTTTTTGTTATTCTTAGGAACTTTAATATTTATTAGAATGAAGTCTTTAGTATTTGACTAAAAACTACTAGGTCATTAACTAATGGTATAATTATGTCCATAATATTGCAAAATTTTATACAAAATCAATTAAAAAACGTAAACATTTTTTTTTTCAAAATTTCATCTTTAAAACTTAATTTCTCAAAAACTATTTGGTGAAACAACTTAAGTCAAAAAATTAAATAAAGAATAGATTACTAACTTTAATATAGCACAGTATTGTACCTGCATTTTCTGGTTTTTTTATATTTTTTTTCTTCCGGCTAATCCAGGAGTAAGAGGGTTAGCACTTAAGTGGCTTTTACCGTAACAAGAAAATGAAAATTTTTCCTTCCGAATAACTTTTTGGTCATTTGGTACCTATTTGATGTGGGAAATGTGCCTAAATATTTTTGGCCAGGTTTTAGACCACTGTGGGTCGTTAAAATTTTCTGCTTGTTAGTCAGTCGTATGGTACTTCACTTTATTTCTAACTGTTATTGCTGTTTTTTTTTGCCAATCCGTCCCTTGTGCCCCCCCCAGAAAAAAATCCTGGACCCGCCCCTGGTCGAGGGGATCATAACTATCCCACGTAACTGCTTCACACTAGTGATCCGCCTGTGGGGTTCGCCGGGTTGACCTCAGAAATCGGCGGCAAGCCTTCCGGTTTTGTATTGTTCCATTTCTAAGGCCAACTGAATGCTGGTGGTTTTGCATTTGCTTGTACCAGGAGTTTTTAGGCCTACCTTTCTTTCTATTTCGTGTTGGAACGTTGTATACAAAATTATTAAGGTTAAAAAAAAACGGCTGTAACGATTTTCAAATATTTTTCCTCTAAAAATTCGTTTTTAAACAAGAATTCATTTTTTTGCAAATTAATTAACAGTTCCGAGTTTCATAAAAACTCAATTTCTTACTTTTATTTCAGAGCAACAAGACCAACCAAATTTGTAATGTGTGACTCTGGTTTATTATTTTTAAAACTTGTCCCGGTATACTCCAGTCAAAGCGTCGGAAAAAAGGGCCTCACCTTGCGCAGAGAGGCACTGTCTGTTTTTATTTCATGGATCGATAGGGGTATATTTAAAGGCTTAAACCCAATTTCTCACCACCTGATCATTCTTTTTAGCGGAGTTATTCACAAAAATGCATTTTTTGGGATATTTTACTTCTAAGCTAATATCTTTGCTCCAGATAGTCGTAGACCAAAAACTAAACATACATTCTCTTCCTTATAATATTTTCTATCGTTGTATG
The DNA here is from genome assembly GCF_945859705.1 of Episyrphus balteatus. Taxonomy (NCBI): domain Eukaryota; kingdom Metazoa; phylum Arthropoda; class Insecta; order Diptera; family Syrphidae; genus Episyrphus; species Episyrphus balteatus. The sequence continues at coordinate 40,868,102 of NC_079137.1, read as the reverse complement.
TAATTTCATTGCATTTGAGTGAGTAAATACAAAATGGCAGCCATTTGAAGTCAAATTCTTGTTGTTAAAAAACACATTTTTGTCATTATTTCGAAAAAAGCTTATATCATTATTAGCATTTTTCTAACTTATTTTGTAGCCCTGTTCATGTCCTGCATTTTAAAGAAAAAATGAGCTCTCTATCACCAAAGATGGCCGAGCTATTGATAAATGAACGCATGCTAAACCGGTGCGAAAACACCCAAAAATATCGTTTTTTGGGAATAACTCGACTTCAGAATGTCCTACGGCAAAAAATAAAGCAATGAATTGTTCGTTACAACATTTTCTATCAATTAAGTGCACATTCTCATAGGCGGATTTAGGGGGGGGGGCACGGGGGCACGTGCCCCCCCCAGAACTTAAAGTTCATACTTAAAGGAAATCAAACTATAAGAGTTTTAAAAATATATGAATAATAACAGAAAGAACTTGAGTAAAATTCTTGTCTATTTCTGGCTGAAAATGCGAATTTTGTTGATTGTTTCATCCCTTTCCCATGAAAAGCTCCACCTCACAAATAAATAAACGATTTTTCGATTTAAAAAAAAGTGAATTTTCAAAGTGATTTTGGTGAAAAATTTTGATATGGACATCGAATGACATTGAATGATATAAAAAAAATAATTGTACCTATATGCAACTCTATTTTTTCATACAGAGGGGTTAAAAAATTTGCACTTTTTTCGTTGTTTTTTTTTTTTTAACATTAGTGTTTTTAAAATAGCGGAACACGTCACAAAATTGCATAAACTATACATTATAGAACTGCAATATATGTAGACCAAACTTGCATTTCAGAAGTTTGCCCAAGTTTGCACCCCGAAAATAAAGACCCCTTGAAAAAAAACTCCTCAAAAGCGACCCTTACTTATAGATTTTTATAAATATTATTTTATTGAGAAAATTTCTCCAGGGATACCTCTAAAAATATGTAAAAATAATAGTGTTCCAAATTTCAAAAGAATCGGTGCAGTAGTTTTGAAGTTATGAGGAGCACCGGCGTTGAAAACATTAGTTGTGGGGATAACGATTTAAAGTTTTGAACTCTGGACTAAAAGACTAAAACGTTCCTAAGGGTAGTATTAAAATACTTATAACTTGGTCAATTTGGCTCCAAGAGACCTACGATTTGAACACAATATTCTTGAGGTATAAAACAATTTAACCCCTTGTAGCCCCATGCATAGCCGTAGCTAGGATTTCATTTCGGGGGGGGTTAGCTCACACCAAACAAAATTTTTTTTAGAAATCACAATACTTTGTATCAACTATATGTAACTGCAGTCGATTCTAAATCCCGCTAAATCAAATAGTCATTTGAACTGTGTAGAAGCGAAAATTTGCCAATATCCTTTTTAAGTATTTTTAGGAGAGGAATTCGTAGTTAAAAGTTTAAAAAAGCCCTGCTTACGGTAAACGTAATTTAAAAATTGCCGAATATTCAGCGGCATCTCTAGTTTTGTAGGTACAAAGAGTGATAAGTTGGTTGATATAAATTGCGAATGTTAGCGAGCAAGAAAATTTTTTTTAAGAAACAAATTTTAACCAATCTAAGGCTTTATAAAAAAAATTATTTCGAACAATTTAATATATAAAACATTGAAAAATGTACTTTTTCTTGCACTGAAATTTTGTAGCAGAAAATTGACAGGTACATTCTATCTATTGAGTTCTAAATGAAATTAGCAATACTTAAAAACCAAAATTTTAAATAATCCAAGTTGTTTGACATGAGCTAATTACACTGGTCAACAAGGTTTTTGTTACAGAAACCAGGGTATACCAGAGCTCGAATCCGAACTCAGAAAAATTCTATCGCATCGCGTTTTTGAGATATTCCCGTTAGAAAATCGAAAATCCCGCTTTTTACCAGTTTTCGAGGTTATTTTCTGGCGTTGGTAGGTACTACAGTCTCTGAAAAAATCGATACATTTATTTTCGCTTACATACTGGATTTAAGGTTAACATAGAACAAAAGTGGGTAATAAGCAACTGAAGATATCTCGATATGTCTTTCAGACATCTGAAAGATTTAAATAGATTTAAGGGTAATATTTCGAGTTCGGCCACCGAAACCCTTTGAAAAAGCATAGTTTAGTCTCGGCACCAAAAACCCTGCATAAGTACTTGTGGTATTTAAAGGGTTCTTAAAAGAGCATTTTAAGGTGTTAACATAGTGCTTAAGGAAATGGTCAAAGAGATAAAAACTCTTTGTAATGGACCAAACAATTTTTGTTTTCCTTTATACAAACTTCATCGACAGCTTCTGCAACGATGCAAAATTGGTAGTGATTTTAAGGGAGATTTTCGTATAGGTAATCAAATCACTAAAATACAAAAACAAATTATTTAGGGCTGCATATATTAGACTTGTATATGTTTATAATATAGGTATCTTTTGATTTTCTGAAAAAAAATTTCGGGGGAGGTTAAACACCCAAACCCCCCCCCCCCTAAATACGGCTATGGCCTCATGTGACATTTCTGTAACAAACCGAAAAAGATTGCATAAAAGCTCTACAAACTATTTTTTTTTTCTTTTGAAGCTTCTAATATTATAATCTTTAAGTATTGCTTTATCGAAATAGTACTTCAAATTTCTTATAAATAGCACCAATAGTTTTTAATTGACAGTTAATGTTGAAAGTTGGGCTTTTTTTTGAAAATAAGCAAATTTGTATAAAAACTACGAAATTTTAGGAAAGTGCCTAAAAATTAATATTAGATAGTTTTTTGCTTGAATTTTTATATTTTTTTACTCCCAAAATATCGAAATAACTAAGTAAATAATGACTTTATTGAATTTTTAAAAAATACGTGTTTTATTAAAGATAAAGGCCAATCGATTGACTTATTAATTTTTAAATTTACGACCTTGGGTTACAAAAGGTTAATGCAAATAAAAAAAAAAAACTGGGTTTCCCGGCAAAAAAGTAGGATTCAGTTTTTTTGTTATTCTTAGGAACTTTAATATTTATTAGAATGAAGTCTTTAGTATTTGACTAAAAACTACTAGGTCATTAACTAATGGTATAATTATGTCCATAATATTGCAAAATTTTATACAAAATCAATTAAAAAACGTAAACATTTTTTTTTTCAAAATTTCATCTTTAAAACTTAATTTCTCAAAATCTATTTAGTGAAACAACTTAAGTCAAAAAATTAAACAAAGAATAGATTACTAACTTTAATATAGCACAGAATTGTAAGTGCATTTTCTGATTTTTTATATTTTTTTTCTTCCGGCTAATCCAGGAGTAAGAGGGTTAGCACTTAAGTGGCTTTTACTGTAACAAGAAAATGAAAATTTTTCCTTCCGAATAGCTTTTTGGTCATTTGGTACCTATTTGATGTGGGAAATGTGCCTAAATATTTTTGGCCAGGTTTTAGACCACTGTGGGTCGTTAAAATTTTCTGCTTGTTAGTCAGTCGTATGGTACTTCACTTTATTTCTAACTGTTATTGCTGTTTTTTTTTGCCAATCCGTCCCTTGTGCCCCCCCCAGAAAAAAATCCTGGATCCGCCCCTGCACATTCTATTTGTTGAAACAAATAAAAAATAAGTAATATTAAGTCAAAGTCGTTTTTTTTGTTTAGCAAACTCTTGCCTTATTATTTTGCAAACGGTGCAAGTATTTGCTATTAAAATAAAATATTGTAGTCCTTTAAATTATCTACAAGTTAAAAAAAATTTGCTCTCTACGACCCACACGAGCCGAGAAATTAATTTTTTAAAAAAGGTCCAAATGACCAACGAAAACACATAAGACAAATTCTCTTATAACAAGAAACAATAAAAACAACCCCTCTCACTGAGAACTAGTATTCGAATCATAAACAAGTTAATTTTTTTTGAATTTTCGTACGGATTAATGCTTTTTTAAAATTATAATAACTCGGCTCCCGTGGGTCGTAGAAAGCTAAATTTTTTTTTGAATTGTAGATAATTTTAAGGACTACAACAGTAATTTATTTTCTTAGCCAATACTTGCACCGTTTGGTCTAGAAGTAAAATATCCCAAAAAATGCATTTTTGTGAATAACTCCGCTAAAAAGAATGATCAGGTGGTGAGAAATTGGGTTTAAGCCTTTTAAATATACCCCTATCGATCCATGAAATAAAAACAGACAGTGCCTCTCAGCGCAAGGTCAAATGACGCTTTGACTGGAGTAGTATTGGAGTTTTCAAAAAAAGTATAAAAGTTTCCAAAGTTGAAGTTTGATAAAAAAATATTCGTAACTCCGTCGGTTTCCCAAAAAAAAGGGTTTTCGGAGCAAAAAACCCTTGTATTCATCATAACATTTTTGTTATAATTTAAGTCGAATAAAGTGCTTTGGCAAAAATGTAGAACTTTAAATTTTTTACATTTTATATCTTTACAGTTTTTTTTGTACAATGCACGGTTCTTGCACTATAGCTCATAAGACTTGAGTTAGGCTCACAGGGTATGAAAATTGTATTTTTGCTCCCAACACTACAAAAGCAAATCTTAGGAGGGGAAAGGGTGACTGATTATCTATTGTTCTGGTTTACCATGAAACCAAAAAGTGCAAATAGAACCCAAGCACAAAAAATATTTTTATTTTTGTCGACCTCTGTAATCAATTCATAAGTACAAAATGTTACCTTAGTTAAAAATTGGTTGTTTTTAATTATTTTTTTATTAATACAAAAAAAAAGGTGTTTTTAAGATCTATTCATAAGTAAAAACTAAAATTCTTTTAGAGGTCTGGTTGCTGAGTTGTTTGCATTAAAATTTTTTTTTCTTATGGGTCAAAAATTCTGTTATTGACAAAATTTCTAAAATTCTGTAATTAAAATTTCGGTTTATCTAAAATTGAAAATTTTCTGGCAAAGAAAATGACAAAAAAAAATATTTAACGGTGTTTCAGTTTTCAATAAAAAGGAAAATTCTTCGAATATTTATTTTACTCTTAAGAATTTTCTGAAAAATACGCACAAGGCAGCACTGTTTTTGTTTATGTGGATTCCTTGGTATTTTCATTCATTCAATTCTTTAAATAATTAAAATTAGTACACAATACTGACAAGAATAATTCATTAAAATAATAACAAGCAAGCAATTCCATACACACAAACAACCGCTAATCCGGGAAATATACAATCAAATCAATGTTACCAGAGCTGTTTGTTTATAAGTGATCATTAAAAATAATACTTAAGAATTTAAGCTTCATTTTCTTATGATTTTTATGTATAATATATATTTGCATGAGGGAATTGTCGTTGCCGTTATATTGTAATGTTATTTTAAATAAAAAATTGTAACAATAAACTGATAACATTTCTCGAGTAATTTCTAAACAAACTAACGAGTATTTTCACTGACCAAAAATATTGATAATTTTTGTGTGACAGTTCTTCTATACATATTCTGCAATAACAGGTGGAAAAAATAGTTTTCCAAAAAAAAAAAAAGGATATTGGTTATGGTACAAGGTAACACTGATTATATGAAGCCCGTTTTTATGCTATTTCCTTTTCGCAAATGTGTAAAAGTATGTTTAAAAATCAACACGAGACGTTTTCATACACATACACTTCTTTTCCAAAGTAGGAACATTACTAAGGGTTATATTTATATATATAAATGTGGTAAGGATTTATATATGCGTGTGAGAAAAAGGTAGACTTTGAAACTCTGCTTTTATAATGAAATGCAAACATATCAAGTACTTTACCCCTGGAGAGTAATTAAACCCTTTTTGCGTTATAAAATATTATACAACGCGATAAAATGATTGAGGCTATATGTTATATAGCCTTGCTTACTTGTGCTTGACGGGTTTTTGTGTGTAAAGCAGGATGCATTATGTAGAAGATTATGTTATAGGTGTGACATGGTTTCAAGTTTGACTCTTGTTTATATAAAGCTATTTGTTTTGGATGCTATAAAGAAGCTTTATTATAACAAGGATAGTAGGGAAATATTATATCATGATGCCATGTGAGCCTTTTACATAATTATGAATTTTTTTCAAAGAATGATGTTTTGTCGGAATGGCAATCAAACACCTAGATTGTCTTGAAATAAATAAAAAAATAAATAAATAAATAAATAAATAAATAACAATTATATTTACAATTTAATAAATAAATAAGTCGAAATCCTTATTTAAAAAATTAAATTTTAGTTAAATTTTGGTTGAACGAATAATTTTTACGATCACTGTAACTATCTCCCCCACCACCTTCTATGCGGTTTATTAAATAAAAATATAGGTCTGAGGTGTTAATTGAAAATCAACATATCCTTACGTGTCATCCCCAACATCCTTTTTTTTTTTTTGCTCCACACCAAAACAAAACTCCATCGCAATCTTTTGCCATTTATGAATTCCCTTTTTCATTTCGTTTTGTCTTTCATATCCTTTTAGCCAAAGGGGCCACGTGAACGCACTTCCGCCATAAAGTGAATACATAAAATGACAAAGGAATCTTTTATGCAGAAAATATCATAAGAAGAGAGAGAGAGAGCGCAAAAAAAATTGCCAACCCTTCCGCAAACAAATAAATCGAGTGCAGAAAAATTGCAGATGATTACCTACCCCTCCCTTGCATCTATGTCATCTTCCTGCAGAAACAAACCGGGCGGGAGAATGGGTGATAATGACACAAAAAATTGATGTGGTGCGGTGCTGCCTATTGTTGGTCGCAACTTCTACTCTCAATTTTATTCCTGTAGTCGTTGGTGTGAATGTGTAAAATGATGTCCTGTCAGGAAGGCATTTTGATATGAGTTTGACATTGACGAATCGACGATGCAAAAATAGCGAATTGTCAACCATATTTCTGGCCATATCGGCCTGTTCTTGTGTCAATGGACTGTTTTGCAAAAATATGATGACATTGTCTTGGCTGACGAAAATTTTTTCTTGCAGGACAACGAACGACAATGTGGTGGGGCTTATTTTTTCATTCTTCATTTATTTATTTTTTTTTTTTTGATAATAATTTTTCTCATCACGAAAGCACTCAAGTGTATTACTCAACTCCGCTGCTGATAGCAATTTTCTGTTAATACACTTTATTTCACTTTTTCATTTCTTTCGGTTGATTGAATACTGGGGACTCTCGCGCGCTAAGGACGATAAGGACAAGCGACATTCCCGGCGCTTGACACATAATTGCTTGGGCGAATAAAAGGCGACCAATTTAACCTCCATTACGTAAATGCATTTCGAATAATTGCTTGTCGTCATGCCACAGGAGTCCACTTCAATTTGTATATATAGTATTTTTTTGTTTTTGTAAGACTTTGTGGTCCCTATAGCCACCAGCACACACATGTTTTTTTTTTAATATTTTGGTCCCCAGAGAGAATAGATATTGATTTTCAAAAAACAAATAGAAAAAATATGTGAGTTTTTTCTATTTTAAGCCAAGACATGGTGTCAAGTCGATAATTTTTTAAAAGATTTCATCTTTAAGGACCTAAAACATCCTGTTTAATGTCTTGGGAAAATCTATATTACACACATATTTTTGGAGCTACGAGATACCTCACTAATTAGTGCTGCTACTTCATAGAGCCTACAAAGAGGGATATTATAAGATGACACAAAAGGACAGTAGGCAGATTGTCCCATGTCCCTGGTAAGACGTTTATTTATGGCATTCTTCTGGGCATATGGGTTCTATTATGATCTGAGTTATATTTATGAAGGATGGAAGAAGGATACCTTACTTAAACGGTTAAGGGTATTATGTAATTAGCATGGGAAATTTACTTGTTAATGGATCGTTTCATATTCACTTTGGGTTAATTTAGAGCAGCACTCAAAAAATGTGTTTCAAATTAATATTTTTTTTTGTCTGACGGGAGTTTTTTACTTTTAAGTTGTTTTTTTTTTTTAGAGGTGTGACTTCGTGACATAATGAATACGGTTTCAATTCTCTTTTTGGTTGCATTTGTGAGTTAAAAAAATAAATATATTTTGAGAGATCGGAATATGAGCTAGAAAAATCAGTTAAGAAAAAAAATGGTTTCTTTGTTTTTCTTTAGGTTTTGTTTATTAAAGTTCGTAGATCATTTTTTTTTATTTAACCCATCCATTCAGTCATTTCCTTTGCACTCATATCGGTGAATTGATTAACTCCCATTTCGAATGTAGCTTCTCCTTTCTGGAATTTAGCATTGTGTGCCTCGATTGTTGCCAATTTTTCACAATAGATATCGTGATGACGGAGATCTTCAGCGGGATCAGGGTAGTTCTTGTTGAATTTTGCCTAATAAAGTTTTTAATGGATTGTTATGTTTTTGTCTGTAAAAATTTTGATATTTCTATTATTTACCTTGTATTCTGACCAAGAAGCATCAGAGCAGCTGCTACTTAAAGCACAGCCAACAAAAGCAGCAACAATTAATAGAGCCAAAGTGAACTTCATGGTTAAGCTTGTTAATCAGAACTGAATAAACTTGCTAACAACTATTTGGTTTATATAGGTACTGATGATTTCTGTATTTTTTTCAGTCTGATAAGATTGAATTTATTTTAAGTGAAGTTTTAATCAGATTTAAATAAACGTTATCTATAGGTAATGTTTGGGCTACACATATTGATGGGTACCCGTAACGTACTCCAATATATTTATACTGACCAAAGTAAAAGATTCAAAAATTGATTCTTATCAGATACTTGAGAATTGTTATCAAAGGTGCTTATTGCGACGAAGCTGTGACTTACATCGGTGAAAAAAAATACTTCAGTGACCTTTCCTGTCTCATTTGCAAGTGCAACATAAGTTACCATTTACTTAGAAATAGGGACTTTTGTTGGTCGTTGAAAACGCACCAAGTTATAATTTGTTTTGCTTGGAAATATTTCATTTGATCACATATTTTTAAAGTTTTTAATAACTTGAAAAAAAAAAAAAAAACAATCTAAATATAACTCTGGGCAATCAGGGTTTTGTTTGTTAAACTTTTCGGGGTGCTGAACATGAATCCAAATTTTTTAATACATACCTCGCGTTATATTTCCATTACAAAATCTCAATAGTAAATTTTTTACTACTTTGTAAGCATTTTTCTAGTTCAAAGTGGTTTTATTTAAGGAAAAAAAATAATACTTAACAAAATCAGAATTTTTCTATCACCTTGAGATTTCGTGATATTCCCGATATTTGACTACGTTTTTAGTACCTGTATCACCCAAACTGTTAGGAAAAAAAGTTTGGGCAGATTTGAAATGAAAAATTAGTAAAAAAAAAAAAACAATTAAGAAACTTCATAAAACACAAATTCAAAATCAAGTTTTAAGCCTTTAATAAAAAGTAAATTTTTGAAAAAAAGTAATTTTTGAGGATTTTATGGGACTTTGAAATTTTCATTACAAAATTTGATATTTGAATATCTCGTAAGCGTAGTGTGGAAAACGATAATATTTGGTATGAATATACACCTTGAGGTGGACAAACGATTGCGGTTGGGTTTATACGTCTATCTCAAAATTTGAGCGTTTTAGACAATTTTTCAGTTTTCAGACTTCCTACGACAAAAAAAAAATAATTTTCTGTTAAAACTTTTTAAAGGGTCGACAGCACTGTTGCCAATCGTGAAAAAAATTTCCTACCAAAGTTTCCCAAAAATCCTACCAAACTAAACAAAAACCTACCATAGCATTATACAATTTTTTTTTTGTCATTGCAACAGGTTTTTGTGTTATATTATATCGAATTCAGAAATTTAAAAGCTTTAACTACATTTATTTAAGGTATTTTTTTCAGCAATTTCAAAAGAATACATTTTCAAACTTTTTGAATGAAAAACCTACATATGTAGATTTCGGTTTAAAAAAATAATTTTGCATTCCTTTCCACAAACAAACAAACAATGCAAGTATTTTTTTATGTTTTGTATTGAAGTTATTTCTTAAAACACGAGCTATTTGATATCTTTTAGAGTAGAACATAGATATGCAGATTGACTTCAATTTTAGCTCCCAAATTAAGCAAAGTTTAAGTTTGTTTCTATAAGAATACCTACCACTAAAGTTTCAAATTATAATTTTGTTTGTCATTTCCTAACTCAGAAATAAAAATGAAGAAAACAAAAAAAAAAAGATGATATGTACCTGGAATAAGAGCGATCTGGCTAAAAAGTTAAATTTTGATTTTGTTCATACTAGAAAAACTTCTTAGGAGATTCTTGAGCATTTACTTTTTTAAGTAACATTTATTTTCCTCTTGCTTAAAGCCTGTTTTCACTTCAGCCCGAATGAGATAATTTTGCAAATAAGGTCAGTCCAAATTTCAAATGAAATTCTTTTTCTATGCGATTTGACATTCAAAATAAGATAATTTGAGAAATAATTTGATTTGGGCTCTGTTGAAAACAGGCACTGAATTGAAATGTTTTGAAATAGATTGCAAGGATTTGAAATAGATTGCAAGGATCAAAACATTTCCATAATGAGAAATAATCCAGTCAAATAAGGATTTAACCTCGGAATGAATGTTAGTAGAAATTTTTTTTGCTCAATATCTTCCTTTTGCCATTCTATAACATAACTCAAAAGTCTAGAAAAATCTCATGTCCGCTTGTCGCGATTTCAAGGTCAAATCGCGAAATGGAGATTTTCAAAATTAGCAAAAAAAGGCTATGGTATTATGTACACATATGATACATGATTTCAAGGAAAAAATCTAAAATCAAGGCAATCTGACGTCTCTGAAAAAAGTTATACCTGTTTTTCATCTTTCAACCCATATTATTATAACAGTTGCTAACTTACTACCGAAAAACCCTTAAAAGTAATGGTAGCGGAACCAAATTTTGCATGAAGGTTTTCATATCCATTATTATTAGGAATCAAAACAATGCAATGCAAAAAAACATTTATATCTATGACAAAATGGTATTTTTTGAGAAAAGGGGAAATTTTGGGATGTGCACTAAAAAACATCCTGGTACAATCTTGGAATTAGTGCTAATAGGCTAATTTTTTTGTTTCTATCTTTGTTTGGATATTCTATAACTTATGTCAAAAATCTAAAAAAATCTCATGTCCGCAAGTTCTAATTTTACAGGTTAAACTAAGTTAGGTGCAGATTTAAAAAAAATAATAAGAAAATTTTAGATTCTTATATGTATACCAACATAACCCATATCATTTCAAGGTATTTTTTAACGCTGATTCCAACAAAAATCACAAACAAATCAATATGACTATCCCTGAAAAGTAATGTACCTTATTCATGTTGATCTGACACAAATATCTGAAGAGTAGTTTTTCAATTTTTTCAAATCTGCACCTTATCTTCAAACCAAGAAAATTAGGACTTGCGGACATGATATTTTTTTAGATTTTTGAGGGTAGTTAAAGAATATCCAAACAAAGATTAAAATGAAAAAATTAGCCTATTAGCACTTATTCCTAAGATGAACAAGAATCTCTTTAGTGCATATCCTAAAATTTGCCCCTCCATCAAAAAATACCATTATTTCGTAGGTATATATATTTTTTGTAATGGATTGTTTTGATTTTTAATAATGATGGATTCTAAAATCTTCATGCAAAATTTGGTTCATCTACCATAACTTTTAAGGGTTTTTCGGCAGTAAGTTTGCAACTGTTATAATAATATGAGTTGACAGATGAAAAACAGGTATAACTTTTTCCAGAGACGTCAGACTGTCTTGATTTTAGATTTTTTGGAATCAGCATTAAAAAATACCTTGAAATCATGTATCATATGTGTATATAATACCATAGCCTTTTTTTGCTAATTTTGAAAATCTCCATTTCGCGATTTGACCTTGAAATCGCGACAAGCGGACATGAGATTTTTCTAGACTTTTGAGTTATGTTATAGAATGGCAAAAGGAAGATATTGAGCAAAAAAAATTTCTACTAACATTCATTCCGAGATTTACCCCTTTTTTCTCCTTATTTTACTGTATTAAAACGCAAATAAATAAACTAAATTAAAATAAACTTGAGTAGTCATTCAAAAAATTATAAAATGATTTCTTGCAACTTGATATAATTTTTTCCTTAAACTGACCCAAAAACCTATACCAAATCGAGTTGAAACCTACCAACCTACCCCGGCAAAAAAAAACCTACCAAGTTTGGTAGAATTCTACCCAAACGGCAACCGTGGCTCGACAAACGAAAATTTTGAATAGACAAACAAGGACAAACAAGTTTGGTTCAACAAATTTGAGGTCGCAGTTTTGGCTTCAAGGAGTTCTTAATTACGTATCAGTGGATTCCTGTACTCGATACCTACAATACAGCGGCGTAAAACATTATGTACTTCTATAAACCTCACGCTCCTCTATATTTTAAGTAAACAGGAGATCAAGTAATTTATATCCATATTTATTTCTCCAAATAGTTGTACTAAGATTGGTCTTAGATTCTAACATCAATGATAACAAAATGAATAATTTCAATAACTAGGTACTTCAAACTTTATTAAGCCTTTAATTGGTAGATATGTTTATTCTTTATTAATTCTTTAATTGGTATTCTCTCATTATTATATCGGATCTACCTTTTCCATGTATGCACTGAAGCCCTTCTTAAAGAAGAATGGCAAGATTGAATTCATCTTCATGATACTTAGGGTCGGTCATCGCATATGACCTTCATTAAGGGCATTGACTAAGGTGTCTTGAAATAAGTTCTAAATTTAGTTTTCCAATCAACGAAAGCCAGCCAACACAAATTATGATATTCGATCATTCAATCATGCATTTTAAATTTAACGGTTATCGATAAGAAAGTTTTATTTTCAAAAACACCCCGTTATATTTCCAAATTTCGTTATACTATCCCTATTTAACGCCGTGACAACAAAATTTCAGCTTACGGTTACGGTATCAATTATTTATTAATGGAAGAAAACTTAATTAAAATTGGATGAATTTCTTAGATTTTAAACCACTTAAATAAGTTTTTTATCTGAGATCAACGCCATGTCCGTGCATGTTATCTTGGTGATTATCTGATTATTAAACATAAACACTTTTTAATAACAAAAATTACAACTCTTAGAGGAGTTTGTTTTTATTTTTTTTCACTAAAGATATTGCAAAAAAATATAAGAAACCCCCAACTACGAGTACCTACCTACTGGAAGATAGGGTAGTAACAAGCTGATAGAAAACTCTCACATTTGTTTTAATTTTGAGACAATAAACAAAGCTAATCTGATGGTAAACGAAATTGAACGTACAAACATTATCTTTTAGTTTTATCTATCACTTTTTGATATAATTGGTCTTATGACTAGACAACCAGGACTTTAAATTGCGTATTACTTTATAATATATTGATATCAATGCGTTTATTTTGGCAGATCTTACTGGCGAATGAACTGGTCCATTTTTCTATAAATGGTCTGGAGCTGATCATAAAATTTACTACTGATCTTCGGCTTATAAATTAATTAATTGATTTTTGATAACTTAATTTGCACATGATCAGTCGATTTATTAAGATTTGTTTTATCTTATCACATTTAAATTTATTTAAGTGGCCAAATTTAGGTATAAAAGCCTAAACATATTTGGATTTTATTCATTCTTATTTGGTTCAACGAATAGTTTAACAATGAAATTCACTTTGGTTCTATTGCTTGTTGCTGCTTTTGTTGGTTGCGCTCTGAGTTGGAGTTGCACCGATGCTTCTTGGGCAGAATACAAGGTGAGTGATTTAAAATATTAACTTTTGCACCAAAGAAACATTCTGACAGTAGATATAATTTTTAAATTTATAGGCAACTTACAATAAGAACTACCCTGATCCCGCTGAAGACCTCCGTCATCACGATATCTATTGTGAAAAATTGGCAGCAATTGAAGAACACAACGCTAAATACCAAAAGGGAGAAGTAACATGGGAAATGGGAGTCAATCAATTCACTGACATGAGTTCAGAGGACATTGCTGGATGGATGCGTTAAACAAAAAAATAAATAAATGAAAAAAAAAAAATGATCAAGAAACTTAAATAAATAAACTCAATTTAATAGCAGATAATTCTCTTTCATTCCTTTAATATCAAAGGTAAAAATAGATAGATAGATTTCTTGGCTCAACGAAAAATTCAATATTTCGTTTTTTGAGCTTTGTAATTTTTATTATTTTATGGTTTTTTAAGTTTTGTAATCTTTATTTAAAAATATAGTTGGCAACAACGTAAAGGCAAAATAGTCAATTTTAGTTTTAAGAAAATTGAAAGGAAAGTATGTTTTACCTACTGATTTGTCACTTTTTAGACCTGGTTTTAAAAATTTTAAATTTTTTTGAACAGCTAAAAAAAGTAGATAGTTTTTCTGAAAAACTTCTCCTACGATTTTGATTAAAAAAAAAATATTTGCACTATGGCAAATAAGTTTTTGCTTATTTGACATACCATTGTTAACGGTACCTGCCATATAACCGCTTTCTTGATTTCTGATTTTCTCGTAAACGACTTAAGCGATTTCATCGAACAATTTTGGACGAAAATTAAAAAAGATTTTCAAAAATTTTAATTTTGAATTTTTTTTTTTGAAAAATCGATATTTTTGAAACGGTTTACCTATTGAATTTTCTTAGAATGTCATACCAAATTTTTTTGAAAAATTTTTTGAAAATTAGTAAATACAAAATTTTTTTAATTTGGAAAAAAGGTGTGTTCGTACTTTGATAAACAACTTTTAATAAATTTTACATTTCTTTTAAAATTAATGATTAAACTAAACTGAAGCTATTGTTATTTTGTTATTATAAAAAGCTTTAACATTCTAAGCAACTTTAACCATAAGAAGAAGTACGTGCGACCCAGTAATGCATTTTTTACTTGCTCAATGGAGCAAGTATTGGTTTCGTGTCAAAAAGAAATTTCGAGGTTTTTTAATCAACTCTAATATTACGATGAAAGAGAAGTCCAAAAAAGTGTGTTTTGTCATGACGTTAGTCAGTGTGTGCGTCGGTCTGTACAAGTAGCTACTGCATAAACGGGTACACCGATTTTCTTGAAATTTGGTACAAATGATTTTTTAGTAATTTCCAAGGTTGTTTTTTTGTTTTGTTTTTTAATGTCTCGCTTAGAACATATACGATAATACAATATTTTCGAGTTATTCCAAATTTTGCAAAAACGGCTTTAACGATTTTGATTAAACTTTGCATACGTAATCTTCCAAGCAATTGCAATAAAACAACATTTTTAGTTTTTCTCAAAAAAGTAAAAAAAAAAAAAAAAATTGTATTTAACAAAAATTAGGTCTCCATTAGGGATGATGCGCATATTCGCATCCGCAAATGCGGAACTTCCACATGAATTGGTACATCCGCATCCGCAATAATCAATGCGGATTTATATGCGGGTGCGGATGCAAAGAAGTGGCGAAAAGAAAAAAAATTGGGCGGAGCTGGCGAATGGCGAGTACCAATGAGATATACACCGTGTAATGGTCTGTGACTGGTTATTTTAGGTAAAACACATACAAAATGCAAAAAGTTTTAATTTTATTGTCCCTTATTACTAGAGAACATAAATCGTATAGTATACCTAGAAAATTTTTAAAATTTTGAATTTTAAAAAATTCAAAATTCTTTTTCTCCACGGACAACCAGCTAATTTTCACAATTTTATATCTCGAAAAGTTTCAATTTTTGAAAACACACATTTCTGTCATTTCTTAAGGAAAATAATTGAAAGCTGTTTATCATTTTGATGTATTATTATATTTTTTCTTTGATATATTATTTATTTATCAACTGCAGATGATGCAGTTGTTGTTGTTTTCAAAAGAAATTTAACATAACATTTTTTTATAGATTCAAAGAATTTCACCTCTAAATTATTTAATTACTACAGAGTTTTGACAGGGTGCAGAAATCAAAAAGCAAAATAACACACGATTTCGTGCCTACAAGGTGTTATTACTCCTTAAAAGACTATGGATATTTTATTTCTTAATCCTTTCGGACCCAGCGTTACTCTCATGTAACATTTTTTTAAAAATTCGTAAAAAATATTAAATTAAACAATTTTTTAGGTAACGATGGCTTAGTTGAAAGATAATAATGCCTAGTTACTGGATTATTACAAAAAGTTAGTCAAATATCATACCTTTAATTTTTTTTATCGAAAAAGGGACTGAAATTCACATTATTTTTTTTTTTTTGCAAAAAAAAAATTTTTTATATATGGTCATAATTTTGAAAAAAAGATATAAAAAATGTTAATGCAGAAAGTGTTTTGTTTTTTTTGCTTAGAAGAAGTAGTATATATTATAGTTTCATAAAAAGTTATTTGCTCAGTTCTCCGACTTTTTTTAGGTGGTCATAGGCAGTGCATGTTACTTACATGTAACATGAGAAAAACACATTAGTTTTGCTATTTATTATTTTGGAAAATAACTTTTTGCTATTAATATTTCTTAGTTGTGATGTTTTTGACCCGATAATACCGAAAAAACATTTTTAAATATTGATTTTCATAGCTTGGGTTCGAAAGGGTCTTCGCAGCTTTTGCATGGGCTATTTAACTTTACAACTGTGTAACAACATAGTTCTGTCTTTAATGCGCAATCTTAATACATATTTGTAATAAAAAATTGTGGTTATCTAATTTTAACCTCTGTGATACCTAGGTTTTAATTGCAAACACACGTGCTCGTCTGATCTTTGAAAAATGTCGCCAAAAATTAAACAAAAAAAAAAAAAATGTATGTAAACCAATCTGAATCTGTACAAACAATAACGCACAAAAGTTGAATAAATAAAATTTATTATTCTAATAAACATTTAAAAACAAATAAAGTAAGATGTTGTAGAGGTATATAAAAGACTGAAAACATTTGAATACTATTCATTCTTATTTTGGATTTACGCAAGTTTAACAATGAAATTCACTTTGGTTCTATTGATTGTCGCTGCTTTTTTAAGTTGTGCTTGGAGTTACAATTGCACTGAATCTTCTTTTGCTGAATTTAAGGTAAGTGATGGATATATTAATAAATAGCAAGAGAAATATACTTCATTTAAAAAAAAATCTATAGACAGAATTCAACAAGAACTACGCAGATGCTGCTGTAGATGCCCAACATTTCAATATCTTCTGTGAGAAATTGAAGGTAATTGAGGAACATAACGCTAAATTCGAGGCAGGATTAACAACATGGTCAATGGGAGTTAATCAATTCACTGACTTGAGTGCAAGTGACTTGCCTCCATGGTTTGGTTAAAAAAAGCAGTCAAAAATGATCGTTTATGAATAAAGTCAAGTTTAAAGTAATTTTCTAGTTTTAGTTTTGGTTTTTGAATATTTGAAAGTCTTAATACACCTTCACCGAAAGTACAAAGTTTTCACTGCCATGAATGACTTAAACTTGATAAAAAAAGGTTACTAATGTTTGAATTTTTAATATAACTTTGCACTTTGCAGTGTTCTATTCAGAATCAATTTTCAGTACTTTCTTGCGAAGCCCAGTAGCTGACTAGACAACCAAGAACAAAAATCCCTTTTGATAACACAAGTTTACAAAAAAATAGACATTTTTTGAACACTAGTGGCATAAATCTTTTCGCATAGATTTTTACCCAGAAAACTCGAAAATTATATTTAAAAATAAATATGTTTATGGATATGTTTTCGAGACCTGATTTTTCAAATTTTACTGTCATAGTTTTTCCAAATATTCGGACTAAATCTTAACAAATGACCAATCTGAACAAAAAAAAACCTGTACCTGAAAGCTGAATAAAAAAGCGAGAAACATTAAAATAACTTTTCTGGTCACTTCTGTTGTTTAAGTCCAATGGATAAAAAAATAAATTTTTGAACGAATATTTTTAGAAAAAAAAAGAAAGATTATAATAATAGAAAGACCAAACCATAAAAAATAGGCTATTTAGTAAAGGCATTGAAAATGTAATTTTTTCTCTTTTTCGTACTTTTTTTTTCAAATTTTTGTAGTTACAATATTTTATTTTTACCGACTTCTAAAAAGAAGGAGGTATTCAATTCGTCTGTATTTTGTTTGTTTGTGTTTGTAACCTCATAACTTTTGACTGACTGAACCAATTTTGATAACTCTTTTTGTATTGGAAAACTGGTGTCTGCAGTGTGGCACCATTTCAATTTCGTCCTATATAGGCTATAGAAACTATTTAAGTCGGTTTTGCTTTTTTGATAAAAATGTTTTGATAAAAATGTCTGTAAATTTGGTTTACAGATGATAATTTAACGTGATAACGACATATGAAAAAAAAAAAATGTGCTTAAGACAAAAATTATTTAAAATCTATCAAGCAAACAAAAATAGAAATAATAAAAATAACTTTTAATGATTTAAAAACAAAAATCGCTGGTACCGTTTCAAATTTGTACTAGGAGAAAAATATACTGCCCTTTAAAATAAGATTATGCCCACTTTAAATCCCATCTTCTTGAAAAACATTTCGATAAAGTATGGCGATTTTGACAAAAGAGCACAGAACAAATAGAAAAAAAAATTCTTATCTACCTTTGAAATCGGCACTTTTCTGCTTTCTACTTTTTCTACGTTTTACGAAAAAAATCTCTGTGTCATTTTTCACTAACATCCCTGCTATTGGAAAATTATAAAAAAACTCTTCTGAAATTCGTCGAATTCCTTCTTGTACCAAAAGCAACGAAATTAAATAAAATTAAAAAAGTACGTATACGCCTAGGTGACCATATTAATATACATACCTAGAAGGTTTAGTTTCTCTATTTTTCAAACTTTATAGTTTTAAAATACATTTAATACGTCATCATAAGTCCATCTTCTAGCCTTTGACACATTTTGTTTCTTTTTTCAAACCGATGTTGGGAGTTTTATGTAATTTTTGGAAGTCGGTTCGATTTTGAAGATGGGAATTATTGCCTTTTTGTAAAAAGAATCAACTGAAATCCATTTTACTATATTTTGAGTATTTTAAAATTTGACGATTATGATTCAAAAAATCATATAAATCTTAGTCTCATCAACATTATGAGTATAAATCATTTCGATATTCGATATTTTATTTCCGATAAACTTGAAATAATTCTCTTAAATGTGCCCTTAATTATGAAAGTAGCTTCTAAAGCTTGGGTTCAAATTCGTATCAATAAAATTTTGATTGTTTACTTGGCAAATTTTTGAAATAACTTTAAAATTCGGTATTTAAAACAAAAATTGTCAAGTAAGCAATCAAAATTTTATTGATACGAATTTGAACCCAAGCTTTAGAACTTGGTACACTTTTATATCTCAATACTTTTTGTGCCAGCTTAATTTCAACATAGGATAACTTGGCTCTTTTTTTAACAGTAATGTTTTTGATGTTCTTTTTTTCAAAATTGTTACCATATATTATATATACAAAAAAAAAATTTGCAAAAAAAAAGAAAAAATGTTAAATTCAGTTCTTTTTTCGATACAAAAAAATTAAAGGTATGATATTTGACTAAATAAATTGAGCCATCGAAACCTAAAAAAATATTAATGGAATATTGTTTAGGGTAACTTCGGGCATTATGGCGCACCGGGCATTATGGCGCACCTCTCAACTACCATACTTCCAATACTCGCATTTAAATAAAACCAATGCAGAAACTTTGGCCTTCGTCGAACACTAGCCTTGTGACGACCGCAGGTCAGAGCTATTATTTTTGTGCCAAACAAAAAAGAAAACAAAAAAAATATACCGGTTCTGGGTTCCAATATAATATCCCTTTGTTTTTGTTTGTGTGTATCTCGGTAAGTATACAGTGCACGTGTTTGTTGTAAAGAGTGAAACGCAGAGTACAGTTTTGGTTTGGTTATATCACTTGTTATATTTTAACTGAAGTAAGAATTGTGTTTAGTTTTTGGAGTTTTGTGAATATGTGTATATTTTGCAATATGGCGCATATGTAATAAGGGCATTATGGCGCTATATTATACCCGACTACGCCATAATGCCCTTATGTAAAACTAATTTCAAAAGTAACTCTGCATTTTTTTAAATTTGAAAATAACCTCAATTTAACGTTAATTTTATGAAACTTATTTAGAATTATATTTCAGAAATGCTGAATATACGTAAAAAAAGTAAAGTGTTCCGAAGTAAATGGGGTTCGCCATATTGCCCGTACATAGGGCAATATGGTTTTTTTTGGACTATTTTTAATTTAATTTATTTTTTGTTAAAAAGCTTGAATTTTTATTCTTAAATAATTTATTTATGTTACGTTTTTATGAAATTTAATTAAAAAAAATGATTGAAGTAAAAATTGTAGTCCGTAGTAAAGTTATTTGAGTTTGGGCTTAGGTATGCCATAATGCCCTAATTTACCCTACGAACTTTTAAAATATATTTATTCTAGTATCGTCAAGACTTAGGTCTCTGGTTCAGTTTATGTAAATAAAATGTGAACTAAGTATTTAAAATTACCGTAGAAACTCCACTTTTTTCCATTTATGAAATTTTAACTACCGAGAGTTATTATGACTCATATTCTTATGAAAATGCATTGTATAGTATGATTCTTTAACACAGAAAATTTGTTGCCGGCTCTTGATAAATCAATAATTAATTTTTATGATAAAAATCAAACAGATAACTTAATTTTCACATGTTCAATTAAGATTGATGATAGAACAACTACTTCAGAATTGGTTTATCTTATCACACTTTAACAGAATTAAGAAGCAAAATATTGGTATAAAAGCATAAACATTTTTAGATTTTATTCATTCTCCTTTGAATTAACTCAAATTTAACAATGAAATTCACTTTGGTTCTATTGATTGTCGCTGCTTTTGTTGGTTGCGCTCTAAGTTGGAGTTGCACCGATGCCTCATGGGCAGAATACAAGGTAAATTTTGTAGATTTTAAGGGAAAAAAATACAATGTTTTAATATTTATTAAAAACTCTTTTAGGCAAAATTCAACAAGAACTACCCTGATCCCGCTGAAGACCTTCGCCATCACAATATCTATTGTGAAAAATTGGCACAAATTAATGAACACAATGCTAAATTCCAGAAAGGAGAATCAACATTCGAAATGGGAGTTAATCAATTCACCGATATGAGTGCAAAGGAAATGACTGAATGGATGGGTTAAAGAAAAATGATTTAAGACCAAGGAACTCTTAATAAAATCAATACATAAATATCACAATAGTTTTTTTTATATTATTTTACGGGACGAAAGGCAGTTTATGGAAACTATTAACACATTGGAAAAATTTTTCAATTTTATACATCGTCTCTTATATAGTTCACATGTGCTTTTGACAAAAAATCATATTTGTCGAAAGCAAATGTGAACTATGAGAAACGAAGTGTAAATTTAAATGGTTGAAGTTATTCCTCTTCGGGAAGTTCTAGAGTTATAGCTTTACCATGTTGATTCCTACTTTTTCTGGAAGGCTTGTAAAAGAACAAAACCAAGGCGGAATGTTTTTACTAGTGATGGGAACTATCGAATGATTTCAACTATCGATAGTTAGTAACTGAATGATTTGAACTATCGAATAGTTCATTCATTCATTTATTCATTCGAACAAAAACTATCGAATAAAACTATCGAATAAAAACTATCGGATAAAAACTATTCAAATGAAAAAAACTATCGTTTAAGAAAACTATTCGAATGAATAAACTATCGAATAAAAAAAAACTATTCGAATGAAAAAACTATCGAATGAAAAACTATCGAAAGAAAAAACTATTCGAATGAAAATAATAACTAAATGAATGATTTAAAACTATCGAATGAATGAATATTTTACAACTATATCGATAGTTTTATAGTTTTTATTCCCATCACTAGTTTTTACTGTATATTTTCAAGAGTATTTCTAGTTTTCTACTTTCGAGTCTCACTATATTCCCGTTTGGGGAACTGCATGGATGCATTTATATTAAATTGAATGATATGCCTCATATTCCATTTCGAGTAGATTTTCATAAATTTATGAAGTCTTTCTTTAAGGCGACAACAACGACATAGTTGGCAATTTTACTTTTGTTTTTTGTTCTTCTAGACAGTGTTCCGCGTGCAATTTCGTCTGACACGGCCAACACCATTGACACTTGCGACATTTCCCTCCCAAAAAAAGAAGAGATACTTTACATAGGAAACAGAAACGATGGGGCCCAACAGTATCTCTCTATTATTATTATATGAGAATTTCTCGGTCCATAAACGAATGCTATCATCATAACCCGGACGAAGTCTTTCAAGGAGCATGAAATATGCGCTGCTTTGCATCGTATGAGAATACAACACAACTCCTTTTTATAGAGAATGAAAGTTCATTCCTATTTTTTGTTGATATATATTTTTTTTTTCAGGATATTTATATATATTTTTTTGCTCTATGCAATTTGTCTCTTGTTATGAACTTCACAGAAGGCGCTGTGATGATGAAAAAGGGCTAAGGGATTCAAGGGGCACAGTCAAGCAAAGTATCTCTTGTGTACTTGTATACTAGAGTGTAGTTGTCTCTGGCAGTATGCGGACACCAAAGAGAATGAATAACCCTTGATCAACTAGGGGGTGTAGGGGGATGGAATATGATGGGTATGTTGGGTGGGGTGATGTGGGTCTATGGGTGGCTGCTTGAGAAACTAATCTAAAAGAAAAGATAACTTTTTCTCTGTCAAAGCAGCCGGTAAATTAAATTCTTGGGGCATAATTTATGAGGCCAAACAGGTGTTCCATTCACAATATGCATAGTGTGACTTTTTTGTTTTTTTTTTTACTTTCTTGTGGGAGTATATCTATGCAGTATCTAAAGAACAAACAAAAAAAAAAAACAGTCATTGGGAGGTGTTTGTCGTGAATCCATGGAATATAGAGAAAAAAAACAAGGTGTTTACTTGAGGAAGTTGTTGTCGTCTTGTTTTATATGAAATGAAAGTTTTGCTATTTAGGTACCTATAACTCCTTTTTGGAGTTAAGGGATGAGAGAGTGAGTAAGGATTGAATGTTAGAATCTTATGATAAGTTGAATAAATTTGACATGAAATGCAATGTCATCAAAAGTAAACTTTAATCATACAAATACCTTCATTTGACAACAAGTTTTCACATGCTAAAAATATACCCCCAAAGAATTCTAGTGCCATACGAGAAATTATGTTTTAAACGAACCTGTTTCTATAAATAAAAAATATCTCAGCAACCAGATTTCAAAGAAACTACTGGCTTAAAAAAACTGTCTTTTGATGTCTTACTCGATAAATTTGGAGGTATTTTTTCTTAAATGCATTTTTTTTTGGTAATGTAATGAATTTTTGTGAGAATTGAAAAAAATAAATAATTTGTTTTACCTAAATACATAGGCCTAAATGCCACCTTAAAGTCTTCCTAAAAGTTTTTAAAGAGAAAGCCCTGTAAATTATAGTTAGAGAAGGCTTTTTTGAGACCATCTTTAAACAGTCACAAGGAAGCCTTGTATTTTCAAGTAACAGAAGACCTGTTCCAGGAGGTTTCTTATAATGTATTAACTCTTTCGGACCCAGTGTTACTCTCATGTAACATTTTTTTTTAAATTCTTAAAAAATATTAAATTACCTAAACAATTTTTTTTAGGTTACGATGGCTTAATTGAAAGATAATAATGCTTAGTTACTGGATTATTACAAAAAGTTAGTCAAATATCATTAATACAGTCAAATAAGGAGAAAAAAGGGGTAGGTAAATCTAGGAATGAATGTTAGTAGAAATTTTTTTTGCTCAATATCTTCCTTTTGCCATTCTATAACATATCTCAAAAGTCTAGAAAAATCTCATGTCCGCTTGTAGCGATTTCAAGGTCAAATCGCGAAATGGAGATTTTCAAAATTAGCAAAAATAGGCTATGGTATTATATACACATATGATACCTACATGATTTCAAGGTATATTTTAATGCTGATTCCAAAAAATCTAAAATTAAGACAATCTGACGTCTCTGGAAAAAGTTATACCTGTTTTTCATCTGTCAACTCATATTATTATAACAGTTGCAAACTTACTGCCGAAAAACCCTTAAAAGTTATGATAGACGAACCAATAGGCTAATTTTTTCATTTTAATCTTTGTTTGGATATTCTTTAATTACCCTCAAAAATCTAAAAAAATCTCATGTCCGCAAGACCTAATTTTCTTGGTTTGAAAATAAGGTGCAGATTTTAAAAAATTAATAAGAAAAGTTTAAATTTTTATATGTATACCAACATAAGCGACATGATTTAAAGGTATTTTTTAACACTAATTCCAACAAAACTCACAAACAAGTCAACCTGACCATCCCTGAAAAGTAATGCACCTTATTCATGTTGATCTGACACAAAAATCTGAAGTGTAGTTTTCCAATTTTTTAAAATCTGCACCTTATTTTCAAACCAAGAAAATTAGGACTTGCGGACATGAGATTTTTTTAGATTTTTGAGGGTTATTAAAGAATATCCAAACAAAGATTAAAATGAAAAAATTAGCCTATTTGCACTTATTCCTAAGATGAACAAGAATCTTCTTTATCCAATTTTATCCTCCATCAAAAAATACCATTATTTCGTAGGTATATATATTTTTGTAATGGATTGTTTTGATTTTTAATAATGATGGATTCTAAAATCTTTATGCAAAATTTAGTTCATCTACCATAACTTTTAAGGGTTTTTCGGCAGTAAGTTTGTAATAATATGAGTTGACAGATGAAAAACAGGTATAACTTTTTCCAGAGACGTCAGATTGTCTTGGTTTTAGATTTTTTTGGAATCAGTATTAAAAAATACCTTCAAATCATGTATCATATGTGTATATAATACCATAGCCTATTTTTTGCTAATTTTGAAAATCTCCATTTCGCGATTTGACCTTGAAATCGCGACAAGCGGACATGAGATTTTTCTAGACTTTTGAGATATGTTATAGAATGGCAAAAGGAAGATATTGAGCAAAAAAAATTTCTACTAACATTCATTCCGAGGTTAAACCCTTATTTGACTGGATTACATACCTTTAATTTTTTCTTATCGAGAAAGGGACTGAAATTCACATTTTTTTTTTATGCAAAAAAAATTTTTTTTATATATGGTCATAATTTTGAAAAAAAAGATATAAAAAATGTTAATGCAGAAAGTGTTTTGTTTTTTTGCTTAGAAGAAATAGCCATAAAAAGCTATTTTCTCAGCTCTACGGCTTTTTTTGGTGGTCATAGGCAGTGCATGTTACTTACATGTAACATTAGAAAAACACATTATAGTTTTGCTATTTATTATCTTTTAAAATAACTTTTTGCTATTCATATGTATTTCTTAGTTGTGATGTTTTTGACCCGATAATACCGAAAAAACATTTTTTAATATTGATTTTCATAGCTTGAGTTCGAAAGGGTTAACAAGGCCTTGCCAATGCAACCTTTAGAATGTTAATAGCGGACTGAGGGAAGTCCTCATTATGTGTTGTATAAGGATGCTCATTGCTTTTCGCTTATCTTTAATGTTGGAGCGAAGGTACTTGGGATCGATTTCTGGTCAGGTCATGTGATAGTTATTTAAAATTAGGTTCTTATCAACTCAGAACAATAGAAAAAGGAAAAAAAAAAAATAAAAAAAAAGAAATATTCATAAATCCAACATCTGATAATAACTTCTATAAGGCCTTATTATATCCTTAAAGTTAAAGCTTCTGCAGGAAGACCTCCGTAAGGAACTTTTATGCAGTTCTTCCCAAGCTATTAGCTTAGTGATTTACCTGTGAAGAAAAGTCCTAAGTAATTTCGGTAATTTGGGACCTGTCCTTCTTCTTATAGAAACCAAAAAATGGCTTGCAATGAACCTTATAAAAGCAATATGTCGTTACTTGCGCTGGTCAATGGGTACGGTACCCTATTCAATTATTAACTTCTTTCTGTTGTGTCTTTTTACTTGCTCTATAGGGCAAGTATTGGTTTCGTGTAGAAAAAAAAAATCGAGGTTTTAATCAAAACCAACATTACGATGATGGAGAAGATCAAAAGAGTGGTTTTCGTCATGCCGTTCGTCGGTCTGTGCGTGTGTGCGTCTGTGCGTCTGTGCGTCCATCTGTACATCGAGCTAGGGCCTAAACGGGTGGATGGATTTGCTTGAAACTTGGTACAGATGATTTTTACGTAATTCCCTAGGTCCGTTTTTTTTTATTTTTTTAATATCTCCAATTTAACGCATATCTCCCACATAACGTTTTCGAGGTATTTCAAATTTCTCGAAAACGGCTCTAACGATTTCGTTTAAACTTGGTGTGCGCAGTACTCTTATTGATTCCAACAAAACTGCGTTTTTAGTTTTTCTCAAAAAATGCCAAGAGCGGAAATATGGCGTTGCCGTTTTTCAAAAATTGACATGGTTTTTAAGTCCATATATTTCATCAAAGCATAAGTCAATTTTTTCAAAATTTACAGACATCATAGGTATTGAAGTGTAAAATGTAAAAAAAAATTTAAAAAAAAAGTTTTTCAAAAAATTTTTAAAAAATTGAATTTTTTTAACTTTCGATTTTTTTTTGTTTTTATTTTTTTTTTTTTCTTCACAGAATCTTAAATTTCCAATAGATATTTAAGATAAAGATGCTTTGAACTACAAGAGCAAGTACGTGCGACCCAGTCGTGCATTTTATTTTTTCTGTTTTTGTATTTTGTAAGTGTTTGAGTTTATTTAAAAGCCCATTGGATTTACTGAACCTACACTCTCATACAAATTTTTGAGACATTTCAATTTTTTTCGAAAACGGTTCTACAGATTTTGAAAAACAAACTGTCAGTACTTTCAGCTCTTTCCGCACATCAAAATTTTTTTTTTTTTAATATTAAGACAATTGAATCATCACCTGTAAGAACAGAATAAATCCACAATTTTTTTCGAAAATGACCATCACAAATGGAATCTTTAAACGTAAACACATCTTCGAAGTCAAAATAAAAAACAAAAAAAAAAAATACTTTGACTGTCGAAGTTACAGTATACCTACACAAATCCAGAAGTTTGAAGAAAAGAATTAATTCTGGATGTTTTCTGCCGGAGACAAGGTACTAAATTTTTGTTCGCATTTTTTACTTTTTTTTTTTATCTGAATGCATGCATAGTATTCCAAGAGTATTGTGTCAAAATTTTAAGTCGATTCAAAATTACTTTATTTTATCATTAATACAAATAGATACTTAGCGTTTCTTCTAACAAATATGATTCAAAAGAACAAACACAGTTCAGTACGTATCTATTTTTAACAATGTTCAGTCTTAAAAATATAGAAGAATGGAGATAAACAATTTAAAATGTGCAAGACTCACAAAATTATATGTAACTCAAAAAGGGCTAACAATTTCTTGTAGGTACATTGGTACATTTTCGTTCTTAATAACCGAAATTTCCTTCAGAAGCTATCAAAATAAGATTGTTTTAATTAAATTGAAAAAAAAAGATAAAGGTTTATATACGAGTATGCACAAATGTATACAGCATATGTATCTACATCTAATTCTGCTTTCCTCCGAAATAAACACATAAACCAAAATTTCCAAATGAGCCAAATACATCAAAATCCTAACAGATTCACCTTTGAATTTTATGAACACAAAACATAACCATAATAAACCACACAGTCTTGTTGAATAATTTCCTTAAAAATCCAACACACATGTTTCTTTTGTACCAAAATAACCATCCCGTTCACGTTCGATCGTAAAATATTGAATCCCATTTAATTTGGTACCATGACACGCCTTTCATATATATTTTAACCATAGCCAAAAAAAAATCCCTTTTCCTTTTATGCTTTAATTTAAAAAATAACTGTAAAATCAAACGATCATGTCATCAATTTTTTAACCACAAGAAAAAAAAAAATACATCTATGTATAAGGATCCTTCGACATCCAAAGTACCCACTAAAAGTATACAATTTTATTACCACAAAATTTCACTCTGTGCCAACCAACCAACAAGAAATACAAAAAAATACAAATTTCCTCACTCAACAGCAAATTATCATTTTCTACAAAAATTACCTCAAAAATAACTGTCGAAATGCAAAAAAAAAAATGTGAGTCCTTTTGCCAAGAATAAACGACAGCAAGGAAGCGACTTTGAAAAAAAAAAATAAAAATGAAAACAGAATCTCAGCAAAAGAATAACAGACTCAAAATGGTGTTCCTTTAAAATTACCTTCCGCCATCTTGATAGCGTTACCAAAACAGCCGTTCAATTTACCATAACATCTTTTCTATCTAGCGTTGCGTTTTAAATATCAAACCATAAAGGAGGAGGCAGACAAAGACGAACAGAAGCAGAAGTAGAAGCAGAATCATCACCCAGCCAGGAAACGCCGGCCACAGTTAGAAGCTCGTCTAGACTTCGGCACATTGGACCATAAAATCAAAATCGAAATTTCACCACAAACTGATAAGAGAAAATGGATGAACAAAAAAAAATCGACTACTTCTCTCAATTGATGCAAACAGGGCCTTCGAGATGGAGATGATTCATCCCTCCTACCCTACCCTCTAAATACCCCATATCCACCCTTCCTTCGTCAGAATAAGAGTGAGGTATATGAAAAACCAATTTACAGAATTATCAGGATAAGGAATCTTAAAACCGGCACAGTGTGGTGGCTCTGCTGCGATGTCATCTCTGGTGTGCCTCTGCCTTAGCCTTGCTGTCGAATATGGGTGTGATGATATCGTCTCGAATTCGAGGAGAATCAACCGAAAAGTGGGCATCAGCCTGGCGCACACCGTGCACGTTTTCCAATTTCCATTTAAAGAATAAAGATTCCTATCACCCCTCTCCTGATTTCCACAACAAAAACAGAGACAAAAAAAAAACTCTTTAAGGACACTTTCGACAGAGTCCTATAGTGTATTTTTTTTTTTGTCTCATTTTTATTTATGTGTGAACGTCTCTCGACTTCTTCGGTGCGATATCCTGATATCCGTTGTGACAGAAAATAAAAGATGAAGCGCATCAAATTTTGAAAAAAGCATATTTTTCATCTAAAGTTTGATTTTGGAAAAATGTTTTGTATTTTTTTTTTTGTTTTGTTGTTGTATATCCTTGCATTGTTTCCTGTGCCTTTGCAAGGGTTGACGTTAAAAAATTGCAGGACTTTGGTAAAATGCTAATTTAAAAAAAAAAATAAAAAAAAAATCGTAACCGGATGGGGTGGAAGCGATTTTGAAAATAATAACCAAAGCCTTTAGGAAGTAAAAAAAAATACCCAAACTTAGATTGTTGTGGGCCATAAAATTAATGAGGAAAATCCTGCCACACACCACCCAACTAATGCGACTGTGGCGTTGGTTTGGCAGGATGTGGGACATTTTTTTCTGCAGTCATTTGTCGAAAGCCAACCAAATCCTACAAAACAGCCCTGAAATTATCAACGAATCTGTAGATATAAGTCTTGTACAGCATATTCTAATTCTGGAGTGGGTAAGAAGTTGGTTGGAAATGCAATGCGTTTCAGAGCTCACCCCTTCCGCATGCTATACGAGTGTGTTACACCACCACCCTCTATGAATTCTTTCTCTTACTCTCATTGAAACAACAGACCTAAAAAAATTCGAAACGATTGTGGTTATAGAACACGTGACTCAAGCTCGGAATGGATTTTCAACAGCAAATTTTTTGAAGGCAGAAATGCTATATATTTTTCCTAAGGCAATGAGTTTTACTGCAAATTAATATCGCACCCTGTGACAGCAGGGGGGCTGGTGGGATGTTAGTGGTAGATCCAATCATCCCTCTACTACCAAGTTTTTTTTTTTTTCGTTGTCGACAAATTTATGGAGCGCTAAAATTTGTTTTAAAAGTTTTGTTTCATTTCAATGCGTATATAATGTTGAGCTTAAATTCGACTTCGACATTGGGGTTATTTGTTTTTGTATGGGGGAGAAGGAGTCTTTGTTTTGGAAGGGGTGATGGATGCATTAAGAGTATTAAGCTTGCATTTGTTTGTTTCCGGGACGTTTTGTAATTAGCCCTAATTCGATATGCCAGATTGCAAGGGCATTAGGTTCTGTTCGGTTTATATTCTTTTGGAGAGTAAAAGGAGGCAGTTAAATTGAACGTTGTGTGTTAAATTATCTAGTAAATCAAGGAATTGTTGCAGTGAATCGTATATTAATTTTAATTAAAACAAAAGCTCTCAGATACAGTAGCTCAAAACGTATGTCAAGCCAACACTAAAATACTGCCCTTTAGATATTTTTTTTTTTTTCCAACTCTGAAAAAAAAACCTGTTAAAGATTTTCTATAATTCGCTAGAGGGAAAATTTAGTTCGTTTAGGACCACAATTATTGGTGTTTGCCATATTTCTCTAACGACTCTAACGATTTTGATTGCAATTTGTTTATGTAATCAGTTTATTTATTTCTATCTTTCTCGTAAGCTACTCAACTTATTTCAACGAATATTTTGTATGAAGCCTATTAGAAATCGAAACTGCATATAATTTAGCAAAATTTAAAAAAAAAACAAAATTTTGTATTCTTTGAAAATATTGACACATTTTTTTTTCCAGGAATCGTATTGCAAATTTTTAAAGGCTTGCAAAATTTTCATTAATTTAAAAATACCGTAGTCCCTCGATAATGCGAATTTCTCTAAAATGTGAATCACCAAAAATTTTCATTGTCATCTCTATAATGTGAGCTTTGAAATTTTTTAGACATGTGAATATCTTTTGTTAAAGCTTGTGTGTTTTTTTCTTGTTCGTGCACGCAATTTTTTTTATAATCCTGGATAATGGGCAACTGTTATTGGTCTAGACAAATCTTAAGAAATATTGAATGCGATGACTTTTTTTTGAAGTTTTGAAATGAAGTGCACTCCGTAATTAATTTTATTTTTTGATTTTTTTATTTATCTTCGAAAATTTTTTCAAGAAATGCTTAAACTGAGCTTCAAAATATTTTGTGCTAGATTCATTTCTTATAAATATTGTTTTAATCAGTTTAATGATAATTGGAAAAAGTTCCAGTAATGTGAATCCCTCTAAAGTCCGAAAACGCCTTTTAGCCCAGGAGAATTAAACATTTCAAATGGAAAAAATTAGATCGTGCAATTTTTTTTCATAGGACGGTAGAGGGGATCACTGAGAGCTTAAAACCAGTTTTTCGGGAAAATCGACCTTGTGCTTAAGCCGCCATCTTGGATTAAAGGTAAAACACGTTTTAGTGAATAACTCGGCCATTTTTGATTTTTGACAAAAATTATATACCTATGTAAAATTTTTAGAAAATTTTATTTTCTATAAATTTTGTCTTAATAAATTTTTCTATATGACCCATATTTTTCGAGTTAATTTGAAAAAACTATACCCCTACTCAGCTTAAACTTTAGGTATACCCGCTTTGATTATGGATTTTAAGATCAACGCAATATGGGAGTGTTTTTATATGTTTTTGGGGATGATAAATCTAGCTGCAATGTTAGTTTTTGCAAATTCATGAAATTTTATAAACAAAAAAAACTATCTCAAAATCGGTAAGTGTCGTTTTAAACAAAATTAGTAAATATTATAATTGATGTTTAGCAAGACAAGCAAGTCTTTGAATTTTTCAAATCGGTTCATTAATGCCTGAGATATGACCAATTGTTTATAACTCACTCTCTCTTTTAAGCTTTTATTATAAACAATTGGTTATATCTCAGGCATTAATGAACCGATTTGAAAAATTCAAAGATTTGCTTGTCTTGCTAAACATCAATTATAATATTTACTAATTTTGTTTAAAACGACACTTACCGATTTTGAGATAGTTTTTTTTGTTTATAAAATTTCATGAATTTGCAAAAACTAACATTGCAGCTAGATTTATCATCCCCAAAAACATATAAAAACACTCCCATATTGCGTTGATCTTAAAATCTATAATCAAAGCGGGTATAAAGTAAGCTGAGTAGGGGTATAGTTTTTTCAAATTAACTCGAAAAATATGGATCATATAGAAAAAATTATTAAGACAAAAGTTATAGAAAATAAAATTTTCTACAAATTTTACATACATAATTTTTGTCAAAAATCAAAAATGGCCGAGTTATTCACTAAAACGTGTTTTACCTTTAATCCAAGATGGAGGCTTAAGCACAAGGTCGATTTTCCCGAAAAACTGGTTTTAAGATCTCAGTGATCCCCTCTACCGTCCTATGAAAAAAAATTGCACGATCTAATTATTTCCATTTCAGCTTAATTTTTTGTACATCCCGACTGGGCTATTTGTTTTAATTAGTTCACATTATCGAGGACTGTAGTTAGAATCGATTTGAAATTTTTGTTCAAGTATTTTTAATAATTCAAGACACTTAATGGCATATTTGGTTAAAAGATCATTAAGATGTTTTTGAAATTTTAAGAAAATTTTTCATTTATCTATGTTTACTTGGGTGGACCAAAAAAATCATTTTTTCATTATTTTGATTTGCTCTATAGATAACTTGTTTTCTCGAAACAAAATAATGCTACCCTAATTTTTTCAGAATTTTTCGATGATGTTTAGGGTTGCGCGCACCCCTTTATTAAAAAAAATAAGCTATTTTAGTTTTTAATTTTTTTAAAGCTTAAATAATTTTTTAATCGAAAAGCTGTTTGAGTAAAAAGTATTGAGTATCAATAGATCTACTTACATCAATTTTTTCTTTTTTCAAAAAAATATTTTTGACTGATTCCCATTTCATTTTTTACTAAGGGAGGGGTGGTCTATCTGGCTCCGTTTAGGCGGGAATGGCAATTTTCTAAAAAAAATGACTTTTTTATGAATGATACATTTTTCAATAGCTAGAACTGTAAACTTTATCTAACTTTGAAGTTAAGCGATTTCAATCAATTGTTTTTGAAATAATCGATTTAAAAGTAAAAAATTGGGAAACAAAGTTTAAAAAACACATTAAATACTATTTTTGTCAAGATTGTGGATTACAATACAAAAAATGGCTGATAAAATAAAGTGTCACAATTGATTTCTTAGCAAATACTGAAGTCCATATGTTTTAATGCTTTATAATTTTTTGAGAAAATTGAAAAATAAAAAAAAAAACTTCTTTTTTATCAGATTATAATTTGTATGGCTGTTTTCGATATTTTTGCCACCATCAAAAAATATATCCGATATTCAATATTATAAGGCACTGCATCAACAACAACATTATTACAAAATATGGATAGTTTTCAAAATAAAATGTCGTGGAACCAGATAGAAATGTTGCATATTTTAGATACAGATAATACTGTTAACAGGAGATCGGATTGTGAGGGACTTAGCAATATTTATAGTCAGTTTGTCCAAAGAAGTATTTTAGATTAAATCTTATCTTTTTTTTGACTAGAATTTTTAGGTAAGATTTGTTTTTGTTTTTATAAAAATTTGAATTTCTTATCAAATAGAAATTTATTAAACTTCATTATTTTGAAATTTTGATAAAACGAAAGTCTTTTTCAAGACTTCAATTGTTGAAATTTTGAAATATTAAAATTTAAAAACAAAAACAAGCAACTTTCCAAGAAGTTAGAAACCTAAAAGGTTAAAATATATTTAATATATTTCACTAATATTGTAAGTATAGGTAAATTAATTATACGTCTTTTTTAATATGTTTAAGTCATGTTTCTTTATTAGAGTCCTGAAGAAGGGTATAAGCATACCCGAAACGTCGACTAGTACTAATAAAGTATATCGAAGAAAGACCTATAGCCCACGGAAAAAGTAAAATTTATGCCATTGTTTTTTAATATATTTTTAATTATTTAAAGTCATTTTTTAGAAAATTGTCATTCCCGCCTAAACGGAGGCAGATAGACCACCCCCTCTGATAATAAAAAATGATCGTATTTAACTCCTCTACAAAATACCGTCATCAAATCTCGGCGCCGTAGATATAGTACCCTCCCCCATTTTTCCTTCACTTGGTTTGGTAGGACCTTTTTTAAAAATTATTTTTCGTTTATTAATTTAAGAAGAATTGAGCAATATAAAAGCACGGTTTTTATAGTAAATTTGATGAGGAATACGATAAAAATAATTTTAACCGTTATAAAAAACAGTAAAACATAGTTTTAAGGCTTTTATCACAGCATTTATCACTAATTTCGACTTCTAACGCCTGGAAATCAGTCAAAAATATTTTGTTTTTTTTTTAAGAAAAATTGAGGTAAGTAGATCTATTGATACTCAATACTTTTTACTCAAACAGAATTCAGATTAAAAAATAATTTAAGCTTTAAAAAAATTAAAAACTATAAGAGCTTATTTTTTTTAATAAAGGGGTGCGCGCAACCCCTGAACATCATCGAAAAATTCTGAATTAGCATTAGCATTATTTTGCTTTTTTTCAAGAACATAGTGAATTCAATAAAGGCGTTGTGGAATTGGGTTGAATATAGCAGACGAAAAATTTTTTACACTATTGAGATGAAATGATAAATTTTTATCAAAATAAACAAAACTTCTAATAAGTATATTCAACCTAGAAATACTATTTCTTTAGAAATCAAATACATACATACTAAAATATACTTCGCAAAAATCTTGCTTTATTAATTTAAATGTAAAAGGATGTCACCCATTTTAGCAGATGTATTTTTGTTGGGTCAACAAAAATTATCATATAAAAGAAGGGGCAGATTTCGAGTGATAATAAACAATCTAGACGTTAAGAAAAATTAATTTCAAACCCTCAACATATGCGACGTTTCTTCATTAGTAAATAGAAAAAATTAATTTAAAACAACACACAATGTGTTACATCAAAATCAAAAATTTACATCACCTCGTCCTTCATATTCCACAAACTTGCATGTGTATTCTCTCATATCCGATGCAAATGCGCAGTTAAAAATTCTAACCAATCTTGTGCTACGCAATATTCAAACTTTAAAATCATAACTACAACAATCCCGCACAATCAGGGTTACACCATGACACTCTTTGTATAATCTCAAACCCGATTCCATGCGCGCTCAATATATTTTTTTGTTCCTCTAAAAAAATATTACACAGCTAATATCCCTAACAAAAGAGACTTGGAATATGAAATCCTTAAAAAAAGAAAAAAATTATTACACAATCCGTGTGTCCCTTTTATGACAGCTCATTATAAATTCACCAAAATTACAATAAGCACATACAATAGGCCTAATGAAAAGTGTTAGGAAATGGGTAGAGTACAAAAATATGTACTTCATTCGTGGTTCTATATTCCTCTATATTAAGGATAATAATGGGAAACCAAAAAATTAAAAAAAAAAAGTAAATCAGTAAAAAAGTAATACGGCACGGCTACTGTTGCTCCTGTCAAAAAATGTTGGTTTTAGATTTTATTTTTTATTTGTTTCGTTCATCGTCCTTTACTATGACAGCACAATAGCATCTAGAATGAGTGTCTGATGCCTAGCCTCATCCGGGATCATCATATTTCTCACACTTTAATGAAAGGATAATAATGAAAAAGATATTTGAACAAAAAAAGTTTTAAACAAACAGCGGCGGCAAAGTCTGTAATGTGTCTTGGGGTAAGAGAAAGAAATTTGGCGTATATAGATAATTTTTCTATAGGTTACAGACCATGTTGCCTATTAGACGACCGAGGAACGTGAGGATTTCGTTGGATTTTATGAATAGGTTGCATTGTGCTTAGAGCGGTTGATTATCCTTGAATATATGAGTGCACTGTGCTGTGGTGTTGTAAATCATCACGATGAATTAAATAAAAATAAATATTGTGAAAAATTTAAAGGCCTTACAGTGGCTCATTTTACCTACAAATTTGAACAAAAATGGTTAAAAAGGCTCAGGAACATCGAAAACTTTTGGGGAATAGACCAAAAAGAGAAGGTAAAAATAAATATTGTGAATTATTTTAACGCCTTACAGTGGCTCATTTTACCTACAAATTTGAACAAAAATGGTTAAAAAGGCTCAGGAACATCGAAAACTTTTGGGGAATAGACCAAAAAGAGAAGGTAAAAATAAATATTGTGAATTATTTTAACGCCTTACAGTGGCTCATTTTACCTACAAATTTGAACGAATCGAAGACCTCTGGGGAACAGACCAAAAAGAGAAGGTGAGGTTAAGTAAGGACCATTTTTTCAAAAAAATTAAGTAAAAGGATCTACTGTGTACACTTTTGTTTTGTGAAATTTTTGTTTGTCCTTGATCATAAACAAAGTATTAGTGATCCTGTGTTCAGGATGTTTTATAGAACTTCCTTGGCACGCCTTTTTTAAGACACCACCAACCATCTGAAGCACGTTTTTAGTTCCTTTTTGAAATGCATTTTATCGATAGAGGGTGTTTTTCTTGTATTTTTCCCTAAATATCCTTGACTTGATTTATGCATTAATCGAACAAGGATTACATGTTTCAAAATATAAACATATACGCCCCAAGGGTATAATTTGGTTTAAGGTACAAACAAAGAAAAAAATTGCTGTTTTGCACTCGCATTTGCACTATACGACTTGTCATTCATTACTATTATTCTTGTCACAGGCAAATACCTATTATAGCGCATAACACTAAAGGCGTGGAACAATGTATCTCCCATTGGGATTTTATTTTTCTGTGGTTTTTTGAAAGAAAACCCAAATTTATATATATCCTTAGCCGCAGGATCAAAAATTCGTTTATCTATTTGTTTCATTGTATTTATATAGAGATAAATCCAGTTAGGATGCTCTGTCAAAATATTTATAATAAAAAGGATACCAAGGACACACACATGGTCATTTTGTGTTGCTTGATAGATAAATGGTATGAGTATAGAAGGGGTTGCACCAAAGTAATGAAACATCTGCTGCGTGTGGTTTTTGCTTATCCTTTGAAACTATATAGAAATAGTTTTTATATAGTTTTTTTTTTTTTGTTCTTGGCTAGGTATTTTATCGAACAAAATATTTTAAAAATTTACTTTTTTTATTCTTTCAGTGGTTTACCACAGCAAAAAAAACTTTCATTTTAAAATACAAACAAAAAATATTGTATTTATGAATTTATTTCTATCTGAAATTCAAATTAAACAAATAGATAGAGATGTAACATGTGGATTGTGTTATGTGTGTGGAGGATGTCTCTATAAAAATATAGGGTTTTATTTTTTTGTTCATTTTATTGTGTTTTTTTTTTTGTTTGTATTTTTATAATTTTATTTGGTTGTAAATAAATTCGAAATATTTATTCAACCTTAAAAAATCAACTTGGTATTTTTTTTTTTGTAATCGAAACTGTGATATGAGCCATTTAGTATTAGGGTGACCAGTTTTATTTAAAAAACAGCATTTTCGTCAAGCAAGGACATTTGGTCACTGCTGTTTATTTAAGAGGTGAGATTTTTAAGCCATTTTGTCATCTTTTCCAACTGGTTTTTTGTTTTTAGAATTTTATTCACCACTCTTATAGACATTAAGTAAAATTATTAAATATTTTCATATGACTTACAATAGTAGGTAATAAAATATTTAATAACAGGTGGTCACCTATAGGCTTTCAAATAGGTACACAGTTTTTTTTTTTTGGTTCAGTTTGGTATCATATACGAAGTTTGTTTGATGATCAATGACCATGTCCATTGGAATGGAAAATATTTATAAAAATTATTGAATTGTTTGACAAAATAAATAACATTGAGGAAGGTATGATATTATTTTGTTAAGTAAAAATGAGTAGCTATTGATTATATGTTTTTGTTTAGAAAATATTTCGATTTACAAAATTTAACTTTTAAAATGTATGTACACACGAAAATTGGTTTGTGAAAAGTTTGTAGATTTACATAGGTTTTTAACAAACTAGAATTTATATTTTTTCTTAGATCTGTAGGATTAATAAAATATTTTTTTTTATTATATTGTCTTAAATAAATGAGGTTTTCAATAATATTTAAAAATTTTATTGTTTGATTAAATTTTCAAGTTTTCTATAAATTAGATAAAAGTATTATATTTTTGTATGAACAGCCATTTAAAGGCAATTGCAAATTGTTTCGCAAATATCAGTTTTTTTCCTATTATTTTGATTGAATTAATCGAACTTTTTTTTTTGCCTTGAGAGATTTGTACCAGAAGTTTCTCTTTCATATAAACATTTAAAAAAAAAGATAAGGATTTATTTCCAGCAGAAAATTGAAATAATACCAAAAGGACGTTATTTAAATTGCAATAAATAATTAAGGTCCCATTTTCGACGATAAAATAAGTCCACAACCACAAACCACTTAGAAATAAGGCATATAGAACAGCTTAAATTAAGTAGTTCTTTTGGAATGTTTGTTTACAATTTTATACCTTATTCTACAATACAAGCAAACTAGGCTAGTGAGAAACAAATGTATTTTTATTATAGTAATTTTGCAAAATGTGGCCATTGTAGTTAAGCCTCTAAAATTATTGATCTCAAAAGTAAAATCACAACAAAAACATTACTGTTAAAAAAGGAGCCAAGTTCTCCTATGTTGAAATTATGCTGGCACAAAAAGTACTGAGATGTAAAAGTGTACCAAGTTCTAAAGTTTGGGTTCAAATTCGTATCAATAAAATTTTGATTGTTCTCTTGACAATTTTTCTTTTAATTACCGATTTTTAAAGTTATTTCAAAAATTGCCAAGTAAACAATCAAAATTTTATTGATACGAATTTGAACCCAAACTTTAGAACTTGGTACACTTTTACATCTCAGTACTTTTTGTGCCAGCATAATTTCAACATAGGAGAACTTGGCTCCTTTTTTAACAGTAATGTTTTTGTTGTGATTTCACTACTTTTTGCAAGGTATGGCTGTAGAATTGAAAATCTCTATATTTGATGAAAATTCAGTGAAAATGGGCGGTTGCCACGCCCCCTGGCTGAAATTCTCAAACTTTAAATTTTTTCCTTTGTATAAACTACCATCTCTACCATTCTATTAAATTTCAAGATTCTACGATAATCAGAAGTGCTCTATAATATTTGATGATAAGTCAGCGGAAATGGGCGGATGCCACGCCCCCTGAATTGAAAATCTCAAATTTTCGATTTTTTCCTTTGTATACACCACAAGCCCTATCACCGTGTAAGATTTCAAGTTTCTACGTTAACGGGAAGTTCTCCATAATTTTGATGATCTGTCAGTGAGTGAGTGAGTGAGTCAGTCAGTCAGTTACGGTTTTTGCGATTTTTGAAGTCCTATATCTCAGAAACTACTCATCGTAAAAGGCTTAAATTTTGTGAGGAGTTTGGTTTTGACAAGCTCAATAAATGTAGCGAGTTTGAAATTTCTAGCATCTTTGGTGTGGAAGTTAGAGGGGGGTCGAAAATGGCCTGAGTTGTTTCCTGTAAATAAGGGTGTAGTGCCAAAGTTGCTAGAGAACTTGGCTGGGTACTACCGTGCCCCTTGATCAAATAAAAGTGTGAAATATTTTTGAATATATGTACATATAAAATAGTTACGAGTAAAACGGCGTATAGGGTATAATTTAAACAAAAGTATTTATTTTCAAGTTCGCAGATCAGTTCTTTCGTTTTCTAATGTTTCAAACTTAAACTTTTCAGGATGTTCAAGAAATATCTTTTTTAGATGAGTGAGCTATTATTTCTAACCACACATAGCCATATAAAAAAACATTTTTGACACTTTTGAACACAGAATAGGTATTTCTTAAGTTTTATGCAGCTCTTCAAAATGAAACATGCAAAATAGTCTTAATATTTTTTCTAAATTTATTTTTTTTTTATAAATATTTTGCGGACTCGTCCATTCACTTTTTACTTGCACAAATTTGGTATATTTCCACTTTTTCAAAATACGGATATGTATTCATATATTCAAATGGCTGGCGCCTACGCTGTTGGCGCCACTTTTATAAATTAGTTTGATACAAAAAGAAAATTTTCAAATAGGACTTCTTTCTCAATGACATAGTTTCTAGAAAACATTCCACATTCTATCATAAATTAGAAAATAAAAAACAAAAATTATCCAATTTACATATCTTATCGAACAAAAAACCCATCCCTTAATTGAAATACCAAACCCCCTTAAAAAATATTCCAAAAAATCCGTAATTGGAACTTCTTTAATGACATACTGGCCCAATATACCAAGTAATAAGAATATAAAGTAAAACCTAATATATTTCACCTCATACCTAAACTATGTAGAAATATGGTAAAACCCCTTATATCCCTTATGAAGTTAAAAAAAAAAATGAAAACCGACTTCTCAAGTATTGTCAATATTAGTAAATATTAAAAACACACAGCAACAATAAAAGGATAACCAAATGCACGTTCGCTCATAATCGTGTCCTGGGGGAGTTTTAAATAAATTTACGATCGTCTAAAATTACCATCCATATAAAAAGAGTATACATACGAGATACGAGTACTAAACATCAACCCCTAAAAAAAAGAACACTATACTATACAAAAATTCCGATCTAAGGGAAGGGGATGCATGTTTCACTTTTAAAAAGTTGTCCGCCTACTATTTTTTTTTTTTTTGCTTTTATGGGTGACCGTATTTTAAAACATTTTTTTACTTTTTTACAGATTTTGTTACTCTGACAGTAAATAAAAAAGACTCTTGGTTGTGTTCAACCCCTCAATGTATGATGGTATAGATCCAATTGCAGAAGGCACCATGGTAAACAACACCCCATTTCTCATTTGACATTGGACTCCGAAGGGAC
The DNA here is from genome assembly GCF_945859705.1 of Episyrphus balteatus. Classification (NCBI taxonomy): domain Eukaryota; kingdom Metazoa; phylum Arthropoda; class Insecta; order Diptera; family Syrphidae; genus Episyrphus; species Episyrphus balteatus. The sequence continues at coordinate 40,827,400 of NC_079137.1, read as the reverse complement.
AGAGCAATAATTTTACATTCCAAAATAAAAACGAAGCACATGCGGAGGTCGCATGTTCTTGTTTTTTTAATGAAAGCAAAAAAATGAAAATTAAGAAAATAATTAAAATTGTTGGATCCTTCTATTGTAGAAATTAGAACTGATTTCTTACATCACGCTTGAAAGTTTTTTACAAATCCGTGAGTTACCCTTTAAATTTGGTTCCAGAATAGGTCGTACATTAAGAGCCAACATTGTCATAATTTGAAAAACAAAAACTTGAACTCATACCAACTTTAACTTGGTCTTGAGCTACATACCTTTACATACCTACATTTGAATCGTTAAATTTAAAATTTTTTACTCAATGTTTGTTTGTGGCCAGCAAAAATCATTCTTTTTTTTGAAGGATTTTCAATAAAAAATAATAGGCTTTGAATTAAAAGGGGTTGCATTTTTTCTATTGTTCCGCACAACCGAATGTGATTTTAAGCGCGGGGGTGTAAGTATCTACCTTCTCATTCTCGTACTCAATCAGGCTATAAAATAAATTCAATAGGTAGTCAAAAGACACATATACCTATAGGCAGCTGAAGAAAATACCATCGAACTGGCTGCCTGCTGCGTTTTCAAATTCACAATTGCAAATTGTTACTGATGTTGGTCGCCGCGCGGAAACAACAATAAAAACCATCACCAGGATTAAGGGTACTGTTTTGTGGTTGGGGTTTTTTGGTTTTTGTACATACCTACAACTCGCACTCTCGGAAACGCAGTTTTAAATACTTTTTTTTTTTTTGTTATTTTTTCCTGTCGAACATAAATCAATTGGTGAAATTTAATCTAAGGGAAATTTGTTTTGATACTCGTGCTCGGTGTTAGGGAGACCCCCGCAGGCTTGCGTCGTAGGATCGGTTCACCCGCACTTTTTGTATTAAATTTCATTCTGTTTTTTTTTACATTGACTTTGCACATCAACTCTATGGAATTTTAAATTACCATTTACAGCTGTCAAAATATAGAGGCAAATAATAGAAATCAACAACTAAAATATATGTGATGAAAGAAGAGAAATACCTACCTACTGCTTTTCACACCCAAAATATGTCAATATGCTGCAAATTTTTGTAAATGGACAAATTTTAAACAAAATTTATACCGATTTTAAGGAACTTTAAGGTTTCATTTATGAAAAGAGCTCAAAGAGACCTTCCTTTTGATGTCTCAATCGCCATTTTGTTTTAAATGGTTATTTTGATTTTTGCACATAACTCGCGTGCTTTTGATCCTAGAAGACCAATTTATATGACAAACTTGGAGAAAATTTAATTTTCTACAAAAAATGTCAGGTGCTTTTTTTTGATTATTGCTACTGTTAAAAAGATACAGTGCTTTTTCTTAAAAAAAAAGTTGGGGCAAATTTTTTTCTACTGGCCATAACTTTTTTTGTGCTACTTTAATTGCAAAATTTCTTATAAAGAAGTGATATAGACTTTTACCATATACATTTTTGAAGTTATACTTCTTATGGGACGGTGGCTATGAAAATTTGTTTTTTGACAAGAATGTCAAAGGGATTATGACGCGATAGCCATCTCCGAGACAATTGGGCAGCAGGTTTAGTATTTAAAAATGCAGTACGACGCAGTACGGTAAAAATACACACAACACTTGGCAAGTTGCATGTTTCAAGTTCCATGTGGCATGTGGCAAGTAGCACGAGGCATGTGGCATTCAGTATGCAAAATGTGGCAAGTTGCATGTGGCAAGTTGCATGTGGCAAGTTGTATGTGGCAAGTTGCTTGTGGCAAGTTGCATGTGGCAAGTTGCATGTGGCAAGTTGCGTGTGGCACGTTGGCACAAAAAACAAAAATAAAAACGTAAATACTCATAAATAAAAGGAAAAGAAAACAACATAGACTAAAACTAAACTTTTGTATTGATATAAAGGCCATCAATCGTAGATAAAATTTAATTTTTTTTTTCTCAAAAATTTAGCCCCGAAAACTGGTATGAAGATTCTTAATTTTCCATTATAAAGATTTTTTCATGCATAACTATATTCAGGGAAGTCAGATTGTCTTGGGTTAAGGCACGGAGATAGCATCATAAAATTTCCTATAAGAAATTTCCTATAAGCTGAGATTGTTAAAAAAATACGCTGTTTGATTTATTTTAATAATAATATAAAACAAAAATAATAAAAATATCAAATGAAATTCATTTAATATACTGAGTGAGAAGTATAACTTCAGTCGTGTGCAAATGTTGTGTACACACACTCTTTTTTTTGTATTCAATACGAACAGTGGCGTATTGAGGGGGGGGCTCAGGGGGCTCAAGCCCCCCCCAAGCCTTCCAGATCATGTTATTTTTTACCTAATTTCATTGTAATATATATGCTTGACTGAAACTTGTTCGTAAATCTTATAGATTTAGAGGCAGCTCAGATGCTCGAGCCCCCTCCAAATTCTGAAACGGCTATTTGTGTTTGTTTGAGTAAGAGCCTTAGCTGTAGCTGGGGGTTGGGTGGTTTTTTTTCGGGTTTAAGTCCAATTCGAAATTCTTCAGATCACTTTTTAGTATAATACGTACGTCGAATAACATCACCGTTTAGTTTTGCAAAAGTTCTTATGCAATCTCAATAAACACTTCTTTCAAAAATTATATACTTCTCAAAGCTATTGGAAATAGAAATATTTGATATCTCAAAATCTTAGTGGTCATCATATGTAACTAATGGTTTCTTTCAGCAAATGCCACTTTGGACTTCGAATTCGGATTAAAAAAGCAACATATTATGAAAAAATATATATTTCGAATTAAACATCTAAAATAATTTAATGAAAAATTAGTTTCTAGACTTTCACTTTCTGCATTTTTCACTCATTTAAATTTTCTGATCGAATTCAATTCACATTATTTCGGTTTGTAAATTTGGTGCCTTTTTCAATGAATCTATAATTTTTGGACAAAATATTATCATAACTTATTTGTGTCTCCTAATTTTTACTTGCGATATAGGTACTATATATCAAGTTATGCATTCGTACAAAAAAAAAAAGTTGAGATAACATTTTTCCATGACATTACGATGGTAGACAATGCCAAAAAAGTGGGTCCCGGAAGTCCGTCTGTCTGTCTGTCTGTCTGTCAGTCTGTCTGTCTGTCTGTCTGTATAAGGAGCTACAGCCTAAACGGATGGACCGATTAATGTCAAACTTGGTATGTAGCGTTATTTGGCGACTCTCCAGAGGGGTTTTTGGAATTAATTTTTTTGGACCAAAAATAACGGTACATGTCATATACCGATTTAAGTAAAATTGAAATATCTCGAAAACGGCTCCAACGATTTTGTTTAAAAAATTCAAATGTTAGTTTTAAGCTAAGGTTTATCTTCCAATGAAAAAATTTTTTTTTGAAAATCATTATTAACGGTACCTGCCATAGAACGGTTTTTTTCAAATCCGATTATCTCCGAAATCTTTTTGTGAAGAAGCATGTATATAATTTAAGTATAAACCAAAAATAAAATTTCCAAAAAAATAATTTTTGGATTTTTAAAAAAAATTTGAAAATTTTTTTTTGAAAAATCAAATTTTCGAAAACGGGACATTGAATTTTTTTGAAATTTTGTTTTTAGATGTTGATTAGTGATTTCTACAAAATGGCATACCAATTTTATTTTAAAACTTTTTTTCTAAAAAATTGTTTTTTTTAAAAACGGCTCTAACGATTTTGAAAATTTTTTTTCTAAAAATGCATGTTAATATATCAATCAAAACTGCATACTTTTTTTGGAGGGCAATTCAATTTTAGATTTTATTTTATTTTTTTAAAAAACGAATTTTATTTTTTTTTTTCAAATTTCTATATAAAGTCTTAAAAATTTAAGCAACTTTAACTCTAAGAGCAAGTTCGTGCGACCCAGTCGTGCATTTTATTTCTTTTGAATTCTTCTTTTTTTCCATTAAAATTGCCGATAAAATGGCATCCAGCAGTAATAATTTAACTTCAGAAACAAAATTAAAAAGGATGATCCTTCAGCTATGACAGTTCGAAGCAATTTCGAAGTTTTTGAAATTGATCCAAATGAAGAATATGATATTTTATTTCACGTGAAATTTAAAAGTGATTTCAATTCACTTTCGGTTGAATTACGGAACATGGGCGTTTATATCGAAAATGGTGTTTGTCACACAAGAACTTTGAAAACAGTTAAATGCTACTATACCACTTTCAGTACCGCAGCACAGAACTTCACTCTCGATCAAAGGTGAATATATTATTCGTACCCCTCTAAAAAATGTTTGAAACATTTTCTAGCCCCCTCCAAATTTTTTTCTGGATACGCCACTGAATACGAACAACGGTTCTCCTTGTGCAGGGAGTTATAGACAAGGTAGCACCATTAAAAACAAAATGGCAGCTATATGACACTAGGTGGAGTTGTGCAAAATGTGGTTTTCGGCTCGTGTACTGATGCTCTATATCAAATACCATAGTCAAAATTTGGCTCGGATTTTTTTTCCAGGGTTCAATACAAACATTTCTAAATTCTATGAAACAATTTATCCATACAAAAAAAGAGTGTGTGTACACATGTACACTCGACTGAAGTTATACTTCTCATTCAGTATATGTAAATGAATTTCATTTGATATTTTTAATTTCTATTATTAAATTAATTAATCCACACTTCGTTTTTTACATTTTTATCAAGTGAACAATAAATTAATTATTTCATCCTCCTTGCGTCCATGTAGTTTTCAATTTAATCTGTGAACTTTACTCATGTTGTGCGGTTCAGAACGTACTATATATGGTTAACTCATTTGAGCTGAGCTGAAAGTGAGCTGAGCTGTTGGGTGAGCTAAGGTAAAGTGAGCTGAGCTGTGATGGGTGAGAGGATACATTGATTTTTATTTGGAAAGTACAATGAAATATGAAGATATTTTAAACTTTTATAAAACACCATAGCTTAAGATGTTTGGTTCTAGTTATTAATGGAATTATTTTAACACATAGATATTTTTATAAATAAGACAGATAATTTTTCGTGATCTTTTCTCTTGGTGTTTTTGATAGTAAATATATTTCTATTTTCTTAGTAAAATATTTCTTTTTTTATCATAAAAAAAAATTCCGGTAGAATCCGGTTTTTCGACTTTTTTCAAAATTCCGAGAAAATCGGTTTTGAAAGTTGGGGTAATTTTTTTTTCCGAAAAATTCCCGAATCTTTGAACGCTCCTGGAAGCTAAACCGCTTGAGAGCAATTTTTGGGAGTGATGCTAAATGATAGCTTGTGTCATGGGCCTACGCTTTGCACATTATCAGATTTTTAAAAAATTGCCTTCCATGTTAAACCGCCACATCATGCCTATTTTATCAGAATCGTGCCTAATTTTTTTTTACTTTTAAGTTCTCCCGGTTTGAGAACGCGTTTACCTACAGGGATGGAAGTTGTATCCAAATGTAGGTTAGAGTCCCCGCTATCTTTTGGCATCAAAAATTTTATTTTCATTTTCTTCAAAATTCCGCGATATAGGCGTTGGAACGCTTTGATCTAGAGACAGGGGAGTGGTGCCATATGAAAGCTTATATTCTCAGCTAGCCGATGGTGGTATAATCCGGTTTTTCGATTTTTTTCAAAATTCCGAGAAAATCGCGTTTGAAAGTTGGGGTACATTTTTTTTCGAAAAATCCCCGAATCTTTGAACGCTCCTGGAAGCTAAACGGCTTGAGAGCAATTTTTGGGAGTGATGCCAAATGATAGCTTGTGTCATGGGCCTACGCTTTGCACATTCTCAGATTTTTAAAAAATCATCTTCCATGTTAAACCGCCACATCATACCTATTTTTTCAGAATCGGGCTTAACTTTTTTTTTACCTTTAAGTTCACCCGGTTTGAGAACGCGTGCACCTACAGGGATGGGAGTTGTACCCAAATGTAGGTTAGAGTCCTCGCTACCTTTTGGCATCAAAAAAATTTTTTTCATTTTCTTCAAAATTCCGAGATATATGCGTTGGAAGTTGGGGCTCTCACTTTCAGCTCAGCTCACTTTCAGCTCAGCTCAAATGAGCTTAGCTATGGTACCTAGCTCAAATTTGAGCTGAGCTGTGAGCTGAGCTGAAATGTGAGCTTTTTGCAACCCTGGCAACTTGCCCCATGGAAATTACCACATGCAACTTGCCACACACAACTTGCCACATACAACTTGCCACATGCAACTTGCCACATACGACTTTCCACATGCAACTTGCCACATGAAACATGTAACTTGCAACGTGTTGTGTGTTTTATGTTTGCCGTACTACGGCGTACTGCATTTTTAAATACTAAAGTACTGCCTACTCTAAAGGTGAAACGACAGCCCTGCTACCCAGGGTGATCGCGTCATAATCCCTTTGACATTCTTGTCAAAAAGTAAATTTTCATACCCACCCTCCCATAAGAAGTATAACTTCAAAAATCAAAAACTCATCTCCATCCCCTTAAAAATAAAAAAAAAATATTATTTAATTTTTGTTATTAAAAATAAAAGCATGTGAAGGTTTGTCAACTTTTCTTTCATCTATTTGACCAACAAAAATCCGCTTCGTGATTCCTACTTTATTATTTGACTTTTATTTAAGTTGAATTGCCAAAGGCTTTCAATGGCGTAGAATTATTATTATTATCATCAGAATTTTGCTGCATTACGGCGAGAGACGATGTGAAAAGAAAGCAAAATCATGGTGATGTGTAGAAATACAACCAACTTCATACCATTTTAGGGACATCCAATCTACAGAAGCAGAAAACCAGCAGAAGCGGCAATTGAACACGATGTTTGTATATATTTCCGCTGGGCATTTCAAGTACTGAGTGAGGGTCTCTCACCAGCTCTCGTAATGCCCTTGTCTTGATAATACAAAAAAAAAAAAAAAAATTATCTGGACTGTGAATTGCACTAGACCTGTAGCCGGAGGTCATGGTTGCACATCCTTTTATAGTCTTTTCACTGCCATATATCGGTCCATATAAACGAGTACAATGAGCGCAGTGAATGTGTCTAAAAATAGACGACCGACCGACGCAACATGCAACAGTGTAAATTGTAAAGTTTGCGAATTAGCATCGGAAAAATTGCGTTCAATGCATGTAATTTGTCAGTCCGCTGCAACCTCGATGTCCGGTCGCATCCGTTTGCTCCGCTCCAACTTCGTTCGGTGCACTATGTGTCGTCGTTAGGCGGTATGTGCGGAAAGAATAACATGTGGAATGCATTGGTCGAGACTCGAGAGATGCTAGTTCACTTCACACTGTGTCACTAATTGTCTTGGGAATTTCTTATAGGTATTCTACTATAATGCAATGCTGATATGCTGTTGTGTTGTTGGCCGGTTAAAATAAAAGAGACATGGAGAGCAAGCAGAAGCTATGGGCATTAAGAATGTTTCTTTGTTTTTTATTTTTGGTTAGCAAATAGTATATGGTTTCAGATACAGAAGATAGGGATGGTTCTACAAAAGAAGCCGAATATATGTTAACTGCGAGAATTTGAATTGTCTTTTGATACAGTTTTCTGTCGTGTGACTAATTTCAATTGACGTTTAACACTTCTCTTTAGAATAATTAGAAGTATTTAAAAGTAGGTAGTCTCAAGATGTTTATGTTGAAGGTTAATTTTTTTACTTTGAAACCTTTGAGTCTTTTTCCATAATAAATAAAAACTTCCTTTTACGTTACAATTAGTTTGGAGAAATTTTATTATTTATTTTTTGTTTGGGATTAGGGATGAACAAATTTATTTTGTTGGTTAACTTTTTTTCTGCAAGTTTTTTTTTTCGAAATAAGACATAAATTCTTAGTTACGACCTTGATTTTTTAAAACAGTGGTTTAACACTATTTAAAAAATAGAAAAAAGCGGGACAAGAACATTAAAATAAGAGATCAAAAATATTGTTAAAGGCATTATAGAAAAACAACCTTTTCATTTTGGTCTTATGGCAAGTACGTACTGTAAAGGAGAATGGGCATTTTGGACGTTGAGCGGCCATTAATAAAATTGGTATCAAATGAAAGGACTATAACTTAGGAAAAACTTTTACTATGGACGTTTCGCAGTATTGCGTTAAGAATGTAAGAAAATGCAGTATTAGTATCGTTAATGCATTATTCAATGTATGAACGACAAATTGGTTTATATTTTTATTTGGAACATAAAATATGATGCTCTGTCATTTTCCCTGAGTCTGAAGTCATTACTCTTGAAAATCCGACAATTAGAACTCATAATATAAGATTTTTAAGAAGATTTTTTAAGATTTTGCTCGAAAGTTTTCAAACAATTCAAACTAACAAAAAATTGAATAACGAAACTCTCAAAATAGTCTTGAAACTGTTGTTTTAAAATGATTATAGTTTGGGTTCTAGTGGTTGGATATTCAAGACAAAGGTCTTCAGATTTAGGGAAAATGAGAGAGAATCGTATATTGCACTTAAAATACACACATAAGATACAACTTTGAGACAATCTGCATAAAGTGTTATATGCAAAAATGCATTTTATCCGTTTTTGGAGTACGTCACAAGGATAAAACTTCTCCACAATATATGTAAACCTTAATTACATCAAAAAATAACAAATTCATTCCTGGCCACGCAACGTCCACATTCCATACAAACTTGCCCATTCTCCTTTTTGTCAATTCCCTATCTAGAGAATCAACAAATCTCTTAATTCCGAAGTTTGAAGTAGGAATTACAACAGTGGTTTCAGCTGCAGTTCGGAACAGAGGACGAATTTTAAGTTATTTCGACTTCGATCATTAACTTGCACAAAGGCGTGTATTTCTTTTAATCAGAGCCAGATATCTGTTGACCAAAATTTCAGATATATATTTACACTGAAAAGGGTAAAAAAAATTATATAAATTTTTTGTTTTCTAAAAATGAAAGGATTAACCCCTTGTCAAAAAATCCATTAAAAAAAAAAAATTTCAAAAATTTCATCCAAATCCATAGAATGAAAGGTCTTTTTAAAATCAATTCATTAATGAAAGAGTACCGGATACTGACTTATTTGGTTCAAAACTTTTTTCTGTAGATTCTGAGGCAGATATCTTTGAGCAGAAGTCTCCAAACCAGTTTTGGCATATCTGATATCATAGTGAACATGCCTGATGTGCATTTACGTAAAAACCCAAAAATTTGAGATATAGTTACTTCAACAACAGTTTTTTTTTTTCATTCTTTTCCTTAGGTGCATTCCGAAGCCGATATCTTTTGACCAACATCTCGAAAGAAGTTTTGATTTACAGATGTGAGTTCACAGTCTTTATAAAAAACGAAATACAAATTATTTTTTTTCAGATTTTCCAATAAATATGCAAAAAAAAAAAAAAAAAACATTTTCAAAACAAAGATCTCTTTTGGTTCTATTCATAACTGAAAACCAAAAGTTTCCTTAAATATTTCTCACCTATTTTTTTTTCCTTTCTTTATGTTCTTTTAACGTAAAGTCTTTAAGATTTTCGAAAAAAATCGAAGGACTACCTCTTGCAAACAAAAATAAAATGCACGACTGGGTCGCACGAACTTGCTCTTAGAGTTAAAGTTGCTTAAATTTTTAAGACTTTTTATATAGAAATTTATAAAATGTAGGTACCTCCTATATAGGTACAAAACAAAAAAATTAGTTTTTTTCTAAATAAAATAAAATCTGAAATCAAATTGCCCTCCAAAACAAGTATGCAGTTTTGATTGATATATTAAGATGTATTTTTAGGAAAAAAATTTTCAAAATCGTTAGAGCCGTTTAAAAAAAAAAAAAATTTATAAATAACTTTTTGGAAAAAAAGTTTTAAAATAAAATTGGTATGCCATTTTGTAGAAATCACTAATCAACAAATCACTAAACAAATTTTTTCATTGGAAGATAGACCTTGTTTCAAAACTTACATTTTAATTTTTTAAACAAAATCGTTGGAGCCGTTTTTGAGATATTTCAACTTTACTAAACAAATATTAATTCCAAAAACCCCTCTGGAGAGTCTCTAAAAAATGCTACATACAAAGTTTGAAGTCAATCGGTCCATCCGTTTAGGCTGTAGCTCCTTATGCATACAGACAGACAGACTGACAGACAGACGGACTTCCGGGACCCACTTTTTTTGGCATTCTCTACCATCGTAATGTCACGGAAAAATGTTATCTCAACTTTTTTTTTTGTAGGAATGCATAACATGATATATAGTACCTATATCGCAAGTAAAAAATACACACATAGATTTACAAAAATTTTTTGAAAATGTCCTTAGCATCCTTATCGTTAAATCTGATCAAATATTTTCGTCTTTTTGATGTGCAAAATTTTTCCTAATTTATTTTAAGTTTTAATGATAAAACATGTTAACTATAGCACTTTTTTATTCATATTACCATGATAAAATTTTCTCTTAGGGTCAATGCTTCTTTTTAAATCACTCAGCTTCTCCTTTCATTTTCAATCACATTATACGATGAGTAAGATGATTAAGATCTGTTTTTTTGTGTGAAATTTTTTGTTTTGTTTTATAGAAAGACATTAACATTACACATCAATGTTAAGTACTTTCAAAAAAAAAAAAAAAAAAAAAAAAAAAAAAAAAAATCTGCTTAATAATCTTCAACGTAAAGTACCTACCTAGATAAATAAAATTCCTCTCTAATGCGCACACGTTTTGATGTTAAAAAAATGAGTCATACGCCAACGAATTTTTACTTTGTATGCCTACTATCCAAACAAAATTCGTGAATAAAATATTAATCTTCTTAATGATTCTTTGTTTGCAGAGGCGAGTACTGCGTTACAACAGAAAATTTGAATAGAAAACCAATCTACTCTGTCTCACCTTAACAAATAATAACACTTCCTGCTAGTCAATCAAATGCAAAACAACAAAACAACCTGTTCCAAGACCTTATATATGGTCCACACATCACACCTGATCATCAAAAAGAAGGTACTATTTCATTTCTCCATCAACCAAAACAAAGCGATATGTGTTCTAATGTTGCACAAATACATGACCCTCGTAAATCACCTAAAAGACGCTGTCAACTCAACACCAATTCTATATCACTCTCCATGAAAGTAACGTCAAAGAAGAAACCATCACCTATTCATCCCGCGGTTCAACAACCTAGATTTTTTCATCATTCGTATAAAGAAGATCTTTTTTGGAAAGGTCCAACTTAATATAATGAAGATCCTCAATACCGATCTATTCTTCATTTCACCAAACTGACAGAGGGCATCGATATTCTTCCCCCCCCCCCCCCCACAACAGCTTAACATTGGGGTGTCACAAAAGAGTGACAATTCAAATCTTTCTTCTCAAATGCGCGTCTTTCACCAAAGACTGTGTAATAATTCAGACATGTTACTAGCAGATGGTGTCATGATGATGTGTGGTGAAGATAGAAGAGGACCTGTGTTCTAGTGACTCTTCACTTAGCCTCTATATCTAGATTGTCTTTGACTATGTTTGTATGTAAAGATCGCCATCTAAACTATCATCGGGGGCCCATTTTTTCGAGTCTTCTTTCTCCAGCAAACATTCAGCTCCAATTTCTCATTTTCACTTTTCCTTCATCTAGCGGCAGCCGCAGCAGCGGTGGTGGATCGCAACGGATACATTCGACAACGAGAACAATCTTCTGTGGGTTTTTCTTTTGTGTATTTAAGTACACTGAAGAAAATAGTAATTTTAGAGAATTTTTAAATTTTCTGCGACTTTTTCGGTTAGAAAATTTCAAAGTAATTCATTTTTACCTCCTGTTTTTGCTCTGTGTCTGAATATGTTCACCTATTCCATCAGAACTTCTAAGCTACTCATCGTAATTAAACGGCTGAGGTATCATTGGAAAGGTACTGCTATTCCGCTAATTATAGTCTATGTGACAACTCATCAAATTGAATATGGAATCTTTTAGATGCAAAAGAAGAAAAACTAGCTAATTTAAATTTAAAAAATAAAACAAATAAACTTGAATTCAACTTTTTTTAAATCAGTCTCTAAAAAGTATGAAATAGGGAATTTCGTACAAAAGAGAAAAAAAATCGTTCAGTGTATTTTTCTATCTTTCCTGCTGCCTTAAACTCATACAAGATAGTTCATTTGCTTAACAAAATATATTTTTGTCTAAAATAGAAGATGAAATTGTGTTGTTCTTTGTTTAAATGATTCTTCATCTGGTTTATTCGTTTGTTTGTTCAGTTTTTTTTTTTTGTGTCATTCTTTCTATTTTGTTGCAAAGTGACACATGGCCACTATTTGAAGGTGACAGTGACAAAACGACCTTTTGTTGTAAGACCTCTTTAAGTCGCACCATCCGATCCTCCTATTTTAACGCGCAGAGTGTAACAACTCTAATTTGGTTTTTATAGCCACATTTGTTGCTCATTTAGTTAGTTGAAAGAAATGAAATAGATGTTTGCTTTTCTTTTTGGATACAAAGTATAATAGGAAATATTAAACAGAATTTCTTTTCAAAATAAAATTAAGTTGGTAGTTGAGGTTAGAAGAGACGGTTATTGGTTTTGAGTCATGATCGTAAAGGAAACAAAGAGAAAGAAAAATTATAAATTGAAAACCAATTATTTACTTGTGTAAATGAATATAAAATACATATTCATAAAAAGAATTAAATTAAATTACTCATTAATATACTCTCATCTACTTTAAAAGGTTTACGTTTACTTTTTTTTTCAAATTGGTCTTGACCCATAAATTAATCCAATTAACTATGGATTATTATTATATTTGCAAAAAAAATCCAACCTTATGGCAGATGCCACACATTACAGGTAAATATGATGATGTAGCCGCAAGTTGCATTAATACTCGTAATATTATACATATGAACTTTTGAATTGTTTTCTCAAATTACCGAATAATAATTACTTCATCATCATTCCGTTATCAGTTATGAGATGACTTTTCAATAATCATATTACAATAATGTGTGTGTGTGTGTGTGTTATGTTTAAAAGCCTATTCAACTCATAATTATTGATTTATTTATATGAAGTAACATAGTCAAAGGAGTAGCGTTGTTCAGTGAGTTAAACTGTTACTATTAGCCAATTTTGAAAATTAAAATTTTAGAATTGTATTTTGTGCTTTCCAAAAAAATTCCAGGACCGCCAATAGATGGTCGGATTTTACCATTAACGATTTTGATTGAACTTTGTAATATGTATAACACCATTTTTAATTTTCTTTCAACAAAAACTCGATGGATAGACCTTGTCTATCCATGGAGATTCTGTTTTTATTTTTAAAATTATATGCTTTCCATAATTTTTTAGTGCCTATGAAACGAGAAAACCTAATTTAAAAAAAATCGTAAAGAGGATTTTATAAACTTTAATTTAAAAACCGTTCTTACTTTAAAACAAATTTTGTATTATTTTGTATGTGAGATTCAGTCGTGTATTTTATATTTCAAACAGAAGACACAACAAAAACTGGTGTTTTTTCATAAAAAAATATTCATTTAAATTTCTTTTATTGGGATAAGAAAAAAAATTGAATTTTGTGAACTGTTTTATTTTTGATATTATTTTATAAATAATGCTGATCAGTTTTAAACTTGGTATATAACGTTTTTGTAGCCTGTGAAGGGGGATTTTTTGGAATTAATTTTGCTTTACCAAAAATAACGGAGGTATCTATCACTAACCAATGTTGTTAAAGTTAATTTTTTTTTTTAAACGGCGCCTACAATTTTTATAAAAAAAATATTAAATTAGTTGTTGTTGTTGATGACGGTACCTCCGGTAAAACTATTTCCCAAAAACCTGGCTCAATTTTAACGATTTTTTTTTAAAGCAAAAGCATTTATATTGCTTAAATATAAGGGTCACAATCATGGAGGTGGAAAATTTGATGTCTAGGCATTTTTTTAAAATCAAAATAACATTTATTTAAAGCTTTTTTTCTCATTTACCAATTAAAATAGTTGTGCACGCATCTAAGAATTATATTTGTTTCGGTTAGAAAAGTTTCCATTTCTATTTTATTGAATCTAATACCTATACCCAAAAAAAGCGTTTCCGGACATGTCCATATTTCAAAAAACTGAAAATCAAATGGCTTAAAATCACATATAAGTTAATTATCTTTGAGTATTTCTTTTCTTAACACTACATATACACAATACTCTTTATTAATTAGTACATCTCTTACAAAAAAATTATGTTTTGTAATTTTTTATACATTGATAAAAGTTGTCCCAAGAAAAATGACGCATAACATTTATTAATGTATCAATATTTTAATCATCTAATGTACAAAAGGGTGCTGCAAGAACCAAGCAGTTTTTAAAGTTAATTTTATATAGATTTATCATTCCACACCTTTTTTTGTGGATAAATACCTATATAAAATCATAATTTTTATATAAAATGTATGTTAGAAACTAGTTTTAATTTCATTTTTAAGTACCGTACATCAATTAACCGTCATTCCGGGAACGCTTGTTTTGGGGTATAGCTAGATTGAAATTTAAATTTGTTGGTGATATTATGGTCAAAAATGGAGGCCACTACAATATAATCTCAAAAATATTTCGTTTTACTTTGTTACATAAAAAATAAATTCAAGTAAAAACGTCAATTCCAGGAATGTCATTTCCGGGAACGCTCTTAGAATCTGAATAAATAATGTAGTCTTACACTCATAATTTTGCATTTTTTGGGTATTTTTACTCAGTATCCTATCTAAGTATGGCTGTAATAAACAATTTCATCAAAAAGTTACAACAAAAACAAAAGAAATAACCTTTTTTTATCAAAAAACAAAACCGACTTCCATGGATCAAAACTGTGGTTTATGGTTTTTCTAATAGTTGTTATGGCTATAATTGAACGAATTAAAATGGGACCATATTGCAGCCACCAGCTTTCCAATACAAAAAGAATTATCAAAATTGGTTTACTCAGTCCAAAGTTATGAGGTAACAAACATAAAAAAAAAAAAAAAAAAAAAAAAAACAGGCGAATTGAATACCTCCTCCTTTTTGGAAGTCGGTAAAAATTACTTATGGCCTAAGTGTTTCGAAGGTGCATAAAAGCATTTTTTTTTTGTAGAAATCGGTCTCTGCCCAAGAAATAAAGTTATATTTGATTTATTTAAGATCTACTATCTTAGTATAATAATATATCATTCACGTTGATACTATTTCAAGACTCCTAAAGTCGTTTTGAAGAGATCACCACCATTTCGATTAACGTTTTTCTAGTACTAATTTTTGGGGTTTTAGGGTAAATTGAAAAATATACATTTTTGTGCTCTGCCCGTTCATGAGCCCACAAATTATGGCTTAAACGAACATTTTAGCATGAAATTTGTATCACAAAACAAAGTTGATTTTTTAAGAATTCGACCATCGAAATTTCCCATCTCCATGATTTTGACCCATAAATCTTAATTAAATTTTCCAAAAATTACATTTTTTGGATTGAAAAAAAAAAAAAATAATACCTACCTATATTTTTTTTTTAGTCAAATTTTCGATTGATTTTTTTAAATTTGATTTTACTTTTACTACAAAATGGCATACCAATTCCATTTTAATTTTTTTTATCAACTATTGGCGTGTTTTTTCTACAACTCAGTAGCTTCTCATTTTTTTATTTTATTCGAAAAACAATAAAAACAAATACTTACTTGTGTAATTTTTATTATTGTTTTGCGAATAAAATCAAAAATGAGTAGCTACTGAGTAATAGAAAAAACACGCCTTATGTATTTATGAAAAAAAAAAATTTTTTTGCGGTTTTGATTTCTTTTCTAATGCATCTTAATAAAAGGAATCTGATTGAATGTTTTTTTTTCACTCTGAAGAAAAAAAATTCAAGAAAGTTAATTTTGGATTTTTAAGAAATATTAATTAATTTTTTTAATTTTTTCAAAACGGATCAATGATTTAACTTGAAATTTTGTTTGCAAATTTTTGGTAAAGTAGGAAAAATAATTTCTTACAAAAATGGCATTCCAATTTTGTTTAATGAAAAATTTTCTGCAAAAAATACAATTTTCTAAAAATAAATTCCAAATTTTTTTTGTTAAAAATTATAAAATCGAATGAAATACTTCGTTTAGAAATTAAAATCAATTAAAAAGGTGTTTTGGTAATTTTACACTTTTTTTACAATTCTTATAAAATGAATAGTAAAATTAAATTAAAATAATTCTTTTATGAATTTTATTAAAAGCTTAAAAGCAACTTTAACCATAAGAGAAAACGTATCATCCATTCGTGCATTTGATTTTATATGACTATTATTATTGTTAAATATGACTAGCTACCTCTTTGACCAATAAAAGTTGCAGTGTGTTGACAATTTCAAAGAGTTTTATTTTACTTTTTCTGTTCTATTTTCGTGAATAAGAAGAGATTTGTTTTATTATAAAACAAAAAACTCATAAAGAAATTCCAAATATAATTCTATACCAATTACTAGATAATTTAATCCTTTCGAGAATTTATTTTTCTAGATTTTAGGGTTTTTTGGTTTTTGACTTTTTCGAGATTTTGGGCTTTCGAAAATAAATTGTAAGTTGTAAAAGTAAAGTAAATTTTAATTATCTTGATTTACTTTAAATGCAACGTCTCATTCCAAACTATATGTGAACACACCTATGGTCAAATACATAATTTATTAAAGTATGTTGTTGTTGTATTTTGTTTTTCATAATTTAAAAAATCTTTTATTTTTTCTATATAATTTAATTGCTCTTCATGGCAGTTTTCGTTCCAATAATAGCGTATTTTCCATTTTCAACATAATTAATTGATCTTTAGTTGCCATGGGGAGTAAATATATGCAGTATGCAGCATCAAAAGAGGCAGAATCCTCACACAATCATCGTCGTCGAGAGTTCTTCTGTCCATGTCGTTTTGGTTCGTTTGGTTGGTTTTATGTTTTGCTCTTGCTCCATGGCCAGACCAATTTTTTTTTTTAATTTTTTGTTGTTTTTTCAAAGTACAATGCCAATCCATACCAAAATGAAAATCATAATGCGATGCGAATTTATTTATCATACATTCGACTCTCTCCATTAAATTGGATTCGTCGGAATGACTTAAAATAAAAAAAATAAATGTATGTATAGATATGGCAAATAATAATAAAAAAAAAATAAATATGCGCCTATATATGCTGCTGCAGAGAAAATAGTGCCCCGGAGAGGTATTATAATTAATATTATCATTATTAATTGCCACATGATATATATCGACCGTATGATGGTATTCCATGGAATGATATTATTACCCTCCTCCGATTTCGGTTATTCAACTCTTCTTCTAGCAACATCACGCGAATAAGAACAACGAACAACGATATGACGATGATAAAGTTCGGCGATTGTAGCCCGCGGAGTTTTTCATATAAAATCAGAGTTATTGTAATTACAGGTGAAGTGGTGCACAGGGAAAAGGGTGGTGGTACACACTAAGACGAATTAAATCTGAAAACAACTCGAGGGCATTCACTTTCAAGTTTCACACTTAAAGTTCGGATTATTGTTTCAAGTCATATTTCCATCCCTTTTTTTACACGTGTGTAATTTAGGTAATAATTACAATAAATTTTATATCTAGGTACCTACACGTGTGTGCGTGTTTTTTACTTTTTATTGTTTTTTTTCTTTTAGACCAAAAACATATTTTTTTGGCTGCCAAAGTCTTAATAATAATTGAGTTGTCGAGAGGTGAATTGTTAAGTAGCGAATTTGGTTGGAAAGTGAACAAAACAAAAGAAGAAAAAACTGTTTGGTACTTTTGGCCATTAAAAGTCAATAACCAAGAAGGTATAAGGCTTTTAGCCCATAGACTGTGAAACATGACAGTTTATATGACAAGACAGCTTGTAATGACTTTGATCATTTTTTATGAATAATTCAATTATTGGCAACAAAATTGTTTGTTGTCGAATAATTGTAAGTATTCGCATTATCATAACGTATCTTTTCGAATTCTCTATATAAACTTAAATGTAATTTTCATTTAAAGACAAAAGAGATAAAACACAATAAACAAAATATTGATATTTTCCCACAGGGGTGTGGTTTCATATTATTATTTATTCCATTACCAGCAGCAATGAATTATAAATTGATTTAGTTTTTTTTTTGTTTTTTTTTGTTTTTTATTACTTCACATGCGAGCAATAATTTTATGATTCGTTTCTAGACAATGTGGCCATAAAAAGTGTTGGTTATTACGTGACCTGAGAGGAATTAGAATATAGAATCATATTCCACATTCGAAAGAAAACAATTTGATAACTTTTTTATATAGGTTTATACTTCATAAATTCAAAGGCCTTGAACTTGGTATAAGTTCAAACTAAAGAACTATAACACAAAGAAAAAATATATCGTACCCTCTTATCGAAATCAATTTGACAAAAAAAAATGCTTTTCTTCATTTCTCCAACATTGAATTCGATTAGGGGTTGTTATGGCTTACTTTCATTTTTAATTGTTTTTTTGTTCAAGCAACAATTTGCACGCAAGTTTTAATCATCATAAGAAAAAAAAAATTAAATTTTGTGAGCAAAATTTTACTACTGTTGCTTACTTCTTGAAAATCTGTGATGCGATGAGTTCAAGTAGAACTAGGTACTTAAAAGTCCTATTGCATTAGGTATTCCTATTTGCGTGTAGTCTGCCAGAATGGAGAAAACCTATAGAATTTCGTGAGAATCCACTTTAAAACAAAAAACAATATGTTTTGATGTTGATGATTCATGTCAAAAAGTTATTATTTATTTTAATTTAAAAATAAAAACTTTGAAATTTTATTGCTTGCTTTAATCTCAATTTTTCCTAATTTTATAACTTTGCATAACTTTTTTTTATAGATTTATCTTTATGAAATAAAATTTTTGGATCTTTCAATCAACCCAGCCAAAATTTTGAGTTTTCATAAAAAAAGGTTAACACAATATAAGTCCAAGCAAAAAAGAAAATACGGGGATCTTGTGTTAGAATTAGAACTTATATGTATCTACAAACATTGACATTTTCGGGGCTTTTGCAGCCATTTGAATTATAACGTCCTTTTCAATGATACCCCAGATATTTATAAACGTTGTATAACTTTATACAACTGTTTAAATTTGGAGAATGTGATCAAAAACCTTGTTTATTGTTGTCTTATAGCTATCAAACTTATACACAAGAGTAGATTTTCTTAACAGCGAATAATTATTATTTTTATTAAATAAAGCATATTTCCTACAATTTGAAAAAAGTTATGCAGTGTATACACCGAAAAAAAAAACCAACATCATTTTTTATTATCAAATTAACATTTATTAAATATCAGCAAAAAATGGTTTAATGATAATTAAAATATCAAAACAATATTTTTATCATGAGGATGATATTTAAATATCACATTTTTGAATTTTGTTTTGATATTTTATTATGATTTTATCATATCAATCCAAAATATTGAAAATTATTAAATAAAAAATTCTTAATGTGTACTAATTTAAAAAGGTTTTGTGTTTTTTCGAAGTAAAATGTATGATTTACTCATAAAATTTGATCGGCAATAAGATTTTACTTCACATAGTTTGGGAGAAAATAACAAAACAATTATATCACCACTATTTTATAAAAAATATTCACTTTCAGTAATGTTTTGGAAAAAGAAAGAAAATACTTAAAATAATAAAAATAATAAAAAAGAAAAAGAAAGAAATATCATTATAATAAACTGAAACGTAAAATCTAGTCAACATTGATATTTTAATTGTCAAAGTGAAATTTTCATTATCCACCTAAAATTAAAAAAATACCAAAATGATATGATAGCTAATCATACCAAAATTGATATTTTAATTGTTGGACGACTTTTGTCACTCAAAAATGTAATTTTAATTTTCGCTGTAAGAAGACAAAAATCTAATAAATACGAATGACCATTTACCTATATTTATTTAATATTCTTGTATTAAAAAAATGTGTGTTTTATTTCAATTCTCATGAAGTTTATGTGACTATGAATTAGTTTTTGATTACATTTTAATATTTTTTTATTTTAAATAATGGTTTTAATTAATGCAAGGATTATTTAAAAACTGTTTATGTGTTTTATTAATATGTTTTCATATGTATGTAAGGTAAATTAGGGCATTATGGCATACCTAAGCACAAACTCAAATAACTTTACTACGGACTACAATTTTTACTTCAATCATTTTTTTTTAATTAAATTTCATAAAAACGTAACATAAATAAATTATTTAAGAATAAAAATTCAAGCTTTTTAACAAAAAATAAATTAAATTAAAAATAGTCCAAAAAAAACCATATTGCCCTATGTACGGGCAATATGGCGAACCCCATTTACTTCGGACCTCTTTACTTTTTTTACGTATATTTTACATTTCTGAAATATAATTGTAAATAAGTTTCTTAAAATTAACGTTAAATTGAGGTTATTTTCAAATTTAAAAAAATGCAGAGTTACTTTTGAAATTAGTTTTACATAAGGGCATTATGGCGCAGTCGGGTATAATATAGCGCCATAATGCCCTTATTACATCTGCGCCATATTGCAAAATATACACATATTCACAAAACTCCAAAAACTAAACACAATTCTTACTTCAGTTAAAATATAACAAGTGATATAACCAAACCAAAACTGTACTCTGCGTTTCACTCTTTACAACAAACACGTGCACTGTATACTTACCGAGATACACACAAACAAAAACAAAGCGATAGGTATTATATTGGAACCCAGAACCTTTATATTTTTTTTGTTTTGTTTTTTGTTTGGCACAAAAATAATAGCACTGACCTGTGATCGTCACAAGGCTAGTGTTCGACGAAGGCCAAAGTTTCTGCATTGGTTTTATTTAAATGCAAGTATTGGAAGTACCTATGGTAGTTGAGAGGTGCGCCATAATGCCCGGTGTGCCATAATGCACGAAGTTACCCTATTAAAAATTTATTTTTTTGGTATAGAAAAAAGACTAATTCCAAAGGTTGTCTTAACCCTCTACCGCATACCAACCCATATATGGTTTATCGATTTCATATCGATTTATTTCCGTTATATTGCACCAAATGTCAAAAAGAAAGAACTATAATAAAACTACGTCTATTTTTTTTTATAATAAATTGGTTTTTATTATCAGTAAGAGAGTCGTGATTCTGAAATAAACTCATTGTTTCAAGAGCATGCGTAAAGTGCAAATCAGTGAATAAAAGTTTGTACTTTTCCGGTGTTTTTTCATAATAAACAAGTAAGTTGCATCCAATTAAAAATAAGTTTCGTATGTATTCATTATACTTTTATATGTTTACGAAGTTTGTTTTTTGTTTTTATAATAATTTTTGTCTTTTTTTGGCATTTTTTCCAAAACACCATATATGGGTTATCATGCGTTGGCGTCATACATTACTGATTTTTGTACGATTTTTATTTTTATTTTTATTTTTGTAAAATGAATTCGAAGACTTTCTATAGAAAAAACAAGTGTGTAAATGCTATAACTCGTGATGGCTTTCGAAGTGATGATGATCTAGCTTCAGATTCTGGCTCTTTTTAACATCAAACAAGCCATCTCCGGGCACTTATATGCAAATCTTGATAACCTACAATGTTACGAAAAAGGAGACGACCTTCAACTTTGATCAACAGGTGATCAAAGCAGAGATGGAACAAAACAAAGGGGAGGGGATTATACAAGTCACGGAAGTCCATCCCCATCTTATCCCGAAACTTCAATTCACTCACAACAACCAACTTCAAAAGTCGTTGAATTCAGTGCGAACTCAAAACATAGACCATATCCCTGAATGGCAAAAAAAAGGCAATATGTCAAATTTGCGGACTGAAGACGTACATAATGTGTGGAAAATGGAATGTGTTCTTCTGCTACAATGATAAAAGAAAGAGTTTGAATAAATTCCATGAATAAGAAAAGTCTATTGTAATAAAAACATACTCTACAAAACATACCTTGAATGCATACTAAACCATATATGGGTTATTAATTTTTTGCTGGAAATTACCTTGATGCATACTGACCCATATATGGTTTATGTTTCCAAAAATTTATATAGGTATATGTAAAAAATAAAAATTTTTATGTAATACCTTTTTTCAACCCCCAATAAAGCTAAAAAATTGTAAAAAAAAATTTTATATCACTTCGATCATAATTCATGCAGTAGAGGGTTAAAAACTGTGCAAATATTTTTTATCAAAGAGGATACTTAAAAGCAGTTTTAGCAGAGAAAAGAACCTCTAAATGTTGAACTAAACAGTTGATAGCAATTGATTTGGCTTTAGCCAATAGAAAAAATAAGTTTTCATTTTAGCAAGCTATCTGTAAATCCATTTTCTATACCACAAAATGATCATTCTGTTTTTGTCCATCAAGCAAACATATGAAAATTTCTACCAATTTCCTCCATTAAGCTAGTCAATACTAATTATATTATAATTATAAATTACTGATTAAACTAGGAGGAACTTCTCAAGTAGCACAAAAGTCAAAAATACACTAAAATATTTAGTGTATATTTTGCACTTTCGTGATATGCATTTTGAATACAAAAAATACACTACTTTTTAGTGCAGTTTTTAGACATTTAATTCTGTTTCAGTGTAAATAATACCCATGTTCTTGTATGTAATGAACACCGCTTGCACAAAACTTGTACCGATTTTCGGTATATAAGTTGTGCCAGTGGTATACAAATTATTCTGTTGACTGCGATATTATATGCTCCATAGGTGTATTAAAATCCGAAACTTAGATTTTTTCTATTTAAAATTTAAACCCAAGTTTATTTTTTCAATCAGAAATAGCTTGAAATTTACACCGTTTCTTATTTTATGAAAGAAAGTGTCTATAAGAATTTTAAATTCATTATATGAATCTAAGTATTCACCTACATAATAATTATAGACGTAATAAAATCATGAATAAATATGATTCTGAGTGACTTATTTTAAAACAAAGCACATTCTGTCGATAGATTTTTGGCCCTACCCCGTCTAAAATTCGAGCGCCTCGAAAATTTTAATAATTGAAAGATTTTTTATTAGATTTGTAAATTTTTTTTTTTTTAATTATAGTTTTTGGTTGTTTTAAGACTTTTTTAAAGACTTTTTTAAAGACTTTTTTGTTAAAAACAAGTCGAAGACACAAAAAATGTGGCATAATTAAGACAGTATTAAAACAAACTAATCATTGTTTTTATTGAAATATGGCGGCCACCCGAATCTCAATTTTTCCTATTATTCCTTCAAAAATATGGCCGTTGTCCAAAATATACACAAATTCCTGAATTTGGAATAAAAAATGAGCCAATTTGAAAGGAAACAAAATACACAATTGTAAAAGTTTTATACAATATGCTCTTTTCAGTGCATTTATTATGCTGAAAACTGTATAAAATATTGACTGATTTATATTGCATCGAGAAATTATACAAAAAACGCACCGAAATTAAAGGAGCAATGAGAAAAATGTACCACTGTTAAAAATATGTAAACAAATATTTTTTTCGGTATATTTTATTTTCTGTGTAAATGGTACCTATAAGAAATGTGCAAATTTTTGTGAAAAAAAGTTTTGTAAACAATAAAAACAAATTTATTATAACATTCATACATTCATTTTTTAATAATTTTGTTCTTGTGCCTCAGCAACAACATCTTCTTCATATTTATCGACTTTTTGTGCCTCCGGATCCTCTTCTCCATCCTTTTTGTCCAAATTTGCATCTGACTTTATCTTTTTTGGTACTTTCGACTCAACTTCCTCTTCAATAAATCTCTAAAATATTTTTGGTCAACGTTTGCGTTGATTAATAGGGATATAACATTGCTTAACTTGGAATCCAATCTAGGAAAGCTCATATGGTTTCCTGACCGATTAAATTTTTCAACAACATTACATTTTGTACAACTATGGTATGCGGTGTGTTTCTTAACACCTGTAAAGTTAAATAATATTAATTTAATTGAATTTCAATCAGCTTTTGTACTTACATTTGATAAATGCCCGAGCTGGAGTGTCTTTAAGTATTAAATGGCGACTGAATAATTTCAATTACATTCTGTTGTTTATTTTTATGTATTTAAGTGCATTTTATTTCCATATGGTGTTCAAGCTTCACCAAAACATATTTGGCAAATAAAAATGGTTTAATTTATCTACAATATACATATACAGTGCAAAAAATATGTTATATTGGTTGTTTGTAGAAACGATTAATTTTATATACCATTAATGGTATATTTTAAAAACAACTGAGAACCGGTTAATTTTTTGCACCAAATTTCAAAATAAATGTTGAAATTATGCACAGAAAATACAATGGTGTTTTTTTTAAACCGGTATTTTTGACAAATACACCAAAATCTTAAATTTTTCTTCAGTTTTTTCAATCATACACCAAAATTAATAAATTTACACCAATTTATGCACAAGTGTGCTACTTGAGTTATACGGTCACTGTGGCGTATGCGGAACATTTTTAAAAGCAAAAATCATTTTTCTCCTGTGATCTTTCAAATGTCCTAATAGTTCATGTGACACCAAAAAGTCACTTTATAGTTTGTAAAACAAAACATTTAAGCTGAAAAAAAGCTATAGGTATCTGAATGGGTCTAGAATTTTAATTTTTCACTTTCTCGGTTAATGTTCAACGGATTTAAATAAATGTTGTTTTTTTACGGAAGCTTTTATGAAGCCTTAGAAAAATTTTTAAAAATTATTTCGTCATCCCAGAATTGAAGTTTTCTACATAGAAGACGAAAACTAAATTTTAATTAAAATATAGGTAACTTAAAGAATTAAATTTGGTCCAGTGTTTTTGTCAGCAGAATTTGATATGTCATAAACATAACATCAACTTTATACAGAAATTTTTTTGTTTTAAACATTTTACGTTGACTGCGACTTTATTCCTATGTTCCATTGATTCTGCTTACACGCTTCATATGGGCGTTATATTCAAATAGTATTCTAATCTTATTTTTTCAATAGCACTCTTCTATGTACTGACTGGTGGTAGAGAAGCTGTTAGAGTCTGTCTTTCACTCATCGATTGTGCTCTTTTACTCTTGCATAGCGTTCAACATTTTTCATAGCTTGTAAAAAAACTTGTATCGAAATTTAAATTATCTTGACTAAATTCTTTTAATTTTTTTAAATCTTTCTAAATTTTTTTACAAATACTTACATCTTTCTTTAGAACTAATTAGTCAAAAAGTGAGCATATTGCATCTGGTAGACTATCATTTACTTGTATGCTTTAGGGATCCTGAGATGACCAATTCGATATAGATAAAATTGTCAATTGACTTATAATCACAGTACCGAAATCTTAGTACTTGAAAAAATTAAAAAAAATTTTTTTTTCAGTTTCAATGCGCCGAACACCTGATCATTTTTATTTTGCGCGTAAATTAACTTCATTTTTTTCTTAACTCACCTCCCAGTACCTTTCCTTCAAAAAGACACTTTCGTTACCAAAAAAAAAATCAGACTTCTACCATTAAATTCGACAGCTCGAATCTAAATCAGGTAATAACCGTCAGACTGTAATCATAACAACATTTCGTGGAATGATATGATGGGTACTCCGTCTCCCTTTATAATGTAACAATGCATTAGGTCTGGTTGCAAGTAAAAAACTTCGAACATTTCAAAAAAAAAAAAAAAACCGAAGGATATTTTAACAGCAACAACAACAAAAAACAGAGCCCAACCCATTCAGATCGAGCATCAAATTATCATCACATATCTTGACACGTACCGCGCGCGCTTGATATCGCATGAGAATGAAGAAGCGAATAAAATGCGCGCCTTCGAGTAATCCATGTAATGCGCCTGCCCAGGTATGCAGTCCAAACGACAGCACAACCATCATATAAGCTGGTGCGGCAGATATCATATAACCAAGGCTCTCATTGTCGTGCTACTAGAACTTGTTATTGCCAGAGGTGAGCTTTGCAAACGGACCCTATACAACAACACGGACAACGAGACAGTGAATTGGTTTTCGATGGAACCAATATGTTTATGATATTTTTTTTTTTCTCAGAAGGACACGAGGAGAGCGTCCGAAGAAATCATTCCTCTTGTTATTCTCCTCTAGTTGTCCCACCCTAATTTGACGGGACGACAACGGCGACGAAGACGATGATGACGACGACGATGTGCAACAATGGAATCCCATTATTAATAACAATAATCAACTCAACAATTAAGGTGGATTCCATTTGAACGTTTTGTGATGCATATAAGTATACGAGTACCTTACACTATAAGGTGCCACGACGACGACGATATAAGGCTTGAAGTGATATGGTGTGGTCAAATGAGGGGGTGGTGGTGGTGAATTGACTCGTGTGCCTTTTGTGATCTTCATCAGTATTCCAAATCGAGAAATGATGAAAAATTAAAGGAATACAAAGGAAAGAATATCATTATTTTTACTTTTGTGACATTGAAGATCGAATAATGGACATTGGACATTCAATTGCCAGTTGGACTTTTTCTTTTACATAAACTGGATACTGAATACTGGATACTGGATAATGGATAACGAATAATGGTTAATGGGTCATGTATACTGGATAATAAATACTAGATATTGGATACTGAAAACTTGATACTGGATAATGGAAACTGGATAATGAATAATGGATACTGTACAGACTGAATAATGGATAATGTATACTGGATACTAAATACTGGATATTGGATACTGGATACTGAGTACTGAATACGGGATAATTTATAATGGATACTGTATAATGGATAATAGACACTGAAAACTGGATAATGAATAATGGATACTAGATAACGGATAACGGATAATGGATAATGTATACTAGATACTAAGTAATGGAACTGATAATGTATACTGGATACTAAATACTAGATATTGGATACTGAAAAGTGGATATTGGATACTGGATAATGGATACTGGATAATGAATAATGGATACTGTATATACTTATTAATGGATACTGGATACCAGATAATGGATAACGGATAATGGATAATGAGTACTGAATACGGGATAGTGAATACTGTATAATAAATAATGGATACTGAAAACTGGATACTGGATAATGGATAATGGATAATGGATAATGTATACTTACACTGGATACTAAATACTGAATATTAGATAATGCATGCTAGAAAATGAAAAATTAATAATGAATACTGGAAAATGAATACTGGAAAATGGATTTCTACTGGATACTGATACTCAAAAATTTTGAAATGTAAAACTTACAACTGATTGCAACATTTTTGGCAAAAAACAAAACAAATCACCTAGACTGTAAGAATAGATAGGAATTACCTATACTCATACACTTTTGATCCAAGTTGCCTCCTAGGTGAAGAGACGAGGCAATAGTAAATTATAAACCTAACAAAAAAAAACCTTTAGCGTTGCCCCTTTATGAATTTCAACAATAGCTGTGTTTTATTTCCCTCGTGATCCGGATCAGATCACTGATTTATTTGTGAAACAATAACAAAACAAAATCCTGCTTTTGTTGTAAAGCTAATAAAAACAATATCTGGTCCGGATCACGATGAAAATAAAACACAGCTAATATTCTAGTATCAAACCTTTTGTTTTAGAAAGAAATATATTTGCTCAAAACCGTCAAGTCCTAACTCCTAACTATCACCATGTTTTCAGACTCATCTTCATACAAGTCAAATCCAAAAGAAAATTCCCACAAAGTGGCAATACTGCCACACTATCCCAGCACTATATCTCCCTCTCAATAAAAATTAAAATTCGTATCGCGTTCAGGTGATGAGTTTGTTTCATTTTTAATTTATTGTCATACTCACAACATTGTTGTTATTGTTTTTTTTTTCGAGGTAAAACCTCAGAATAGTGTATCCGTTTTGTCTTTTATATTATGATTCTACCTTCTTATTACACATACACATACTAGCCTATATGAACACACTATAATACTCTACCCTTTATCTGGATGTTTTTTTTTTTTGAAGAGTTCTCACGAAATCAGCTCGCTCCATCACATCAAGAAATCGAAAACAAAGACCGCGAATATACCCATAGTAGTTTTAATATGCAAGGATTGTCGTCATGTGGTAATGCTAATGTGAGATGATATGGGAAACAATTTCATAAATAATTTACAAAATTTATGGTTTTATTTTTTTTGCAAAAAAAAAAACAAATATTTATTCTGGTTTTGGTTTTGTGAAAATGTGACGTTTTATTTCTTGGAAGACTTTAAAGTTTAAATCTTGCTATAGATAGAGACTCAGTATGATGGAGGGAGTTTTGTTTGTATTCAGTTGTTTTTTTTAATAAGAAATTGAAATTACTTTTTTACAATCAATTTAAAATAGTGAAAAATAATAGTTATTTTAACTGGCGCCCAATATGAGGACCTAGTAGGTTCTTAGAAATTCTTCTGTTTTTAGTTATTCTTCATAAGATCGTTGCTGAAAATCAGTCTAAAATCTAAATTATTAATTAATATTATTAAATCTAAAAAATACAAATATTTCTCATGTAATTTAATTGGCGCCCAACGTGAGGACTTGATAATCTTCAATTCTGTTTCTTATTGTTTGATGTTTTTGGTTTCTACTTCTTTTTTGTGAATAGTTTTTCCGAAAAATATTACAAGTAACTCCCCATCAATTTACACCTTCAATCAATGAATGCTTATTGTAACTCTAGACAATTTTCGTTTCTGTATAATGACACCTCTAAGCTCTAATCATCGTGAAAACTGAATAAATTATGCAACAATACATTAAAGGTCATTTGCCTTTAGTTCATGTCTCAACTTATTTCTTAAAGATGTTGTTTTCAGCTTGAAGAGCTGAACTTTTCACTTCGACAAGAAAGTTTTCAATTCATTTTTGCACAGCTTGGTTGATGGCTGATGCTTGTGCATCATACAGGCAACTTCCAGCTGGAAGAAAAACTCTTTGATTGATCCGCTCATCGTGATAGTGTTGCTCATCTGTTCAACACTATAATACCACATCCAATAATCCGTCATATGTTCACATTCATATATGTAGTTGTCCATTTTGTGCACATCTCTTCCTCTCTCTTTCTATGGTCCTTCATCACCAGTGCAGGCACGCTAATCACATAATCTCTAGAACTCACCTCTATAGCACGGTTGTTGGTGGCGGAGTGGTGTAGAACGGGTAGAGGCAACAAACTAGCAATGAACATCCAGTATCTCCCACAAACCCATCGGGATGTATGGTACTGAAATCAGTTGACCCCCAGTACAAAAAAAAAAAAACTCTGAGAGTTGTACGTGCTGATGAAAGGTTCTTCCTCTTTTTGTCGGCGCGAAAAAGTTCTGCGAATTATGAAAAGAAAAAAAAAAAAAAGATTGTATGAGATTTTTGTCAGTTTCGGTGTGTCACGTTTTTTGGCAAGAGTGCATCTACTATTTAGCAAAAAGTCATCTATTGGCCAGGTTGTGAGCCATATAAAGGAGAGAGAGACTATATATTTATGTGAGATGTGTGTAGTGTATGAAAACCTTAATCATCATCATATCACATTCATCTTCATCATCATCATCATAAGCATGGTTGTCCTCGCTCGTCCATTCACACACCGACCGAAGGAAGGTAATTTTCTAGGTAATAACTCAAAATTGACCAACTATTTAGGATGATATTAGGTTTAACTATAATGTTAGTGAAATGTATTTTAGCACCTCATATCCATGGAGATAGGGATATCATGATGGGCAAACAGGGTGATTCGTTGATTTATTTTTATACACAAATAGTGTATACAATTTTTTTGGATAGGGGTCAAAATTCCGAAAACTTAAATTCCAAAAATAAGAAAACCCGAATTCTAGAAAATCCCAAAACCCATAATTTTAAAAATCCATAAAAACCTGAAAACCCAGAACTCCAAATACTCGAAATAGTGAATAGGATCCCGAAAAAAAAAATATTATTAAGTTAAAAAGTTAAGCCATGAAACCCTTCTAATTTTTCAGTTTTATTTTGGATTTTGGGTTTTCCAGATTTTGGGTTTTTGGGATTCTGGACTTCCGAGATTCTGGGTTTTCTGGATTCAGAATTTCGGGATTGTGTCTATCTCCCGAAATTTCTACCCAAAAGTGATCAGGACCAGAGAACCAAACGAGTCGAGTATTGTTTCAAACATCGAGTACTTACTCGAAAAAAACGATCTCGAACAAACAGAATCAACACAACTCAAATATGTTCGAGCTTTCCTGTTTAGGAGTATGATGACTCGTAAGTAATCCTACATTTCAAATGAGTTCAAACGATCATTTTTCTGTTCGAGTAAAATCGAGTAAAATGATAGTGAACAAAATGTTTATGATCAATGTGATCGAAATTACTCGAACTGGAAAGGAAATGTTCATAGTATTCGAGGGTGGTTTTTCTTGTAGCATAAATAAAACAGAATCAGTTTGGTACACAAAAGCAAGTTACATTTGTTTTATTTAAATTAATTAATTTGACAAGATAATGAAATGACGAAAAACATATTAGAATTAAATTAAATTAAATTAAATTAAATTAAATTAAATTAAATTAAATTAAATTAAATTAAATACAGAAAAAAAAGAAAAATTAAATAAATCTTAATGCTAGATACAAAAAATTGAATAAATTAAATTAAGTTAAAAATTATGACACTTGTATTTATGAAAAAAAAAAATATATATTTAAATTTTATTTATCTTTAAGTTTGAATTCGCAACCATCAAATTATTTACAGTTCCTGGGTTCAACCTCGATCGTTTTTCTGTAATTATATTTCCAGCCTGTGAAAATGCTCGTTCTGATGCTGCTGATGTTGCGGGAATACAATACAAGATTTTATGTGCTTCATAAAGGTTTTTGAATTGGCCTTTATTTTCACACCACCATTGAAGAATATCCACAGGGCCTTTCGAATTAAACTGAATGTATCTTTCTATTTCAATATCAATAGAGTTCCCGCTCGTTGTTGTATTTTCATTCATAAAATCCGAGAAAATATAACTGGCCCTGAAACTAGTTGTTGGTTGTTAGTCCAAAATATCTTCAGATGCCGCAGCAGTAGCAGGAACTATTGACTTTATGTAATCATATATTTCAGTCTTTTCAGTTGGGTACAATAATTGCATTTTATTGCACGGGGAATATAAAAATGTCGCACTTTTGAATGACATTTAAATTTCGGGATAAAACAAATTCACTAAATAATGTTTTACTTTGTATTTTAAATCACTTAAATTTTCTGAATTTTCCAAAATATTCACTGAACAAGTTTTTAATAAATTATTATAATGAGAAAACACTAGATGAGCCGTACAAGTTTTTGAAGATTGTAACTCTAAAAAAACGTCTTTAACATGTTCTCCGTATTTAGCACCGATTTTTATACACTCTTTAACAAATGCCTGCATTCCAGACCCTTCTACAGTAGAAAACGGTCTAATATCTTCAATACACATCTTCACGGACACATCAAAAACTGTTTCTTATCGGCCATCGACACAATCACTTCTTTGTTTATATTTGACAAGGTTTCTTTAAAACATCTGTGCCTCAAAAGGTTCGTCAATTTTAAAAAAATTTTCATCACTTTTTTGCACGATCTGCATGCCACAAAGTTTGGTATAGTATCACCATTTTGATTTTCTATTTCGCCAAAAGTCCCCCATACCTTACTTCGGCAGTTTCTTTTGTCGCAAATAGAAAATATATTATTATTAAGATTTAAGCTAATACTTTGTTCTTAAATTGTTTTTTATAAAACTATTACTTTTTTTAATGAACTCAGAAGATTACTATTTAAATATTGTTCTCGCAAGAAATCAGCTTTTGAAATAAAATATTTCATTCATAACTTTCCCTTTAACCCTTTCATGCTTATTTGTTACTTCCCCAATATACCTACCCGAAAAAATAGTAATTTGTTTTAAAAACAATCATCCCAAATCGCATTATTGCATATTTTTTAGGGATATGTTTCTACTACGCACCTACCTGCATAAATTAACTGAGCATTCCCCACTACCCCATTTGTATTGTTACCTAACGACTAATTACTTAATTTTTATTTACTCAGTCATTGAAAATCCTTTTCTAAAACCACAATTGTAAAATTAAAATAACCTGCTTTAATTGCAGTTGTACCGCAAACAACCAACCCTCAAAACCTAAATAAAAAAAAAATATGCAACAGGTACCTATAGGACGTAGAAATTGGAAGTGGTTGTTTTCATTCTTCAAACTGTTCATGATTTTTCGATCACGTTCGAACACTTCAATCACTTTCGATCATTTCGAGTAAAGCCTAGTGTTTATGAACAGTCAATCTGTTTACGAGTAATTTTGTTCGTGGGTATTGAGGATCGAGTATACTAATGAGTTCAAACAATTTGTGTGGTTTTGTTTGTGAGTATTTTTGTTTATGAGTAAGATGATTTACGAGTATAGAGAGAAAGCGATCGAGCACGAACGATCATTTTAAAAAATTGAAATTGTTCGAACAGGTTCGAACATACTCATTTGGACAATAACAGGTTTCACAAAATATCAACACTGAACCAAATCCTTACGTAAATACAACGAAAAAATTCGTTGAGCCAACGAAAATTTAATTAATTTTCAGCCGATGAAAAATTTAATTGGCTCAACGAAATGGCTTTCATACGTTAACGAAGAACTTCATCAATTAACGAAAACTGTCGTATTTTAATGAAATTTTTCATAAAAATTTTTGAACGAGAATTAATGAATTTTTACATCACTTTACGAAATTTTTTCATCAATTAACGTAAACTTTCGTAAGCTAACGAACTTTTTTCGTAAATTTTATGAATATTTTAATTAAATTACGAAAAAATATTCGTTAGCGTACGAAACTTTTCGTTGTATTAATTATTCTTTTAGTAGAATATACTTACTTTATTTTCGTAGACCTATGAATTTTTTTGTAAGCCTACGAAATTTTTCATTCTTTTTTCATCCCTAAATTTTTTAATAAAAACCCTGAAATTCAAAAAAAGTGGAGTGGAGCGAAAATTTTTAACCTTTTAAAAAAAAAAACATAATTTGAATTTTAATTTTTGAATTTTTATTGATTGGGAGATATTCTAAATTAAAATACATGGAATAGAAAAATTAAATTAAAATCATGAAAAACCTGGAAAAACATATCTACTCTTCTTAAGGAGGTACATAAATGAATATGTGGTTTTTTTTTGGGTCGGAATTAGGTAAGTACCCATAAGTTTGACAATTTTGGAATCTGAAATAAAATAGAAATAAAAAAAATTAGGATTTTCTAAGAGAAGAGAATATTTTTTTTATGAAATATAGAAAAAAATAAATAGAATGGTTATATGTAGGTACTTACATTTCTCAATCTCATCGTTCATTAACTCTTCCCATATATTTGACAACGTTGACGTACACCTTTAATATTTTTGAAAAGATGAATCGGAATCAAAATTATTGGAAGTCATTTTACAATTTTACTTACCTATAAAATGCTCCAGTAAATGGCTCAAGTACCAGCAAAAAAGAAGTTTTTCATCAGCTTTTAGAGCGCTTGGTAATTAAAACACCACATATTTTCTTACACAATATTATTTTATACCGCTTAATAAGTCTTCGCACTTTCGAAGTTAAATTTAAACTACCAGAAATGCACACAAGAAAAGAAAATGCGAATGCTCTCGTTAGTCCACGTTGTTTTATGTAAGGTAACGATATATTTTCGTTAACTGATGTATTTTTGCGTAAGCCGATGTAATATTTCATTAGTCTACGAAGAATTTTCATAAAACAATTATCTATTTTCATAAACTGATGAAAATTTTTGTAAGCTAATGTTGAGTTTCATAAGTTTATGAATTATTTCGTAACTTAATGAAAATTTTGATCAAAAAACGAAAAAATTTTTTTTTAAACAATTTTTTTCCGTAAAAATGAGTATGAAATTTTTCGTTAAGTGATGAATATTTTCATTAAATTGGATTTCTTGACTCTTAAAAGGGGGAAAAGGTGTACGAAAGTTTTCATTAAGTGATGAAGGTTTTCATATTACGAAAAATTATATATTTTCGTTGAGCCAACGAAAGTTTCGTTGGGCCAACGAAAATGTAGTGTATGAAACAATTTTCGTAATTTTACGAAATTTATTATTTTCAGTGAAGGTAAATACCATAGTAAACTTGAAATTTGCCATAAGAGGTCAACAAGTTATCACGAAGTCAAGGCTTGAATTAGTCTTAATTTTAGAACCAAGCCTAAATATATCAATCGCCTTAAAAAAAATGTGAACCAAAACCACTGATGGGCGATTTCGTGTTAAAAATTGTTTTTTTGCATTTTTTCTGTAAAAACCCGTAAAAAATGGTAAATAATGTGTAAAAAAAATGTAAAAAACGCATTCATTTTGACAGCTTTGCCATTCGAAGTACCTACATAATATTTTGTATAGAACAGAAATAATTTCATTTGAAAGAAATTTCCTTTACCATTTGACAATAAAAATGAACTAATTTGTGAAATTATCTCATTTGGGCTCTAGTGAAAACAGTCTATAAAATTCCAGTTTCAAGAACAATAAACTTCGAATAGTTGAATTTTGGGCTCCACAAATCCAATACCTACAAGATTTTTTGTAAACTTTTCAGAACACGTATTATGCTCTTTCTTTATATTATTTTTGTATCCATTTTTCTACAGCGAAATTCTGTCAAATAACCAAATAACTTTAACTTTTTTCTACGAATTTTGTCAGGAGAGAGCATTAAAAATGTCATAATTTTAAGCAAAAAATTGGACTAATAAAAAAATGTGATGTTTTTTTGTACCACGGCTAAAATAAAACGCGGTAACCTTTCCAAATTAGCATTAAGGTTATTGAATCAAAATTACCCAAAATTTAAATTTGGTACATAAATTCACATTTATTTTAATGAAATTAAATAAGTAGGGGAAAGGTGCGAACAGTGAGACAGTGCAAACAGTGAGACAATCCATTTTTCTCTTTTCTGAAAATAAGCACAGTAACGCTAGTTTGGGTCAAAACGTTTATTTCCCCGTCTGCGTCTTTTAATTTTGTCCCGACTAAATTAAAGCTGTCCATTTTCCTACACCGTAAAATATCAACCAAAATCAGGTGAAAGTAGTTTTTGGAGTGTTATAAAAGGAGTGTATAACACAAAAAAATCTGGTTAGTGGACAGAACTTTTTTTACATATGTATTATATTTATATGTTCTTTCATAAAAAAATATCATGTAATTAGAATTCCTTCTCGTTTTTTCTAATTTTATATTTTTCCGAAAAATGACAAAAAGTAAACAGTGAGACATTTTGTAAAAGCAAACAGTGAGACATAGATTTTTTAAAAAGCAAACAGTGAGACATATAAATTTAAAAAAAAATTTATTATTTTAGCATGACTTCAATATAATTTCGAAGTGTTTTTTCTTTCATTTTTTTTGGGCTTTTTGTTATTTTTATTTGAAAAAATGGGTTAAAGTAACATAAATTAATTAATTATGTACTTGTCAATTACCTAATTATTTGACATTTTCGTAAATTTATTTTTCATCTAAGAATGTCTCACTGATCGCAACCCTTGCAAACAGTGAGACGTTTTGACTTTTTCTACATTTTAGTCCAATGTGATGCTCTCATTCATTCTTTAACTACAAGATTTTTTGCAACATTAAGATAAAATGTGTCTTAAACTGTCTTCAAAGTTTTGTTAAGCTATCTTGAAAACATTCTAAGATATACAAATTTGAAAAAAAGGTGTCTCACTGTCCGCCACCTTCCCCTAACCATCGTTCAAAAATTGTTGTTTTTTTTCTCCAATTAGTTGAAAAAAAAATAACATAAAAGGATTTACCTAATCATTTCACTTTTTGTTTTGGATTTTTAAAGAAATTTCATTTTTTACCATTTTTTACATCAGTGAGTTTTTCAAATGTAATTTTGAAGTTTTTTACATGTTTGAAAAAAAAAAAAAAAAATCAATTTTTTCGGTAAATTTAAAAAAAATAAATGAATTCAGATCTGTAAACAAAATCTTGTTTCGCGGCTTTGGTCGGCAAATATCTGCCTCGGAATGCAAAAAAAAAAATATTTGGATGCAAATTACTTTGCAACCACACATCAAAAAAACTTTTGGTTTTCAGTTATGAATAGAGATTAAAGAGACTTTTCTTTTGATATCTCACTCGATGAGTTTGGAGGAAATTTTTTTTTAATGCATTTTTTTTCGGCAAGGGGTAAACCTTGATTTTTTTTGAAAATCTGAAAAAAATAAAATTTGTTATTTTTTACCCTAAATGCACAACCCTGTTAACTGTGAACTCAGATCTTCAAACAAAATCTTGTTTTGAGACTTTTGTCGGCAGAAATCTTCCTCGGAATGTAAGAAAAACCAAGTTTGAATGCAAATAACTCAGCAACGAAACCTCAAAGAAACTTTTGGTTTTCAGTTATGAATAGAGCTTAAAGAGACCTTTTGTTTGATGTATCACTTGATAAGGAGAACAAATGTCATATTAATAAATTACTTACTTTTGACCAAAAGTCTAATATCATAAAACCTCTTTTAAAATTTTAGGGGTTTCAAAATTATATTAATTCAAAATTAAAATCACCCTGTTGTAAACGTGAAAGCCTAATAGCGTAATTATTGTTATGTCTTCTTTCAATTTATCGGCACCATACATCTTAACATCATCCCAACGACCGTCGACAAACAGTCTAAGCCACATAAAAAAAAAAAGAAGACGAAGACACAAAAAAAACCAATGGAATTGGTCATACCACCCGCAGCTTTGACAACGACGACGATGATGTCGGCACAATTCGATCCAATTTAACCTCAATGAACCTCTGCCAGAAATGACTTCCAATTTGCATATCGATCCGTTTTCCAGGACGTTCATCTAATCGGCCCGGCCTGATAAATGTTCAATATATACGAGTATATAGATAACAAAGATTCATAAACAAAATATATGTATAAGAGGAGCAGGGGTGAAACCAACAGTCAAATGCAGATGGAGCATGTGACACCATCCGGCCTCCCTACATAAAAGAACCCACCTTCTTCTCCTGCCGACGACAATTCAACATCAAATCGGTCCCAAAATGAAAGGTT
Organism: Episyrphus balteatus; assembly: GCF_945859705.1. NCBI lineage: Eukaryota > Metazoa > Arthropoda > Insecta > Diptera > Syrphidae > Episyrphus > Episyrphus balteatus. Next base: position 40,790,175 of record NC_079137.1, on the reverse strand, counting down.
GCTTGTGTTCAGGGACAAACCACCATAATATTATGGTCAGGCTAACAACACAGCACCAATAACAACAACAACAACGAACCGGAAGCAATGGACTTTATATTGAATCTGTGGCTGTTTGCCGAATTTATACTACAGTAGATGAAATGAACAAATACAGCAATTTTTTTTTTTTCTGTAGAGTTTTTTTTCTGTTGACTCAACTGAAAAAAAAGAGGAAGAAAGAGGCTTAAATTTAAGACTGAGTTTGCCCAAAATCGTCTGGACAAACTTGATAGGATAAACTATGGGTTTGTTTGTGTTCGAATTAAATGAATCACCAAACACAGTTGTTAGTCAGAATATCGATTTCGAACCTTCATTTGAATTGAAGACTTGTTTTTTTTTTTTTTTTTTTCTGTTCCTTATGGACTCAAGGAAGCTATGGAGGTTTTGAATTGATGGAAACATGTGTCAATATACTAGAGCAGGGTTAACAAACCAACTAGGATAAAGTGTTTTTTTCATTTTTTTTTGCGAAATGAAAATGTCAATGTCACTTTTATCGGAAAGCCAAAATACGAGTTTAAAGTTGATGAAATATATTGTACGTAGTCTTGTATGAACCTAAAAGTTGGGTGGTTTTATAAAGATGACATTGAGATAGAGGATGGTGAGGCTTTGAGTTAAATAATGGAATGATAGTAAATTTTTGTAAATAGGTTTTTTTTTTTTGGTTAGGTTTTCTGATAAATGTTTTGGGAATAAAAATATGAATTATTTAAAAAAAGTCGGTTGTGAAATAAATAACATTGCTATGGGGTAAACATATTCACTAAATATCCTTTTTAGAAGTCACATTAGATCAAAAGTATTAGGAGTAGATAGGTAGAGAAGTTTGTAAAATATATGTTTTTTTTACCGTAGGTATAAATCTTATTTACTCCTCAATTAAAGGAATTAACAGGAACTTTTTGATTCTCTTTCCTGAAGGTACCTATTTTTCAGCACAATGAGTTGTTAGGAAAAAGATGATCTCCAGAGATTTAATTAGATTTAAAGTTATGCACTGATATCAATTTAAATGAAATACATGGTCACTTTTCTCAACTCTCTGCACAGAGAAAAATATGACCACCTAAAAACAAACAGATTGCTTTATTGCTTTACTGCCCATATGTTTTATAAGGAAATCTTATTAAAAGCAATGATTAATAAGGTTATTTTAATAAGATTTCTTATTATTTTTATAGAGAAAATCTTATTAAAATTTTTTCAACTTGGCACTAGAACAAAAATCGCGATCAATATTTTCATAGCAGGTTGGTTCAGGTGGTAAGGTGTGCGACTAATGATTTGAAGTCTCCAGTTCGATTCTAGGTCTGGTCTTCGTTTTTTTTTTTTTTCAAAACCCTACAAGTGCAGATTTGAAAACAATAAGGAAAACCCGATTGTTTTAATAAGGTTTTAGACCGAGAGCCCCCAGCAAATTTTGGGAGTGGAGGTATAACCAAAATGTGAGTATGCAGTTTTATAGCATTCGAAAGTCTTTATATGGTTTTCGGGGGGTTAAACAAGGCGAGTTTTCCAATTAATGTGAGTAGGCTAAGTAAGCAAAAATTCACATTCTGAATATAAGGAATGATGCTCTGTCATTTCCCCTAAGCCTCAATACCTCAATCTCGGTGATACGACAAATAGAAATCAAGATATAAGCTTTTTTAACTAACCATATCAACTCTCTTCTTGGAGAGTTTTAAGTTCAAAATAACAAACAAAAAATTAAACAGAAAAGTCTCCAAAACAAAGCCGCTTAAAAAGCTTATATCTTGAGTTTTATTAATCGCATCGTCAAGAATGATGTCTTCAGACTTAGGGAAAATGACAGAGCATCAGTTGTTGTATAAAGAATATGAAATAGTGTTAATTTAGCCTACTTATATGAATTGGAAAACTCAAATTTTTCAAACCCTTGAAAACAATACAAAACCGCGATTTAAAGCTGCCAGACTTTTCAATTCATTATAAGAACGCATAAGGCTATAAAACTGCATACTCACATTTTGGTTATACCTCCACTCCCAAAATTTGCTGTGCGCTCTTAGACTATTTCCTTCTTGGATGAATACCATAGAGAAATCTTATTGATTTTGTTCTATTTTATGTGGTCTATTTTTCTATGTGTGGGATAGATTTCTTAGGCAAAAAAGTTCCGATTAGGAAATGTTGATTTTAATACTTTATTTTCCGAATGATAATTGACTTTTTGTACACTGGAACTGCTGAAACTACTTACACTCGAATTCAATTTATTACACAAAAGTATGTAAGTCTTTTTCATACGTGAAGTGATGCTGCCTGTGGAATCAGTTAATTGAAGGTTTTAAATGAACAACAACAACAGCAACAACTTGTGTGTATTACCACCAGGTTTATAGGCTGGAGTCGGTTCGGGTAGCTAGTCCTAGTGTAGCTTATAGAATAATTTTTAGAAAATTGTCACACCAAACTTATATCCGTCGATCAGGGCTACCTTCGTAGATTTTCAAAAAGAGGCCAAAAAAGAGGATTTTGACAAAAAAAAGAGGCCCAACAAAAAAATGTGAAAATAGAATAAGTTAAGTACGACAGTCACACGAAATACTTCAGCGCTATACAACAGTTACGTATATTTTTTTTACATTGATTCGTTTACCTAATTGAAAATGGTATAAGTCAAATTTTTTCTTGATTTTCAAAAAATGACAATTTTTTAAGCGCCTCTTTAGAGGCGCAAAGGTAGCCCTAGAGACACATACTCGTATAAGATAGAAAGAAGCTCCATCGAGTTTAAGAGTATAGTGACAGCACGGAACAGAACGCATGAGGATGCATGACAAAACATTGTGCCAAAGAAAAACTTAGAATACAAACACTTAAATGTTTAAAAAAAGAGGAAAAAGAGGAACCAAAATATGAAAAAGAGGGATTTTTTGACAATTTTTAAAAAGTGGAGGGAAAGTGGATTGGGTGAAAAAAAGAGGAAAAACGCCTCTTTAGAGGCGCAAAGGTAGCCCTGCCGTCGATCACTTCGTTCTTCGTTCTTACTTTCAGAAATGTTCACAAACATTTGAATTTGTTTGACAGGTACAAAATATACAAAGTCTCTAAATTGTGTGTTTATGATATCTTTGCCATTCTGTTTTATTTAGGAGAGTCTGGGAGTGTTTCTTCTTTTTCGTAACTTTAATAGTGATACCGTTATTTTCGACTCATTGTACAAAAAAATATTTTCCCACAATGAACACAAATAGATAAAAAAGTACAATCTTTATTACGTCTTAATTTGGTATGTACTTTTTGAGTTCTTTATATATTCTTCTCAGCTCCTTGTATTGAACGGCCTCGTCCCACTTGGGCATCTTATATCGGCCATTCCAAAGTAACGGAGAAATCATATTGATACCGTGTTGCTAGTTTATCTCGTTGAGGAAGCAATCTTTTTTCTTAAAACTTGGTAGGTCTTAAGGGCTCATGATAAAGTTGATGTTCTAGAAGTTTCACGAAAAACTAATTAAACGAAACCAAATTATTCACAAATAAAGCGGTAACGGAGAAGACGCGTACAATTCTTCTCCGTTACCGCCTTTGTCTGTTAATAATTTAGCTATTTTGAATTAGTTTTTCTTGAAACTTCTAGAACTTCAACTTCATCATGAGCCCTTAAGACCCAACAAGTTTCAAGAAAAAGTATTGCTTCTTCACCGAGATAAACTGAATAATAAGCATGAAATTGTCCTAAAAATGCAATTGGAATGGTCGATATACCTATTTAATATGAGCCTTAATTAATAAAGAAGCTCTCAAAAATTCTCTACTTTTTCATTTAGAAGTTATGTGCTACTTTTACTCCTGTGTGTTTGTTTTATTATATCTTGAGCAGCTATTTTAGCAACCCAGAATTAAAACTTCCTTTTAAAGTGATTCTCGACAATCGGCTATCAATATTTTTTCAAGTTGAAAGCTTAACCGGTCGCTAAATGAATTCCAACCCTAGTTCTTAATTTTACAGTCAACAATAATCTCTCCTACCATATCTAGAGTTACTTTGTGAACTTATTAGGTGGAATTATTGAGTATGACCACAATGCTCACTGTTTTGAATACGGAATAAATACATATTTCCAGTTACGCTTTACGAACAAAGTAATTACCCCTCCTATAGGTAACTGTATTGATTTGAAATAAAGCACCTTCTCTTTACCGAATTTTTATACACCAGCCGAAAAGTATGCAGTATTTTGTTAATTAGACCACAATATTTCCAAGATTTGATTGACGGCCTTAGATACCTTCATATTTTACTCACATGGACAAATTGCCAATTTCATAAATGAAATTGATGAGCCCCTTGTTAATTATACGAAATTTTCGTTTACTCTCCTGCATCCCCTTACTTTTAAGCAAACACAAATATTAAACCTGAATGACAGACGTCAAATTTATTCCAACACACAACATAACGCAGAATATTAATGCCTTTGAGCAAAGAAATAACGCAGCGTCATGATAGAACAATCAGTAAGGGTAAGAGAGTAGATGCTTCACTAAAGCCAAACGCAATTCTTGATTTGTTTATTCAAGTTGGACGATAGGTCACGCCAATGCAGACGCATCAAACAACACATTAAAGAGAGTTTCGTGTAGCTCTAGTACGAGGGCAAGTCCTCTAGAATGTTATAATTCCTATATCGCCAATTGGAATGTACACATAGAGATTCGATGCTGATGAAAAAGCGCGATTTGCTGCGATGGTGCTGATTTAGACGCTCAGCATTTATGATTTATTAAATCGATACAACACTCAGAGAATTAAATTTTTTTTTTTCGTTTGCGGCTAAAGAATATCTTTTGCATCAAAAGAAAATCGTTTGCTGCAATGTTAATACATTAGCCGCAATAGTTAAGAGTTCACAGCAATTGTATTACATTCGACCCAAATAATAATTCCATAGCAGCAAACGTTATGCAAAACAACCCATTCGTTTGGAGGTCAATTTTCGTGTGTTCATTGCGGGAAAGAAAATACGTCCTACATCTAAACTCTCTGTTGTTTACTAGTAAATATTAATGTTTGCAACAAACGAATGAAGTCTTTGCGAAGCACCTTTCTAGAATGTTGTTTGTTTCAAAGAACTTTACTTTTGGTGCAAATATAGAATTCATTTACTACAAATGAATAAAAAAATCTTGATCGTTTGTTTCATGGAATAAGAAAATTATTTTTCCGCAAGCGAATTATCAGTTTGTAGCAAACGAATGAATACTTTTCGAAGAACATTTTCAGAATGTTGTTTGTTTCAAAGAACTTTCCATTTGGGGTAAATATTCAATTCATTTACTACAAACGAATACAAAAATCTTGATCATTTGTTTCATGGAATAAGAAAATTATTTTTCCGCAAGCGAATTATCAGTTTGTAGCAAACGAATGAATACTTTTCGAAGAACATTTTCAGAATGTTGTTTGTTTCAAAGAACTTTACATTTGGAGTAAATATTCAATTCATTTACTACAAACGAATACAAAAATCTTGAACGTTTTTTTTATGGAATAAGAAAATTATTTTCCCGCAAGCGAATCATCAGTTTGTAGCAAACGAATGAATACTTTTCGAAGAACATTTTTAGAATGTTGTTTGTTTCAAAGAACTTTACATTTGGAGTAAATATTCAATTCATTTACTACAAACGAATACAAAAATCTTGAACGTTTTTTTTCAAGAAATAAGAAAATTATTTTTCCGCAAGCGAATCATCAGTTTGTAGCAAACGAATGAATACTTTTCGAAGAACATTTTCAGAATGTTGTTTGTTTCAAAGAACTTTACATTTGGAGTAAATATTCAATTCATTTACTACAAACGAATACAAAAATCTTGATCGTTTTTTTTATGGAATAAGAAAATTATTTTTCCGCAAGCGAATCATCAGTTTGTAGCAAACGAATGAATACTTTTCGAACAACATTTCCAGAATGTTGTTTCTTTCAAAGAACTTTACATTTGGGGTAAATATTCAATTCATTTACTACAAACGAATACAAAAATCTTGAACGTTTTTTTTATGGAATAAGAAAATTATTTTCCCGCAAGCGAATCATCAGTTTGTAGCAAACGAATGAATACTTTTCGAAGAACATTTTCAGAATGTTGTTTGTTTCAAAGAACTTTACATTTGGAGTAAATATTCAATTCATTAACTACAAACGAATACAAAAATCTTGATCGTTTTTTTCAAGAAATAAGAAAATTATTTTTCCGCAAGCGAATCATCAGTTTGTAGCAAACGAATGAATACTTTTCGAAGAACATTTTCAGAATGTTGTTTGTTTCAAAGAACTTTACATTTGGAGTAAATATTCAATTCATTTACTACAAACGAATACAAAAATCTTGAACGTTTTTTTTATGGAATAAGAAAATTATTTTCCCGCAAGCGAATCATCAGTTTGTAGCAAACGAATGAATACTTTTCGAAGAACATTTTTAGAATGTTGTTTGTTTCAAAGAACTTTACATTTGGAGTAAATATTCAATTCATTTACTACAAACGAATACAAAAATCTTGAACGTTTTTTTTCAAGAAATAAGAAAATTATTTTTCCGCAAGCGAATCATCAGTTTGTAGCAAACGAATGAATACTTTTCGAAGAACATTTTCAGAATGTTGTTTGTTTCAAAGAACTTTACATTTGGAGTAAATATTCAATTCATTTACTACAAACGAATACAAAAATCTTGATCGTTTTTTTTATGGAATAAGAAAATTATTTTTCCGCAAGCGAATCATCAGTTTGTAGCAAACGAATGAATACTTTTCGAACAACATTTCCAGAATGTTGTTTCTTTCAAAGAACTTTACATTTGGGGTAAATATTCAATTCATTTACTACAAACGAATACAAAAATCTTGAACGTTTTTTTTATGGAATAAGAAAATTATTTTCCCGCAAGCGAATCATCAGTTTGTAGCAAACGAATGAATACTTTTCGAAGAACATTTTCAGAATGTTGTTTGTTTCAAAGAACTTTACATTTGGAGTAAATATTCAATTCATTTACTACAAACGAATACAAAAATCTTGAACGTTTTTTTTATGGAATAAGAAAATTATTTTCCCGCAAGCGAATCATCAGTTTGTAGCAAACGAATGAATACTTTTCGAAGAACATTTTCAGAATGTTGTTTGTTTCAAAGAACTTTACATTTGGAGTAAATATTCAATTCATTTACTACAAACGAATACAAAAATCTTGATCGTTTTTTTTATGGAATAAGAAAATTATTTTTCCGCAAGCGAATCATCAGTTTGTAGCAAACATATGAATACTTTTCGAAGAACATTTTCAGAATGTTGTTTGTTTCAAAGAACTTTACATTTGGAGTAAATATTCAATTCATTTACTACAAACGAATACAAAAATCTTGATCGTTTTTTTTATGGAATAAGAAAATTATTTTTCCGCAAGCGAATCATCAGTTTGTAGCAAACATATGAATACTTTTCGAAGAACATTTTCAGAATGTTGTTTGTTTCAAAGAACTTTACATTTGGAGTAAATATTCAATTCATTTACTACAAACGAATACAAAAATCTTGATCGTTTTTTTTATGGAATAAGAAAATTATTTTTCCGCAAGCGAATCATCAGTTTGTAGCAAACGAATGAATACTTTTCGAACAACATTTCCAGAATGTTGTTTCTTTCAAAGAACTTTACATTTGGGGTAAATATTCAATTCATTTACTACAAACGAATACAAAAATCTTGAACGTTTGTTTCATGGAATAAGAAAATTATTTTTCCGCAAGCGAATCATCAGTTTGTAGCAAACATATGAATACTTTTCGAACAACATTTTCAGAATGTTGTTTGTTTCAAAGAACTTTACATTTGGAGTAAATATTCAATTCATTAACTACAAACGAATACAAAAATCTTGATCGTTTTTTTTATGGAATAAGAAAATTATTTTTCCGCAAGCGAATCATCAGTTTGTAGCAAACGAATGAATACTTTTCGAACAACATTTCCAGAATGTTGTTTCTTTCAAAGAACTTTACATTTGGGGTAAATATTCAATTCATTTACTACAAACGAATACAAAAATCTTGAACGTTTGTTTCATGGAATAAGAAAATTATTTTTCCGCAAGCGAATCATCAGTTTGTAGCAAACGAATGAATACTTTTCGAACAACATTTCCAGAATGTTGTTTCTTTCAAAGAACTTTACATTTGGAGTAAATATTCAATTCATTTACTACAAACGAATACAAAAATCTTGATCGTTTTTTTTATGGAATAAGAAAATTATTTTTCCGCAAGCGAATCATCAGTTTGTAGCAAACGAATGAATACTTTTCGAAGAACATTTTCAGAATGTTGTTTGTTTCAAAGAACTTTACATTTGGAGTAAATATTCAATTCATTTACTACAAACGAATACAAAAATCTTGAACGTTTTTTTTCAAGAAATAAGAAAATTATTTTTCCGCAAGCGAATCATCAGTTTGTAGCAAACGAATGAATACTTTTCGAAGAACATTTTCAGAATGTTGTTTGTTTCAAAGAACTTTACATTTGGAGTAAATATTCAATTCATTTACTACAAACGAATACAAAAATCTTGATCGTTTTTTTTATGGAATAAGAAAATTATTTTTCCGCAAGCGAATCATCAGTTTGTAGCAAACGAATGAATACTTTTCGAACAACATTTCCAGAATGTTGTTTCTTTCAAAGAACTTTACATTTGGGGTAAATATTCAATTCATTTACTACAAACGAATACAAAAATCTTGAACGTTTTTTTTATGGAATAAGAAAATTATTTTCCCGCAAGCGAATCATCAGTTTGTAGCAAACGAATGAATACTTTTCGAAGAACATTTTCAGAATGTTGTTTGTTTCAAAGAACTTTACATTTGGAGTAAATATTCAATTCATTTACTACAAACGAATACAAAAATCTTGAACGTTTTTTTTATGGAATAAGAAAATTATTTTCCCGCAAGCGAATCATCAGTTTGTAGCAAACGAATGAATACTTTTCGAAGAACATTTTCAGAATGTTGTTTGTTTCAAAGAACTTTACATTTGGAGTAAATATTCAATTCATTTACTACAAACGAATACAAAAATCTTGATCGTTTTTTTTATGGAATAAGAAAATTATTTTTCCGCAAGCGAATCATCAGTTTGTAGCAAACATATGAATACTTTTCGAAGAACATTTTCAGAATGTTGTTTGTTTCAAAGAACTTTACATTTGGAGTAAATATTCAATTCATTTACTACAAACGAATACAAAAATCTTGATCGTTTTTTTTATGGAATAAGAAAATTATTTTTCCGCAAGCGAATCATCAGTTTGTAGCAAACATATGAATACTTTTCGAAGAACATTTTCAGAATGTTGTTTGTTTCAAAGAACTTTACATTTGGAGTAAATATTCAATTCATTTACTACAAACGAATACAAAAATCTTGATCGTTTTTTTTATGGAATAAGAAAATTATTTTTCCGCAAGCGAATCATCAGTTTGTAGCAAACATATGAATACTTTTCGAAGAACATTTTCAGAATGTTGTTTGTTTCAAAGAACTTTACATTTGGAGTAAATATTCAATTCATTTACTACAAACGAATACAAAAATCTTGATCGTTTTTTTTATGGAATAAGAAAATTATTTTTCCGCAAGCGAATCATCAGTTTGTAGCAAACGAATGAATACTTTTCGAACAACATTTCCAGAATGTTGTTTCTTTCAAAGAACTTTACATTTGGGGTAAATATTCAATTCATTTACTACAAACGAATACAAAAATCTTGAACGTTTGTTTCATGGAATAAGAAAATTATTTTTCCGCAAGCGAATCATCAGTTTGTAGCAAACATATGAATACTTTTCGAACAACATTTTCAGAATGTTGTTTGTTTCAAAGAACTTTACATTTGGAGTAAATATTCAATTCATTAACTACAAACGAATACAAAAATCTTGATCGTTTTTTTTATGGAATAAGAAAATTATTTTTCCGCAAGCGAATCATCAGTTTGTAGCAAACGAATGAATACTTTTCGAACAACATTTCCAGAATGTTGTTTCTTTCAAAGAACTTTACATTTGGGGTAAATATTCAATTCATTTACTACAAACGAATACAAAAATCTTGAACGTTTGTTTCATGGAATAAGAAAATTATTTTTCCGCAAGCGAATCATCAGTTTGTAGCAAACGAATGAATACTTTTCGAACAACATTTCCAGAATGTTGTTTCTTTCAAAGAACTTTACATTTGGAGTAAATATTCAATTCATTTACTACAAACGAATACAAAAATCTTGATCGTTTTTTTTATGGAATAAGAAAATTATTTTTCCGCAAGCGAATCATCAGTTTGTAGCAAACGAATGAATACTTTTCGAAGAACATTTTCAGAATGTTGTTTGTTTCAAAGAACTTTACATTTGGAGTAAATATTCAATTCATTTACTACAAACGAATACAAAAATCTTGAACGTTTTTTTTCAAGAAATAAGAAAATTATTTTTCCGCAAGCGAATCATCAGTTTGTAGCAAACGAATGAATACTTTTCGAAGAACATTTTCAGAATGTTGTTTGTTTCAAAGAACTTTACATTTGGAGTAAATATTCAATTCATTTACTACAAACGAATACAAAAATCTTGATCGTTTTTTTTATGGAATAAGAAAATTATTTTTCCGCAAGCGAATCATCAGTTTGTAGCAAACGAATGAATACTTTTCGAACAACATTTCCAGAATGTTGTTTCTTTCAAAGAACTTTACATTTGGGGTAAATATTCAATTCATTTACTACAAACGAATACAAAAATCTTGAACGTTTTTTTTATGGAATAAGAAAATTATTTTCCCGCAAGCGAATCATCAGTTTGTAGCAAACGAATGAATACTTTTCGAAGAACATTTTCAGAATGTTGTTTGTTTCAAAGAACTTTACATTTGGAGTAAATATTCAATTCATTTACTACAAACGAATACAAAAATCTTGAACGTTTTTTTTATGGAATAAGAAAATTATTTTCCCGCAAGCGAATCATCAGTTTGTAGCAAACGAATGAATACTTTTCGAAGAACATTTTCAGAATGTTGTTTGTTTCAAAGAACTTTACATTTGGAGTAAATATTCAATTCATTTACTACAAACGAATACAAAAATCTTGATCGTTTTTTTTATGGAATAAGAAAATTATTTTTCCGCAAGCGAATCATCAGTTTGTAGCAAACATATGAATACTTTTCGAAGAACATTTTCAGAATGTTGTTTGTTTCAAAGAACTTTACATTTGGAGTAAATATTCAATTCATTTACTACAAACGAATACAAAAATCTTGATCGTTTTTTTTATGGAATAAGAAAATTATTTTTCCGCAAGCGAATCATCAGTTTGTAGCAAACATATGAATACTTTTCGAAGAACATTTTCAGAATGTTGTTTGTTTCAAAGAACTTTACATTTGGAGTAAATATTCAATTCATTTACTACAAACGAATACAAAAATCTTGATCGTTTTTTTTATGGAATAAGAAAATTATTTTTCCGCAAGCGAATCATCAGTTTGTAGCAAACATATGAATACTTTTCGAAGAACATTTTCAGAATGTTGTTTGTTTCAAAGAACTTTACATTTGGAGTAAATATTCAATTCATTTACTACAAACGAATACAAAAATCTTGATCGTTTTTTTTATGGAATAAGAAAATTATTTTTCCGCAAGCGAATCATCAGTTTGTAGCAAACGAATGAATACTTTTCGAACAACATTTCCAGAATGTTGTTTCTTTCAAAGAACTTTACATTTGGGGTAAATATTCAATTCATTTACTACAAACGAATACAAAAATCTTGAACGTTTGTTTCATGGAATAAGAAAATTATTTTTCCGCAAGCGAATCATCAGTTTGTAGCAAACATATGAATACTTTTCGAACAACATTTTCAGAATGTTGTTTGTTTCAAAGAACTTTACATTTGGAGTAAATATTCAATTCATTAACTACAAACGAATACAAAAATCTTGATCGTTTTTTTTATGGAATAAGAAAATTATTTTTCCGCAAGCGAATCATCAGTTTGTAGCAAACGAATGAATACTTTTCGAACAACATTTCCAGAATGTTGTTTCTTTCAAAGAACTTTACATTTGGGGTAAATATTCAATTCATTTACTACAAACGAATACAAAAATCTTGAACGTTTGTTTCATGGAATAAGAAAATTATTTTTCCGCAAGCGAATCATCAGTTTGTAGCAAACGAATGAATACTTTTCGAACAACATTTCCAGAATGTTGTTTCTTTCAAAGAACTTTACATTTGGAGTAAATATTCAATTCATTTACTACAAACGAATACAAAAATCTTGATCGTTTTTTTTATGGAATAAGAAAATTATTTTTCCGCAAGCGAATCATCAGTTTGTAGCAAACGAATGAATACTTTTCGAAGAACGTTTTCAGAATGTTGTTTGTTTCAAAGAACTTTCCATTTGGGGTAAATATTCAATTCATTTACTACAAACGAATACAAAAATCTTGATCGTTTTTTTTATGGAATAAGAAAATTATTTTTCCGCAAGCGAATCATCAGTTTGTAGCAAACGAATGAATATTTTTCGAACAACATTTCCAGAATGTTGTTTCTTTCAATATACATTTCATTTACTACAAATGAATATAAAAATCTTAATCGTTATTTTCATGGAATAAGAAATAATTATTTTTATGCAAACGAATGAATGGTTGCGGGAAACATTTCTTCTATTTAATATTTAATAATTCATTCCATGTTTGTGTACAAAAATGTCTCCATTTTTTGGTTTTCTACAGAAGAAATTCGATAGCAGCAATATAATTTATTGTTATTTTCAACTGAAGTTGTTTAAGCCCAACTTAACTTTTCAATTGAAAACAATTTTACGCATGTCTATCTTGTTTCACTTTAATATTTGTGCATATATGTATATAAACAGCCAAACATTGTAATAAACTTTTATTTGTTTTAATACAAATTAATTAAATTTTCTACTTATTTTGTAATCCTGGATAAAAATTAAGAAAGTTAACATAATGGAGGTAGGTATATGAAACATATTTAGATGAGCGAGAACTAATTCAAAGCCATACTCACACACATATGTACGTTACAGTTAAACCTCCACCAGAGAAAACAACAAAAGCAAAAAAAAATTGCATATGCGAGGCCATGCGCTTACTGATGAAATATGATACATTTTTGCTCAAACGTATATTTCTTATGCAGCTCCACACCAAACAGCCAAACATTGGAATAACTTTTATTTGCTTAAATAAAAATCAATCAAATTTTCTACTAATTTTGTAATCTTGGTTATTAACCTATTCCAATAATAAAAATTAAGAAAGTTAACATAATGAAGGTAGGTATATGAAACATATTTAGATGAGCGAGAACTAATTCAAAGCAATTGTTTGTTGTCTGACGTCTAAGTAGCCATACTCACACACATATGTACGTTACGGTTAAACCTCCACCAGAGAAAACAACGAAAGCAAAAAAAAAATTGCATATGCGATGCGATGCGCTGACTGAAGAAATTGTTTTTGGAGGGAAAACCTGCTTTTCGAATTGAAGCATTTTATCCAATTCAATATTAGGGTTACCCACCTTAAGAGGAATGTATTATGTATAGGTATTATGATTTTATAAAATTAGACCCGAATATTTTTGTTCCAAGAAAGTGTAATAAATTGCGTTTGTTTTAAAGAATAATATGCAAGTTGATATTTAAGTTTATATGTAGATTCAAAAATAGGCCTACGATTGTGATGTAAAGTGCATACATATGAACTGTAAGGTAGGTAGTCTTAGAATCATAGAAAATTCTCATGTAGGGGAAAGGTGCGAACAGTGAGACAGTGCAAACAGTGAGACAATCCATTTTTCTCTTTTCTGAAAATAAGCACAGTAACGCTAGTTTGGGTCAAAACGTTTATTTCCCCGTCTGCGTCTTTTAATTTTGTCCCGACTAAATTAAAGCTGTCCATTTTCCTACACCGTAAAATATCAACCAAAATCAGGTGAAAGTAGTTTTTGGAGTGTTATAAAAGGAGTGTATAACACAAAAAAATCTGGTTAGTGGACAGAACTTTTTTTACATATGTATTATATTTATATGTTCTTTCATAAAAAAATATCATGTAATTAGAATTCCTTCTCGTTTTTTCTAATTTTATATTTTTCCGAAAAATGACAAAAAGTAAACAGTGAGACATTTTGTAAAAGCAAACAGTGAGACATAGATTTTTTAAAAAGCAAACAGTGAGACATATAAATTTAAAAAAAAAATTTATTATTTTAGCATGACTTCAATATAATTTCGAAGTGTTTTTTCTTTCATTTTTTTTGGGCTTTTTGTTATTTTTATTTGAAAAAATGGGTTAAAGTAACATAAATTAATTAATTATGTACTTGTCAATTACCTAATTATTTGACATTTCCGTAAATTTATTTTTCATCTAAGAATGTCTCACTGATCGCAACCCTTGCAAACAGTGAGACGTTTTGACTTTTTCTACATTTTAGTCCAGTGTGATGCTCTCATTCATTCTTTAACTACAAGATTTTTTGCAACATTAAGATAAAATGTGTCTTAAACTGTCTTCAAAGTTTTGTTAAGCTATCTTGAAAACATTCTAAGATATACAAATTTGAAAAAAAGGTGTCTCACTGTCCGCCACCTTCCCCTACATTTGTATAATATAAGCCGTGTCTTTTCTACAGCACATTAGTTACAAACTTCACACGTATTTGTTTTTGCAATAATAATTTAAAAAAAATAGTATATACTGAGTTGAAGGAAAAACGGGCTTTAGTATGTAAATAAAGAGGAAGAAATTTCTATAAATTCATAATAATTTTGGTTTCTTTTGACTTATACAAAAATCAGATCAGTTAAAAAGTATGGTAAGGTAACACTACCAATTTAACACGAACAAACAGGAATGCTCAGTGCGTTGAGATGCATTCATGGGAATCAATTCAGTGTTGCCCCCAATTGGTTAAGAGTGTAGAATGGTGGACTTGAAACTTCATCACTATGCCAGTTATATGGTCTTTACTGGGTTATATAGAAAAACAAACTTGTTGGTATTATTTATTTAATTCCAATATATTTTCAAGTTTAAATATTATCCATAACACGTAAAGTGGTTTACTGTTTGTTTTCCTTGAAAGTGTACAAAAACTCATTATCTATCCTAGTAACAGAAATACTTTTTGTTTAGGTAAAAAATTATTGGAAAGAATATATTATCGCTTTATGAAGACACATTGCATAATGTTCTGCAACTCTCGCGTCGAAATAATTTGTCGAGAAACATTTTAAATCGAAATGAAATTCATATAGCTAAGAAATGACATTTGTTTTTCCACAATTTGTCACGATGCGAGAGTTGCAGAACGTAGGCACTGAGTATTCATATACCTAGTATAATTGTTTTAAACAACCTTTAAGAGTAGAAAATGAGTTCGGGATTGTAAGATAAATAATTTTTAGTAAATAGGGTAGATGTACCAATACCCGAACAGTTAACGGAAATTCAAAAGTAAAAAAGCTGCAAAAAATTATTTATTGAAGAAAAAAAGTTAAAATATTTTTTTTACGAAAGGTGTAAGAATACTTTATTATAAAAAAATAAAATTTTGTCAATGAGTACAAAAGTTTTCTTATAAAAAAATAAAAACCGAAGGCATGTCGTTTTCACCAGAAGCCGAACACAAGGTGCCTGATTCCGAACACTAATATGCCTAATTCCGAACACCATAAATTTTAACAATTTTCTTCTATTATTTAGATAAAAACTCTTTTACAATTAATTTTAATAACAAAAATATGGAACTTTCAAGGTAAACAAAAATGTTCCATACATATATATTTATAAACCATATAGGAAACGGGCCTATATCATTTGGTTCTGGCTCTTCAATGGGCTCAGTTTTGTCGGTGCTTCCGATACAAATTTAAGAACGGTTTTTTAAAACGAACTTTTTTTTAAGTTATGGCTATGAATACGTAGCGTTAGATGTGCATTCTAATAACTGGTTGGTAGACATAGAAGAGAAAGTTACTATGGATGCATTTTGTATGGTCGACCGCGAAGGGATTAATTCCATATCTGCGCAATGCATTTGTACAAAACCAAAAAGGTCTTTATTTTCTAAAACGTGCACAACAGTCCGCAGAAGGAATTTTCCAACGTTCGTTGCCTTTTAAACTGGTCCATTCCCACATTGAAGCTCGACAGTGACTTTTGAGCTCCAACATCTGCCGGCTACATGTGTAGCACGATGTGGGTTGTATTCGGAGAAGAAATGAAGTGCATTTTTTTTATGAAATATGAATAATTATTTATTTTGTTTAAATATTTATAAATTTGTATAAATATTTATTAAAAAAATATTAAATAAATAAAATTAAAAGCAGTTGCCTAGTTCCAAACAGTACTGTTCGGAGAAAGGAAAATCATAAAAATTGGCTTCCTATTTCCGAACAGTTTAAAATAAGAATAAGTATATACAATTTAAAAAAAAAATATTAAAATCAATTACTTATTGTCTAAACTAATGCATAAAATTATAAAATTTAGCCTAAGAACTTTATTTTTATTCAAAAAAACACTATTTCATGTGACCACTCAAACTAATTTTTTTACAAAAAAAATACGATAATTTTACGCATCTGATCCTTCCGACAAACTGAAAGCTATTTGAACAAGAAAATATAGATTTCTGAGCGAGATATCGCACGGATTGATCGAATATAGTATATAGATTCTAGTTTAACAGGGTTTTTACTTCTAACGGGACAAAACAGTTTGATTTTACATATTTAAGTGAAAAGTGTTCGGCTACTGGAGCTGTTCGGAAATGGGTACATCTACCCTACTTTACCATTTTACATAGCAAAAATAAATTAATTTGTTTGTTCAGGGGGCAACACTGAACAAATTTAAGCGCCAGACAGTATTATCTTGCGCATGTGCGATGCGCTGCAGACAGTATTATCTTGCGCATGCGCGATGCGATGCATCGCGTTGAATTTCACATTTTCTTAAACAAAAAAGGTAAGTTCGCACTAGCTAGCTTTCATATTTTCATAAATGGAAGACAATATTGTGTGAATTCTTTAAGAATCCATTTGAATATGATTTGTTTTTGTTTCTTTATCTAAATAACTGACTAGAATTATGTTCTTTTATAAAAGGAAACAATTCAAAGAATCTGCAATATCTTTTTTTTTTTTGTATTAAAGGGACACTATAAATAAATAAATAAAAGTATCTCTACCAAACGTAGAACTACGGTGGTGGGGTCTTATTTCTTTTTTTTCTATTTTGATCCATACCTCCTATTAGTAATTTTCTTAACATTGGTGAAAATTTTATAACTTACCTATATGTATGAAAGAACACAAAAAATACGCAAAAATGGAAAACACTTTGTGCCCAGCATGCTGACTCTTTCTCTCACATAATCTCAAAGGGGAATTATTTTTTTAAAGGAGAAACAAAAATGCTGCCTGGCAGAGTGGAGATGTTTGATAAAAAAAATAAAATCTATCAAATAAGTAAAAATGAAGAAAATTCTCTCAGAGTAATAAAAACTTCTTACAGAGTTAACAAACGTCTTATATCACTTTGTAGCTAGATTTGAACTAAAATGTCTTCTTGCTGTCAAAATAAAATTTTTTACAAAAAACGCGACAAGATAAAATCACGTTTTTCGAATGACGCTCAGGAAAAAACTAACAACAAGTTGAAGACTTTTTTCCTCAACGGCATAGGCAAAGTGCGATTATATCGCGTGCGTTTTTTGTTGTGGGACAGCCTTTACCCGTTGCACCCAAGATATAGTTACAGAGAAAAATCGCTAAGTCAGCGTTTACATTCAACGATTTTTCCAGTGGCGATTTTTTTTTGTTGTAATCACTTTAGATTTCGTTCCACTGCAAAACTCTTTCCTTCTTCTTTTCTCAAAATAACAAAAATAAACAAAAATCGTCACTGGAAACATCGTTGAATGTAAACGCTGACTTACATCCTACCCTAATTATCATTTCTTTGAATTGTCTCAGTTTTTGTACGTTTTCGTTATAAAAAATTTAATTAAAACGCAAACATTCTTTACAAAAATTTTCACATTGAATTTTTGCACTCTCCATTGTTATTTTCCTTTTAATCAACGGTGTTTTTCAACACGACAAGAAAGCGTTTTTCTTATGACGCTTTCTTGTCTTGTCGCTTTGAGGTCGGTGTGGGTAAGCCTTTAGGGCTAGACACTTAAGAATTTTAACGCGAGATTTTTTCGATATTGTGAGGTTCACAGATTTAACCCGCGACTCATTTTTATACCTAGACGTTTCATGCGAGACGTTTTTCGATTTACATAATAGTAAAAGAATAAGAAATATCGAAAAGATGAAAAAACAAATTGGCCTTGTCAGTCGCGGGTAAAATCAGTGCGACTCACAATATCGAAAAAAGTCTCGCGTTAAGTATTTAGTGTAAAAGAGAATATATAATGTTAGGTCTGTTTAAGTACTAAACAAACAACAAATTTCAGCCCACAGTAAAAGCAGAATATCTACTCAAACAGAAAATCTACCTCCAAAAGACAGCGGGTAATAATAAATATCCTGAGAAAAATTGTTTCATGTGTAGACGGGGTGTAATGCAAAAAAAACCGCGTTTTATTTGATCACATTGAAAGCGTTGCTTTGCGTTGCATTTATGTTCGCTATATCAGTGTTACCTCTGTTAAGAAAAAAGTGTTAAAATCAAACAGAAACTTAACATTCGTGGAAATAATGAATTATTGAATCCAAGTAATTGTTTAAGTGACAAAATGTTGCTAAGTAAACGGTATTTAAAAAAAAAAAAAACAATTCATTTCGATAAAACATGTTCGTAAGTATAATGTTTGTTCGAAGTCCACTTTAAATTATAGATATAACTTCATTGGCCACTTTTTGCAAAAAGTGCAAAAGTAAAAATATTTTTCTCTTACTAGCTCCACCCACCGTTTTTTCGCGTGCAAAAAGTGCATAAATTGCTTTAAAACTTAAAATGAAAGGTTTTCAACACATTTTTTAAGTTTTAATAAGTTTCATTAAAATAAATATACATATATTAATTCCAAAGGTATATTTTAAGAAAAGTTTCATTACATTTTAAAAATTTCTACACGGCAACACTTTTTTTCAAACTCATCGGTCATCGCATCAATTCTATCGCACATGCGCAGTAAGTGTGTGTGTCGAACGAAAACGGTAAAATTGTTGCGTTGAGTTTTCAGTCTGGCTGGTTCTTGGATAAAGTAAGGAAGCAAAAGCAAGTTAGTTCGTGTTGGATACATTTTGATATAAAGGTGGTGAGTACCTATTTTATTATTTAAAGTTTGCATAGTTATTATTTGTGTTTTTATGATCAATATAAGCATAATTACTGTCTAAAAACATAATTTTCTTATGATTACAGCCAAAGATCAATTTTAAATCGAAGTCCACATTAAATTAAATATATATTAATTCCAAAGGCTGGCTCTGGGATAAATTAAGGAAGCAAAAGCAAATAACTTTGTATTGGATACATTTTGATTGTTGAGAAAATGATTCTTTTCATTACTGCTGTATATAAAGGGTTATCATCAATAATAAAAGTCCAAGGACAATCTAGTTTATTAACATACTTAGAGTTGGCCAAAGCTGGTGAGTACCTATTTGTTTATTCAAAGTTTGCATAGTTATTACTTGTGTTTTTATGATCAATATAAGCATAATTATTGTCTAAAAACATAAATTTCGTATGATTATAGTCAAAGATCAATTTAAAATCATCGGAAATATTAAATTTTACGATGCAAAAGCTAACGTTTTTATTTGTGATGAGGACGTAGTTGAGTATGCAATCCAGTTTAAATCTTCTCCAAGCTGGACCTTAGGAGTGCTAGACGATGGCGTTCTTGAAATTCCAGGTAAACATTTAGCCAGTTCATGTGAAATTAGTATTTTTTAAAGTCGCTCATACACATCACATTTGTGCCCGCACCGGTCTCATGAAAAAAAAAGATTGATTTTATTACCTACCTCCGGTGAGCGCTTTTGTGTGATGTGTATGGGCTACTTAAATCTTAACAACCCATTTAAATCAGTTTTTATTATGAATTAAAATCAATTTCTTTTTTTCAAATGATCAGGTTCCCAAGGAAGTTCCCTATCAATACGTGACAGTGATACTACTGTAGCAAATTCATCTTCTATAAGTGACATTAGTGTAACACCATCGCCACCACCGAAACATCCTTCAGAAATAATACTTCAAGAATAAGTGACGTGCAAGAATACGTTATAACTAAAATCAATGCTCAGGTAAAAACATTGAAATAACTAACTGAATTTTTCATTTTACAAAATATATAGGGGCCCTTCTATGTAACTCTGTTCCACTTTCGGATCTGCTAAGAATCTACTTTCGATTTAACTTTTTGTCTGACTACATAAAGTATCTGAATCTTGCGAATAGATAATATTAAAAAATTTTACATCACTAAATTTATTCAATTTTCGTTTTCTACGGAATCACGGAGATACCATTTTACAAATTTGAACACTTATTGTAGAATCGAATTACATAGTTGGGCCCCCGGACATAAATACTTTAAAAATAATCTTTTTTATTAAAATACATTCCAGTCCCACTACTTAAATTCTTTAAAATTATACTTTTTATTAAAATACATCCCGCCATACGTTTTTTAAAGAGTTAAAATTCTGTTCAGTAATAAATTTAATTCAGTCTGTCTAATTTTTTATTAAAATACATCCCAAATACAAGTCAAAATTTAAATTTAATTATACTTTACATATCGTCGGTTGACAACCAAAACTCATTATCTGCAATGTAATTTGTATGCAGTTAACGAGTTTTGGTTGTCAACCAACGATTATTCTTTTGCATTTATCTTTACCTTTTTGCGCTCTCTTATTTTTGTGACTAAAACAGTACCTAATATCACTTTGACTTAGGTGCATTTAACATACATATAATAAAAATTTAATGTGTAAATATTAAAATTAAATGATAGTTTGTTACTAACTTGTTGAAATGGTGTATTGAGCTGTTGCAAGAATTTTAAAATTTTATAATTTAAGTAGCGGTTTACATATCTGATAATAGTCGTATGAACTAATGTATTTTATATTTTTTTTGTGTAGTAACTAAAGAAAATTATTCAGAATTTATCCGAGCAACTCTAATTTCGATAATTTTTTTTTTAATATTGGTTTTCCAAAATAATTCAAGTTTTATGGATTTAAAAGTGCCGCTCTTGGCATTACAGTTTATTAAAATCATGGGGTACTTGAAATTTAAGAAAAACAATATTTCAAAACAAAATTTAAGCTTTTTATATAAAAAAAAATACCATTTCAAGTTCATGTTCTATTTTTTTATTTTGTGAAAAAAAGTAAAGTAAAGTAAACTCTTATAAAGTCGCTCATAAATAAAAAAAAAAAAGTTCTTCGAATATGAGTAGGTACTATATGGCAAGTTTATTATAATAAGAATGCGAACTCAAAACTAACAATTACTCGTAAGATAAAAAGTTTTCAATTTGTTTATTTGTAACTTTTATTATATTCATGTAATTAACAGACAATAAGTTTTGTTGATCTGATCTGTTCTGTTTTTATTATTAATTAAAATCAATTTCTTTTTTTTTTTTTTTCAAATGGTCAGGTTCCCAAGGAAGTTCCCTATTAATACGTGACAGTGATACGAGTGCAAAAAATTAAAGACTCTTAAGGAACCCGGCATCGAGAATATACAAATAATTCCTAAAAATATAACATCCTCCAGTAACAATACAACTCCTCAAGAAGAAACATCCTTCAGAAATAATACTTCAAGAATAAGTGACGTGCAAGAATACGTTATAACTAAAATCAATGCTCAGGTAAAAACATTGAAATAACTAACTGAATTTTTCATTTTACAAAATATATAGGGGCCCTTCTATGTAACTCTGTTCTACTTTCGGATCTGTTTAGAAGCTACTTTCGATTTAAATTTTTATCCAAACTACATAATGTATCTGAATCTTGCGAATACATTATAAAAATAAAAATTTGAACACTTATTGTAGAATCGAATTACATAGTTGGGCCCCCGGACATAAATACTTTAAAAATATTCTTTTTTATTAAAATACATTCCAATCCCACTACTTAAATTCTATATTAAAATTCAATAAATTAATTATTTCGCTTGTCTATGTTTTGAACTGTTAACTTTAAGTAAATTTTGTTAAGCTTGTAAATTAATACATATATATTTATTGTTTAAATAAAAAAAGAGATACAAATGAAATTTTATCTATATTTTTGAATGGAAAATGCGTAAATCTGAGAATTAGAATTTTGGAGTTATTTTGAAACTGTTGTACGTTTGTGTCACACTATTATCGCGTTTGGGAACATCGAATCTGCTTTTTGGGGTAGACAAAATACACGTTCACAGAAAACGTATTGCGTAAAAAAATCCAAAACTAAACAAATCAAACACCAATTTTCTGAAATACAAATGTATTAATCGTTTGTTAAAGCAATAAGTTTATTTGCCACAGTTAATTTATTGCTTTAACAAACGATCAATACATTTGTATTTCAGAAAATTGGTTTTTGATTTGTTTTAGTTTTGGATTTTTTTACGCAATACGTTTTCTATAAACGTGTATTTTGTCTACCCCAAAAAGCAGAATCGATGTTCCCAAACGCGAAGGTAGTGTGCCACAAACGTATACCCCACAAACGAACAAAATCATTTGATTCAAATGAGTTATTTGTTTGAATCAAACGAAATATATGGTCCCTTCAATTGCTCCTGTCCTGTGCCACAATCGCAAGATACGATTGCAACAAACGTAAGTATAAGGAAAACGAATTGTAGTTCCCTCCAAATGCTATTGTTCTTTGCTACAATCGCAAAGATACGATTGCAACAAACGTGAAATGGTTGTTTGCATCAAACGAACTGCATTTTAATGCTCTTTTTCTTTGCCACAATCGCAAAGATACGATTGCAACAAACGTGAAATGGTCGTTTGCATCAAACGAACTGAATTTTAATGCTCTTTTTCTTTGCCACAATCGCAAAGATACGATTGCAACAAACGTGAAATGGTTGTTTGCATCAAACGAACTGCATTTTAATGCTCTTTTTCTTTGCCACAATCGCAAAGATACGATTGCAACAAACGTGAAATGGTCGTTTGCATCAAACGAACTGAATTTTAATGCTCTTTTTCTTTGCCACAATCGCAAAGATACGATTGCAACAAACGTGAAATGGTTGTTTGCATCAAACGAACTGCATTTAAATGTTATTTTTCTTTGCCACAATCGCAAAGATACGATTGCAACAAACGTGAAATGGTTGTTTGCATCAAACGAACTGCTTTTTAATGCTCTTTTTCTTTGCCACAATCGCAAAGATACGATTGCAACAAACGTGAAATGGTTGTTTGCATCAAACGAACTGCATTTGAATGTTATTTTTCTTTGCCACAATCCCAAAGATACGATTGCAACAAACGTGAAATGGTTGTTAACCCAAAGATTATAAGAATTTGATGCAAACGAAGTCGAAAATATCTACAGCAAACGAAAAAGTCGATTGGGCAATTTTTCCGTTTGCGGCAAACGATTTGTTCTCTGAGTGAAGTTGTTTTCTGTTTACTTACAAAATACTTTTGACAGGGGAAAGAACTGCGACTGGCGAGTGGTGAGTGTGATTTCAAATGTCCGGAAGTGGTGTGGTACATTTCAGTCCACTAACTCATCCGCCTGCCTCAATATTTGTACCCTTATCTTCTGAAATTATAAAAGCCGATATAGCGATGTGGTATCGAATCATGTTGTCGATGGTGTGAATGTTTTTCTTGAGAACGTATGCAACGGATAAAATATTTGTAGGGGTCACACTTTGGCTGCCGTGGGTTATCGCCGATATTGTGTATTAGAGAACGCCGCCGCCAGTCACACTGAAATGTTTTGAAACGTGCATTGGAATAACATAAAAGGATGAGCTGAATTCTGACTTTTGTGTTTGGTGTGCTGATGCATTCGAGTGAATCAAATAATAGGAATTCATGTCATGATCTTATCAGGGGCTATGAGTAATGAAAAAGAAAGTCTGGTAAAAAACAATGCATTGAAGAATTGTAATCTAGAATGGATACAAATTTGAAAACGCGGACTATCTAATAGTAACACATTTTCTAAATTAAACTTTCAGACTGTTCTCGATTTGTGCGTTAAGACATTTTAATAACAAATTAAGCAAATGTATAGGTATGTTAATTTTTTGAACAATTTTTTTCAAAATCGGTAGAATAGATAAAAAAAAACTATTTTTGAAGTGAAAACTTCTTTAGTATCGTAGTGATTTGAAACAAAATGAAACGAAAACGCGACACGACTTAAACTTGTTATAACTTTTTTGTTTTAATAGATAGATGAATGAAGTTTGTACTGTAGATAGGTAATTAAATAAATTATAATTGTACAAAATTGCAATTAATTTCATATTCAAAATTCGGAGATAACCGTAAAAAGATGTTCTTTTCCACAACACGTTATATCTTTTAATCTAGTGCACATACAAATTGGTTTAATTTTAATACGCATGATGCTGATAACATAACCTTTTATTTTATATATCACACATAACGGTACGTGCTCTACAAGTTACACAATCTTAAATTGAAAAAAATTTAAAAATACCTCAAAACACCTGTGGAGATCTGTTGGCGATGACCAGCTACCAGTATAGGAAGTACCGTAATCTCAATATGAAAATTCGACATGGTTGACTTTAAAAAATTCTAACTTCTCTTGTAGACATCTTTGAAATAATATTTGTACATCATTATACAAGGTGAAACAATAAGCTTTCACATGGTATAAAATTTTTTATAGGTTGTCAAACAAAAAAATTGAATTAATAGCATGAGAACATAAAAATAAATGTTTTTTTGCTTTTCTGATGAAATTTCATCGAGTTTAAAAAATTCTAGCTCTTTTTGTAGATGTCTCATAGACTTGATCAATATATGTATTTTGAGCTAAGACAATAAGCTTTCAGATGGTGTAAGTTGTTATAGGTTGTTAGGGAAGAAAATGGATTTAATAGCGTGAGAAGATAAAAATACGTGTTTTTCGCTTTTCTTGATGGAAATTGATCGAGTTCAAAAAATTCTAGCTCTTTTTGTAGATGTATCATAGACCTGATCGATATATATTATATATTTTGAGCTTAGACAATTAGCTTTCAGATGATGTAAAATTTATATAGGTTGTCATATAAAAAACATGGATTTGAAGGTGATAGAATAAAAATAGGAAGATTTTTTCTATTTTTTTTTGCAAGAAAAATGATTTTTTAAGGTTTCACTTCTACCACGTGTGAATTGCGCACATGATTTTTTTTATAATATAGCTTAAAAAGAAATAAAATAAATAAATTAATACCTAAATAAAAAATTAAATTGGTAGGTTCGCCATTTTATAGAAATTATTAATTAACACTAGGGTGGTCGTTATTTTCCGAAAATTAAAATTTCTAAGCTCCCAAGGGCTTATATGGTTGGAAATAAATAAAAAAATATATTCCCCAAGTTTCAAGTCTCTAAATTAATATTTACCCGTGCCGAAAAGCGGTTGAAGTTTCTTATGGGAATAACATGGGGTTTTTGACCTTGTCCCATCAAATTTAAATTCCAGCCAAACTATTCGTTCTAAAAATCTGAAACTTGGCAGACTTATACCTTATAGTTGTAGCAATCATGTGCATTTTTTTCAGATTTTTAACTATTATAGTTTCGGATATTGAGCTCGGTAAAGAAAACCATTTTTTTCAGATTTTTTTCATTTTTTTTTTTTTTCAAAAAAAAAAGAAAAAAAATGATGAATTCCTTATTCGTTTATGAGTAATTCCATGTGAAAAGAATATAGGAAAAATACCTATGTCATAAAATCTTGTTGTGTCATTTTTAACGGTTCCTTAGCTCAAAATATGAACTTCTGTATATAAATAATCCCCCAAAAAAATTAGCAAGTGAGTAGAATGAATTAATAATACAATTCCGGCTTTTCAGAAAGATATTATCAATTATAACTGTAAGTGTTGCCGTTGATTTTTAATAATTTTTTTAGTGTTTTACGTCACATTTTAGAAAAATGCCAGTCACGAAGGGAGATAGACCCCCTCTCCCATAGTAAAAAATTGTTGTATTGAACTCCTCTACAAAATACCGTTATCAATTCTTGTCGCCTAAGTTATCGTACTCGTGCCGTTTTATGTAAAAATTTGAATCATCAAAATAAAAAATTGCAAAAAAACAGCTTAAAAGTGAAAAAATCACTACGAAACTATTTTTATTGAAAAGATCATAATTTTTTACTTCAAAAATAGTTTTGAAAAAAAAAATTAAAAAATGGGTTTTTTTAGAAAAAAAATAAAATGTGTTTTTCACCTTTTTTGTAATAGATCAGCTTAAAATGAACTAATTTCATTTTTAATAACGGCTTTGGAAAGGTCTAAATATCACCCTACAAATGCAAAAAAAAACATTAATTCAATTATGTATAAAGTCGCAAGAAATATGCAAAAAAGTAATTAAAGATCATGTTTTTTTTTTACTCTCAAGAATTGAGTGACTTAGGGAATTAATTCATTCTACTCACTTGCTAATTTTTTTGGGGGATTATTTATATACAGAAGTTCATATTTTGAGCTAAGGAACCGTTAAAAATGACACAACAAGATTTTATGACATAGGTATTTTTCCTATATTCTTTTCACATGGAATTACTCATAAACGAATGAGGAATTCATCATTTTTTTTCTTTTTTTTTTTGAAAAAAAAAAAAAATGAAAAAAATCTGAAAAAAAATGGTTTTCTTTACCGAGCTCAATATCCGAAACTATATAATAGTTAAAAATCTGAAAAAAAATGCACATGATTGCTACAACTATAAGGTATAAGTCTGCCAAGTTTCAGATTTTTAGAACGAATAGTTTGGCTGGAATTTAAATTTGATGGGACAAGGTCAAAAACCCCATGTTATTCCCATAAGAAACTTCAACCGCTTTTCGGCACGGGTTAAAATTAATTTAGACACTTGAAACTTGGGGAATATTTTTAAAATTTATTTCCAACCATATAAGCCCTTGGGAGCATAGAAATTCCAATTTTTGGAAAATAACGACCACCCTAATCAACACCTAAAGCCTTTTTCGAAAATTTGATTTTTCACTAAAAAGATTATTTTTTTTTTTAATCCAAAAATTAATATTTTCAAAATTTTATTTCTGATTTAATTTAAATTATATAGAAAAATGCTTTTATGCAAAAAAATCTTTGAAATCAATTTGCGAGTTTGCTAAGAGATCAGATTAAAAAAAAAAAACAATTTTATAGCTTGTTTTCAAACTAACAAATTCGTTTCAGCCGTTTTCAAAAAAATCAAACTTTGGTAAAAAAAAAAAAATTCCAAAAAAACCCTCTCCCCGATTTCATCAATTTCACAAAAAAAAAAAACTAAAACTTCGTTCAAAACTATTTAAAAAGATGTTTTTGAATTAAGAAAAATATTTTATTAATTTAGCAATTAAGGTTTCTGTTGGCTCTTTTTAATTTTTTGTCATCATCGTCCAAAATTACTACCCGTGCAAAACGTTGCAAACATTGTCAAATTTCTTTGCAATATCAATTTCTTATATCATTTGTATAAATATCATGTAACAAGATTTAAGAAGTTTTTTTCTTAAGATAACCTTCAAACAATTTAAAGTTTTCGGTTTTTAATTACATAAATTGCATCATTTTGTTCAAAAGTGGGAAAAAAAAACATCAAGTAGGTACTTCCTGTTTCATGTTTAAAAGTTATTCTTCTTCAGTTAACAATAATAAGGTAACACCAAAACCATCATCAACTTTATCTCAATGGGCGGGCTACATAACGATGTTTACCACGATTTCCCTTACACCTGGATATAATATTGTTAACATCATTCGAGTTTGCGCCTGATATAATATTTCCATTGTATATAAGGATTTCGCGCGCCGCGCATCTTTTTTTCATTCTTCAGTCTTTGTATGGTTGTAGGTAATAATGATGACGGACTGTTGGAGCTGTAATTAGATTCATAATAATTAGCGATGAACGTCAAGCGTATAGTGTGAGATAAATTTCAGCTTCTTACCTTTGTTCTATATAAAGGGTTAGTAATGGTTTCTTGCACACTGAAAATCCTTAATTTCATGTTTATCATTTCATCTAAACATTTCTCATTTTTCTTAACCAATTGCAGAAATTTTGCAACTTTGCGAAATTTTTCCTTAAAATCGGAATTTATTCACAATTATTTTTTATTCTATTGACTTAAGCTTTGAAAAATGTGCAGTTCAAAATAAAGTAGTTAAATTGCGAACAAAATTGCGAAACCAATAAGAAAAATGTTAATTATCCGAAAAGATATGGAGACCGCTTGTAGAAAAATTCATGTCTCAAAGCCTTAACTTTAAACTTAGTTTGATAAAATCTGGAAAATAGAGTAAAATCAATAATGATAAGCGTCTTCGAATTGAAATTTTAGAAAAGTAGTTTGCAGTTTTACATCAAATTGGTTTTGAAATTCATCATCACATTTCGCATAAAGAAATCGAATTATTTCAATTACTGAAACATTACGTCCAAAACAATATTTCGCAACAAAGTTCTCAATTTCCAAGCGCGATAATGTCTTGTTAATTTGCGAATCAAAAAATCTGCATTTAGGAATCGCAATTTCTATTTCCCCAAAAAAATAAAACGCGATATGTTTCTAATAAATGCTAAATTCTATTACTATTTTCTAAAATTTTCTTTTTCATTTCGCAAATAAATTTTTTCAATCACGCAATGCCGGATTGCTATATTATAAACCTAGCGAAACATTAAACAGTGAATTAATTTTTGCAAAATGCTACGTAAATGTTGCGAAGATTACCTGATAAAAATTAAGTTTTTGCAAACATTTTGCAATGCGATTTTTATCTTGAGCAGTAAGGAAAACAATTGAAATTTCGAACAACAAGTTGATCTTGAGTAGTAATGAGAAAAAGTGAATACTTGAAATTTTAAGCAACAAAATGCAAAGTTATAATGCGTTGTTTGCGAAGTTATATTCCGGATATAATGAACAGTGAGTTAATGCAAAATAAATGTTGCGAAGATTACCTGGTAAAAGCTAAGTTCAATGCGATTATCATCTTTGGCAGTGAGGAGAAAGTGATGCGAACTGCGAATCATTGAAATTTCAAACAACAAAACGCAAAGTTGTAAGCGCAATATAATAAAAACTGAATTAATTTTTGAAAAAAGTGAAAAAAATGTTGCGATGATTACCTGGTAAAAACCAAGTTTTTGCGAAAGTTTGCAAGTTTTAATGAAATTTTGATCTTGAGCAGTAAGAAAAAGATGATGAGAATACAACAACAAAATGCGAAGTTATAATGCGAATTAGTTGCGAAGTTACAACCGTAGTGATATAATGAACGGTGAATTAATTTTTGAAGAATGCGAAATAATTGTTGCGAAAATATGAACCGTGTAATTTTGGCAAAATTTTGATTTTCACTTTAAAATGTAGATTTGAAATTCTTCTTTTTTTAACCCTTTTAACTTTAACTGAAGACATAGTAGTCTGAAATTTCAAGAGCCCAGAGCAAGATCAAGCGACCAGTTGTGTGCATTTCTTAATATTTAAGTTGCCTTGCACATTTTTTTCCTGCACCTTATAATAAAGTTAACGCCTGGCGCTGATTTTCTTGCCTTTGGCCATGATTGTGCATCTCACATGACTGCAAGTATATAGTTGTGCGATTGTAATCGTTAATTTAAAAATTAATTCGCTTCTTATTATTAAAGTGGCACATCGGAGGACTCATAATCAGAGATGTGTCGTTGATATATAGTGAAGCAGCATGGTTAAACCTGATTCAAAATTCACATGGTGCATCCTTTATTTTTTGGTAAAAACAATTTTTATATGATCATAATAATGAGAGGGGCTGATGGTTTTTCCACAGAATAAACACAAATCTATACGTGATTTGAAAACATCACAAGTTTAGTTTTGATCTAAATGTCGAAAATTATACCCACCTATGAATTCAACAACCGAAGAGACGACGACGATGATCGTGAGAAATGTAGATTCAGATTTTTCAATTGCGTGCGATACGCTTGGAATATTCAATTACCTTAAAAATGTGCGGTGAGTAAAGTGATCTATGGAGAAGGAGATGTCATTAATCAAAAAATTGAACAAAAACACATGAAAAATCCCTTTAGAATATGAAACCTTATTTTTTTCAAGATTTTAACTGTTAAGATATTAAGAAAGACCCCAAAAAATATGCCTATATGGTAGTTATAGAGTAATCAAATTTGATTTAAGATCTAAATTGTTCGAAGAAAAGGGTTTTACTGGTGTTGTGTGTTGTATAACTACATTTTCGTGTAGGTATGGTGGGTCGGGTTTTGTCGGAACGTTCCATATTTAATTGATTGCTTAAATCTATTTGAAACTTTTTTTTTTCTTTCTTTTTTTTTGAGTGTCTATAAAGATTCTTTCATCATCAAGGTATATTATACAGAGGCTAATGATTGTTTCGTTTATGATTGTTATCGCCGAAAGCTTCTCGTTTTTCTTTTGTACAATTTTTGAATAAAAAAAAGAAAGATTTGATTGATGAGCTTGGCTTAGGTAGTTAATAAAGGGAGTAGGAGTAGGCTTAGATTGGTGTAAGGTTCTTAATTCTGAAGTTATGGTTTACATTTGGCAAAGAAGAACTTTCACCTATTTGTTGTTAGGAAAAAAAAAAAAAATTGGTTTAATTTGGTAATTCGTATGAATGTGCTTAAATATTTTTGGTTTTTCACATGCATTTTTTTTAATTTTTTCTAAAATCGTTTATGCACTTCGTTGGTTAGCATAAAAGTTAGTTTTGCTCTATGATAAAATTCACCGTATTTTTTTAAAGATTGGACATTAGGTATATTTCTTGAGTGATTCAAGGGATAGTTAGGTATATCTAAAAAAAAAAAAACGGGCCAAAGCTTAAAACTTAATATAAACATAAACAATCATGTAAGAACTTTAAGTTCAGTAGTTGGTAGGTATTTGATGTTTTTAATTCTGCAAAAAAACTTAACATTGTTATGTCAGCTAATTTTGGCTGACATATTTTAGCCTTCTCATAGAAGGATTTGAAGATATTGATGAAATTTCCAGAAAAACGTCATTAACCACGTACCTTTCTTTGAAAAAATTTAAAAAAGATGATTTAACGGAATTAAAATTTTTTCCTGAGTCAAAAAAAAATAAATTGCACGACTGGGGTCGCACGTACTTGCTCTTATGCTTAAAGTAACTATAATGTTAAAGCTTTTTATTCAAGAAATTTAAAATTTGATATTTTGAAGAAATTTCATAGTATAAAAAAATTAAATCTGTTTTTATAATTAATTAAACTCCGTTTTAAATTATCTTAAAAAAAAAAAAACAAATATGCCATTTTATTTCTTGTATAAAAAGGTATTTTTAGAAAAATTTTTTCGAAAATTGTAGGAGCCGTTTTTTAAAAAAATAATTTTTTATATGTATGTATATAAAAATTTTTCAACATTTTTCAAAAAAAAAGTTGGTATGCCATTTTGAAGAAATAATTAATTTACACATAAAAACTAAATTTCAAAATTTTTCATTGATCCGTTTTCAAAAAATTGATTTTTCAAAAAAAAATTTTGAAATATTTTTTAAAAATCCAAAAATGCGTTTTTTGAAAATTTTCTAAATTTTTAATATTATCTTTACTTACACACTTTTGTATAAAAATTTTCATTTAAATCGGGTTAATGTTGTACAAGATATTCAGAAACGAAAAAAACCGTTCTATGACAGGTACCGTTAATAACGGTACAAAAAATATTTTTTTTATTTAAAAAGTTGGCTATTATGTGTAGTACTACACACAAAAATTTTTATCAAAATCGTTAGAGCCGTTTTTGAAAAAAATTAACTTTTCTATTTCCGTTATATGGCAGGTACCGTTAGTTTTGGTCATAAAAAAAAAATTTCAATTTTCCCTCTAGGGAATCACCAAAAACTGACAGACAGACAGACAGACAGACAGACAGACAGACAGACAGACAGACAGACAGACAGACAGACAGACAGACAGACAGACAGACAGACAGACAGACAGACAGACAGACAGACAGACAGACAGACAGACAGACAGACAGACAGACAGACAGACAGACAGACAGACAGACAGAATTGCCGGACCCACTTTTTTGGCATTCTCCATCATCGTAATGTCATGTAAAATTGTTATCTCGAGTTCGATTTTTTTACGAATCCTAAACTTGCCCTATAGTACCTATATCGCAAGTAAAAATGTAATTTCTTGAAATGAGTTTTCATATTTTATCCTAAATTCCACTTGAAATTTTTCGCAGTGCGGCAAAAATTTCAATCAAAAATTAAAAATAAAGTATTAGACACACAAATATCTCCTATAGCTTATTTGAAAGATAATAACCTAAAATTTAATACAAATGAAGGATTTTTAGACATTTCATCATTAAATAGAGGGTAAATAGTGGTAAAAAAAAATTACAAAAAAATAGCTATTTTCTAAGCGCGACGATGTAAAGAGTTGAATTTTTTTTCATCGATAGATAAACTTATTGCAAGACTTACAATGGTATTGAACAAATTCTAAAAAAAATTCACAATCAAGTAATAAATGGTTTTCTAAAATTAAAACATGAGGTAGACCTTTGACAAAGTAGTGATTATAGGTAGGGGAACTTTTTTTTTGAAATTTAAAAGATAATAAAAAAAAAAATTAGGGGTCTGATACGGATTTTTTTTTAATTCTCTGTTTTTCGAAATATGAATTTTTGAAAAACACATACGTTTTTGGAGATATTTTTGGGTTGGTTTTATTTGTAGCAATTTTTCGGAGCGTTCAAAAAATCTCCAACTTAAAGAACATATGTATAGTCTATAACCGTGCGCATGCATGCGCAATAAATTGGTATTTTAAAATGGCTTTTGACCGAATAATGGCAAAAACATTTTTTTTGTCCCAAGTTTTTTAACCGTTTTTTATTTTTATCTTTTTTCTTCAACAGATAAATAAATTTTATTAATGCTAACCGTGTTTTATCTAATACTCAGTAGCTATTCATTTATTATTTTATTAGCAAAACAATAGTAAAAATTACACAAGTAAGTATTTGTTTTTATTGTTTTTCGAATAAAATAAAAAAATCAGTAGCTACTCATTTGTGGAAAAAAACACGCCTACTGTAGATAGATTAATAAGCAGGTCTATATTTGTGCAATAATTTAATCATTTTTGTAGTCACAATTTTCAGATAGCGGTAAAATAAAGTTCTATTTTTAACACGTTCTTTCTTTTGATCTTTGATACAAAATAAATTAAACTTTATTGAGCATGCTGATAGACTTACGTTTCATTTGATATATCACACATAACGGTACATTTAAATTGAAAAACTTCAGAAATACCTCAAAACACCTGTGGAGATCTATTGCCCATGACCAACCAACAGTGTAGGAAGTACTGTATTCTCAGTTTGAAATTTCGACATGGTTGACTTTAAAAAATTCTAACTTTTTTTCTAGAAATGTGATTGAGGCGGCATATGAAAGGTAAAATGATAAGCTTTCTAATGATATAAAATTTATAGGTAGATAGTCAAAAAACAAAATTGATTTAATGGCGTAAGAAGATAAAAAAGATTGATATATGTATTTTTTCTTCTTTGATGAAAACTGATTGAGTTCAAAAATTCTAGCTCTTTTTGTAGAAGTCGCACAGACATGGGTGATATAAATATTTTGAGCTTAAATAATAGGCTTTTAGATGGTAAAATTTATTATAGGTTTTTAAATAAAAAAAATGGGTTTTTGGGTGATGGAAGTGATTTTTTCACTTTTTTTCATAAGAAATTATTGTTTTTAATAAAAAACTAACTTTTTGGGCATTGCAAAAATTTTAAAATGGTTTTATTCTTTAGAAGAAATATTTAGAAAAAATTTTTAGATAATATTTTTTTAACAAAAGCACACAACCTGTTTTCTAAACCGACTTTTGAGACAATCACTTTTTTTGGTTGAAATCGTTTAAGTCGTTTACGGGGAAGTCAGAAGTCAAGAAAATGGTTCTTAAATAGGAACTGAAAAAAAATATTTTTTTATAAAATTTAAATCATGAGAGCTGTTTTAAAACATTTTACTATTCTATTTTAAATGATTTTGAAATCTATCTATCCAGGCATCTATCTATCCATGATTTTGAAATGGCCATTACTCGGTTAATATGTGTCATTTTGCGGTCAAACTTTGCAAAATTGCAAACCGTTCATTGACTTCGAGAAAATTGCCGCAGCGTTGTGTGTGATTCCTGCAGTTTGAAATAGCTGTGGAGATCTCCAAGTTTCTGTGAGAATTCTTCATCTAAGGAACCTATTGCTACTTATTACCGTATTTTAAGCTGCAGCCAACTCGATCGGATGAAAGTTGTTATACCTTTGAAGTTGTTTCGTGAAAAATGTCTTTATTTGAACACAATTGCATCGAACTCCGAACAGCTTCCAAGGATCCTGCCTAAGATTGAGTCGATATGATCACTATTTTTCGTGCAGTCTTTAAGTCCACACTTTTTTGACATAACTATAATTTTAAGTTGAACTAATAAATAATAATTGAAAGTCATAAAAACACAATCATATAAAAAGTACAACTGCTTAAGAATTTCCCAAGTTTCTAATGTAAATATTTGTTTAAACGTCTATGTACTTACATGCGATTAATTACACTGCCACTTGTGACACACGCAAAAGAAAAATTCATTCTTCAAAACGTCAAAACACTCAAGTGAGCCACTTTTAAAATCAGTGCATATAAAATACCTAAATACAGATAACGATATCTTCCACGCAGTATAAACCTTTGAAAAACCCTTCTTATCCAAGAGACAAGAGCGATTAGTAACTCAAGTGGCACACTTTATGACGTGCGGAACCAAAATGCACTTGAAAATTGACTATAAAATACCTATCCAAACCTCAGATTATTATCAGTAAACAACAAAATGTTCAAGTTCGTAGTTTTGGTCTCATTGATTGCTTGTGCTCTTGGAGCCGCCATTCCCGAAGACGGTTCTATTCCAGAGGAAACTCCCGATTTGGTTGAACCAATTCCAGATGGTTTGGTTGTTCTTCCCCAATTAGACGGTCGTATTGTTGGTGGACAAGATGCATCAATCTCCAAATACCCATACCAGATCTCTCTCCAACGAAGTGGTTCCCATTCCTGCGGTGGCAGCTTGTACAGCAACCGCGTTGTCGTCACTGCTGCTCACTGTCTGCAAAACGTCGCTGCTAGCTCATTGAAGGTTCGTGTTGGTTCAACCCAATGGAATAATGGTGGAGCCCTTGTTGGTGTTGCTTCATTCAAAAACCATCCCAACTACAACTCTAGGACCATGGTCAACGATATTGCTATCATCCATTTGAGCTCTGCTGTTTCCCTAAACTCCAATGTTAGGACCATTGCTTTGGCTAGCTCTGCCCCAGCTCATGGAACAAGCGCTGTTGTCACTGGATGGGGTACCCGTTCTTCCGGTGCATCTAGCATCCCAGCTACTCTTCAACAAGTCAATGTCAAGATTGTCAGCAGGGCCCAATGTGGTTCCAGCTCATACTCATACGGATCCAGCCAGATTAGGGAGACCATGATCTGTGCCGCTGCTCCCGGTAAGGACTCGTGCCAAGGAGATTCTGGTGGCCCATTGGTTGCCAACGGTGTCCAAGTTGGTGTTGTCTCCTGGGGATATGGTTGTGCTCAATCCAACTATCCAGGTGTCTACTCTGATGTTGCTGCTCTCAGGTCTTGGGTTCAATCCAATGCATAAGAACTTACAGCATGTTATGTAGATATGTTTGAAAAATAAAAGTCGTTTATTCAGAAATTTGTGTCTGTTTTGAAAGAAGAAAGGAGAGTGCTCGTTTACTAAGTGGTACAGATAATAAAGGGGATTTAAAAACAAAAAAATTATTACACTAATGAAACTTAGCAAAAAGTTTGTTTTTGGGATAACAACCAATGATAAAAAAGTCTATAAAAAAATTGGTTGGAAGTGTGGTTTTTCGCGGACAAGAGGAATGGTGGGAAAGTAAAAAGTAGGTATATTCAAAAAATTTGTTTGTGGAATATCATCATTATGACACATGTTTTAAAGGTATTTTTTGATGCTGAATCTAATGACATAAAAATAAAGTCAATACGATTGCTCTACGAAAAGTTATAGTAGATTAAAAACAAGGTCGCTTGTTATTTGACTTAAACAGGTGAAATATAACCGAAACCCAAGTGAAAAACATGATGCAATTGGGGGTGAAGGTTTTAGAAAAAGAAGGGACAAAGGATTCTTAAAGTTCTTGAAAATATTTTTGGGGAAAGGGTGTTTTTTCGATGGGTTGAGTTGTGAGTGAGAAAGCTGTCATAACAGCTGACATACATTCATCATACAATCAACAGAGTCTACAAAATTATATTGAGTGATAGGGTTTTTTTTTTATGATGAAATTTAGAATAATTAGTACCACAAAAACTTTGAAAAAAATTGTTACACCAATAAAAATTGATACAAATGTTTCATTTGTAACTGAAACCAAGAATCTAAGTAGTCTATAAAAATATTTAAGGTAAAAGGCTGTTTTTTTTTTTGTTTTTGAGATATAAGGAAAATCTGCGATTAGTCCGGTAAAATATATAGTACACGGAGAAAAAATGGGCACCTGAAAATAAGATGATGCTCACATTAAATTTCCGCACCTTGAAATAAGGTGATATCTGCTTCAAATAAGGTGATTCCACTTAAACTTAAATTTAATGTGAACTTCATCTTATTTTAATTTGAAGTTTCACCTTAAAAAAAAACGACAAAAATTAAAACTTTAAAATTATAGTCACACTTTAGCTTTAGTTCACCCCTATGAGTTGACCTTGTCGTGGTGGGGGTGCTTATCGTGGGATCCTCCAGCAATCCAGTTGCAGGATCTCACCACAAACATAACTCAAAAATAACCTCAATGTTAGAAAACTTGAAAAATAAAAACATGGAAAAAGCTAACGAAGATATAAAAAATCGAACGGGGATATACGTTCAAGTGTCGGCAGGTGTCGCGACTGCCGGCGAGGGCTTGGCCTCGAAAGAGGCTAAGTCGCCAGTGACAAAAGTTAGCTCGGCGGAAATAAAGAAAAACGCTGACAAAAAGAAAAGTAAAGGTGAGTCGACCTCAGCCTCCAGAAAGACTGCAAAGTGCAAAACTGGAAGCCGGCGAACAACCACCAATACAAACCCTGCTACCTTGGTAGCTCCCACTAGTGAAAGTACGGCTGTCTCTTACAGTACTACTGACACCCCAAGCACTAATGTAGATAATTCTACGGGCCCTGAAGGGGATGCTATGACTGAAAAACGGACCGTCTGTTACGAATCCACCCTCAGTCAAAGCAAACCCCTTCAGAACACGTTGGTTACTCCACTCCCTGACGGAAGTAAGGCTGTCTCTTACAGTCATGCTTCCGCCGAGGAACACAGTAACAGAATTGCTACTCCAAACTCAGGAATACTTAACTCTGTGGGTCCGGAAGGGGATGTTTTGACCAGTAAAACGTCTGTCTCTTACAGTCTCACCTCTAGTCAAGGCAGACCTCTTCCTGACCCTAAAAGTGCTCAAATCCCCAGCGGCAGTGTAGCTGTCTCTCATAGTTCCACCTCCGCTGGAGAGGAAAGCAAAAGAGCGTCCCGTAATGACATAAGGAACGCAAAGGGGATCTATAGAGCATTAAGGTTGATACCTATAGCCGAACGGTCCCCAGAGCAATCCAGCAAGTTAGAATGGGCAAAAGTTATTCTCAGCAAAAGATTGACCAGCAGCGACTTAACGTCAAAGCGACAAAGGTCTGTTGAGGATTCCGTCTCGGAATCTAAAAGACAAAAAGTGCATAATTCCAGCACTCACACTAGGAAAGACCTGTCCTTTAGTGACGTTCTTAAGGACAAGTCTATCCTCGCAGTTATCGATAGAAGTAATGTCGATGGCATGATCTCTTTTGACCGTTGGACGATGGTCTCAAACAAACTGCAGATCTCCTACTGGACTCTCATGATGGAGAACCCGGGTGAGCCTGCAGTTGTTGAGGACGCGGGATGGCACCAAGGCTGCGTCAAGCTCGTCGCATTCGGTGACAAGAGATCATGCGATCTATATAAGCTTGCTATCAGCAGACTAGAGGGGCTATGGCCTGATGCCAAGCTAGAGGTTGTGGCAAAGGAAGACATTCCTTGCAGACCTAGAGCTCGCATCAGTATCCCAGCTGAGCTAGCCTGCAAAGATACTGTGATCAAAATGATCCAGTTTGGAAATCCATCCCTACCCACTCACGACTGGAAAGTCGCAAAGCTGGAGGAGCCAACGGGCCCTTATAGATCGGCAATAATTGTCATCAATAAGGAGTCGTTGACTCCCCTAGCCGCGAACCAAAGTCAGATAAGGTTTGGATGGACTTCTACAACCTTAAAGATCTATAAAAAAGATGAGGAGAGTGCAAAAGCTGCACCTCCATCACTTCCGGCACCTGAGGTTCCCTCCTTAGAAGAAGATATTGCCTTAAATATCAATCCTCCATCTCCATCAATGGAGGTTGATACGCCGGTAATCTCCCCAACTGAGGAGGTCCCCTCGGGCTCTAAAACGCCAGCCATAATGGCTCCAATACCAGATAGCTCCGATGTTGAGATGGAAACAGAGGAATATCTCAACAAGATTCTACTCAGTGAAGATGAACTCCTACGTTCATCTTCTGAGTCAGAATCCGAAGACCTCGACCTTACGGTGGTGGGGGCTGATCTGACTAACAGTAGCATTCATGCTCCAGTTAGTTCAGATTAACCTTCACCACTCCAAGCAGGCTTCGGCCTCCCTTCTTCTCCGAATCCACAAGAATGGGGAAGACGTGGTGCTGGTCCAGGAACCATGGATCTGCAAGTCCATGGTTCAGGGACTCAGGACTCCTGGGTACAACTTGCTATATGCATCGGACAAAGGTGACCCCAGATCATGCATATTAGCAAGAAGTAATATTAATGTATATTTACTCCCTAATTACAGCGATCGAGATGTAACCGCGGTCAGACTGCAAACTGACCAAGGAACATTCTGGATTGCGTCGGCATATCTCGGCCATGACCAACTCGGCCCTCTCCCTGGCGAAAAACTACGGAGACTTGTAGCCGATGCTGAAAGGCAAAAGATCTGCCTCATAATTGGTTGCGATGCAAACGCCCATCACACGGTCTGGGGAAGTACCGACAGAAATGATAGAGGTGAGTCACTTTTTGATTTTATTTTGAGTACTTACCTGATAGTAAGTAATACTGGCAATGAACCAACATTCGTTACCAGAAACCGACAAGAAGTACTAGACATTACTCTTGTCTCCGATTCGATTCATCAAAGGATCTTAAATTGGAAAGTATCTGAAGAACACTCGTTCTCTGATCATAGATACACCCAATTTAGTCTTAACGATGTGACTACTAAACAGTTAGCATTCCGAAACTATCGCAAAACTAACTGGCAAAAATACAGGGAAACTCTGAAAAGCTTACTTAAACCTGAACTTCTAAGTTATCCCTCAAATACAATCGATTTCGACAACAAAGCCAATGATCTCACTTCTGCCCTTAACCTATCAATGAATAACTCCTGCCCACTCATACAAGTAAGAGGAAAGCAGAAGCCACACTGGTGGAACTCAGGGCTAGAACCGCACAGAAAAGCTTGTAGAAAACTCTTCAATCTCGCCAAATCCACTAGAGATGTTTCAGACTGGGACCTATACAAAGAATCCCTGAAAGTCTACAAAAAACAGCTAAGAAAATGTAAAACATCTTCTTGGAGAAATTTATGTGAAAAAATAGAAGACTCTTCAGAAGCCTCTAGATTAAGAAAAATTCTCTCAACAAACCCTTTAATGCCCAGTGCCTTGAAAACAAATAACGGGGCCTGGACCAACTCCTGTGAAGAATCACTCAATTTGCTACTAGATACTCATTTTCCAAGTAGCTCAAACATTATAAACAGAGTCGACCCATCAGGGCCAGACACAAATTCAAAAAACAATCTTGGTCTGATTACAAGAGAGAAGCTAAAGTGGGCCATCAACGCCTTTAAACCATACAAATCCGCTGGACCGGATGGTATAATACCAGCCGAACTTCAAATGGCATCAGATATTCTAATTCCCATATTAGAGATAATTCTGAATGGATGTGTAAAATTGAAACACATCCCTGCCCTATGGAGAGAAGTTAAAGTTGTATTCATACCCAAAGCAGGCAAATTCTCTCATGTCAATCCGAAAGACCTCCGACCTATCAGCCTATCATCATTCCTTCTTAAAACCTTAGAACGAATGATTGATATCCACTTGCGTAATGTCATAGATCCCAATCTTATATCTACAGCACAACACGCTTATTGTAAAGGGAAATCGGTTGAAACAGCACTACATACTGTAGTGCGCACTATTGAATATTCCCTCCATCATAAAGAGTTCACCTTAGTTGCATTTCTTGATATTGAAGGCGCGTTCAACAACGTCAGCAACATAGCAATCACAAATGCACTGAAGAACCTTAAAGTAGATAGCTCACTGAGCGAGCTAATAGACCTTATGCTGAAAAGCAGAATTATTAACTCAACTCTAGGAGATTTCTCAGCAAGAAGATCTGTTAGTAGAGGTACACCACAAGGAGAGGTACTCTCCCCACTCCTGTGGAACTTAGTGGTTAATGAACTACTAGTCGGTCTAGAAGTAGATGGATTCAAAGTGATTGCATACGCTGACGACGTCGCCATTGCCATATCAGGAAAACATCTCCATACTATAATAGAACTAATGCAAACTGCTCTAAATAAGCTACTAAAATGGGCAACAAACTGTGGATTGGGGGTAAATCCTCAAAAAACAGAACTTGTCCTCTTTACAAAGAAATATAAAATTCCACAACTAGACCCCCCCTCTATTAATGGTGTTCCACTTAATTTTGCCAGCGAAGCCAAATACCTGGGTCTTATTTTGGATAGCAAATTAAACTGGAAAACCAACATACAAGAAAGAATAAGAAAAGCCACAGTGGCACTCTTTTCTTGCAAAAAAGCTATAGGGAATAAATGGGGACTATCTCCTAAAATAACTCATTGGCTATACACTGCAGTCATCAGACCTATTCTCACTTACGGGGTAGCAGTTTGGTGGACTGCTCTGGAAAAAGTAACATATCGAGACAAGTTAAGCAAAGTCCAACGTTCAGCCTGCATGTGCATCAGCGGAGCTCTCCGTTCGACACCTTCCGCCGCTCTTGATATATTACTCAATCTTCCACCCATAGATATATTCAGCAA
This sequence comes from Episyrphus balteatus, assembly GCF_945859705.1. NCBI lineage: Eukaryota > Metazoa > Arthropoda > Insecta > Diptera > Syrphidae > Episyrphus > Episyrphus balteatus. The sequence continues at coordinate 40,748,444 of NC_079137.1, read as the reverse complement.
GCAGGTGGCCGCGAGCACTGCTATTCGACTCCAAGCCATCTCTCAATGGACCAATAACTCTATTGGCCACACAAATATTCTGAATTCATTCGGATCAATCCACAGTCACTCCGACTACACCACCCCACAATTGGTTTTCGGCAATAATTATGAAGTCACCATCCCAAATAGATCAGAATGGGACAATGCCGAGTTTCTAAGAGATGATTCAATTCATTTCTATACAGATGGTTCTAAAACCAATGACGGAGTGGGTGGCGGGGTTTACTCCGATAGACTTAATGTTAGTCTCTCCTTCCGTCTCCCTAATCACTGCAGCGTGTTCCAAGCGGAAATAATGGCGATTAAAGAAGTACTGACTTGGCTCAAAGAAAACGTGATATCTACATCGGATATCCGCATCTTCTCTGATAGCCAGGCCGCCCTTAAATCGTTAGCTTCGGTTTCCACAAACTCCGTTACTGCCCGCGACTGTCGATCATCTCTCATGGAGATGTCAGAACAGTTTAACATTCACCTTTTCTGGGTGCCGGGTCACAGAGATATTCTGGGAAACTGTGAAGCAGACGAACTCGCCAGAAATGGAACTCTAATACCAATTTTACCCAATAAGGCAAATATTGGTATACCAATCGCAACGTGCAAACTCATGCTGAAGCAAGAAGCTATAGAGGCAACAAACATACGATGGTCAAACATTATAACTTGCCAAACGACCAAGCAACTCTGGCCTAGGCTAGATCCAAAACGTTCAAAAAATTTGTTGTCTCTAAGCAGATTGCATATCAGCTCTGTAATAGGTGTCTTAACAGGACACTGTCTCATAGGTAGACACGCCATAAGACTTGGCGTAATCTCTAACGACTTCTGTAGAAGTTGCCTTGATGAGGAAGAAGAAGAAACAATCCAACATCTTCTCTGCTCATGTCCTGCCCTTTCCAGTAGACGTAAAAAATACCTAGAAAAATATTTCTTAGAAGATACCAGTGAACTAATCAATACTGACATCTTCAACCTTCACCGCTTTATTAAAAGCTCCAACTGGTTTAATTAGTGAGGAATTTCCTCACAAAATCATGGTATCACAACGGACCAATAAATGGTCTAAGTGTGTCAGTTGTTTTCCTGACAGCCATTTCTACCTAACCTAACCTAACCTAGCTTTAGTTGCAGTTTATCATATTCATAAACAGTGAGATAGCACGATGGTAAGGCACTCGGCTAGTGACCCAACAGTTGTAGGTCCGATCCCCAGTGGCTGCCAGTTGTTTTTTTTAATTTGCGCATTCAAAAAATTATTGTGATTTGTCACATTAATTTAAGGTGGAAGCCATCTTAGAAAAAAACCATGCAGAGATCCGCTTAATTTTATGTGGCCTTTTTTCTCCGTGTATAAAAGGTACCTAGGCTTACTAAATTTTTTTGAAATGTTGTCTTTCCCATGGGAATTACGAATCAAATTAGTCTATACATTTTTTTCATGTAAAAGGGTGTTTTTTTTAGGTGTAGAAAAATTGTGGGTATATTGGAAAAAATAAGTAGGTAATAATAGTGGTACCCTATTTAAATTCAGCAATTATGTCACTTTTGAGATTAGAAAAAAGAATCTAAATTGTCTATAAGAATATCATGGTTAAAAGGGTGTTTTTTTTTAGTGAAAACAAAAATTATGAAATTTGGTAAACACGTTGAGTTTGGGATAGAAAGCAAAAATAAAGAGTTTTCATACAAAAATTTAGATGAAAGGGTGTTTTTTTTCCAAGAGACATTCAAATTTGCAATTGCGGTTCCAAGAAGCCAATTTGTCATCGAAACCAAAAATAAAATGCTCGTTTACTTAGTCCTTGATCATTCAAATTTGTATTTGCTAAACCGAGTTCTTTGAGTTTGGAACGTGCTTACTTAGGCTGTTTGGAGTCTATCAAAACCTACTTTCTTAACTGTCTTGTTTAGATAGTCTCCTTGATATTGGCTCTCTTCCGAAATCTCATTGAAAATCATCCATCTTTCTTTGACTAATCGACCCAGAATGAGCCTCAAACAGTTTATTCGTCACAAAACTTCATAAAGGCTTTTTAATTACCTATGTTTTCCAACCAATATCCGTTTGAACTGAAAACTTCCTCCTATCAAACTTACATTTTCCCATTTTCTCTTCTCTAAAAAAAAACTCGACTTGACGATGACACAAGTTCATAACAATTTTCTCTGGCATCCATTAACCAATTACACCTCATTTGGATGTCCTTCAAAGTATCCTCACGTAGTCCTTATATAGTCTTCCTTCTTTCATTTGTGGAACTTTGTATGAGAGTGAGACGAGAGTTGAGTTGAGTATGAGTGAGAGTCCATCATAATCATGGTCATAGTGAAATTTTGATTTTACCAGGATTTCTGGTAACTGAATTCTCGAGAATACTGGCTGCTGTTGATGATGATGATGTAGTGTCAGTGTGTAGTGTATAAGGGAGTGAGGTAACACCCTCTCTGTGCAACCCGCACTTACTTCGCAATCCCCATCCAACAGATCAATCCACACCTGTAGGATAGGGACAACGTCGTCGTCGTCGACCATCAGCCATCAGACCACAACGACCATCAGCGACCACATCATCATTGTTGAATTCGAAGCAGTAGACAGAGAGTAGTTGAAGAAGAAGAAGGCTGGTTATAGCCCCAAATCAAAATCTGATAAAAATGAACTCCACGCAACGACGTGATGATGGGTATTCCGCTCACAATCTAACCTCCCGTCTTGTTACTCTGATGTTATATATTCCCCCCTCCCTGGAATGCTTTCTGATAGAACATATAGTTTGAAAAAGGAGCTGGAGAGGGGGAGGGAGGTAGGAGGAATAAAAATGATGAAGTACCTTTGCGTGATGTAAACGCATGGACTGGACTGGACACTCGGCTTCGTATAGTACGTCGAATGGGACAACTTGTTACGAGAGGAAGGCGTTGTTTTTTTCCTCATTTTGTTTTGTTTTTCGCCAGACTGAAGGTTTTTAGATACCTACAAAAAAAATCAACTGAACTGATGCAAGAACAGAAGAAAAAAAAAATAATTAACGCTCAATCAAATCAACGTCACGTCCATCTACGTGAGAATCATTTTCTTCACCTTTTTGGGACCGAAAAATAACAAGAAAAAGTATAAAAATAATATATCTCCTGCAATTGGAGGAGAGAAAGACGAACTACTGATGAACTGGACACTAGTTGTTTTTGTTATTGGTAGTATTGTTAAGGATGTGGATGGGAGATTTGACCATGATGTAATTGTAATGGTTATAGAAGGTAACAAGTATGAAACTAATAACTTTGATATTACCAAATGTACCAACATGATTTAATGTACCTAAAGAAAAATTTAACATGAAACGGATTTAAACACAAAATTTTGGTAGAAAATGGGTAGAATTAAAAATTTTTACTAAAAAAATTCAAACTAAAAAAACAGAAGCTCAAAATTACTAAAAGAAAAGGTTAAAAATTCTAAAGCGCTTCTGACATTTGTCTCAAAAAAGGACATAATGTTAATATTATGTATGTATACGAAAGGCACAAATGAGTGACCTTATAGAAGAAATTACGAGAGAATGCCTAAAAGAGGAGGAAGGAAAATTTAATAAAGAGTCCATAAATTACATAAAAAATTAAAAAAAAAAAAATAAACTAAGGCCCAATTTATTGACTCTCCATTAAACTTTAAATCTCCATTAAAAAAGGGAATTTTAAATTTATCAACAGAAGTCATTTATTCAGTCTCTTTTAAGAATTTTTTTGAAGTTTGACATCATTAACTAATAGAGCATTAATTTTAAAAAACCTTTTTGATAAAAAGCCAAATTCGACATTTTAAGAAGGATATTTAGAGATTAGAGCTAATGGAGGTTTTAAGCATGATATGATTTTATTCACTCTCCATTAGCGTTAAATGTCATTTCTGTAATTATTTTATTGTTTTATTCGAAAAAGAAAAAATAAACATTGAAAAATTGGATGAAATGTCTTCAAAGGATGGTTGAAATAACTTTTTAGTCCTAACAGTTTTGCAAATTTTGTGATACGATTTCAATGAAGTTATATCTGTTGAATCGGTCTACTGCTGATTAAATATCGCTTTTAAGTACCTGTATCTATTGGGATTTCTATTGCAGAATTTGATGGTGTATACAATTTATCGTCACTCGGGCGATTTGACAAAATCGAAGCTTTTGACAGATTTATTTTTCAAAAAATAAAAATTCCCTAGGATATTTTTAACAGAGTTTTAAATTTAAAGTTCCCATTAAAAGTAAGGACTTTAACTAAAGAAGAGTGAATTAAATGAATTTTTAATGGTGTGTACTTAAAGGCTTCAATAGTTTAACAACGCTTTTAACTAAAACGAGAAATTTCAAAATTTAATGGAGGCTCAATAAATTGCAATATGCAAAGCAACATTTTTTAGGTATAGCAAAACATTGAATTTTTTTGGACTTATAGCGAATTTTCCATAATTAAAAAAAAAAACACCATTAACGTTAAAATATTTCTATAGGAAAACTGTTTTTTTTTTTTGTGGTATAAGCAACATTTGAACCAAATTTTACTAGGAATTTTTTTTATTTTAATATTTGATGTTCACTTCACAATTGCTTTTGAACATAAACAAATAGAGCAGTCATCAAGGATAAAAATTTGGTTTTAGGTGGTAAAAAAATTCACCGAAGTGATTTTTTTGAATCTTATTAGAATATACAGGGTGTCCCACAGTCACCGCCCCAAACAAAAACCACGGATTCCTGAATTCATTTTAAGTCGAAAAACTCAAGAGGTAATTTTCTCGTTTTCGTTCCGTTTTTGAGTTATGATGGTTTTTATGATTTTTGCTCTCTTTCCCCTTAACTGGTCTTATCTTTACCAAACTACGTTTGATTTGAAAGATTTTTTTACAACCAATCAAGAATTTGTTACACGTTTATTAGTACAAACACTTTTTTTCTGTGGACAACCGTTTCTCAGCAATTTTGCATCAAACCCAATTTTCTTCGTTTTTTAAGTATTTTTTCACTTCATATCATTTTAAAAAGCCCATAGGCTATTTTCTTAAAAAAAAAATTAGTTTTTTTTTCATAAAAAGGTCTTTTTAAGCTTTTTCCATAACTGAAAATTAAAAGTTTCTTGGAGGTCTGGTTAACGCAAAGTAGGTAGATAATTCAAAATTATATGGGACTTGAGTCATACTGTGGAGCCATGAAATTAAAAATTTTTTTTAGTTGGAATTTCGGAAAAAAAATGTAGATTTTTGACATTTGTTTTGAATGATTTTTCAAAACGTTAGGATCTACACGGAGAAAAAAGACCACCTAAAATCCCTCGGATTCCCTATTAAATTAAGCGGATTTCTGCAGGTTTTTTTTTGTTGATAAAATGACTTTCGTCTTATATAAAGCGGACAGATCTTCTTAATACCTTGAATGTGCAAAATTTAAAAGAAATCCACTTAATTAAAGCGGAAACTCATCTTATTTTCATGTCGAAATATTTAAATAATAAAATAAAAATGGTAGGCACGGGGATTAATCCTACAGCCTATCTCACTGTTGAAAATATGTATGATAAACTGCAACTAAAGCTAAAGTCTGACGATGATTTTTAAATTTTTATTTTCTGTCAGTATTTTAAGATGAGAATTTTTATTAAAACGAAATGAAGTTCACCTTCAGTTAAACATTAAATCGAATTCCACTTATTTTAAGCGGAAATCGTATTGTTTTAAGCAAGTGGGAATTAATTTGGGCATCATTTTATTTCAAGGTGCCCTTTTTACTTGCGATATAGGTACTATATACCAAGTTATGCATTCGTAAAAAAAAAGTTGAGATAATATTTTTCCATGACATTACGATGGTAGAGAATGCCAAAAAGTGGGTCCCGGAAGTCTGTCTGTCTGGCTGTGTGTATGAGGAGCTATAGCCTAAACTGATGGACCGATTGACTTCAAACTTGGTATCTAGCAGTTTTTCGAGACTCTCCAGAGGGATTTTTGGAGTTAATTTTTTCTTACCAAAAATAACGGTACTTGTCATATACCGATTTAAGTAAAGTTGAAATTGCTCAAAAAATGAAATTGCTTTAAAAAAATCAAATGTAAGTTTTAAAACAAGGTCTATCTTCCAATGAAAATTTTTTTTTTTCAAAATCATTATTAACGGTACCTGCCATAGAACCGTTTTTTTTTTTAATTCGATTATTTCTCAAACTGCTTTTTCGATTTCAACGAAAATTTTTGTGAAGAAGCACTTATATAACTTAAATATAAGCCAAAAATAAAATTTTGAAAAACTTTTGAAAATTTAGTTTGGAAAAATTAAATTTTCGAAAACGGGACATTTTATTTTTTTGAAATTTTGCTTTCAGATGCTGATTAGTGATTTCTACAAAATGGCATACCAATTTTATTTTAAAACTTTTTTTTCCAAAAAATTATTTATAAAAAAAATAGTTTTTTAAAAAACTGCTCTAACGATTTTGAAAATTTTTTTTCTAAAAATGCAACTTAAAATATGAATCAAAATTGCATACTTGTTTTGGAGGGCAATTGGATTTCAGAATTTGTTTTATTTAAAAAAAAAAACAAATTTAATGTTTTTTTTTTTTGTACCTACATTTCCCAATCTATTATATATATTTAAGTTTGGTTTTGTGTACGTTCGCTAACCGACCACACCGACTGACTTATTTTCTTAATTTTTTTTTTAAATCAAAGAGGCATAAGAGGAGAAGATTTAAGGCAAAAAAAATTTAAGATTTTATAGGGTAAATAGGGGTAACAAGACATTGAAAAAAGAGGCTATTTTCTAGACGGTAAGTTGTAAGGAGTTGACTTTTTTTTTTAAATGATAGACAAATTTATTCAATAGTTAAAAAAGGTATTGAAAAAATTCAAAAAAATTTCAAAACCAAGTTGTGAGGGTTTTTTTTGCAGTCATAGACCTTCGACAAAAAACTAATTAGAGGTACGCAAAATTTTGCACAGAAATTTGAGTTACACCATAAGAAAGATATTTAAAAAAAAAATTAGGGGTCTAAAAAGGATTTTTTTCATAGGCCCTGTATTTTGAAATAAAAATTTTTGAAAAACAACCTAATTTTTAGGGACATTTTTGAGTAGTCTTTTATTTTTTTGGAATTTTTAAAAGTCTGCAAAAAATCTCAAATTTATAGGAAATGTAGGTTTTAATCATGCGCATGCATGTACAAACTTTTGAATTTTTAAATCGATTTTTGACCGAATAACGGGAAAAACAATTTTTTTTTGTCCCAAGTTTTTTGGCCGTTTTTAACAGTTTTTTATTTTTATCTTTTTTTCTTCAATAGGTAAATGAATGAAATTTACAGTGTAGATAGATAATAGGCAAGACTATATTTGTACAAAGTTTCAATTAATTTTGTAATGAAGAATTTGAAATATCGGTAAAATAAAACTCTATTTTTCAACACGTTACATCTTTTGATCTGGAGCTTACAAAAATTTGATTTATCTTTACTGAGCATCCTGATAATATTACCTTTCATTTGATATATCACACATAACGCTACATTCACTACAAGCTTCACAATGGTAAATTAAAATACTTAAAAAACGTTTTTAACATAGGCCACTTTTTTTTTTAATTTTAAAAGTGAATATTTTTAAATTAACTGGACGAACTTTTCAAGTTTTGATTTCCTTTTTGTATTGGGAATTATGACAAATTACAAAGTCGAAAATAGAAATAAATACAAGAAATGGCGGAACGAAGTCCGCCGGGTCAGCTAGTTTCTATATAAAAAGTCTTAAAAATTTAAGCAACTTGAACTCTAAGAGCAAGTTCGTGCGACCCAGTCGTGCATTTAATTTTTCTCCGTGAAATAACCTCCAAATTGAATCTGAACTATGTAATTTCATATTTTAGTTGAAGAAAGTAATGAGCCATATTAAATTATAGATATATTTTAAACGCAGCTTTAAAAAAAAAAAAACTGGAGTTTATGTTTGGTTAAACTATGGATTTAAAAGAACTTCTTGATGCAAAAAGCCAGAAACTGTAGCCAACGGCGTATACAAGGGGGGGGTCACGGGGTCATGACCCCCCCCCAAGAACTCAGAACTTAAAAAAGAATTTGTTATGTGATACTGAAATCTCTTGAGTAAGATTATTTTCAAAATGTTGAAGTTTTAGAACATGAACGAAAATTAAAAGTAAAAAAAATTTTTGGTATTCAAACAAACTATTTTACCATATTTTGGGGATGTGGTCATATTTTTAGCGAACGCTATGCTGGATTAGGATTATTTTGATTCGTTCGATAATATTAGTTGAGCTGTAGAGTTTTGTATGAAAACAAAATCCGGATAAGTATTATATTCAAAGCTTTTTAAAAGAAATTGAATCTAGTAGGTACACAAAAATAATATCTTAAGGGTAAGACACTGCTTACCAGCAAATAAAAGAAGCAGCCATATCTTCTATTTTTTTATATGATGAAGTGAATAAAATATGTTTTAAATAGGGAAGCTTTCTGTGGCCTTGCTGTGTGGAGGTCAATTCTGTTGATAAAATTCGTCCTCGGCAAAATGTTAAAGAAGGATATCATTTCTCAAATCTTTTTAGTTTTTTTGCAATGTTCCAGTTCAATACATTCGTCTGATAAAATTTGGTGAATTTTGTTTGCTTACAGAATATAACAGTATTTTGTACAATTGTACATACTAAATTTGCTAGATCTGTTGCATTTTTTGAAAAAACTATCGATTTGTTAATCATCATAGAAGCAATGTAAGCAACCTTATCTAAGGCAATTTAAATATTATTATTAAATATCACTTAGGGCTAATTTTTTGAATAGTTAGATAAACCTAAGTTAGAGCTTGTTCCTAGGAATAAAAGTTTTTTTTTTATAGTGACATTTATTCTTGTGATAGTCTATCTGACGATTGAAAAGGCAGGGCTTAATCTAATAAATACAACTGAATGTTTTTTAAATTGTAAACTGCTGATTAATACCTGAAAACGGACGAATTCCAAAATATCGCCAAAATAATTTTTTTTGTCTTTACTATTTTAATAGAGGTATTTTAAATATTAAATACAATTTTAAAACAAAATTTAAAAAAAATTATATTTTCAATGCAATTTTTTTTACAAAACTTTGCGATTCGTTTGCCTGAGGTTAGGAAGACTTTTAATTCAAAAGTTAAAACTGTTATTAAGTAAAAACGATTTTTATTTTAACTTTCTGGGCTAGCGGAGAACAATGAACAGTTGTTTTGAGGCAAATTATTCAATCGAAGTACTCGTACAGTACATTTTATTTTTAGGAGAGGATAGCCTCAATTGGTCAAAATTATAGCCTAGTACGCTGCTGATAAGAAACGAAAAATCCCATACAAAAATGAAACAACGAAATGGTAAACCAAAAATTTCGTTCAACTTTTCGTTCTGTAGTACCTACGCTGTTCGCCACAACGAAATTGAAAGCCTAAACTTCTTTTTCGCCGTGGACACTCATTGTGTGTGGAAAAATGACATTTTGAGTTTTTTGTTTGTTTTTGTTGTTCATTTTGTCATTGCATGTCTTTCTGCGATGCGTGTTTGCTTTTTTTTCATTTATGTTTTGCAATTTTTCGGTCCAGATTTCGCAAGCATTTCGTTGTCCTCGTGGAGACCGACGAAAAATTTCGTTTCACATCAGCAGCGTTCTAGGCTTTAAGGCTTAACGCTAAACTTAAACGAATCTCATACCGTTTTTGTTTGGTTATTTTTAGAACTACATTCGGAACTTTTCTATTCGAAATGCAAGACGCACAAATTTTAATGTTTAGGCCCATTTGCTCATACTAGTCATAAATTCTAATCTTAGATAGGTCGAATATAGCTCTAATGTTTTACTTAGTTTATTCTAAGTTTCTAAAAAATATTTATGTTAAACCTAGCAACGATTCACTTTCATGCGAGAAATTGCTGAGAGCTTCAAATTAAAATGTCAAACGACTCAAACGTCAGTGTATTTGAATTGTTTTTGAGAAATTAACCGGGAATAATTCAACAAATTTATTATTTTGGCAATTTTTATTGCAGAAAAAAGTGTAAAATAGTGAAAGTGGCAATAAAAGTGTGTTTAATTTAATAAAAAAAATCACAACAAAAACATTACTGTTAAAAAAGGAGCCAAGTTCTCCTATTTTGAAATTATGCTGGCACAAAAAGTACTGAGATGTAAAAGTGTACCAAGTTCTAAAGTTTGGGTTCAAATTCGTATCAATAAAATTTTGATTGCTCTCTTGACAATTTTTCTTTTAATTACCGATTTTTAAAGTTATTTCAAAAATTGCCAAGTAAACAATCAAAATTTTATTGATACGAATTTGAACCCAAACTTTAGAACTTGGTACACTTTTACATCTCAGTACTTTTTGTGCCAGCATAATTTCAAAATAGGAGAACTTGGCTCCTTTTTTAACAGTAATGTTTTTGTTGTGATTTCACTACTTTTTGCAAGGTATGGCTGTAGAATTGAAAATCTCTATATTTGATGAAAATTCAGTGAAAATGGGCGGTTGCCACGCCCCCTGGCTGAAATTCTCAAATTTTAAATTTTTTCCTTTGTGTAAACTACCATCTCTACCATTCTACCAAATTTCAAGATTCTACGATAGTCAGAAGTGCTCTATAATATTTAATGAAAATTCAGCGGAAATGGGCGGTTACCACGCCCCCTGGCTGAAATTCTCAAATTAAAATTTTTTTCCTTTGCGTAAACTACCATCTCTACCATTCTACCAAATTTCAAGATTCTACGATAATCAGAAGTGCTCTATAATATTTAATGAAAATTCAGTGGAAATGGGCGGATGCCACGCCCCCTGAATTGAAAATCTCAAATTTTCGATTTTTCCCTTTGTATACACCACAAGTCCTATCACCGTGTAAAATTACAAGTTTCTACGTTAACGGGAAGTTCTCCATAATTTTGATGATCTGTCAGTGAGTGAGTGAGTGAGTCAGTCAGTCAGTTACGGTTTTTGCGATTTTTGAAGCCCTATATCTCAGAAACTACTCATCGTAAAAGGCTGAAATTTGTGAGAAGTTTGGTTTTGACAAGCTCAATAAATGTAGCGAGTTTGAAATTTCTAGCATCTTTGGTGTGGAAGTTAGAGGCGGGTCGAAAATGGCCTGAGTTGTTTCCTGTAAATAAGGGTGTAGTGCCAAAGTTGCTAGAGAACTTGGCTGGGCACTACCGTGCCCCTTGATTATTCATTTGACAGAATTTGTTTTGCAAATATTTTTGTTTGTCAAAAAATAATATGAGATATATAAAAACAAAAAGTGAACAGTGTTTCAAAAATGTATGTTGTAAATTTTACGATCTGAATATCTGCTAATAAATGTGAGTGAATTTATATTAAATTGATAATTTATTTCCTTTTCTCCCACATACATCAATTTTTTAAGCCGCGTTCTTTCTTTTTTGGTCAATTAAATACTTTAAGTAGGTAGATCATAAAATCCTTAAGTTCTACTATTTCTTCCCCCTAAGTTATGTTAAACTTAGAGGAATTTATGACACAATTTGAAGTTCGTGCAAACCGCTATGTATAACTTTAGGGTTTATGTTTCACATAAATATTTAAGACTCGTTTCAGCAAATGGGCCTTAATAATTCAAAAAGCCCATTTTCAGGTTTATGGCTGCTATCAAAACTTTTGAAAAAAAAAAAAAAAATTGGCATGACCCCCCCCAAGAAGCAAACTTGTATACGCCCCTGACTGTAGCTCAATCTTTCACATAAAACTTCCATCGATCCAGCTGCTATGAACACACGTCCTGTGTGCAGTGCGTCAAACTTGTTATATTTAATACTTAAAAATGTAAAACACATTTCATAGAAGCTCTATTTCACTTAGTTACACTCACATCTCAAGCCTATTATGAACTTGTAGCCTTTTAATGAACAATAACAATTAAAATAGCTAACCAAATGAAAGACCGCTTCCATTTTGCTGTTTTATATCCACGCTGGCACTGCTGCGCTGCGGTAATGTTGTGGTGCTTCCTTACAACAAGATTTATCGTGTTTTAAAACAGCTCAAGCCCGGGTCCAACATATTCATCCATATGACTTTAACTACATGTAACGTCAATGGAATAACATGATTACCCTTAATTCAATGTCAACACTAATAGTATAGGTACTGAATCCCGACACCTTTTTGCATGTGACAACTTTAACCTATGTTGGGTTGCTGTTATGTGCGCACAAAATGCAAAAAAAAAATAAAACTTATTTAAAGCTGTTATAGCCTCAGGCTGCCAATCCCAATGCCAGTTCCACAACTCTGACTGACTTTCCGCAAGCTTCAACACACCACCACAATCTCTCTATATATTGACCAGTTCCGCTCTCTGTTCCTGTAGTATAGGTATTATATCCCATTCAAACTGAAAGGTACGTTTGGCGCCCCAACTCTATTCCTCCTCCCTCCAGATCACTTTTTGTTAATTTCATGGCATGCCATCAACTGTCATTATTCCCTAACCATGTGCAAAATCGCAATGTAATTATTTTCAATCAAAAACTAAGTGCGTGTAATTACATGTCAGTGGGCAATAATCGATTAACATATACCTAACGCGCTAGCTAGCTTGCTTTGAAATGCTGGCCCTCTCTCTGCTACCGGTTTTGAATTTTAATCATGCTGAGCTGAGTAGAGCATATATACCTAGGTTATATGAGAGAAGTGCCAGCAATCGGTATAGCTATTATAGTTGTGGGGTATTATGGCCCTTAATGTTGGAGGAGGCTCTAAATATTATAACATACAAAACAGAGAGGGTATAATAGTTTTGTACGGTCGGTCGGTTGCCTTATAAAGGTTTGGGGGAGTGGTGCAGTTTCAAATATTGGTTAAAACATTGTGGTTTAAATTTCAAGCCATAAACCTTGTTGTTAACAAAGGTTCTTTATGGATATTATGTTCATATATGCTCCTAGGTATGTGCAAATAATTTTGGACAAATAAATGACTGGTCTTAATGTGAAAAAAAAAATTAAATTTAAAGGTTTGGGAAGATAGGTTCGATTTTCATAAAAAAGGTGGGATTTCTGATATTTTTAAGAAAAAAAAAAAAAAACACTTAACACAATTATTTTAAAAGGTTTTTATCAAGAGCTAAGATATTCGAATTTAAGTTATACTCAAGGTCATTTCAGAAGCCTTGCAAACATTTTTCCCATTTTTTTGTATTATAGTAGCCATGAACTTTTATTAGTTTTTTCTAATGTCATTCCAATCCATGTGTTTGCCGAGGCAAGTCGAAACCTTAAAAGCAGTATCACAATCATCGATTCCCTTAAGATTGCATTCATTTGTTATTTTCTTAACTTGTTCCTTATCGCCAAAACCATTGACGTTTTGGGCAAAAACTTGTGGCTGGAATGCACCATCTTTGATTATATTCTGCTTTTCACCCATGCACAAAAAAGAAGCACTTCATGTCTTCGGTAGCATCAGCTTCATCAATTTTACCATTCATACAGCTCCTTACTTGCTCCTGGTTGATGTTGTGTTTTTTTGAACATTGTTTGAAGTGGTCATCAAAGTATGCATTTCTACCCTTTGAAAAAAAAAAAAAAAAATTGTATTGTGGTGGTCTTGGAGTTGATTTTATATATTTTCTTACCAAAGATGACCTGCAAATAGCTACAAAGACTGCAACGACCAAGAACTTCATGTTGGTTTAAGTTAAGATGAACTGGTAAAATAAATAAGTCTGTTGATTGTATTTATACGTACCATAATCAGTTAATATGATTGTTCATCTAATTACCTTTAATTTCGTAGCACAAAAACAAAATTATAAAAAAAAATTATTCGCACTTAATTAGTTTAATTATATTCGATGACAATAACCAAGCAATTTTTAATAATATGTACAACATTTTCGTGTGAATTTGGCAGATACAGATAAAATTTCTCTATAAATATCGGATAAATTTATGTTTGCATGTTACCAAATTTCCAAGCAATGAAAAAGATACCTACACAAATGGGAGTTTTGTGAAAAAAGTGTTACATTTTAATGAATTCAGTTTAAAGTTGAAAAAAGGTGCCAAATTATATTTTTCGTATCCAATTTTGACTTACCTACAACATTTGTGCATTAAAACTCAAAGGGTTCAGCCCTATGTTTATTCAAAGGATCATTTTTCTTAAAATTATATTCATAGATTGCTTTCCTGCTTTTCTTGAAAAATATTGAGAATGTTAAGAGCTTATTAAGAGTTTCATGGGTTTACAACAGTGTCTTATCATTAACATAATTAAACTATTGCGCCCCTGGAATTTAAATAAATTTTATTAATAAAATATAATTCTGTTCAATCTTAATTATAATTATTTTCGCGGTCAATATTTAAATAATAATCAAATTTTCAACTGTATATAGATTTTGTTGATTAACATATTAACTATTAACAATACAAGGACTTTAGTTCTAAAAAGAGTTAAAGACACTTGGACCAATAAATTGTTATTTTTTAAGCGATAACGGCAACACATACAATATTTAAAAACCCATTAAAAAACTGGAAGCTTATTCCTTTTTATAAATTAAAATCTAGTAAATTGAATAAATTGTTTTTGAAAAACTGATCCTCATACTCAGATTAAAAAAAAAAAAAATTAACATTTCGTTTTTCAAAATTTGTCGTAATAAAATCTGAATCTGAAGTTGAATTCATTAAAGTAAATTGCAATATTTACACTTTTACAGTTAATAAAAAAAATTTGAAAAGTGTTTCATTTTTAAAGATAATTTTTTAGTAAGTTTTTGAAAAAATTGTTTCCTTTTTGTTCAAGTTCACAGTTAAATATTTAAAGATAAATTTATTTTTTCTTCATTCAATAGAAATTCTTAATGAAGGTTAAATAGAAAAAGTTTGAAGGTCTGGTTTGTCAAAGTTTTAGAGAAAATCAAATACTTTATTTAATTTTTATCCGGTAAATGAAATTGAAGTACAAAATTTAATTATACCTGTTATCAAATTTTCCTCTACTGAATTCAACTAACAATATTTATAGCAAAACAATTTTGCAAGTTAAATTTATAGGTAGTTAATTTAATTCGAAAAAGTTTTTAAAAAAATCAAAATTCTGAGTTTCATAACAAGTTATTTAAAAATACTCATTATATTTACTTGGTTTAAATTTTAATAAAAGGATTTAACTTACCTATGGCTTTTTTAAAATGTAGCTATATCTTAATATTGTAGGTGTTGACGTATTCAAAATTTTTTTTTTAATTTTTGAAGTAAATTTGTGAGAAAATTGCTTGATGGAAATAATCTAGACAAGCTTTTGACAGCTCTTGAGATAAAAAAAAATAAGTATTAATTTTTGTTTTATTTTAAAAATTAGAGTCCTCAAGAAGCGTGTAACCACACGTGAAACGTCGACGAAAAACTATTAATTAGTCAAAACAGTCCTAGAGCTTACGAAGAAAAAAATATTAGATAAATCTTTTGATATCACTTAATTTAAGAAATTTAAAGTTTAAAGTATTTTTAATTGCCGATGTTTGAAAAAAAAAATCGTCCAAAACGGAGCTTTACGGCTCACTAGTAATTTGCTTTAGTAACTCCATTATTATATAGGAAAAGTAAAATTGGATTCAAAATTGTTTTTAAAATAACGAAAACAACTTTTTGATTTTTTGAAAACGACCAACATCGATAGTGTTGTGCCAAAAGGATTAATCTCGACATGATATTTCTACATTGCGTTTGGTCCTTTTTGCGCAACATCATCGATGTGTTCTTATTAATTCAGAAAGAGTATATTCAAGTCAATTTTTGAGTGATTGTTTTTTAAAGCCGTATAAAAATATACCTAATTAAAAATGAAAGGTTTTACAAATAGACACATTTTGAAACAAACAAAGCGGACACAAATAGTACATTTCCTATTTAAAGAAGATGTCTGTTCATCCTATATGTAAATGTTATTTATTTGGGAATTTCAAGCCATTAAATTTAAAAATAAGAAAGATTCTTTCTTATTTTCAAAAAAAAGCAAATTACAAGGATATTGGAAGTTATTTTGTCTGAGGGCGTATCAGGATTCACATAATAATGTTAACAGCATAAACATTAATAAGTCCATAGTCGAGTTATATTGTTTTATAAGTATAGAACTAATTAGCTATTGCATTTATTTTTTCTTTATTTAAAAGTTTGACTAAACGAACTGTTACATTTTATGCATAATATTTTTGCCAATACAAGCCATCACCTTGGCAGCAGTATCACAATTATCTGTTCCTTTGAGATTGCATTCAGTTGTAATTTTTGTCACTTTATCCTTATCCGCTGAACTTCCGGCATTTTCAGCAAAAACTTGTGGCTGAAAAGCACCATCTTTGATTATTTTCTGCTTTTCAGCCATACACAAAAAGAAGCACTTCATGTCGGCAGTCATATTATCAGCTTCTTTAATATTCTTCATATCATCCCACTTGACATTGTGTGTTGCTGAACATTGTTCGGCGTTCTGCTTCCACTCTTCCTTTCCAGCCTGGAAAACAACAAAAATTAAAACATTTTGTACTTTGAGTGCGTTAATATCACAAATTTTCTTACCAAAGATGACCCACAGATAGCAACAAGGACTACAACGATTAAAAATTTCGACATGTTTATTTAAGGTGATTTGACAATTGAAAAACAACTGATAAAATAAACAAATTTGTTGATTCTATTTATACAACAATCAGCTATCGAATACACGCCAGTCAGCATTATTGTTCGTCTAATTACCTTTAATTTCTTCGCACAAAAAAAGAAAATAATTTTGGTCAGTGACTTTTTTGTTTGGCACCAGCTAATTTGCACTCAATTATTTGAATTATTTGATGACAATATAACTAGTCGCTTTGCAACACAAAAATGTTTGTTCGAATTCGGCATAATACTGACCATCAGTGGTCCTATGTATATTTGACCAGGCTTTTGAATGTGTAATACTAGACTTATACTTACAATGAAACAGAAATATGTACATGAATGATAAATTGAATAATTTTCATGGCCAATGTTTAAATTATCATCTAATTTTCACTTTTTCATAGTTGTTGTTGCAATTTTAACATTCGGAGAAATTAAATACTTTTGAACTGTAGCTCTAAAAGGTTTAAAAAGATGACTTAGATTTTTTATACTTCGAATTTGATTTAAATTTTACAACATTTGAAAAATATTATCTTGGTCCAACGAAAAAATATTCGTTTTTATTTGACATTGTATTTTTTAATTATTTCATGTTTTTTTAATTTTTACCTGAAACCTAAATAATTTGGCAAATTTTGGCCTTTTTTCAAAATGTTTGTATCCTTTTTATTAAATGTGGTATTATGTGGTATTGTATACCTAAATCTAAGATCGACCTCTTTTGTGGCATCAATTAACTAAGCTTATTAGTATTTTGTTTTTTTTTTTTTTTTTTGTTTACAACCGAAATGTATACGATCGAAATAAGATTTAAAATTATTTTATTTTAAAGCTAAAATTTTGTTTTCAATTTTTATAAGGATCAAAAATACCAAAGCCAATAATTTGGCTAAAATATTTTGCAATTAATTTGTAAAAAAATACAATACAATACTTAAGCAAAATTCTGAGCTTGTCTACTATTTTGAAAAAAAAAAAATCCATTTAAACATTTATTCTGTCTGCCATTTTGGATAAAAAAAAAATTGGCTGCTTTGTCATGCTTCAGTGTATCAAATCTTATGACTTTTCATTTTCAACAATTAGTGGTCGTGCAAATGATATTTGACGCCAAAAAACAAAACGGCAACACCGGCAATTTTTAACACATATACTTTAAAGTATTTTTCATTACCGACGTTTAAGAACAGAAATTATCAAAATTGGATCTGTAATTTGCTTTAGTTACTCCACTAAAACAAGTTTCAAGTTTCTTGAATTTTTTCAACAAAAACTTGCTCAATTGTTAAATAAATTGCATAAAATTGTTTATTTGTCTTTATGCTGGAAGTAAATAACGTTTTAGCAGAGAAAATAGCAATATAAACAAGAAAAATGACTTTAACCGGGCAAAATGCTTAAATTTATGGAAAAAACTCCCGAAAAAAATTTTGTTCGAAGTCGTACCGACAAAATCGAAAAACTAATGATGCCAATCGATTTCTCATTTCCGAAATAGGGGGGAACAGTCAACAGAGCACTTGTGTCAACAATTTTTTTGAAAAAAACTTGCACAGTGTTATTATCTACAAGTTTTTCAAATACAACTTTTCAATAGAACTTTGACACATTCTAAAATTGCTTAATCTTTTCAACGGTTGCTCGTAAAAAAATGATATAACTTTTTTTTTAGGGAATTACAAAACCTACAAATCTTCCATATAATACAATACATATTATATACTTCTTCTTTGCTTCGCCGTTTCAAAGTTATATTCTGAAATTGATTGATTGAACAAGTACCTACAATTCCCAATCGCATTATTCTTAATATAAGCTTCATGATTGGATAACGAGACAGTGGCAGTTTTTCAGAGTGAATAAGTTTGATATGTGGTAGCGTGGCCGAGCGGTCTAAGGCGCTGGTTTAAGGCACCAGTCTCCTCGGAGGCGTGGGTTCGAATCCCACCGCTGCCAATAGAATTATTTTAATACGAATTCTTAACTTGCGCTCTGCTCTCTGTTTTTTTTTTTTTTAATTCTGATTAGGTACTTCTTCAGACCAAAAGCTTATAAATTATAATTTATAACTGTAAGCTTATAAAATCTTGCTAAGACTCTTTAAAAAAGAATATAAAATGACATGCCTAAGACCCTACGTTTTTGTCTTTCAATGTATTTTAGAAGTAAGTCATTTTTATTCAATACACAATTGTAAATAGCAAGTTCAATAAACCAGAATTGAAAAAAAAAATTGAAAGTAGAGGTCTTGACCATACATTAATATTGCACTTACCTAGTCAGAAAAGCTTGCAAGAGTCGGCATTTAATATGTCAATTTTTTTTTAACCAAGATCAATTGGTTTCGTTGTTCTTTTTAATAAAAGAACACTTCAAAACAAAATAGTACGCATACGTCACAGTGACCACTTACATTCAAACTTTAGAATTCGATACAAAATAATGAAATTTTGTATTCCATAAGAAAGAAAATCTTATAAAACAAACTTAAAAAAAACATTAAAATATTGGTCCGTTCCAAAAAATTAATAGTTAAATACAAAATGTTAACGTAAAAATGATTATTCTCAAAAATTTAACTCAAGTTTTGCATGGAAAAAATTGCATAAAAATTAAAATAGCTATTGTTAAAAAAAAATTTTTGTTGAAATCAGTTCAGTCGTTAAGGAGAAAGTAAAAAGGCACCAAGAAAACGTTTTTATGACAGGACCTCCCTTGCGTTAGTGCATACATTTTTTTAAATCATATTTTAGAAAAAAAAAAAACAAAAAAATAACAATAAGCTTATGCATACAACAAATATATTTTCTTATATAATTTATTAATGTATTTTTTTTTATTTGCAAAGTTCAACAGCAAACAAAACAACTTTTACATTTAAGCTCCTCTACTTTTGGCAAGACAAGTGGCCACCTTGTAAGCAGTTTCACAATCATTTGTTCCTTTTTGATTGCATTCAGTTGCTATTTTTGTTAATTTATCTTTATCCATAACACTAGCCATTTGTTCAGTATACACTTGTGGCTGGAATTTACCATCTTTGATGAAATTCTCCTTTTCAGCCATACACAGCATTGAACACTTGACATCGGCACTCACATCAGCTTCTTTCGTCATGCCACTGACAGCATTTTTCATATCATCAAGTTTCACATTGAGTTTTTCAGTACAAAACTTTGAATTATCCTCCCACTTGTTTAGTCCACACTTTAAAAGAAAAAAAAAGCAGTATTATGACAATTTTTAAAAATTTTAATTCAACAAATTTTCTTACCAAGACTGAACCAAAGATAGCAACAAGAATACAAATTGAAAATTTCATGTTTATTTGGAATAGTTCAATTTGGCAATTGATATATCAAATGAATTTGTTAAGGTATTTATACAATTTATCTATCACCCATAATACAATATTTGAGAAAAGAGTTGACCTGTAATGACATGTAGTCTTAAATGGTAATTTGTTCAGCTTTTAATTCTCTAATTTTTGAATAACAATTACAAATTTACCAAAGTGTAGAAACGGTTTTAACCAAAACAATTATTTCTCATTAAATTGTTTAATTTTGTTTATATGAAAATCATTCAATTTCAAAACAAATTGCTTGGTCATTCTTCGGTGAACAACGAAGTGATCACAATCACCAATAAGCTCATTCATTAAAAATTAAAAAAAAAAAACTAAAATTACAAAAGAACATAACGCACGTGAAGACAATTAATGTCACTCACAAACCCAAAAATAAATTGCAGATTACGAGGTTCAAAATTCATCACCATTTGTGTGAAAAAAGCATCTCTTTTTCAACAAACTCGCCAGTTAGTAGGGCTGTAAAAGTAACGACAAAATGAACCCGCATGTATACGTTACTTTTGATACTAGTACCCGCATCAATAATATCGTTACTCGTTACTTTCGTATGTTTCGCATTTTTCGCATATTTCGTATGTTTCGTGTGTTTCGCATGTTTCGTTACTTTCGTTACTTTTGTTACTTTCGCATGCTTCGTTTGTTTCGTACATTTCGTATATTTCATGTATTTGATACGTTTGGTATGTTTGGTATTTTAAGTATGTTTCGTACATTGGTATAAGGGTGTAAAAACTTTTTTTTTGAAAAAAACCAAAAACAATTTCTATAATCTAAGCTACATTTTAAGGTCATTCATAAACATTAAAATTATTTGCGGCATTCTCATGTAATAAGAGTTTAAAGGTAGCTATATTGAATTTTTTTCGTTTTTTTTTTAATCAAAGGTGGAAACTTTTTTGATTTTTTTCCAAATTTTTAGACAAAACTTGGGTAATTTTTTGATTATATTTAGTTCAGTAATCTTATCACAATTCTTTAGAGACCTTTATTTCAAAAGTACAACGCGCAGATCTCGAAATATTAACACTACAACCATGTCGAACAATTTTTCATTTATTTTTTCTATTGAGAGTGATTTTCAAACCTCGTTTTCTCTGCTTTTTTTTGTGTTGAAAATTTTGCACCGAAAATAAACTAATTTTTTGAAAAACCAAAAAACTTTTGTACATTCTTAAGCTAAATATCAAAACCATTAACACCAACCCCATTAACAGATTGGTTGCGTCGTGGATATACATATTTCGGTCAAATAGAGAAAATACAAAAACGTCTCTCTTGATATTTCTGTATAAATTATCGACAACACAATAGGTAATTATTGAACCTTGGCACTAATGTTTTAATCGAGACAAAAGTAAACTCCAGATAATTATCTGCAGTTAGCATTCTGACTATGGTTACGATACCGACACGAGATGCGAAATGCGACAAATTGAGTATATCACTTCATTTCGTATCTCTTACATCGGATTTAAGGCCCCAACCCATAGAATCCGTTGCGTCCGTTCCGTCAATCCATCCGTTGAAGTTGAAGTTTGGGACAGAAAGGGGTGACCCATAGAATACGTCGTACGACGGATTGCTTTTTGACAGCTCCAAGGTGTGTTCGATATTTTATCGCTGAATGTGCACTAAGGAAGTTCCGATGCAAGAAATTTTTAACTATTATTGTTGTTCTTTTTTTTAATAAAATAAAATGTAGGGCTAGATTTCCTGAAGGTACCTGCTCTTCAGTTAAAAACAATTTTTTATAACAAATTATGAGTTGTAGGTATGACTTTGGCATAGTAAAATTAAACTCTACAACAGAATTTGAGTATTTAATTGATATAATTTATTAGATATATCATTAAATGTTACTTTTATTACATTTTCTTCACAAATATACAATTAAAGTTCACAATTCATAGAATCGGAGGAGAAAAGAACTCAGTTCTTAGTTCTGAAATTCCCCGGTGTGCACTCAGAAACAAAAAATCGAACTGATCTATTGTTGACAACCAATGTCAAAGCATACGACGGATGAAAAAGTAGAGAGTTGGGCAACTTCTTCCGTCGAATCCGTCCGTCTCCGTCCGATCCGTCGCTTATGGGTCGCTTCCCATAAGAACGTGTGTATTTTATCGAGCTGTCAGTTGAAAACTTCGACGGAACGGACGCAACGGATTCTATGGGTTGGGCCCTTTAGTATTGAAACTGGAATCGCGTCGTTACTCGTATGTTTCGCATCTCGTACGTTTCGTATGTTTCGTTACTTCAGTACCCAGTAACGAAACATACGAGTAACGATACTGTTTAGAAAGTAACGTTTCGTTACTCGTTACTGAAGTAAATACCCGCATTTTAGTAACGAATACATACGATTTGCTACAGCTCTACCAGTTAGTTGCTTCAAGTTCTCCTAGTTTAAAACAATATTTTTAAAATATAGCAATATTTATTTTGAAATTATTAAATAAAATGGACGTTTTGTATAAATCAAAGATGTTGGGTCTCTTTTTTCGCAGTAGTAAAGTTCTGATTTTTTTAAAGATAGTATTCAAGTATTCATTAAGCTTCTCATATCTTTCAAAAAATCAGCACTTTACTACCGTGGAAAATACAAATTCAGTTCTGAGAGGGTACAAAAGTTAAATAATATTGAAAAATTATCTAGTAAAAAAGGTCGGATTAAAAAAAAAAACATTTTTGTTTCCATTATTTATGGAATATTCTCAACAACGTTATACCATTTTGAAAATAGAATTGAACTCACTAACTTTTAAGGTAAATTGCCAAAATATCGTAGTGCATTTTTTTACACTGATGATTATTGAATTGTGGTCATGGTCATGTTAAATTTTTGAGTACTTAGTTGGGCACAAAAGTCATATTTTCTTCAAAACTCATGCAGCTGAGTTAAAATTTTTGATTTCATTTGTTAGTATGAATATTCAAGGTCCCGTAGCAAAAGAAAAGATTGAGAAAACTCAAGATATGTAGCAGTTTTTGGATTCTGTACAGAGGGGTTTTTGGAATTAATTTTCTTGGAGCAAAAATAATGGTACCTGTCATTTACCAATTTTGGAAAAGTTTTATTTTCTCAAAAACGGCTCCTACGCTTTTTATTAAAAAAATCAAGTATGAGTTATTAAAAAAAGCTCTATTTGTTAATTAAAATTTTTTTTATTTTCAAAAATCCTTATAGAACCGTTTTTTAAATTTCAAATTATCTTCCAAATTACTTGTTCAATTTTAAAGATTTTTTATGCAAAAACATTTATATTGCCTAATACATCAAAAACAAAATTTTGAAAAAAATAATTTTTGGATTTGAAATAAAAATTTAATTTTTGTTTTATTTTTTTTAATCAAATTTTCAAAAACGTGACATTGAAATTTTTTGAAACTTTGTTTTACGTGTTGATTAAAAGTTTCTACAAAATGGCATATTAAATTTATTTTTAATTTTTTTCTTCAAAAAAATTATTTATAAAAAACTACTTTTTTAAAAAACGGATCTAACGATTTTGAAATTTATTTTTCTAAAAATTCATCTTTATAAAATAAATTAAACTGTATACTGTTTTTGGAGCTCAATTTCATTTAAAGAGTTGTTTTCTATATATTAAGAAGGAATTTTAAGTTCATTGTAAACATTTACCAAATTTGTATAATAAAAAGTTGTTAGTTCTAAGAGCAAGTTCCTGCAACCCAGTCGTGCAATTTATTTTAAATTCAATCCCAGTTTTTGAAATTCAATCAAAACATTTTTTTTTAAAATTAATGTTGTTCATGTGTGCGTTTAATTTCAACAAAAAAAAAAAATTGTTTTCCACTAAAAGTACAGGTTATTAAAATAGGCATTTAAAAGAAATTATAACCCTCATGAAGCTCCGCGAAAAGATTGCTTTTGATATAAGGACCGGACCAATGATCGAAAGGGTCTATAAAAAAATTCTGTAAAACAAAACAGTGAGAAAAAAATGAAATTTGGGATAAAGGTGAGCTAAGGCTTGGACAAAGGGTCCATAAAGTCCTTAAAAATATTTTTGGGAAAAGTGTGGTAAATGTGAGAAAGATATCATTACAGCTGACATAAATTTTGTTACTTTTTTAGCTTGTTGAAAAAGTTTCATTTGTTATAAGAACTAAGAATCTAATGATTATACAAAATTATCTTAAGGAAAGAATAAAAGGGTGTTTTTTTTTTATAAGAAATGATGAAGTTCAAAACAAGTACCACGAAAACTGGAAATTAAAAACCAAATTAAAATTGGTAAAATGGTTCATTTATAACAAACACCAGGGGTCTAAGCAGTGTATGCAAATATTTTAGGTGAAAGGGTGTTTTTTTTTTTGAGAATAAAGAAAAATTCAAAGGGTGTCTTTTTTAGGTGTAGAGAAAATGTGGGCTTATTGTCAAAACTAAGCAATAAATAATGGTACTCTATTGATATTCAGTAGGTTTCTTACTTTAAAGATTGGAAGCAAGAATCCAAAGTGCCTGTAATAACTTCATGGTTAACAGGGTGTTTTTTGATAGAGAATAAAATTAATGGGCCACCCTTATGAAATTTGGTAAGAACATTGCATTTGGGATAGGAGGCAATAATAAAGATTTTACATAAGATAATTATGTGTGAAAAGATGTTATTTTTTGAGGTAACAGTAAATTTGGTAGTTTGTTCTAAAACTTCTTTTGAGATGGTCAACAATTTTCAACTCGTCTACATACAAAAAATTTCTACATACTTCTTTTATTTAATATTTGGCTAAATAATGACACAAGACTTATTTTATGAGACGTTAAATGAACGTCAAAATTATAAAGTTGTTGATCCAAAATTGTACATGCCAAGCGAAGTAGTGCAGTTTTTACGCACCAACACATTTTGAAATTATACAATAAGCAAAATGGTGGAAATGGTCAAAGCTTTGTTTTTATTTACGTGTTGTAAATATATCACAAAGTATCCAAGGATTACTAACTTCTTATCAAAACAAAAAAATATTTATTTAATTTCATTCATAAGTTCACTACACAAGCTAAACATTTTCAAAGTGTTGAATTTTAGCAATGCAAACCCCCACCTTGTAAGCAGTATCACAATCATCTGCTCCCTTTACATTACAATCGGTTATTATTTTTGCCGTTTGATCCTTTGTTGCAGCGTTTCCGAAAGCTTTGGCAACATTTTGTGGCTGGAATGTGCCATTTTTTATAAGATTATCCTTCTCAGCCTCACACAAAATTGCACACTTCATATCGTTAGTCACACCAGCTTCCTTAATTTTGCCCGTAAGTGCATCTTGTTGCTCCTCTAACTTCACATTATATTTTTCATAACATTGTTTTGAGTTATCCTCCAAATCACTTGGTGCACACTTTAAGAAAAAACAAAATTGGTTGTCTATTAATTGAGTAAAAAATTGCAAACAAAAAGAATAAGTATCGGACTGTCTTGGGATTCGAACTCCAGACCTTTGGTGTAAAGGGCAAATTGTTCAAAGTTTTAAACACCCTGATCTGCTGACTCAATATACGTATGACTGTCTTAAGTTGGACTGACGTCAGAAAAAATTTTTATAACTCTAAAATTTCAACTCTACAAATATTCTCACCAAAACTGAACCACACATAGCAAAAAGAATAAAAACCAAGAATTTCATGTTTTTTTTTTTAGAAGTTCCATTCGGCAACTGATATTTTTTATGAATTTGTTAATGGTATTTATACAATTCAGCCTAAGGTAAAATAACTGTTACTTTTACTGTTAAAATGAGAAAAAAGAAATAAAAACATTTTAAAATTAGTAATGCTAAATGATAATTTTCCAATTTTTAATTTTGGAGGGCAATGACATATTTTCAACTATTAAATATTCAAATTTGGTAACAAATAGGATTACTAATTAAATTAAATTATTTAATATTTTGTTTATTTAAAAATCATTCAATTTTAAGCTGAAAATAAATTGCTCGGTCATTCCTCAGTGAGCAACAAAGTGGATTCTATCACACCCAAACATAAAAGGTATGCATAAACACAAAAGTCACAGAAAAACATATCACACGTGGAGACAATTAAACTCACTCGCAAACCCAAAAATTAATTGCAGATTAAAAGGTTCAAAAATCATATTCATTTGTGCGAAAAAAGCACCTCTGGTGCTTCAAGCTAGCTCAGTTTGAAAAATTATTGATATTAATGAAATATATGTACATTATGTAATTTTAAATTATAATTTTTATAATTTTTAACTTTGAAATCGATTATTTCAAAAACAATTGGTTATAATTTATTGATTTGAAAATTAGAATTTAATGTACAATTTTGTCTTTCGGATATGGTATCATTTATTACTGTAAGTGTTGCCGTTGTTTTTTAATAGTTTTTTTTTTATTTTGATAATTTTTTTTAGAAAACTGCCCCTCCCACCTAAACGGGAGGAAATAGACGCCCCTCCCAAAGAAAAAATGTTTGTATTGAACTAATCTACAAAACCCGTTTTCAAATCCTGGCGCCCAAGTTATCCTACTACGCGCCAAAACAACATTTATGTTCTATACCTAAAAGTTCGAATTTCTGTATCTGGGTTGAAATCGTTAAATACCTCGTTTGATTTGGAAATAAATATTATTTTAGAATTTATTTTTAAAACAGCATGTTGTTTTGAAAATATATACTTTAATTTGATGTCGAAGTTAAATGACGAAAAAAATTAATTTTGTGAACTTATTAATTCTAGTTGGTTTAACCGAGTTACATGTTTGATACATTGTTGAAAAGGTATCAGAAACTGTAAAAAAAATCGAAAATGGGTAAAAATTTGACGAGGCTAGATTTTTTTCAATGTTTGAAGGTAAAAAAAACCGTTTTTTTGCCACTAACTCCAGATTTTGGGAGTGTTAGGGATTTTTAAAATACCGTTTCGTAATCAGTGCGACTAGCTCAAAAAAAAGTGATAGGTCTCCACCCGCGTATATTTTAAAACCTCATTTTTGTAACACCGTGTTATTAAACAAAATTAACGATTGGTTCAAATCAATCATTTTGAGTCTCTTTTCCGGATAGCAGCATATTAACTTTGTCTTGTCTCATTAAAGGAAAATCTATTTTAGCTACCTAAAAATTAATTTTAACCAACCAACGTACTACTGACAAGTCGCTTAGTTTTAAGGATAATACCAGTCGTTTGTTAAACCAGTCAGTTAAAAACTCAAAGTTCAACACCAAAAAAAAAAAAAACCCCCTGCTAAAAAGGAAAAAAGTGTGTCCCGCAATTCTATCTGTGTGTCTGTCTGCCATTCTGCCTGAAACTATCTTGAACTGCAGTCTTCACAGCTGAAGCAATTTTTTTTTTAAACTTCGTAGTTATAAGCTTTTTTATGATTCATTAGAGGCGAAATGGAATTTCTATTTTTAGGGACAATAATTAACGGTAGGTACTTTCCATACAACCAAAATGAAAAAAAAACTTATTTTTCTCAAAAATGGCTGTAATGTTATTGTTGTGAGTGTGATCGTGTGCAGCGATTCGACCCCTGATTTTGAAAACGGGAAGATGATTTTTTTCGAAATTTTTACTTGCGATATAGGTACTATAATACATATATATCAAGTTATGTATGTATTCGTACAAAAAAAAAAAGTTGAGATAACATTTTTCCATGACATTACGATGGTAGAGAATGCCAAAAAAGTGGGTCCCGGAAGTCGGTCTGTCTGTCTGTATAAGGAGCTACAGCTCCAACGAATTTGTTTAAAAAATTCAAATGTTAGTTTTAAGCTAAGGTCAATCTTCTAATGAAAAATTTTTTTTTGGAAAATCATTATTAACGGTACCTGCCATAGAACCGTTTTTTTCAAATCCGATTATCTCTGAAAGTACTTATTTGATTTCAACAAAACTTTTTGTAAAGAAGCATTTATATGATTTCAGTATAAGCCAAAAATAAAATTTGCAAAACAATAAGTTTTGGATTTTTAAAAAAATTTTGAAAATTTTTTTTTGAAAAATCAAATTTTCGAAAATGGGAGATTGAATTTTTTTGAAATTTTGTTTTTAGATGTTGATTAGTGATTTCTACAAAATGGCAAACGAATTTTATTTTAAAACATTTTTTCCAAAAAATTATTTTGTTTTAAAAAACGGCGCTAACGATTTGGAAATTTTTTTTCTGAAAATGCATCTGAACATATCAATCAAAACTGCATACTTGTTTTGGAGGGCAATTTGATTTCAGATTTTATTTTATTTTTTTAAAAACCGAATTTTATTTTTTTTTTTCCAAATTTCTATATAAAAAGTCTTAAAAATTTAAGCAACTTTAACTCTAACAGCAAGTTCGTGCGACCTTGTCGTGCATTTTATTATATAGCGGTTAATTATACTAGTTTACAAGGTTTTTGTTGCTGCAACAAAATTATTCTTTTCGAAAGGTTTTTGCTGTGCTGAACTCGAATCAAAAATCAGAAAAATTTATTCAGGTCCCTTTTCTAAAATACTATTTTTTAGAAAATGCATCAAAATTGGGACTAATTGTATCATTGCATCTAAGACTAGTTCCGACATTATATATTTTTCCACAAAGCAATATTATAATAATATAATATATAAAAATAATATTTTATTAAAAATTTCTTCACAGCTATGGAAAAATTTCTATACAAACAAAATATTTGAAATTAGTTGAATAGTTACCGAGAAAATTTGAAGGAAAAGTTTAAATCTATGACAGATACTGGCTTTATTAAATTAATATGTAATTTATTTTACAAATTCTTAACTGCCCTTTTATTACTAATTCCTATATAAAAATCTTTCCTTAAAAAAGTTATTAAACTCTTTGAAATGTCAACAATTAATTTTAAAAAAAAAAGTTACGTATACACCACAGTGACCCTCTTAACTTGCTCATTGGCTTAATCGTTAGACAAGTAAACTTTATATGAGGTTCTAAGATCTCATAACCCTGATTTAAAAATATTATTATTCAAATATTTTGTTTCTTGGTATGCGGTTTAGTTTTCCATATTAATTTTCGCAATGTTACTTTATATTGAAGCAAACAAAATATTTTGTTCATACTATTTATTATTTACCTAATTTTTTCTCTTAAAAGTTCAATACATTAAATAAACTTTTACATTTTACATGGGCTGAATTTTAGCAATGCAAACTCCTACTTTGTAAGCAGTATCACAATCATCTGCTCCCTTTAGATTACATTCAGTTGAAATTTTTGCTACTTGATCCTTTGTGGCAGTGTTTCCGAAAGCTTCGGGAACATTTTGTGGCTGGAATGCACCATTTTTGATAAGTTTATCCTTCTCAGCTGCACACAAAATTGCACACTTCATGTCGTTGGTCACATCAGCTTCTTTAATTTTTCCCTTGATTGCATCAAGTAGTCCCTCTACTTTCACTTTATTTTTATCAGAACATTGTTTGACGTTATCCTCCCAATCGCTTGGTGCACACTTTAAAAAAATTAATATATAAATCAAAATTTAAAATTCTATAAACTTGCTTACCAGGGCTAAAGCACATATAACAGCAAGGACTACGGCAATTAAGAACTTCATGTTTGTTTAGTATTGTTTGGAGTAGTTCAATTTAACAACTGATTATCAAATTAATTTTTCAACTTTATTTATATCATTCTTGTATAAGAGAACGAGGTCTAATGTTTTTTTACAACCGCACTTAATAAAAAAAAAAAACATACAAAAACCATATAATACAAAATACGTAATTTTAACAGACAATAGTTCGATAACAATGACAAAACAATTTGCAAATGTAAAACGTGTGTGGAAATTTGGCAGCAGAATCAGACGAATTATCCACTTGGAAAGTTTTGAAATTGAAAGAGTTATAAAAACATTTTATTTTTAATTTAACTCAAACAAATTTTTGGAAATTGTTTGGTTATTATCCAACAGACTGCGAAATTATAAATAAAACACCAAGAAAAAAAAAAAACAAAAATAAAAAAAATTTTTTGATAGCAGAATTGTATAAATACCGTTGATTAATTCGTTTGACACTTTAATTGTAGAATTGAACTACTCCAACGAATTCCAAACGAACATGAAGTTCTCTATCGTTGTTATTCTTGTTGCTTTCTGTGGCTCAGCCTTGGTAAGAAAATTATTAAAAATTTTTAAGTTATTATAATACACCGATCTTTTCTTTAAGTGTGGCCCAAGTGATTGGGAGGATAACTTAAAGCAATGTTCTGAAAAATATAAAGTCAAGAGAGAAGATCTGCATAATTCACTCAATGGCAAAATTAAAGAATCTGAAGTTACTGCTGACATGAAGTGTGCACTTTTATGTTTAGGTGAAAAGGATAAGCTAATCAAAAATGGCGCATTCCAGCAGCAAAATGTTCCCGAAGCTTTCGCAAACACTGCCACAAAGGATCAAATAGCAAAAATAACAGCTGATTGTAATGTAAAGGGAACAGATGATTGTGATACTGCTTACAAGGTAGGACTTTGCATTGTAAAAATTCAGACCATGTAATATATATGAAAATTTATGTAATTAAAAAACAAAAACAGTGATATTTCCTGTACGGGATGAGGTATTGGGAAGGAATAAAACGCAGTTATTTTCTTTTTTTTTGCTTTCAAAGAGTAAACCCGAGTAAAAATAGAAATTGAATTTTGAAAGAAAAAAATAAAAAAAAATTGACCGCCGCACGGAAAATTTTGGTGGCCCACCACCGGACCAATACTGCACCACGTCCGCACCTTTTCATTTTGTATGAAAAATTCACTGCGCCATGATATATAATGTTGGGCTATTGAAAAACAAAAATAAACTACCGAAGAGAAGGAGATCCTAACCCGAGTATCCACAGCACTTTTAATTAGAAGTCATAGGCCTTATCCACTTATCCACTAAGCCATGTTTGTATGAACTGGCAATTCGTTGCTTAAGTCAAAATATCTTTGAAGACCACAGTACATATATTAAGGTAATATCTTTCGAACGTTGTCAAAATTTGTTTGTCAAAAATGGGCACCAGTCTGTCAGGTCAGCCTTTAATTTTTATATATCAATCGCAGTAAACAGGAAATTTGTTCTTGTTTTAATTTATAAAATGTCATTTGAAAAAATTATAATCTGAAAAATAACAAATTTTCTTCGTGTTTCTTCTCGTGAAACGGTCAATAATTGTTAAAAAATTTATGGTGTGAGTTATAATTCGGTTTTTGTGCGTTTTTCGTCAGTAATTTAAACAATTAAGAATTACGGTAGCTGGCATTGGTCGCCAAATTGTCATGTTTTGACATATTACTGTGTTTGAAGATGACTTAAATATTTTTTTAAGCACGAAAATAGAATTTTTGATCATGGTGCAGATGTGGTGAGGCAGTGATGCACCGAATTTTTCATTCAAAATGAAATGGTGCGGACGTTGTGCAGTCATGGTGCGGCTGTTAAGAAATGTTTGATCATGGTGCGGCGGCTATCCACTGGACAGTGTCCAGCGCAATAGAAATGTCTGAAAATGGTGCGAACGTGGTGCAGCGGAGGTGCGATGATCAAAAATTGGTGCGGAGGTGGTGCAGCGGTGGTGTTGTGGAATTAGATTTTTACTTGGGCTGGCATAAAATAAAATTGTACATATATGTTATTCTTTGTAAGTTCTTTTTTTTTCAGTTGGTAAGATATTAATTTTTAGAGGCTGTTTATTTGTTCTTTCCCATGATAATTTACTTTAAGATCAATTTTCTTCGAGGTAAGCTTGTGAATAACTTTTTTGATTATAATTATTTTAAAAAATAGTAAGAATTACTTAAATACTATATTTCCAACACATTTCTGAAGGAAAACTGACCAAAAAGTAAAAAAATTAAGATGCGTAAGGAAAAATGAAAATCTTTTAAAAATTAATACATATCTTAGAAATGAAAACAGATGTCAACATTCTTTAAACTCAGTTACAAAAGAAACTATTATTTCTAAAAAAACAAAGGTTTTTACCAAGTTTTTACCTAAGTAAGAGTTTTCTTAAATCATCCCTAAGTGGTGTGGATAGAGCTTTACTGTTTAACAATTATTTTTCTTAGAATGTACCTAAAAACCACCCCTTAAAATCTTTAACTTAGGTGTCGGTTATAGCGATCAGGAAAACGGATCAAGAAATTTCCTTAAATCGATAATTGTAGTATTTCAAGCACTTATTCAACACTAATCGACAGAAAATTCAATTAAGAGCTTAAAAATTTTTGAATTCAAAAATTGTTTATTGTTAAATAAAAATGTTTGTGATTTCTTGATGGTTTGGTTCAGAAAAATTAAGAAATCCATTTAATTTATTCAATTTAAAATACTCCTTTCAAAACATATTCTTTTAGTGATTCACTTGGCATTTGTTCTTAAAATCCCATGAAATACCGTTAATTTTCCTTGTCGCTATAATGGGCTTCTTATTACGGACAAAAAATTTTCAATAGCTTCATAAAAAAAAGCCTAATAGTGTCAAATCACACTATCTTGTTCGTCTTATTTTTTTTCTGACAATATGTCAGGTTTAAAAATTTATGAAAATAGGTACATTCAAAATAATTTTATTCATAATTATTTCTTATTTATAACTATCTTTCTATTAAATATTCATTACATGTTGTTCACTTTTATTTATTATGGAATTTAGCAATGCAAACTCCCACTTTATAAGCAGTTTCACAATCATCTTTTCCCCTTACATTACATTCAGTTGTAATTTTTGCTACTTGATCCTTATCGGCAGTTGCTGCTACAGCTTCAGCATAAACTTGTGGTTGAAAGGCGCCATTTTGGATTATTTTTTCCTTTTCAGCCGCACACAAAAAGGCACATTTCATGTCATTAGTCACATCAGCTTCTTTTATTTTGCTATTAAGTGCATCTTTTAGTTCCTCAAGCTTCACTTTATT
The DNA here is from genome assembly GCF_945859705.1 of Episyrphus balteatus. NCBI lineage: Eukaryota > Metazoa > Arthropoda > Insecta > Diptera > Syrphidae > Episyrphus > Episyrphus balteatus. The sequence goes on along the minus strand of NC_079137.1, from coordinate 40,715,391 downwards.
TTTATCAGCACATTGTTTCAAATTATCCTCCCAATCGTTTTCTCCACACTTTCAGAAATAAAATTCATAGGTATTGTAATTTTTATTTGTAAATCTCTCTACAAGTTTTCTTACCCAGACTGAGCCACAGATAGCAACCAGGATTACAACAATAAAGAACTTCATATTTATTTGGTATTGTTTGGAGTAGTTCAATTTAACAACTGATATATCAAACAAATTTGTCAATCGTATTTATACCAAAATCACGTAGGGTAATACAATAATTGTTCCATCACAATAATAATTGAGTATAATTTTAGACAGACACAAAACAAAAAAAAATAATGGAATCAATTTGTTCTGACTCTAATCCGAATGTAATTCATTTAATTGTTCAATGGCAATAATATTAGTCACTGTGATAGAACAAAATGTGGCAAATGTGAGGTAGATATTGATCAATCATCTAACAAACTAGAAGTGTGTTAAAAGTATTTCTGTGTTAACAATAATATAGTTATTGTTAAAAAATATTTGATTTCTATTGTTATTTACTTGCCAATCAAGATGACATTAACACTTTGTAGTGGCGAGAAGACAGTACTCCTTTTGGGTAAATTGAATGATCACTGATTAGTGATTAATTACTTTCGAGATTTGAAGTCATTTCCTTAAATTTTAACAACCGATTAGCTAATACAAGTTTTATTTTTTTTTTTAATTTTTAAACTTATAAAGGAGTTCAAGCGAAACAAAACAATCAACAACGAAATGCTGTCAAAAATTCCATATCAATCAAATTTTTATAGAGTTCTCTTAATTGCAAATTTTCAAGGTTTCTCATTAAGGCCAGAACAATTTTGGATTTAAATAATAAGTACACACATTTATTGAGATATTAGGCTGAGACTTATGCGTAGTAGGCATATTTAATTTTAGTATAAAGTTTGAACTCTATAATGTAACAGCTACGAACTTGTTATACATTTTTCTACTAAACAAAAGTCGCATGGATTTAGTTAGGAACCTCTCTATCTTCATGCGATCGAAAAATGCTACCTAAGCTGATAAGAAGACTCTAAAACGCGTTTGTGTAGCAAGAACTCACATACGATAATAATTATTATACTTTATATGTATAAAAGGCTTAAACGTTCTACGTTTGCTTTTATTTTAAGAATGAACCTAAGCTTAAAAGAATCGAACTCAAAACAAAGGTAACATGATTACATAACTTGATATATAAAAACAATGCATTTTTCATTTGCAGTCATTCAATTTGTTTGAAATAAAACGTTTCTGATAGTCTTGTTGTTTTTTAAGCTGAAAATTTGTTTTTGCAATTTTTTGCTTAAGAGTCTTTTTTGTTAAAACCTGCAGCTTCTAATTTGTTTGTTTGGGCTTCAACGAAGAGGTTCACTGTGGTGTATGAGTATCTTTTTTCTTAATATAAAAAAAACTTGACAAATACTAACGTAATTTTTTTCGATTCTTGAGTAGCAAATCAGACGGGGAAACCGACGAAGTTACGAATACCAGAGTTACGGGCGACAGAGTTACGAGCGTCAAAGTTACGCGAAACCGAAGTTACGAAAAACTAGAGTTACGAATTTTAAAGTTATGTTAAGCTATGACATGTGATTGATGATGGATTGGCAACAATTGCGGGGAACGATATGGAATTATGGAAATACAAACAAGAGATTAACATTTTTCTCATTGGTCAGAACTAAATGAGTAAAGCGAAAATGGGTGTTATTTAATCTTGTTACATCATACATATATGGTTTTGTTTTTGTGAGAAAATCGCAAAAACGTTGAAATAGAAAAAAAAAACATAAGTATACTTATGTAAGTTTGTGGGACATAATTGAAATTAACTTCTTATTTGTCCAACTAATATTGCACCTACGTATCAATATTCTCTTATTTATGTTTCCATAATTCCATATCTTTCCTCGCAATTGTTGCCAACCCAAAAATCACATGTCATAGCTTAACATAACTTTAGAATTCGTAACTCTAGTTTTTCGTAACTTCGGTTTCGCGTAACTTTGACGGCCGTAACTCTGTCGCGCGTAACTCTGTTATTCGTAACTCAGTTACCATTTCAATCAGACGAATTTGGATTTTTTTTATTTTTATTAAATTAGTTCATAATGAAGTAATGCAACGTTAAGGATTTTGTAAAACAATAATTTAAGCTTAGAGAAAGCATAATATCGGCCGTAGATTTAGATTTTTATTTTCGAAATTTTCTTTTAGGGGTCAGCGGATTTTAAAATGTTATTTAAGCAGAAATGTAGCCTATCAAGCTCGCGAATTCTAACATCGTAAGGAACAAAATTAATTTACTTATTTCTATAATTTCGAATTTTTTCGTAACATAAAAAAATTGAAAAATGACTTAAGAAATTTGTTCGCAACAGGTGTTGATTTTCTGATTGGAGGTGATCTAAAATTTTGATATTTTCACTTTCAATACTCTGGTTTGGAAAAAGCTCTTAGTTTTTCATAAAACATACTGTTTCACAAAAATTCGGTGATTTGAAATTTTTGTTCAGTACCTAAGTAGATTCTTTTAGTTTTGAACGTTCGGCAAGTCCGGTAATAAAAGCCGAATGAAAAGCCGAAGAGGTAACAGTGTCAAAAATGCGAAATAAAGTTAAAAAAAAAAACAATTTTTCAAGTCTTTGGTGATTTTATCTCCTAAGACTACTTTATTGCAAAAATGGCGTGTGGCAGAATGATTCCCTAATGTAGAACTAATGATTCCTAAGACATAGCTTTTTTGTGATTATCGTTGAAATAGTTTTTTTTTAATACTGTATTTAGTGCAAGTCAATTTTTGTACCTACGTGTTTTTCATTATTGAATCGGGTAAGGGTTCCCCTTTGATAAGAAAAATGTACAAATCATTTAATATGTCTGTGCCAGTAAATTTAACGAAAAAATATTGTCACGTTTCGAAAATAAATGGTACAATACTAGAATTTTGTATTAAAGATTTTCAAAATTCTGTAGTAACGTTTTTTTTTAAACATTTTTTTTTATAAACCTATACAAAACTCAAATAATTTTTCAAAACAAAATTTTGCCATTCATGATACTTTTTATAAAAAAAATTAACCGTCTTCTATGGATCTAAACTTATAAGTTATAACATTATGGTTTTTGTCATAGCCGAAACTAAACCAAATTGAAATGGGAACACAGCTTCCAAATACAAAAATTATCAAAATTCATTCGCCCTGTCAAACATAAAAAAAAATACAGAAGAATTGAAATCCTCCTCCTTTTCGAAAGTGGGAAAAAATCAATCGCCAATTAAAAAAAAGAAAAAAAAGTTTCAAAATATTTCATGGACCCGTTTTTAGAAAAATGATATAAAAACAAAAATCAAACTTAAAATACTTTTTTAACTGCCATGTAAAAATGCTATATTCTAAATTAATTCTATATTAAGCAGTTGATTTCGATTTATTTATTTAATAATTTTTGTCGAACCCAACCCAAATAAAAAGGTTAAAAGAATTTGACTCCACTCACTGTTTTCCTTTTGAAATTTTCATTCTAAATACCAACATTTTAATTTGGATAATAAAATTTATTTATCTATGCCTTGAATATTATTGAATTATTTTGTTTTCATTTCTAATAAAAGATCCTTCGATTGATAGGATCCTTCAGTAGTATGTGGTAATACCATAGATGAATATAAAACAGCACTCTGGCTCAATTACTTCAGACAATACAAAATCAATTCATTTGCCTTTGTTCAAAATGATAAAACTTAATAAACAAAACAGTAACATTAACAAAAGAAAACTATCTAAATCTATGTTTCTGTGTGTCCTTCAATATTTTCCTCTGCAATGACATAATCTTCATTTGTTATCCATACTATACTCTTCTATAAGGCACCTATAATAGCATATTCTATACCTATAACTTTATAGTCGTTGTTTTTCTAGGTTCTATCTCTAGTCAAGCCACACGAAAGGACATAACTGACGACGACCGACTACGACGACTTAGGACGACGACACGATAACGACCAAAACGTTGACAAACTATTACGTAAGGATAATGGCACAATCGGGTTCTCATTCAGTTATATAATAGTGGTAGTGGAGTGAGTCAAAGCAACAATGACTATGCTCTGCTTTCAGTCTCTTAATTGTCCTCTATGTGTTCTTGGAAACAACAAAACGTTAGATGTTGTATACAAAACAAACTCTCATAACAAAAGGATAATAATTAATTAACCGAGTCAGAGGAGCTACCTTTTGCCCAATAAATTGTCTCATTGTCGGAAAAGGACATTATTTTTTTGTTTTGTTTTTGTTCTTTTGCTTCTTTTAAATGCTTTTGCTGGGAAATAGAATTGCAAGTAGAAATAGAAAGAATCAGGCCAACCAAAAACAACAAAAACATTATTCGTCCTTCGTGTCCTTATTTTGCTTGTTTCACCATCAACATAGCGCATAGTAAATCGATCAATTGTACTGTGTTTTGTGTGTTGGTTGTGAAGAGTTGTCATGAGGCTCGACAGTTGGCAGCAGGTAGGCCTTCATTGTGTTTGTGTGTGTGTATTACCCAGGCAAATAGGATGATGGTCATCATTCTGAATGAAGCCTTGACAAATAGCTTTGGAAGTAATTTTGGGAGTTTTTAAATAATTCACAATGTTGGTAGGTATACCCAGCTTCAGCAGCAAAGTCATCATTGTCCTAGATCTCTTCAAATTCCATTCCAATCCAAACCATTTCGGAGTCTCTTTTGTGTGTGTTGCCTTTGTTTCGATAGGTTTGTGTTTTTTTTTTTTCTTTCACAAAAGAGGATACAATGATGTGGGGACGCCAATTCTCATTGCAAAATGAACTAAAAGCAAACAGTTTACTAATTATGTTTACCTTTTTACTTATGCTGATGCTCTGAGTGAAGGAATTTTCGAATGGTGATGCTGATGATCCTTTTTGCCATCAGAGAGTATATAAAAGAAGATGGGCTTTGTAAAGTTGGATTTTACTTTGAGGCCTTTTTTTGTTCTTTCTTTCTTTTATACCTACTCTTGAATTATTGTTTTCAAATGGATCCTTTTTGGAATGTAAGTATTTTTGTTTTGTTTTGCTTTTTAAATTATTAAATCCGATTTTGGGTTCAAGGAGTAGATCCTCTTTTGTGTGTGATGTTAACAATGAATGGTTTTTGCTTTAGGTCAATATAGTGAGGGTGATGATGATGAATAAGCCTGCCGTATACTTAAAAATTCTGAGGGAAAGTAAATATTTTTACAAATACTTTTAAAATGCAATTAATCTAGGATTTGCCAAAACTGTGAAAAGAGAATAAGTTCAAGAATCGTATACCCCTTGCTATGGGTAGATTGATTGATGGATTTTAACTCCTTCGATAATGTGTCTTTTGGGATTTGACCACCAAACAATCAGATATCAAAGGGCTTGTGTATGACAATTAAAAATATTTTGATTTGTCATTGCAGCTGGTAAAATTATGTGAATTATTAGAATTGGATTGGCACATTCGAAAAAAATTTAAAAGAACGGTTTTAGTGCTTATAGATTTCGCCTACGGAAAGCAAAATTGTTCTAACGTCATAGGATTCGTTAAGGACTTCAAACAATATTGTTCTCCGCCTTCAATAACTATAATCTGTATCATTCTGTTATTGCTTTTTTGAAAGGTTTTGAAAATTTTTGGAACTAAAAAAATTCACGTATACTCAGTGCAGGCATTTAGAAAATAAAATTTTCTTGGGGTCTAAAGGATAGGTAAAGCAAAAAACGTGTTTCAAAACGCATGGGAATTAAGAATCTCTTTAAATCAGTTTTAACGCCATTCAAAAGAAGAATACAAACAAAAAAAACGATCATTTAATCATCATCTTCTTTCATTCATTAAATTAATACCATTATTTTCTGATGTTTTTTATTTTGTTACACATTTATTTCATATTTTTAAGTAAAAAATAATAAAAATTCAAGATTAATAAAGTTCGGAAGTCAGCTCTTTTGTTTAAAAGAGGCCAATTTATTATACTTTCTAAAATGCGCCTATTAATATATTACCAAACTAAAATCATAGATATCAACATTCAGTTATACGCTAATCATAGTGATTTCATTTATTTCAAAACGAGCTAATTCCATTTTTCTCAAATACAAGATCATGATGTGTGTGATAAACATAATGGGCCTTACCAATAATCAAATTTAAAGCTCAGTTAAATATTTAACTGAGCGTTAAATATTTCTCCATACCAATAACCAATTTAATAGTCAGGTTAAGGGTTAACGCCACGTTAATTTTATAGTTGAGAAACTGAACTATAAACGCGCGGTTAAATGTAAACGCACGGTTTGTACTGTCATTTGTCAGCAAACAAAAAACATTTGTCAAGTCAACAAGCTGTTGAGAAAAATTAATAATATTGGCGGCAATTTATTAAATAAGTAAATGGAAAAATTTATTTGTTTATAAATATTTATCCTTTTTATTAATAATATTCATTACTTTCAGAAAAGGCTGAAAAAGAAAACTAACCCCCTGAATACAATGGTGTAGCTGTGGCTGTAGCTTTTAGCGCAAGTTGAATAATTCTCAACTTTTTGATCCTCCCTCAGTTCCCTCAGTAAAATTTTGGCAGTACTACAAGCTACAGCCACAACTACACCATTGTATTGAGTCAGTCTATCGTCGTACTTCACGATAGATGAACATTTTTTTTATGCACTTTTGGCCTCCTTGCTTGGGCTCCATTTTTTAACTTTTACAACCAAAATAAAAATATATGAAGGTATGTAGGTATTTTGTAGTTATATTTTTGTTCATTATTACATTACGTGCAAAAAATGTCACTTCAATTATGTCATTTTGACAACAAATGTAATAGATTTGGTAATAGAAGCACAATTAGTTAAACGCGTGTTTATTTTGATTATTAGTATACACCCAATTTAACGCGACGGTAAAATTAAACTCGACGATACTTAAACGTGTGTTTAGCGATTCATTATTGGTAAGGCCCAATATGTATTTATGATAAATTGGCCCTCTTTGCTTTTTAATATTTTGTTATATCGAATGTCAAAGTTTTCAATTTCTTAGCTCCTCCGTTGTCACCTGGATCAATTTCTCCACTGATTTTTGTTGATACAAAAAACCTAGGCATTACAAAAACAAAATTACTTTTCCAACAATTTTGTTTAACAATATTTAATTTTTCAAAAAATTGTTTCCTACGACAATCTTTGAGACAAAAATTTCGACAAGTATGACTCCTGTGAAAGATGTTCTGGATTTTCTGAGAAGTGGTTCGCTCTGTGTCAATAACGAAATCACTGTATGGATTGTTGTCGCTGAACCTAAGGACTCAGTTGAAAATGATTTTCGAAGTAATCTGCAAAGGCTTTGGTTTTGTACTCGAACCTCGTTGGATGTAACCTCTCGTCGTTAGTTGTGGTTAGGGTGTCCGTTATTTCCTAAAGTGATGTTTTCGGGGGAGACACTCCCTAGATCGAAAGTTTAGGACCTAAATGATAGGAATTTAGCAATTAACGCGTGCCTCTAGTCTAGGGTCGTACTCTCCCCATACTAATTTGTATGGAAAATTTGTAACTTTTACATAAAATTTTTTTTCTCTAGAGTTAAATCATCTAATTTTTAAATGTTTGTTGGTTCTGGTTGGAAAATAGTTTCTTTAAAAGACCACATTCAAAATTTGACGTTAAAATTTATTTTTATATTTTATTTCGGTTTTTGAAATTATTACCTGTTTTCGTAGTTTTTGCCCTTACGTTTTATTTTATTCTTCTTAAAGTAAACCACCTATCACACAAGTTTTGATGCAGTTTTATTGGTTTGTAATTCTTTTCAAATATTGTATTAAAAAATCTGTGTATAAATCAAAAATTTTAATACTTAAACGAATTTATTAATTTTTATTTGAAATTTTTGACGTTTGTATACGTTTAAATTTATTTATCTCGAACTACAAAAAATTTCAAATAAAATTTAAAAAATCATTAAAGTATTGAAAATTTTGATTTATATACAGATTTTTGAATGCAATATTTGAAAATAATTAAAAACCAATATAAAACTGCATCAAAAATTGAGCGAAAGCTGGTGTACTATAATTAATTTAATTTGTAATTGTAAATGTAATTTCAAAAACCGAAATAAAATATAAAAAGAAATTTTAACGGTAAATTTTGAATGTGGTCTTTTAAAGAAACTATTTTTCAACCACAGTCAACAAACATTCTAAAAATAGATGACTTAACTTGAGAGAAAAACAATTTTATGTACAAGTTAAAAATTTCCCATACAAATTTGTATGGAGAAAGTATGACCCTAGACCCTAGAGGCACGGGTTAATGACCTCCAAATAATTTTTTTTTGCTAAATTTCCCTTATTTAGGTCCTAAACTTTTGATCTAGGGGGTGTCTGCCTCGAAAACATCACTTTGGGAAATAATGAACACCCTAGTGGTGGTAATAAAATAGAAAAATTTAAATCATTACAAAAGTTTGGTTGCACGGTGAGAAAATAACGCATATAGTCCAGTGCATTTATGATGTTCATATATGGACGACCCAGCAGTTTGTACCACCCCCAAAATTTTTTTTTCATTCGATAGAGCATTGGCTGAATATCATTACCCTGATTTTTCGCACTCGCGAAATTCACCTTTCGGCCGCCGTCTTGGATTTTAGTTTTTGTTGAATATCTCGATTTCTATTTATCCTACATAAAAGTTGTGTACACAAGAAACGTAGACAATTAAATTTCGCGTCTTTAATGTTAAAAACACTTTTTCGATATTCTGAATATTAAAAAAGTTACAAGCCAAAAAAGTAAAAAAAAACCGAAAAAAAATGACAATTTTAAAGTTTTGAGGACTTTTTATCAAAATTATGAAAAAACGTTCCGAAAAAAGATTATTCACCTTAAAATTCTCTACAACTCTGCTATACGACTTTTTTTTATCTCTATAAATACAAAAGTTACACTGGTCTTCAAAATTTAACTTTTTTTTTCTCCTTCAAATAATTTTTTGATATTATGAAAGATTAGATTTTCCCGAATCTAAATCTGATTTCAGAAAAATTCTATCAGGTACCATTTTTGTAAAAATGATTTTTGAAAAATGTGAGTAGTTTCTAAAAAATCACCCTTTTAGATTCATTTGAACTTGTATAAAATTTTATGTAGTATTTTATAACTTTATGTTACAAGAGAAAATTCAGGACCTGCAATTTTTTCATATTTAAGTCTCTTCATTTCGTAAAAAAAAGGGGTATTTTTTAACAAAAAAGTATTAATAACTTTTGTATTTATAGAGATAGAAAAAAAGTTGTATAGCAGAGTTGTAGAGAATTGGTGAATAATCTTTTTTCAGAACGTTTTTTCATAATTTTGATTAAAAGTCCTCAAAACTTTAAAATTGTCATTTTTTTCAGTTTTTTTTACTTTTTTGGCTTGTAACTTTTTTAATATTCAGAATATCGAAAAAGTGTTTTTAACATAAAAGACGCGAAATTTAATTTTCTTCGTTTCTTGTGTACACAACTTTTATGTAGGATAAATAGAAATCGAGATATTCAACAAAAACTAAAATCCAAGATGGTGGCCGAAAGGTGAATTTCGCGAGTGCGAAAAATCAGGGTAATGATATTCAGCCAATGCTCTATCGAATGAGCAAAAAAAATTTGGGGGTGGTACAAACTGCTGGGTCAAATTATAAATGCACTGAAATAATAGGTAACTTTATTTCTGGTATATTTAACTATATTTCTGGTATATTTAACTATAAATGTTATGATTAAATATACCAAAATGGAAGTTAAAGGATAACTTTTATGTTTTTTTCCGTTTTGTTAAAAAAAAAAAACAACTAACATGTAAAGATCGATATCAAAGCTTTTCAATACATTTTTTAAAACAAACATAACAACCAAATAAATAAAAAAAAAATTTCTCCAATCAAGCTTTAAAAACTTTTAATAAAAACATTAAGAAAAATATTGGAACATTGTCAATATACATTCAGCAAAAAATAATCAAATTAAATGCATCTTCTGTTGTTCGTTTAAACCACAACATCTGAACACTTTAAGCGCCATAAATCTCTGATAGTTCCAATTTTTATTGTCAATTTTGCTTTACAAAAATGCCATCACATAAATTGGATTCTCATCGAAATGCAATTGATTCAATGAATATATAAAAAAAAAAAAAAATTGCATGCATTTATATGACGACAACACTTAACATCCCCACAAACGCACGTATCTCTGAGTTCCATCTTTGTCATAGCTCTTGGCTGGCTCTGGCTATGGCTATGGCTGTGGCTTTGGCTCCATCTCTGATGCCAGCTCTACCTGGGTACTTTGTTATTCGCATAGCAATAGTCTTCAACAAGCCTTCAGATCCAATCCAAACCAAATTGTATTATTTGCCATATTTTGCGCACCTCTAATTCGATTCGAATGAATACCAAAACGCAATCCCTTATGCCATGACTATCATCATCTGTATGCTAGCGCTAGCTGCCGTCACCATCCCGCCCCGGACACCATATCATCGGTGGTGCTCCTCGTCGACACCTCTTCGACAAAGGGAATCCGAATAAAGAACCTTGTTTAAGCCTGCAAGCTCAAAAAAATGTAGATATAGGTGTATTCACCTGATGATGATGATGGTGGTGATGATGAGGTATTGGAGTATGCCGACCCAAAGCGCTAACCAAAAAAGCCTGCAAATTGTATCCGAGAGGCAGTTTTCTGATCTACGATTAACCAGCCTTTCATTCGTGAGTCGCTTTCTGACTCTTTGGCTGGGTTTTAGAGAGATGATGATATGACCCACCGCACACTAACAGCTCGCAGGCAACTCCTTCACACCATAATATCCGGCCTCTCAATCTTTGAGGTAGTTTTTCGATTTTGTTATTCTTTGTAACTAAATTTGGACTTTTTTTTATGTTTTTTGCACACTCAGAGACTGACAAGCGACCCAACCGACAGATGGACAGACGAAACGGACCCAAAAGAGGCGGATCTGCAAAACGACCGAAATATACATATCCTTATGGCCGCTGAGTAGGTATCGCGCGTCTTCGACCGTTTAATGTGCACGATGGTGTGAAATACGTTCCGAATCCTTTTTGAACTCGAAAACCGCAAAACTGATTTCCATCATTAGGGCAGCCATGGAATTCAAAGTTGAGGAATTCTTATGGTCTGCTTTAAATCCCAAGACGGATGATATGTCGTCTCTGGGGAAATTTATCGTTTCGCCATGAGAGATGGTATCCGCTTTTTTTTCAGCAGAACTGTAAAAATAAAACAAAAAAATATAATAATGCATATATCTATCTGTTGTTTGTATGGGTAACTAAGGTACTAAAAGGGTATATATTCTACCGTGTTGGCCCTCAAGTTACGCATCACGCTAACAACAAACTATGGACAGCAATTTTCGGAATAGCAATTACCACAGAGCGAAAGAGAGTCTAACTTCCAGTGAAGGTTCTTTGAAGTTTTGACCTTTATCTGGGGAGAAGATCTATGAAAACGATATAGGTACGTATATACACTTCTAGAAGCCGGTAAGTTGCTGCTGCTTTTAATTGCTTCCGATGAAATTGCTTTTGAACACTTAGAATAAAAAGATCGCGTGAGATGACGTTACAGTGATCTCATACTATCAAACGCGTTCGTTATTATCAAAAAAAAAGGTCAAAATTATGAAATTGAAATTTCGTTTCTTTTCTATTTTGTGTGGCATTAGACAATGCTAACGCTCTAGCGTAATAGTGTTTTACGGATGGCGAACATGTTTTATGAGTTTTTTTTGTTTTTTGGTTTGTAGATAATTTTGAAAATTTCTAGAGAAACAATTATTTTTTGGTCGTTTTCTGTCATTTTCGTATGAAACATACACAAACTATACAGGTGAGACACGTTTCGGGTGAACGAAATCGGTTTTAGCTGTAGGGAAATAACACAATCATTAATTGTGGAACGTTTCATTTAATTGAGTGTAAAACTATTTTTAATTTTTATTATTTTCTGTGATGTTTGTTTGACAGGACTTTGAAATTAAAAGATACAAGAAACCACAAGAAAATTACGGGTTCAGTGAAGGAAAGCCGGTGGTCTCGCTTAGGAGTTATTATACGAATACGGGATGGAGAATATAAGTGGTGATAAGGAACTGCCCTTTCCTAGGGAATTCTATTCTTTTGTCGATATGGCAATTCTTTTTTGAATGCAGAGTAGTTCTTTGAGAATGAATTGTAGTTTAATGATCAATCGTTATTGTTATCATTAGGAAGCAATCTACCGTCGAAATTCACAGTTTCCAAACTTTACAAAACTCTGGATTTAACAAATCTTAGGTACAGAAATCATCGGAGTTTAAGGGTTAGAAGAGTTAATAGCAGGTATTAACTGCACACCTTCACCAGAAAGTCAGGCAGTGAAATTTTTTGTCTGATAAAAAAAAAAACGGGTTTAAATGATTTTTTACTTGCTCTATAGGTACGGTGACCATCCGTCCCGGTTTACCCGGGACTGTCCCGTATTTCAACAGCTTGTCCCGGGTTTTTATTTAAGAAACCCGGGACGTATAAGTGTCCCGTATTTTGGAATTTGTCCCGTGATTGTCCCGTATTTGCACATTTTCTAATTTTTTTTTTACCGACTTCCAAAAAGGAGGAGTTATTCAATTCGTCTGTATTTTTTTAATTTATTTTTTTATGTTTGTTAACTCATAACTGAACGGAGTGAACCAATTTTGATAATTCTTTTTGTATTGGAAAGCTTGTGCTTGCAGTGTGGTCCAGTTCTGGGTATAGAATTTATGAGAAAACCATAAAACCTAGTTTCGATCCATGGAAGCCGTTTTTTTTTTTTTTTTGATAAAAATGATTATTTATTTATTCAAAATTTTCAAAACTTTGTACGGAAAACAAGAAAAAACAGTCTTTGGTTGATTTAAATTAATTTTTTTCTAATAAGTCTCCAAAGTCAAAAAACTCTTTTAGAATAAGAAAAATTACTTGGACAGGTAAATGTCAGTGAAAAACGATTGAAAACTCTCCAAATATTCTAGCACAGTAAAGAATTTCGGTGGTTAAGCTGCGTAAATGTGCATCGAAAAACTAAATTTTCGTATTTCGTCGTTCTGGTTTATATGAAAATTTTCGTTTCACTTCAAGACTAGGCTTTAGTTTTAAAATTTTTTTGTCATTTTGTTTAGTTCCAGCTTGTATTTGTCGAGTTGAAAAGCTATATCAGGAAAAGTTTTTTTTTTATTGAAAAAATATTTTTTTAGAAGTTATTAACAGTAGGTAAGGTACCTATTATAAATCAGCTTTCTTGATTTCGGATACTATTTAAATGATTTCAATGAAAATGCTCCCATCAAATCGTTTAAGAAATCATAGTATCAAAATAAGGAAATTATCAAAACTCATTTTAAAAAAATAATTTTTTTTTTTTTTTTTTTTTTGTGAAAAATCAATATTTTCAAAACGATCCAACGAATTTTTTATCTGTCCCGGGTTTCGCTTCTAGAAATATGGTCACCGTATCTATAGGGCAAGTATTGGTTTCGTGTCAAAAAAAAATTTCGAGGTTTTAATCAAAACTAACATTACGATAGTCGAGAAGTCCAAAAAAGTGGGTTTCGTCATGACGTCCGTCGGTCTGTGCGTCCGTGCGTCCGTGCGTCCATCTGTACAAGTAGCTGCAGCCTAAACGGCTCGACAGATTTTCGTGAAATTTGGTACAGATAGTTTTTTCATAATTTCCAAGGTTGGTTTTTTTTTGTTTTTTAATATCTCACCTAGAACGTATACCTCCCATACAAACTTTTCGAGGTATTTCAATTTTCTCGAAAACGGCTCTAACGATTTTGATTAAATTTAAAACACGTAATGCTATACATAGTTTTAACATAACTGCGTTTTTAGTTTTCCTCAAAAAATACGGATAGTGGAAATATGGTCTTTACATTTTTTTAAATCGCGGATGTCGGCTCTTCCCGTACATCATTATGGAGTTATTGCAATTTTCTCAAAAATGGATCTTATGATTTTGATTAAATTTTGCATACTTAATATTCAAAGTAATTGCAGTAAAACTGCGTTTTTAGTTTTTCTCAAAAAAGTCAAGTCAAATAAAAAAAAAATTTTCTTAACTAACATTTGGCCTCCATGCCGGCTCTTCCCCTACATCAACCAAATTTCTTAAAAAATTATATAGAGGCAGCTCTTATAATCTACAAGTAAGCTAACATAAAAGTGCTTTGAACTGCAAGAGCAAGTACGTGCGGCCCCAGTCGTGCATTTTATTCTTAAAGAATGCATCCATTAATTTTTTCAAAAGAGGGTTCTATCCCCATCACTCATCTTCAATCGTCATCTGTAAGATTTTGTCTCCAAGACAAGACAAGTATTCAAACTAACAAAATAAAATGCACGACTTAGTCGCACGAAATTCCTCTTAGAGTTCATGTTGCTACAGTTATTAAGACTTTTTATGTAGAAACTTGGGAAATGTAGGTATATATAAAAACAAAAAAAAAATAAAAATTATTAAAATAAAATTGGTATGCCATTTTGTAGAAATCTCTAAAAAAATCTAAAAACAAAATTTAAAAAAAATTCAATGTCCCGTTTTCGAAAATTTGATTTTTCAAAAAATAAATTTTCAAAATTTTTTTAAAAATCCAAAAATTATTTTTTTCAGAATTTAATTTTTGGCTTATATTTAAAGTATATAAATGCTTTTGTATTTTTTTCATCAAAAAATAGACCTTGTTTAAAAACTAATATTTGAATTTTTTTAACAAAATCGTTGGAGCCGTTTTCGTGAAATTAAACTTTTCCGAAAACTTTGAATGACAGGCAGTGCCGGTTTAAGCACTACCGGCGCCCCTGGGCAAGATTGCAAGTGGCGCCTCTCAAAAAAAAAAAAAAATCATTATAAAAAAATTTGTTTAAATCACGAAAAAAAGCAATAGCAGATTATTTTTTACCTCTCATATACTTGTTAATGCATTTATGCAACAATGTGCAGTTTATTAAAGTAAATAAGCTTAACTTATCTCTAACTTTTTTGTTTAAACACATTTAAAGAGTAGGTATAGTTGGTTTTATTTGAACAATATTTATATTCGTTTCATTCTGAAATCCAATAAAAAAGTTTGAATCGCTTCCACCCAATTCTGAAATTTAATTACTGTATTGATGAAAAATCAAATATTTTTGTTTTTGTTTTTTCACTAGGAGAATAAAAAATTTGCAGCAGGTTTCTGAATGATTCCGGACGCTTCCGGACGGCCAATCGAAAACGACATACCTTTATAAATATTAGGTTTGTTCGTTGTGAGCTCTAGGGCACTCTGGGTCGCTCCGAATTCGCCGTCAAGCGTTTTTTGTAGCTCCTTTTTCAACCAGAGTTATTTCCTATGTGTTCTATGTTCGCTCTGTACGCACCCTGAACAACTCTGCGTATTTTGTCTGAGCGGAGGAATTCAAAATGAAATCAGCTGTTTAAGAAAAAAAAAATTGTTTGGTGTGCGAAAAGTGATTTGTCGTTTGTGGATACAAAATTTGTGTGGTAAATATGAGATTTTTCACGAAATTCATGAAAAAAGAAACTAAATATAGTAAAAAATGTCAAAACAGAAATCAGGTGATCAAACTAAAGCTCTAAGGTTTTCGATGTAAAATGAAAACCCGAGAAACTCTGATTTTTTTAACAGTTAATTGACATGACTCAGAGTGCCCTGGAGGGGGGAACAACGAACAGACCTATTTTGTTATTCTCACACACAAACGTAGTTTTTATAAGAAATAGAGAAGCTGTCAATTTTTGGCCTTTTTGGATTTTGGGTTTTCGGGATTTATTGGATTTTCGGGATTCTGGGTTTTCGGGATTTTGGGTTTTCGGGATTTAGGGTTTTCTGGATTTTGGATTTCGGGATTCTGTCCGTCTCCCTTCTGTTTCTTTATTCATTATTACAGTCTGGATATTCTCCATAAACTATTTTGTCTCGTCGTCGGTCTATTCTTTTCCATATCCGGAAAAAATAAAGAAACACACTCCATCTCCATATTACCAGCTATGATTTAGTGATTTGTATATGTATAGGGGCGCCTTTGCAAAAATTAAATTGGTTGGAGGAATATTATGATTGCTTTAGTCTTTCAAAAGAAATTATGGCGCCTTGTTCTTCAAAGATGAACGAAGATTTTGGACACCATTGTCCTTCCGGAAGCCAAATAAATTAACCCAAAATAGGGGGGCGCCTTCATTCTTCAAAAAGTTTAGGACAAAAAATACGAGCGCCGTTGAAAAAGTAAAATAGGAAAAAAATTGGGGCGCCTTTGTGAAAGTAAAAATAAATAAAACACCGATTGGAAAGACTTCGTTATTTATATAACTTTTGTAAAAGTTCTTGGTCCAAAAAAATTAATTCCAAAAACCCCTCTGGAGAGTCTCCAAAAACTGCGACATATCAAGTTTGGAGTTAATCGGTCCATCCGTTTAGGCTCTAGTTCCTTATACAGACAGACAGACAGACGGACTTCCGGGACCCAATTTTTTGGCATTCTCTATCATCGTAATTTCATGGAAAAATGTTATCTCAACTTTTTTTTTTTTTACGAATGCATTACTTGATATAGTTCCTAGGTATATCGCAAGTAAAAAGGGTATATTACCACAAGGTGGGTGTTCTAGTATGTATATATTTAGTTCAAACGATATAACACTTTATTATTTACAATTTGTCAAAGGAGCGATTGACAAAACTCAACGACCTTGAGCTTACTGTACCTAATTCCGCAGAAAAATAAAGTATTAAACGAAACGTACTTTGTCGCTATCTGACACTGCAAACAAAAAACTTTAACAACGATAGACTTTCTATTATAACAAAATTTACTACATATGAATTTATAGACAGAAAATTTTTAATAGGTGCCAACTACCAAGTAAAAAGAACAAACCCCAGCAATTTGAGTCAAAGAAAAAAGGGTCTACATTCTTAGACCCGATACGCAACTATGAACTATTAACAGCTTACAGTCATCCTTCGTCACTTTCTTTCCATGTGATAGATACACGAACATGTACAAAATGTCAAATGCCCTTTTCAAATCAAATCAACTATGACCAAAACCGTAAACATTGATAAATTTATATGAAATCATAAAACCAAATTTAAAATGCAACTCAAAAATAAGTATAAAAAAAATACAAAAAATGTTAATATTTTCCACATGATTACCTCAGTTGGAACAATACTTCCACATCAGCATAATATAGGTTTCGGGTATTGCCCATGATGTACGTATATGTACGTAGGTATGTTGAAAAAAAAGTAACAAAATAATAGAAACACACATTTCCCAGCAAAAGAACTACAAAAAGACATGGTAATCGTTGCAGCTGAAACAAATTTGACACGCCTGCCAATTGTCAGTTTGAAAAGTGAAATTATTATAAAAGAGAACTTCTGATCTGTGTTGAGCCCTTGGCACGAGGAAATATCACCGAGAAAAGAAGACAAAAAAACAAAGAAATTTGTTAGACCTAAAAAAATTGCATAAAAAAGAACAGAAATAGAATACATTTCGAATTAATTGAAATTTTAGTTTGCATTCGGCATATGAAGGTAGGAGAGATAGGGATAAATTCAGACCACAAAATTAAATTAAAAAATATAATAAAATAAAATAAAATAAAATAAAATAAAATAATATAAAATAAAATAAAATAAAATAAAATAAAATAAAATAAAATAAAATAAAATAAAATAAAATAAAATAAAATAAAATAAAATAAAATAAAATAAAATAAAATAAAATAAAATAAAATAAAATAAAATAAAATAAAATAAAATAAAATAAAATAAAATAAAATAAAATAAAATAAAATAAAATAAAATAAAATAAAATAAAATAAAATAAAATAAAATAAAATAAAATAAAATAAAATAAAATAAAATAAAATAAAATAAAATAAAATAAAATAAAATAAAATAAAATAAAATAAAATAAAATAAAATAAAATTAAATAAAATAAAATAAAATGAAGTAAAATAAGATAAAATAAAATAAAATAAAATAAAATAAAATAAAATAAAATAAAATAAAATAAAATAAAATAAAATAAAATAAAATAAAATAAAATAAAATAAAATAAAATAAAATAAAATAAAATTAAATTAAATTAAATTAAATAAAATAAAATAAAATGAAGTAAAATAAGATAAAATAAAATAAAATAAAATAAAATAAAATAAAATAAAATAAAATAAAATAAAATAAAATAAAATAAAATAAAATAAAATAAAATAAAATAAAATAAAATAAAATAAAATAAAATAAAATAAAATAAAATAAAATAAAATTAAATTAAATAAAATAAAATAAAATGAAGTAAAATAAGATAAAATAAAATAAAATAAAATAAAATAAAATAAAATAAAATAAAATAAAATAAAATAAAATAAAATAAAATAAAATAAAATAAAATAAAATAAAATAAAATAAAATAAAATATAAATAAAATCAAGCTTTCCAAAAATTAGAAACACAAAAAACCTTATAATAACTATTCTCTCAACCGATTTTTGATAGTTGTCAAAAATTGAAATTAAAAAATTATTTAGTATCCTACCATTTACTAGCTGCCCCTATATCCCCTACACACATTTTTTGATAGACACAAACGCACACCCCTGCATTTTTGCAAATTCAATCAAATTCTCAATTTTTTTGTATTTTTTTCTGAATAGTCCTCTTTTCCTGTAACATTTTGTGCATCGAATTTCCATCCAAATTGAGGAGTTTGTCAATTTGGCCTCGAGAAATAAATGAACCCTCTATCCCGGCTTAGGATAAAAAAAAAAAACACAAAGATCAAAAAGAATCGTTTAAAAAAATGCACATTTTTGTCTGTTTCTTTGGTTTTTGCGTGTGCACATCCCTTCTTGACATTGATTTGGGCTAATGGGGCGACATAAACATTAAAAAATAAATTTGCAAAGTGACGTAAAATGCTCCTGACATCCGCATACGCAACGCACTCACACGACAAAACACACACAAAATATTGGAAAGCTGATGACGATGATTGTGACGACGACAACGCACGTCGATGTCGTCAGTCGTGTCGGCATCGGGGACTATTTTACAAGAGCGCGATGCTAGCGACAGCTTCGGTATCAATTTCATCCTCAGGATATTTGGGTTGCCTTGGAAGCAGATGAGTTTTTGAGAATATTGTTGTTGTTTGAATTAAGGATTTTGTTTTCGATAAAAAATTGGGTATTTTTTTTCTTTCTTTTTTTGAATTTGTGAAAATTAAAAATCGTGGTCCATTCCATATTCATTTTCGATTAAGTTGGACCAAAGTAGCCTCAGGATGTTTCTTGCAGAAGACGACTCATGATATACGAAAATCGAACTACAAGAGTAATAAGCGAAAGATTGGTTTTTATTTTGAGAGTAGATAGATAATCCTTAGTTCTGGAGTTTTTTTTTTTTTTTTTTGTTAAACAGAGAAGAAGGACACACGTGCGGTACATGGATTGCATTTTGTGATAACATCGCTGAATGTGATGTAGTTGTATGGCCTTGGGCGGGACAAGGTATTTGATGCTGCTCGTATTTTGGGTCTGGGATGAGATCGATCTGAAATCTATATGGGTCGAATAGGGTTTGGGTAAATATCAAGATTTTGAATTGGTGTTTTCGATTTCGGTTGGAAATTTGGTTGAATTTTTTCACTCTCGTTCTCTGTTTGGGTCGTTGTTAGGGTTTACTTAAGGCATAGATTTTTATCGTAGGCGTGCTTGAAGGAGGAACAGTATGAGGACAATATTGTTAAAACGAATATTTTTGCATGGAATTCACATCAAATATAGAGAGAGGGTGAATATAATAGCGACCGTGGGTATGTTTTTAGGTGCAGCTGCAGAAAACTGATATCAGAAGGATTTTTTTTTTTTGGGAAAAATTTTTCAAAAACTCTGAAAATAGCTCTAGAAATTCAACTGATTGATATCTTTGAATTTTTTTTTCTGAAATGAAAATGTTTTTGGTATTCTGATTTAAAATGTGTTTAGAAACTGTATGAAGAAACAAATTTTCAAACAATATAACTTCAGCAACCATTTTTCAAAAAAAATGTCTAACCTAAAACTACTGCCCCGCTTCCTTTACGAAATGTTTCATTTATACCTACGAAAATATTGTTTAATTTCAATTATACAACTCTCAAATGAATGCTGAGACTATTCTTGTACAAATATATTTCAGTTTTAATTTTTTAAAACCAAACACTTTTTATTTCATGACGAACAACCTACAAATAGATTTAATTAAGTAATGCTATACCTAAAATATATGATTTACCTTATCAGTAATCAGTTTAACAACATTTAAAATTCGAATTATGTATCTACCTACTTTTGTACATGAATAACATTAATTTACATTATTGGTTTGTATCTATGAGTTCATTCAATTGTTTCGTTCAATTTAATTTATTCAAATCTATTTTTGGTTTTCGATTATTTAGAGTTGATCAATATAATATTTTATTAATATAATTTAAAAATCCCAAAACATTCGCCAGTTTATTAAATTTATAACGGTCTTGTGGCGCAATGGATAACGCGTCTGACTACGGATCAGAAGATTCCAGGTTCGACTCCTGGCAAGATCGATTAGAATTTTTTTTTTTTATTTTTTTTTTTTAACGAAATGTACTTATGAAATGTAGTTTCTATAGGGCAGGTCAAAAATAAAATGCACGGCTGGATTTGTAAAAGAATAATCTTATAAGAAATGTAAAAATGTATTAAAAGTTGTTTTAAAACAACGAAAAATTATTTTTAAATGGTTTTAACCTCTAAATGAAGTACCTAAGCTATGCGATTTGATATCTTGATTCTACCTATAGAAATTTTTTTTTAAATTTTTGTTTTGTATATCAAAATAAATTGCACGACTGGGGTCGCACGTACTTGCTCTTATGCTTAAAGTAACAATAATGTTAAAGCTTTTTATTCAAGAAATTTAAAATTTCATAAGTAGTATAAAAAAATTAAATCTGTTTTTATAATTAATTAAACTCCGTTTTAAATTATCTTAAAAAAAAAAAAAATATGCCATTTTATTTCTTGTATAAAAAGGTATTTTTAGAAAAAAATTTTCGAAAATTGTAGGAGCCGTTTTTTAAAAAAATAATTTTTTATATATAAAAATTTTTTAACATTTAAAAAAAAAAAAGTTGGTATGCCATTTTGAAGAAATAATTAATTTACACATAAAAACTAAATTTCAAAATTTTTTATTGATCCGTTTTCAAAAAATTGATTTTTCAAAAAAAAATTTTGAAATATTTAAAAAAAAACCAAAAATGCGTTTTTTGAAAATTTTCTTAAATTTTATTTTTATCTTTACTTACACACTTTTGTATAAAAATTTTCATTTAAATCGGGTTAATTTTGTACGAGATATTCAGAAACGAAAAAAACCGTTCTATGACAGGTACCGTTAATAACGGTACAAAAAATATTTTTTTTATTTCAAAAGATGGCTCTTATGTGTTGTACTACACACAAAAATTTTAATTAAAATCGTTAGAGCCGTTTTTGAAAAAAATTAACTTTTCTATTTCCGTTATATGACAGGTACCGTTAGTTTTGGTCATAAAAAAAAATTTTCAATTTCCCCTCTAGGGAATCACCAAAAACTGCTAACCACCAAGTTTGAAGAAAATCACTTCACTCGTTTAGGCTGCAGCTCCAGATAGAGACAGACAGACAGACAGACAGACAGACAGACAGACAGACAGACAGACAGACAGACAGACAGACAGAATTGCCGGACCCACTTTTTTGGCATTCTCCATCATCGTAATGTCATGTAAAATTGTTATCTCGAGTTCGATTTTTTTTACGAATCCTAAACTTGCCCTATAGTACCTATATCGCAAGTAAAAATATGTGTAAAAAAAAATTTCAAAAAAATAAAATTGATATGACATTGTCAAAAATACTATTAGGTACACCACAGAAACAAAACTCCAAGAAAATTCATTAATCAGTTTGGAGAAAAAAAAAATGATTTTTGAAAACAAAATTAGTTAGGTAGGTACATAAATTTTTTTAAATCCAAAATTGATATTTTTAAATACTATTTTTTAAATTTTCTTATAAAAAGATTTTTTTTAACTAGAAATTTCATCAAAATCGGTTTAATGATGAAAGCCAGAAATACAGAAAAACATTTTTTAAAGCTATAACCTACTAAAACTTCCTATAAATTGAGTCGAAAAACGTAAATGGTTTCCAAATTTACATTGTCAAAAATACTATTAGGTACACCACAGAAACAAAACTCCAAGAAAATTCATTAATCAGTTTTGAGAAAAAAAAATGATTTTTGAAAACAAAATTAGTTAGGTAGGTACATAAATTTTTTTAAATCCAAAATTGATATTTTTAAATACTATTTTTTAAATTTTCTTATAAAAAGATTTTTTTTAACTAGAAATTTCATCAAAATCGGTTTAATGATGAAAGCCAGAAATACAGAAAAACATTTTTTAAAGCTATAACCTACTAAAACTTCCTATAAATTGAGTCGAAAAACGTAAATGGTTTCCAAATTATTGCTTTTCAAAAATCGTAAATTTAGCCTAAGACCGAATAATTTTTAAATATGTACATATTGCTTTTCGTACAAGAAATCGTAAACATAACCATCCATAATCCATTGTTTCCTCAATGAAGATTGGGTTATCTACACCAGAAATTAGCATACACCTCTTTTTTTGCCAGTCGCCAAATTTCGCCACGTCCATCTGAGCCGTACACCTCGTCTTACATCCATTTATTATGAGCCATTGATGTGACAAAATACCAATACCTTAAATTTTAAATTGTTAACTAAAACAAAGGTACTTTAAACTACAAAAACGTTCTTCATTGTAATTTAAAATGAGTCCAAAAGTAGTTCAGATTTTTACAAAATATGCACTCATTTAAACACTCAATAAACATTCTAAAAATGTTCACTGGTACGAAATGCGTGCAAAGCAACTAAAAAACACAAACACTTTACGCCAAAAAAATCGATGGCTTAAAGCCAGTTCCAAAATCAGAATAGCGAAGGTTCTCCCTTTCTCAATATTTATAACAACCTCAGCAAATAACCTTCTCCTCTAAGGTATACCTAAACCCATCATGCCATTTCTAGAAACGATGACTGCAGCAAATCTTCGTATTCGCAAATTGTAACAGGTTCCTCGCGAGCACTCTTCTCTTTTTGGTATAGGTATAGAACCTTCAACACATCTTATGATTGCTACCAACCACTCTCTATCCAATGTATAAGGTTTTCATGGAATCCCTTTCCTAATGCCACTTATTTCAGCTGACTCCTGATTTCAACTTTTCTGCCTGTTTGGTGCGCCTTGTCTTGCATTGCGTTGCTCCTGTCGCCTCTCACTCTTGTTGTCTAACTGACTTTTCTGTCTGTCTGACTGACTGATTGTCTTTCCACATAGCCGAACTCCTTATTCCATTCCTATCTATATCCCCACAACAACAACAACAACTCGAACTCGGGATAGTCGGATGTGAATTTCCAGGTGAGTTGAGTTGTTTGTGATTGTGTTAAGCATAATTGCATACGATTATTATGCTCGTTCAGGTGTGCAATTTATATCATCAACTGCGCAATACGACAATAACAACAACAACAACAACAACAACAACAAAAATAACGCAACATCAAGTTTAAACCATTGCTCATTTGTTGTTGTTGTTGAATAGTCCGTGTTCCTTGTTAACCATCAAACAAAATATACCATTTTTGTTCCCTTCTCTATACAACACGAATAATAATATAGGAGCAGGGAGTTTAAAGGTAGGTATGTTTCGATAGATGTTTTTGTATCCGGGCTTGGGCTCTTGATATTCAGTTTGTGCAGTGTAGAAGAGGTATCCAGTTTGGCCATCTAAAGAATTTACACCACACACAACACAAATCTCCATATCGAGCGATTTTCAGCTCCCGGTCCGGTACCATCAGCCTAGACGAAAAGGACACACGTCGTCGTCGTCGTCAACATGGAATAGGGGCTAACAAATGTGTGAAGTCACATAGGCTCCTTTTTAAGACTTGTCTTTCTGACTGCTTCAGTAAGGCGAAATTGTCCAGCCAAACACTTGTCAAAGGTACCGAAATAAGGTTCAAGAAATATCTGATAGTTTCGAGTTTGGCGCCATTTTTAATAAGGCTCTTGAAGAAATCATTAGCTTAGAGTTCGGCGGTTGATCAAAATGGACTTCATGGAAATTCGAAAACTTTCAGGATTTTGTGGTGTGGCTTTTGGGTTTTTCGGGATTTCGATTTTCGGGATGAAAACCCGAAAAATCCATTAAGGCCAAATTCCAAAAAATAAAACAAAAACGTAAAAGCCTCTTTTAAATTGACTGTTCATTCTTGGTTTTTGGAACTTTCTAGAATTTGGATTTTCTGGATTTCGGGTTTTTAAGTTATAGGGCTTTTGGGATTTTGGATTTTTGGTTTTTTAGATCTGGGTTTTTCGGGATTTTGGGTTTTCTAGAATTTGGATTTACGGGATTTTGAATTTTCTGGATTTCGGGTTTTTTAGTTTCAGGGTTTTCGGGATAAAAATCCATAAAGTCCGAATTCCCGAAAATAAAACAAAAAACAAAAAAAAAACACTTCAAAATCTTCTGCTGATTCAGGATTTTAAGTTTTTAGGATTCTCGTTTTTCTGGATTTTGGCTTTCGGGACTTTTATTGTCTGGATTTCGATTTTTTTAGATTTAGGATTTTCGGGCTTTTAGGTGTTCGGGACTTCGGTTTTCGGGGTTTTGACCCCAACCCGATCGTAGTTTTTTAGACAAAATAATCGAAAAACTTTTGGAATAGCCTAACTTCATGTTGAAATTCACCTTTGAAAGGGGGGCAAATAATAATATGATAGGAGTGAATTCTATATTTTACTGGTATGGTGGTCATTCGGATCTACCTGCTGGCTTACCATATTTTGGCAAGCTTGATTCAATTCGACGAGGTTTCATTTCTGAGGACTTTCCCCCCTATCCTATAGGTATTCTTAGCAAGATCGAATAGAAAAAAAAATGTATGCTGCCGCTTTATATACCCGAAAATAAAGGGAGAGAAGAGCTTCACTTGAAATGATGACGAAGGCGAAGAGCAACACAAAACCAAACCAAATGAAAGGGAATATTGGCCCGCATTATTCTTCATCCGTATACGATTCGATTGATGGTTGTTTTCAGTTTTTTTCTTTTTTTTTTTTAATTTCTTTTTTTTCTTCTTTGCTTGCTGGTTGGATGTAGTATTTTATATACCAGAGCTAAGTTTATGTATGTGGACAGGATTCTATCAATGTTTTCCATATCTAGTTGAGGAGCGTTGAGGTTTTTTTGAAGAACCTGGTCGTTGTTGATGCCACATGATGATGCTGGAGATGGTGCTTCCTCGTTTAAAAATGTTATAGCGAGCTAGCATGTCACTCTTGTCCCGCATTATGTGGTGTGTTTTTTCATGTGTGATGCTTGTTTGGAGAATAGATTCAGGTGCAGCCGTTAAGGCGACATTTTTATTGAGAAAAAAAAAAAAGAGAGAAACTACAAAAAAGAATACATTTTGTTGTTTAAGTTAGTTTTCTTTGTGTTTTTGTTTTATTTGAAAGAAAAGCAACATTTTTCTAAGAAAATTTGTAAATGCACTTCCGGTTTTTTTTTTTTCTGAAGAAAGATGAATGATACATTTGTGGTTTCCTTAAATACAAGATGCTTTTTTCTTGTACGGAAGAAGGGTAATTAAATGTTTGTTTGTTTCTAGAAAGATAAATGTTTGAACATGAACACAAAAGTTCTTGTAATAACAAAACGGTATTTAAAAAAAAGCCCTCGTTTTGTGAAAAATTGAAACAAAAATTTGAAGCAAACAGAAACGGAAATCTCATTCCGAGATGGTTTATAAAAGTGATTTAGAACACAAAAAAGTAAATAAGATAAAAGCTAAGTCACTTGAGCTTGTCTACTATCTAAAAAAAAGACTCCACGGATTTCTTAAACAGACAATTTTTACAAAAAGAGAAATTCTGCTTCAGAATCCCTTACTGTACCATTTCTCAAAATGTTTAACAACTAGGTTTTAAATTTAAAAAAAAAAAAAAAAAATAAAATAAAAAATTAAAATTTAGGATTAATAGCATAATCAAAAAATTAACTGTGTATTGTATAGATGGTCAGTAGCTACCTATGTGAAGTTGGCATCTTGCAATGCAAATTTTTTTTCAAACCTGCCTGGTTCGATTTCTCAAGGTTAGCCCAGGATAGCCCAAGATTCCACAATTTTTCCAAAAGATACAACAAAGAACATTTTTTCATATCAGAAACCAAAAAAAATTGTGATTTTTTTCCCTGTGAAAAAATCGTTATTTTTTTGACCGTGACTTGTTTGCCCAAGGTTAGTCCAGGGTAGTTCAAATTTTATTTTCGCTATACTACGCTTAGTTTAAAAATTATAGAAGCATTAGTTTTTATTCACCACAAAAAAAATAGTACTCATACACCCCAGTGACCTTTTTAATTTATAAATATAAATAAATAAATAATAGAAAAACGAAATCCACTGGTGTGGGCATTGAGCCTCAAATGTTATCTATATATTTGACTTAGAGTTTTTACTTGGTTGAATGTACTCGTAGTCCATATAACATTCTGTTAAGAAGCTAAAGTTGATTTGACTACAAAATACAAATATTTTTTCAAGTGTAAAAATCATTGATTTTTTGGTTTGCCATATAAGCACTTAGAAAAGCTACATTTTTCAAAAGTAACAACAATTAATGGTGTGTTAGGTGATTCCTTTTTCAGTCACAGAACTTTTTAGACCTTACTCAACTAACCTTGGTAATTCCAACAAATTACATCACCCTTAGTTAAAAAATGTTGACAAACTAAATTTTTTCAAATAAAAAAAAAATCAGTGTAAGATTTGTCCTATTTACACTTTTTCTCTTTTTACACTGAATAAAAAAAAATATTTTTTGTGATTTTTGGGCTATCCCATATTAGTGAAATGTTCTTAAAGAATGTCAAAAACTCTCAAATAATTATTAATATTAAAGGTAGAATTTTCATTTCCGAGCTGCGTACTGTTAAACAAAAAAGTATTTTAACTAGGCTTTAAGTTTCAAAATAAGCTCAAAATTGCCTTTAAAGATACGGATATTTGAAAAACCCCTACAAAATATTAATTTTTCTATCCCTTAAATTTTTCCGCTAGTATACATCAAGATTTTAAAACATTTTGACCTTTTTATAGCTCCGAAGATTTGTAAAAATACTGCCTTAAATGCTGCATTTTTTAAAGCTGTTGTTGTAGTTGTAGATAATAAAACATCATCTGCGCAATTTAACATAAAATAGGGTCGTAATAATATTTACTAGTACACAATAAAGTAAACAAAACTGCAAGTGATTTGAAGTTTTGTTTATTCATATTTTTTTTAGACTTTGAAATCACAATTCCATCCATATTGAGTCATTAATTTGGATTCGATTTGTTTCATTAAAATTAAGTACCATCCAGCCGTTTGATAACAAAAAGATTTGCTATTGCAAAAGGTTATCATCAATTCAAGTTAAACGAACTCCAGTATATTGTACAATTGAGCAGATACATACTTCTGTTTAAAGTCAAGAGATTTATTTATTCATATGAAAAAAAAAAATTATTCCATTTTTATGTTTTTTTATGTTCTTTTATTTTATTTCATTTTTTAGTGATATATTTTTTGTTCAATATCCATAGAACTAATCGTCATACAGTGGGGCATGTTCATTTTCAAAATCGTAGAAAAGCTAAATAAAAAAGAAATATTTTTTAATTGACAATGTTATTTTTGAATAAAAATCAAAGCTACGAATACAGAAGAAAAATGATTTGAACTTTCACGGGAAGTATTTTCCTACTTAAACAACTAAATGTACCAAAAATTATCAAATTTTTTTAACTGTTTCAATTTTTCTGTCAAATCAGAATCTTTTTTAAAATTATGAAATGACTTTCAGGACAGGATTGATTTAGTTCCAATATTTTTTAAACATTTGTCCCATTGTGTGCGCCTATTTCGTTTTACTCTTTTTATGAGCTATCACTGATAAGTAGTGATGGAAACTGCGCTATAAAAAGTGCATTGATAGTCATATTTAAAACAAATACAAGAAGAAAAAAATCCTAAGTGGATAGTAAAAATTTAGTTGGACATCGATTTGTCCATCGATTAGTCGCGGATGTTAATGGTCGATAACATGTTCTTTTCAAATAGATAACATATATTTTTTTTATAGTCGTTATTTTTCTTTTTTTCTGTTTTAAGTATTTAAACAATCACAGTAACATTTTATATAAATATTCATGGATGAATAGATAAAGGAGCTATCGATTACATTGTATTTTGTTGATGAGAAAGAATATATAAAAAAAAAAACAAAAAATTAACTTATCACGATGATTTATCTTTATATTCGAACAACACAGCAGTAGTTATTTAAAATCATTTCAAATATTTTGAGGAAAGAACAAATTTTTACTACTTCATTATCATATTTCTTGTATTTCGTGTTCGAATTAGACAAAATTATTATTATTTTGGTTTTTTTTTTTGTTAATTTAATTTATGAGTAACAGACACAGACAGCATATAATGCAGTGTAGGAGTTCATTATTATTCTCTCCTTATACTCATAATTTCCGTTTGTTTGATAAGTGTTTATTTTAAGATTTTTATCGAAAAATTTCGTATATAAAAATATCATACGAAGATGCCACTGAACATTTTTGAAAGCTAGTTTCATATGTTTTTTCAATGCATAAAATTATAATTTTTTTTAATTTATTTAATAGTTTCGATTTTAACGAGTTATCTATTGCCATTGTTAATTATGTTGACTCTATAATTGAATTTTTTATAGCAAAATCAATTATTAAAAATGTTTTTTTTAATTATTTTAATGCCACACGATATGTTTTATTTATAACTTAAGAGATTGGCAGATATGTTTTATTATCGTGTGAGCTGAAAAGCTTAGATTTAAATTGGTAAAAAGAAATAGAAAATTGAAGGTAGAAAAAAATTTGCTTAATTGATATTGTTTCAAAGTAGGTACTTATAAGGATTGGGGTCAAAATCCTGAAAACCGAAATTCCGAAAACCAAAAATCCCGCCAACCCGAAATCCCGCAAACTCAAAAACCCAAAATCCCGAAAACCCTGAATTCTAAAAACCCAAAATCCCGAAATCAAGAAAAATTATATAAAATAAAAAATTTGCGCAAATTTTTTATTTTATATAACTTTTCGGGATTTCGATTTCGAAAACAATCCTTATAAGTGTGAAATTAAGGTGTCAACCCGTAAAATTAATATTATGTAAGTGTATGATTCCGTTAATATCTCTTTTTTTACATGATTTCAAGTTCTTATTGTGCTTTCAGCAGTGTTTTGTTGTGATTGAGATAATTTGGAAAAATCGTTGAACTAAATTCAAAAGAATTATGAGTTTTAATATTTAACTTATAATAATTGTATGTTTAAAGTGTTATTTATTTGGTTTTAGTTTTGTGTTTCAGTTTAAATTTCAGTGAAACACAATTTTGAAGAGATTTTCACTTTTTCTGTTTTATTTTCGGGATTTTGGCCTTTCTGGATTTTGGGTTTTCGGGATTCTGGTTTTTCGGGATTCTGGGTTTTCGGAATTTTGGGTTTTCTGGATTTTGGGCTTTCTGGATTTTGGATGAAAAAAACAACAATTTTGATAATTATAAAATTACATTACATTTTTGTTGGGTTCAGAAATTGCTAACATCGCTTACTGCCGCACTGTTGTCCAAAATGACTTATCTGGTTGCAAAAATCATAACTTTTGAACGGATTGACGTAGCGGTACAGTTTTTTTTTTAATTTGAAGGAAATTTCCAGGGCTGTTACACCAATGAATTTCAAGAAAATTGTTTTACAGGGTGTTTAGGAATCATCTGCCGAAAACCGATTTTCTTAAAAAAAAAAATATTTAAATTAAAATTGATATGCCATTTTGTAGAAATCACTAATTCACATCTAAAAAAAGTTCAGGGGTCGAATCACCGCACACGATTACGATAATACGTTATCGTTTTGACTATTACTCTCTCTATTTAATTAGTAGAGAAAAATAGGGACACATAGCAACCATTCGTTAACGAACGTATGCCGTAGTTCGACCCCAGATTACACTTTTCCATGATATTACGATTATAGAGAATGCCAAAAAAGTTGGTCCCGGAAGTCCGTCTGTCTGTCTGTCTGTATAAGGATCTACAGCCTAAACGGATGGACCGATTGACTTCAAATTTGGTATGTAGCATTTTTTGGAGACCTTCCAGAGGGGTTTTTGGAATTAATTTTTTTGGGCCAAAAATAACGGTACTTGTCATACACCAATTTCAGTAAAGCTGTAATTGCTCAAAAACGGCTCCAACGATTTTGTTTAAATAATTCAAATGTAAGTTTGAAAACAAGGTCTATCTTCTAATGAAAAAATTTTTTTTGGAAAATCATTATTAACGGTACCTGCCATAGAACGGTTTTTTTTAAATCCGATATTCTCCGAAACGGCTTATTCGATTTCAACGAAACTTTTTTTGAAGAATGCCGTCAACTCTGTGAATACTACACGTAGTGCTATTGCTATTTTCGATTTTGAAATCTACTAATCTAAATTTAACTTAAAATTATTCTTCAAATCAACTAGGAATGAAAAAGCTACTTTTTCATCAAAGCGTGGTCTTATACTTGTTTCTAGTTTTTGGTAGAGTTAAGCGATGATCAAATTTGATGACCCGGATTTTCAGCCTTTTTTTCTTAGCAAGCACAGCCTTGGGACAGCTGAGGCAGAAATTTGGAAGAAATTTTAAAAAATGTATTTTGTTCGGCCAGGGTTTACCCTTTTGCTTTTTTTCGAAAATCCAAAAAAGCAGATATTTAACATTTGTATTCAAAACTTATTTTGATATCTTTTGGTCAAAAGATATTGGCTTCGCATTGGGAAAAAAAGAAAAAAATCTGGTTGGAAATATACTCGGGGTTCAGACCTCTAAGAAATTTTTAGTTGGATGGATTTGGGAGAAATTTTTTAAAATGCATTTTTTTTGGCAAGGGGTTCCCCTTGGATTTTTTCCGAAATATTAAAAAAAATAGATTTTTAAATCTTTAACCTAAATTCATATGCCTGTTAATTTTGAACCAATATCTTTTATTAAAAACCAATTTTGAGACCTTGGTCAAAAGATATAGGCTTCGGAATGTAGGAAAAAGAAAAGAAGAATATGTTTGGTTAGAAACCTCTAAGAAGAAAAGTTTTCAGTCACAAAAATAGCTTAAAAATATCTTTGTTTTGATGTTTCACTCGATGGAGTTAGAGGAAATTTAAAATGTATGTTTTTCGGCAAGGGATACCTCTTGGATTTTTTCAAAGTTCTTGAATTTTCGATTTTCTAAAAATTAAAATATCATAAAATTAAAATAGAAAAAAAAAATAGGTATTTCACCCAAAGGTACTCTTCGACCTTGTTCAAAAAATTCCATATGATTTTTTTTTTCAGCAAAATCGTAGGAGTTGTTTATTAAAAAATTAAAATTTTTTATAATTGGTATATTACAGTATTAATTCTTTTAGTTTGTTAATAAAAATTAAATATAATAGGCTTATTTATTATAGGCACCTCACACCTTGCAACTACCTCCTACAACTAATAAATACCGAGGATATGGTCCCTCAAAACCCAAAAACAAAAAAGACTACCCCCAAGCCCCAAATTAAACCGACCTGTAACACAAAACCATACGAGAAGTAGGTAAGTTTAAATTGATATTGAAAAAAATTCATACAATCTTTAAGTAACAACACAATTTAAAATTCTCTTATCTCTAAAAACACTGAGCTTTAATCGTTTATATACCAACTACAACAACAAATAAATCAAAACTCCCAACTAGGTACTAAAAAATTATTTGATTAATGAAAAATTAATCACAATAAATAAATGGCAAATGAAACAAACAAGTCCAATGAACTATGAGTGAAAACTCTACAAAATAAAATGAATTCATTCCCTGTATTATTAATTTTCAAGTTTCAACTTTCAACTCATATTAACAAACTCAAATCTCTACTCAATTCTCACTGAATTCCTCCTCAACTCAAAAAAACAACTCAAACAAAATACTGGTTTTTTATTTTTGTTAAACACTTTCAATGGATTTTTGAGTTTGTTTTGATTATTATTGCCACTTATGCTCAAACCAGTTTTGAATATAATATTTTTGTATCTTTTTTTCTTTAACTCTATATTTACAACAAGATTATAATGGAGTCAGAATCAGAGAATGGATAATGGATTTAATAAAGATTTAGGTACTTTGAAAACGTATGTTGTCGTGTATATGTGCTGATAGACGTCATTTGATATTATGTTTCTTTTAATATTCTTTTTCTCTTTTATCAACTTAAGTGGAAAACTTGCTTTTGAATAAGGATTATGCTAATCACATTTATAAGGTATATCTTATCGAATTTGTATATGATGATAAGTATTATATTCAATTAAGTATTATTTTTCTTATAGGTATTTTAACAATTTAAAAATTCAAATTTTTTGTATATAAATTGTCTAAAAAAGTATGTAAACTTCTCATATAAATGTTTATTAAAATTATTTTAAGTAAGTGGATGTTTAGTATGAATATCACACTATTGATACTAACCGGAATAGATTCTTGGCTTAGACTTATGAGAGGTTTTAATATAGCTTCACGAAATTGATAAATGTAATTAGAACGCATGTAGGACGGAGGGAAATAATTAGAAAATTGTGTTTTGAAGTTAAGAAAAATCTTAAGAACTTAACTTATGGTTATTGGGTTTTAGATTTTAGTTCAGGAAAATGTGGAATTTAACAAATTCGATATTTTAATCTGATAAAATGATATTTCCCATGGTTGGTTGATAGGTAGCTATCTTGCTTTACCGTTATTGTTATATTTAAATGAAATTTAAATAAAAAGGTGAGAAGAAACAAATAATTGTGGGCATTTGAGAAAGATGGCATAGGAAAGATATTAAAGTCGAAAAGATGCAGTTGTACCTAAAAAAAATAATTAAATAAGGTAAAAAATCAGAAAAAAGGAATATGATTCCAGATTTTAATGTTGAACATTAAGAGAAATTATATTCGCTATTACCTATAATTGAAAAAGGGTTAGGTTTTAGTAAGAATGGATAGCTTGAATAGAATTCAAGCTTTCCGTAAACCATGTTTACCTGACCCTTAGAATTTTTGTGTTTTTTTTTTTTTCCTTGACCCCACACAAATAGAGTTGTATTGTACTGGAAATGATGATGGAAAACGCATACTCCCAGATCTTCGGAAGGCTAGTGTTTTTCAAAAATAACCATAGTCAATTCAGCATTCAGCTTAAGAGTTAAAATGAAAACCTTTTAGAGGCAAAAAAAAGTCAGTATCGCAATATTCTGTCTGCCAGTAATTCTGTCTGTATGTCTGTCCGTCTGTCCGTCTGTCTCTATCTTGGGCTACAGGCCAAACCACTGAAGCGATTTGCTTAAAACTTAGTAGTTATGAGTTTTGAAAGATTCTCTAGAGGAAAATAGTTTTTTTTAGATCATTATTAACATGTCTTAAGAATACCTCTAACAATCTATATTTAAAAAAAACCCAAGTACTTTGGCACATAAGGTTCTATAATTTTAAAATATAAACAGAATTTTTTGAACCTTTCTTAACGGTACCTACCTGTAATATAACCGTTTTCCTCATTTCTGTTTTTGTTTTTTAAAAAAACAAAAACCACTCCAAGAATTTCTTCAAAACGCATGCCAAATTTTTTGATTGAAATAATTTCGAAAATGTATAAATTAAAAATTATAAAAAGAAACTACTCCAACAGTTCTTTCTTGTACAAGAAATCAAATATCATACCCTATCGTTTGGAGATTAAAAAAAAATTCAAAAGGTGTTTTCGCAATTTTAAAAACATATTTTAATCCATTTTTACATTTCATATAAAGTAAATGATAAAATTTAATTTAAATTATTCTTTTATGAATGCTATAAGAAACTTTTATATTAACATTATAAGAAACTTTAACAAACTATTAGAGCAAGAAGGTGCAACCCATTCCTGCACATTGAAGCTATAGAAATCACTATAGCTAAAAAAAAGAGCATTATTTTGAACTCTAAACCATAAAATAGGGTAATTTTTTTATATTCAATTTCAATTACCTAAGCAATAAAAAATTTAAAAAAAATTCAAAGTACGTCACTCCATTTTTGAAACTATATTTTTGCATCAAATATCATAAAAATAGGTAAATATTTCTTAAAGAAGGTGTGTTTTTTCATATAAGACCTCCTGATTCCATAATAATATTTTGAAGTTCTATAAGTGGAATGTTTTTGATCCTTAACAGTGACTCCTTCTTATTTGAATCTTTTATTACATAATTTTAAAACTTCACTGACTGTTGCCAAGGACCACTTTCGTAAAATTATTATTTTTATCTAACCCGATTTCCATGAACAACATATGGAATCATTTTGCTTTCCAATAAAATTGTTGATTCTCCCTTCAAATCTTCAAAGCAAAATCCCTTTACGTAAAAACCAAAAAAATATATCTATAAAAATATGTACCTCCTAATAAGAGCAATTTTGATGTCATTTTAATCATTGATATCTATAACCCATTATGTTTGTTAAATTTTGTATTTGAATTTCAATAAAAATACCATAACAAACATTTACCATATATTTACTTTTGTTGTAACAAATAAATCAGCACATCGACAAGCACATTATAATTAATTGTCTTCATAAATATAATGCAAGTCATCGTTCCTACCTTTTATGTCTCCCATTTTTAGTCTAAAAATATCATCCATATAATTTTCCTAAACATGTCGCTCTTATTAAAGGTACATGAGTGTGAATGAATGAATAAAATAGTTTTCTTATACTTATTTTATTTTTGATTTCTTAAATCAGAAGCTTGTTAATTTATAGACTTTTGAAGTTCATATGGCACGTGCCTTATTTCTTATAAAAATAAATCTTATATGGGATATAGCTACAGAAAAGCCTTTGGACCAAAAACAAGACACAAAACATCATTCATTCAAGAAGAAGGTACTTACTTACACTTTGGCTTAAAATAGAAATTGTAGTCGTGAGTTTTATGATGTTCAAGTTCAATACTCTAGAGGATTAGTAAGACAACAATTTCCTTTGAGGTTTAGTAAATTCATTCTCAAAATAAAATAAAATCATTTAATGTACCTAGCATCTTCTTGGTTTTAATCCTTTATGTATCTGTATCTTTATAGTATTGTTATAGAGAAGCCTGTATGCTTATCTAGCTTTTTTGCTTAAATCATAAATATCTAATTATAGCTACCTTTCAAATCAATTAAAAATTGCATATTTTTTTTAGTTAATTTTCTTTGCTTCTTATTGATTCCTTTTATGGTCTGAAATGATGAGTTAAGATGGATTATGTCCGAAGTTTATAGATACAATTTGTTTCAACAGCAATCTGAAAATTCAGTCTGTCTACTGCTATAAACATTTTGTTTACATCCAAACACTTAATTTCTACTCAATCTCGTCTCGATGTTGAAGGTC
Source organism: Episyrphus balteatus (assembly GCF_945859705.1). Taxonomy (NCBI): domain Eukaryota; kingdom Metazoa; phylum Arthropoda; class Insecta; order Diptera; family Syrphidae; genus Episyrphus; species Episyrphus balteatus. Next base: position 40,679,531 of record NC_079137.1, on the reverse strand, counting down.
TGAGAATCTATATAAAATACATTGTATAGAAGCGAATGAAGCTGGGTAGAGATATAAAAACATATAAAACCAGTTTAATCGATTTTTTAAATGACACCACGACAAGACTAAACAAAACATTACAACAATCAGTCAAACAGGTTAATTTTCAAAGAGAAAATAAAATTTCTCTTCAGCTTTTGTTTGAGTGGAAATAATTGTACTAGATTTTTTACTCATTTTATCGTATATTAGTGAGATTTTACTTTCAACAACAAGTTGCAGTATGAAATGGTTTTATCATACTCAAACATAACAACCAAAACAACCCTATTTTCAATTTTTATTTCTACTCTTCGACTTGTCGTTGGTTGGGGTGGATTTTTTCCGAAAATCCATTCCGAAATACAAAGTGCTTCCATACTTTTTGGTTATTGAATTTTGCAGTGCACCCTCGCTCGTTCGAACAGAAAAAGAAGATTCATATCGAATTAATTGAAAAGATAAAATCTAATGATTCATGCATGATAATCAAAAGTTCAATTCAATCAATTTTGTTATTATTAGGATTTATGAGAAATGCTCTTGTGAATAATTTAAGAGAATTATTTGTTTTTTTTTAATAAAAGATAAAAGATATTTATTTTTCTGGTTTCATCCAATTACCAAAAGCTACCTATTAAAATAGTTTCTAGAGAACTTTGAATACGTTATTGCAATTAAAATTTAATAATGTCGATTTTCAGTTATGGATGGGTAAGTTTAGAATTGAAAAATAAGATCTTTTTAGGCTTATTATAAGAAATAGTTCTTCGAGGGTCTGAGGACAGCGCTATAAGAAATACAATAGGAATCCGACTAATGGACGTTGGACCTATGTTATTCTTTCGGATATCGTGATGCAGATATGGAACTAAATTTTACAGGTGCAGGAGCAGGTAAGACCAATATCTGGAAGCAAATCGAATAAAGAGTTGTGCATCACAACAACAACAAAAAAAAAATACTTTAATGAAAAAGGGAACGGGTCGTTATTCTGTATTCCAAAATTCTGCCTTTGACCAAAATTCTGTATTTCAATTAAAAATGTATGAACATAATTCTGTTTTCCATTATTCTGCTTTTCTATTATTCTGTATTTCAAAATTCTGTAAATCCAAAATTCTGTTTTCAAAATTCTGGAAATCCATTATTCTGCTTTTTGGAATTCTGTATATTCCAATCCCATACATACTTGTCTTGCCTGTTGCCTTTTGGACAATTTGTATTTTAAATTAAGCCGTTTGGTAAAACGAAACTTAAGGATTTATGTTCTACATAAAACCTTATGTGACAGACAATAGGGAATAAGAGTTTATGTTCTACATAAATATTTAAGTTTCGTTTCAGACCTTACAAAAAGAGACAAAACCAAATAAAAAATTACAAAAAACAGATTCAGATTCTTAACTAAATATTACTATTTTGGTATTTAAGATATGTCATTCAAATTCAATGAAAAAAAGTGCAGAGTTTTGGAATACAGAATTTTGAAATCCAGAATTTTGTATTTATAGAATTTTAGAATACAGAATTTTGAATTTACAGAATTTTGGAATACCGAATTTTGGAATCCGAATTTTGGCACACACCTACAGAATTTCGACCTCAACCCAATGAAAAAGCTATGAAGTTATCGGAATGTAAAAATTCCGTACATTTCTGAAAAAACTAATCCAAGTATTATAAAAATCAAGCAGGTAACTCTAAAAAAATAAAAGGAAATTTCACTCATTCTTAGTGGACCCTTGGTTATTTCTTACCGTTAGATACCTGCCATACAGCGGTTTTTTATTTCTGTTTAAATTTGAACTAAAACACTCACAGTTTGGTAACTTTAATTAACCTACATATAAAAATATTGAAAAAATTTCAAAAATATCAATTTTGAATTTTCTTTTAATGTGATGTTTATTAAAATTTCTTCATGTTAAGGTATTGTACCTACCAATTTTTTTTTTGAAAAATATTTGCAAAAATATCAATTTTGAATTTAAAAAAAAAAAGAAAATATCAATATTTTTATCTATTTATGTATATTGAAAATTTTCATATTCGAAAAGTTAAGAAACTAGTCCAACACATTTCCAAAAAAATGTAAAAGCATGCATCGTTTAAAATTAATGATATGTAACTCTATTCGGCAACGAAAATAGGGCTTGAACCAAGCCAAGCCATACTTTTCTAAGGGATTTGTATGTGCTGATTTCACTGGCACGTCACTTTTTTGAAATTTTTTAATATTAACAGGTCAAAAACGTTAAATTTTTTATTGCAAAACTACTTATACAATTTCAGAAAGCCATATTTTATCGTCTTAAATATGTTTATTCTTTTAACAAAATTATTTTTTTCGAAAAGATATTTGAAATATAAATTTATGATATCTCAAAATCTTAGTGGTTAAGGTAACTTATGTTTTTTGAAGCAAATTTTTGGATTTGGATACAAAAAAAGCAAAATAATTCGGAAAGATATATTTTTTTAGACGAAATATCAAAAAGCATTTAATTCAAAATTAGTTTTTGAGACTCTATAACGAAAAAAGTGATGAGTAGAGGTCAAAAACTAGACGTGATGGAATAAATCTGTAAACAGTTTTGAATTCAGAACACTCAATTTCAATTAAAATCACCTAACAGAGTTCTTGCTCCCGGCTTTTTTTTTGTTTTTTTTTTGCCGATAAGTGTAATTTTTAAAATACATTAATATTTGTATTTTATTCTATAAGATGTTTTAACATTCTCAGTAACTTTTACCATAAGAACAAGAACTTGCGAGGTGCAATCCAGTTATGCATTTGATTTGGATCGCTTTTTTATCAGCGAATTGTTACAAAAACAAAAAATCGATTAAATAAAATAATTTGTGGTTGATATGTAGAAATATCAAAATAAAAAATTAATCGATATTAAGTTCTTACCGTTTTAAGAAAATATTCTTTTGTTATTTAAGTTTTATAGCAACATTTCCACTACATAAAACTAATATAAATAAATAGATTTCTCTGCAACACCGAAAAAGGAGTACTACACTTCAAATAATATGCAATTGATACCAACAACATGAAAGCAAACAATTTTTGAATAACAAGTACCTAGTACATATTAAATAGTTACCCATTGGCAGTGGATTGAAAATAGAAAGCAATGTAGTTACAAAATCATTTTATCAATATAAATTCAATTTTGTTAAATATTGTAATCTTTTTTTTATGTACACACTTGATAAAGTTAATCTGACCACTCTATTGGTTGCTTTGAATTCTGCTGCAATTCAATGGAAAACAATATATTCTGGAATGGGGTGTTTCATTTGTTATATAAACCTACAAATTGATATGATTCAGTCTACCTAAATGGTAGTTTTTATTGGAAAACATATTAAAAGCTGGATTTTACATAAATTGACAATGGTGTGTGGTTGCGATAAAATTAAAATCGTTTTAAAATTAAATGTGAATTTTTAAAAATTTTAATTCTTGTTAATAATTTAAACAAAACAAGAAATCCTTATCGAAATAGTTTCAACCTTTTTTATTTGTAATTCCCACAAAAAAAAAAAATAAAAATAATAAAATAAAAATCCTCTAATTTTTTTTTTTCATTTTAGGATTTTAAAAAAATTCTATTTTTAGAATTAAAACTAAAAGTTATTACTTTTTTTTTTTTGAATCCAAGAGTTTTAATGCCAGCTACAAAATTCCAAATAAAAAATGTTATTGTTCTCAAAATACATAGGAGTTGTGGCGTTGGTTGTGGTATGCCAGGTATTTTCTCATTAAATCTATTAGATTGCATTTTTATTCTTAAAAACCTATAAACACAAACTAGTTTATAGAAAAAAAATACCACAAATTTTTATTTCTTATTATATGGAAATCCACAAGATACCCTTCAGCTTTTATGACTTTCTATATAGAAAATTTAATAAAAACAAAAAACTAAAAAAAAAAATATGTTTTAAGAAAAAAATAAATTATCTAAATATTTTGGATTAATTTATAAATTCATTCAAATTTAACAGAGTTTATTTATTTTAAAAGTAAAAAGAAAAAAAAAAAAGAAAATTGAAAAATTTATAGAAAAACTAAGAATTTAAAAACTAAAAAAAATTTTAATTAAAAAAAAAAAACAAAAAATTGGTTTAGATTGGAAAAATAAATAAATAAAAACTAGATGTAGGGAAATTTTCAGAAAAAAAAAAAATAAGAAAAATTAAAATAAAAATAAAACAGAAAAATAAAATAAATTAAAACATAATTAAATAAAATAAAATATAATAAAAAAATAAAATAAAGTAAACTAAAATTTGATTAAATTAAAATGCTTGAAAAAAAAAAAAAAATACAAAAAATACAATAATAAAGTAAAACAATAAATAAGAAGGAAATCGTGTTTCCCATTTTCGTTTTATTGAACCAAATGATCAAAACCACAAAGTATATAAATAAAACACAAATTCCTCAAAGTCTGAAAAAATAAATCAAAATCATTTCGAATGCTGAAAAAAATTAATCCACATACGGAAAAAGTTCTATAGTATCTAGAAGAAGCAGCATGACATCTCTCAGAATTCAGACTGAATTACTCCAAAATGCATCTCACAAATATAACAGAAAATTAAGCAGATGATATTTCACAAAATACCAAAAAAAAATTGAGATACAAATTTACTCTCTCTAGCTCTCTCTCTCTCTCATCTCTGAAATGAGAACAAAAATAAAAAAAAAGATTCTATGAAAACAACATGAAAACATGATTATCTCTCTTCTCAAAAATCAAACATAAAAAAAATCCAAATTGAGAGAGTTGAAAAAAATAAAACCACCCAACAAAATTCTTCACTCATTCCATAGATACTTTAACAAATATTTTTGAGATACAAATTCGAAAAAAAAAACCCACAGAGAAAAAATCTCAAGAGTACGCATGTCAGCTACACTAGCGCCACAACCCTCCATAATGTTGAGTTTTCAAACTAAAATTTCAATCCCAATTTCATACAATTTTACTCAAGTTCGTGTGAATATCTTTTATAAAGAGAACAAAGTATCTCTCCATTATATTTTTCATTTCTATACGAAAAATCCATTGAACTATCTCCCATCCTACTCAATCGCCCGATATCAACCCTCTGCTAGCGCGAAAAAGAACCATTTTTACAAACTCTTGGTGAATTTTCCGAATCACATCAGTTCGAGTTCGAGCGTTGATCGTAAAGGACGTGTACTGTCTTCACGTTCGGTTATTAGAAAAAAAAAAACGGGTTTTATGTAGTAGTCTACCATACCTACTAGTTACAGTATAGTATCTGAGAGTTTCATTCAGTTTTTTGTATCTACCAAGAATTTAGGGAGTGATAGATAGATTTTTTTTTTTCATTTCCATTCCTTCCTTCATATAAAATTTTTTCCATCGACTTGTTATATTTTTTCGTCGTGAGTGTGGAAAATCTCAAATAAACGAAAAGATATAAAAAACCAAAAAAGTGAAATTATATATTTCCAAAAAGGAAACAAAAAGGATGTAGGCTATGTGATTATTCGAAATTCAAATTTTTGGCAAAAATGTGTAAAATTTTAAAATTTGATTTTTAAAATTCAAAATTCCCCCCTATAACAAAAAAAGATACAGTGACCAAGAAGTTAAAATGAAAGAAGTGTTAGAAAAATGAGTTCTTGTTTAAAGCCTCATCCTTGAGATAAAAAAAATAATAAAAAAAAAAAAAATTAAACAAACCTCCTTTTACCTAGGTTGTGTGAGTTTAATTTAAGATTTATATAATTTTTAAATTTTTTGGATTTAAAACAAAAAATTGTGAAAACTTAAAAAAAAAAAAATAAAAAAAAAAATGGAAATATCCTACCAATCGGTCGCGATAATAACTATCCTATTAGGACTTCGTGTCGCTACAATCTCAGCTAGCGATGGAGGAAGCATGTACGCTTCGATTACAGGTTCGCCAATTCTATCCGGTAATCATTGTTCCTGGGAATACAATGGAACCACATCAGTTACCTGCGAATTGCGAACGATCGAACGAACAGGATTAGATCTGCAAGGTGCAGATGGAGCTAATCAGCTGCTAATTAAATGCAGCGAATTGTACCTGTTTGAAAGTCAGTTGCCCCAAAATTCATTTGCAAGGCTTCAGACATTAGATGAGCTTAGGCTGGATGCCTGCAAGCTTTTACAATTGCCCAATAATGCCTTTGAAGGCTTGAGCGCTGTTAAAACATTGGCAGTCAATACAAAGAATGCCGATTGGGGACCAGCCAAAACACTGGAACTCTTTCCGGATTCTTTGATTGGTCTGAAACAATTGACCGAATTGGATTTAAGTGAGAATAATATTCGAGCTTTGCCAGCTGGATTTTTGTGTCCAGTGGGAAATCTACAGGTTTTGAATTTAACCAAAAATCGTATTCGATCGGCTGAAAATTTGGGCATTACCGATATGAATTGCAATGGTGGCAGTGAATTGCAAATATTGGATGCAAGTTTTAATGAATTGCGATCGATTTCGGAAAATTGGGGTATCTCGAGATTGAGAAGGTTACAACATCTTAATTTGCAACATAATAATATATCTGAATTATCTGGGGAAGCTTTGGCTGGATTGAGCTCCCTGAGAATTGTCAATTTGAGTAACAATCACTTGGAGACTTTACCTGAAGGGCTTTTTGCCGGCTCCAAGGAACTTCGTGAGATCCATTTGCAAAACAATGAATTGTATGAATTGCCAAAAGGATTGTTCCATCGTTTGGAACAGCTTTTGGTTGTGGATCTTTCGGGCAATCAATTGACGAGCAATCATGTGGATAATACCACTTTTGCCGGATTGATAAGATTGATAGTCTTAAATCTCGCCCACAATGCTTTAACAAGAATCGATTATCGAACTTTTAAGGAACTTTATTTCCTGCAAATTCTGAATCTTCGAAATAATTCGATTGGACATATTGAAGATAATGCATTTTTGCCACTTTACAACTTGCATACTCTGAATTTGGCTGAAAATCGACTTCACACTCTCGATGATAAGCTTTTCAATGGGCTCTATGTGTTATCGAAATTGACTTTGAATAATAATTTAATCAGTGTTATCGAACCGAGTGTGTTCAAAAATTGCTCTGATTTGAAGGAATTGGACTTGAGTTCGAATCAATTGAATGAAGTTCCAAGTGCATTGCAAGATTTGGCCATGTTGCGAACCCTTGATTTGGGTGAAAATCAAATACGAACTTTCGATAACAATAGTTTTAAAAATCTTCATCAACTTACCGGCTTGAGATTGATCGATAATCAAATTGGAAATATTACTGTGGGAATGTTTGCTGACTTACCACGCCTGAGTGTTCTGAATTTGGCTAAAAATCGTATCCAAAGCATTGAAAGAGGTTCGTTTGATAAAAATTTCGAATTGGAAGCAATCCGATTGGACCGGAATTTCCTCTCCGATATAAATGGTGTTTTTGCGACTTTGGTATCACTTCTCTGGTTAAATCTGTCAGAGAATCATTTAGTTTGGTTCGATTATGCATTCATCCCGAGCAATCTAAAATGGTTAGATGTCCATGGAAATTACATTGAAGCTTTGGGAAATTATTACAAACTCCAGGAGGAAATTCGTGTAAAAACACTCGATGCCAGTCATAATCGTATCACAGAAATCGGTCCAATGTCGGTTCCAAATACCATCGAACTAGTCTTCATCAATAACAACCTGATAAGCAATGTCCAACCAAATACATTTGTCGACAAAACCAATCTTGCCCGTGTGGATCTCTATGCGAATGCCCTAAATAAGTTGCAATTACAAACACTGCGTGTTGCTCCAGTTCCACCAACAAAACCCCTTCCCGAATTCTATTTGGGTGGTAATCCCTTCGAATGTGATTGCTCGATGGATTGGTTGCAACGCATCAACAATTTGACCACCCGCCAGCATCCGAGGGTAATGGATTTGCCCAACATTGAGTGCATCATGCCACATGCTCGTGGGGCGCCAGTTAGGCCATTGGCCACCCTCGATCAGACCGATTTTCTGTGTAAGTACGAATCGCATTGTTTTGCTTTGTGTCATTGTTGCGATTTTGATGCTTGTGATTGTGAAATGACTTGTCCGAACAATTGCACTTGCTATCATGACCAAATTTGGGCACAAAATGTTGTCGATTGTGGTGGCATGAAGAGTGTAGAGTTGCCTAGACGTGTCCCAATGGATTCAAGTATTGTGTATTTTGATGGAAATAATTTTCCAATTCTCGAGAGTCATTCGTTTGTTGGAAGGCGAAATCTTAAGCAGCTTTTTGTGAATGGCAGTCAAGTGGTGGGAATTCAGAATAGGACTTTTGAGGGGTTAATGAATTTGCAGATATTGCATTTGGAGGATAATAAATTGGAAATATTATTTGGATTTGAATTTGAACCTTTGACTAAATTGAAGGAGCTTTATCTTCAGAATAACCTGTTGACTCATATTGAAAATACAACTCTAGCTCCTTTAACCTCACTTCAAGTTCTAAGAATTGATGGAAATCGTCTTATCACGATTCCTATTTGGCAACTGCAACTGCCTCAGTTTAAGCAAATGAGAGCTTTGACACTTGGTAGGAATCAATGGACCTGTCGGTGTAAGTTCCTTCAAGAAATGACTGTCTATGTGGCTGACAATGCAGTGATTGTACAAGATTCTCAGGATATTTATTGCATTGCAGAAGGTGGTATCAAGAGAGAATTGGACTTTAATGCTACATCAGCATGCACCGATTACTTTGCAGGAGGCTCAATGCTTCAAAATGGTATTCCGAAACCTTACATTCCACTTTTGGCTGCTGCCTTGGCTTTGATATTCCTTCTTGTGGTTGTAATCGTCATATTTGTTTTCCGAGAGTCTCTCAGAATTTGGCTATTCTCTCATTATGGTGTACGAGTTTTTGGACCTCGATGTGAAGAATCTGAAAAATTATACGATGCTGTTCTCCTTCACTCAGCAAAAGACTCTGAATTTGTTGCAACTCATCTGGTCTCAGAGTTAGAAACTGGCCGTCCACCATTACGCGTCTGTCTACAGCATCGAGATCTCACTCATGATGCCACACATTATCAACTTCTTGAGGCCACAAGAGTTTCCCGGCGAGTTGTAATCCTTCTGTCCCGAAATTTCCTTCAAACTGAATGGTCAAGATGTGAATTGCGACGTGCCATACACGATGGTCTTCGAGGAAGACCTCACAAACTTGTCATCATCGAAGAACCAGAAGTTCTTTTCGAAGCTGAATCCGATATAGAACTCCTGCCATATCTCAAAACTACAGCAGTTCATCGAATTCGACGAAGTGATCGTCATTTCTGGGAAAAACTTCGCTATGCTCTGCCAGTTGAATTTCCCTATCGTGGCAATAACTACACCTTGGACCATAATCATGAACGAATCAAGCAGCCTGCCAGTCCTGGCATTCTCTATCGTCAGGCTCCACCACCAGCTTACTGTCCCGATGGTGAAGATCCCAACTATTCATCGGCAACAACTGCAACTCCTAGCCCACGGCCAAGTCGACGTGGGGCGCCAGGTGAATTAGCCTCCCACGCCAATACTCTCCACCATCCACACGCCCTCTATCAGCAGCATCAAAATCAAGCTTACAGCGGTCGTCCGCCATCGGAACACATTTACTCGAGCATCGATTCGGATTACTCAACGTTAGACAATGAGAATATGATGATGATGCCGCCACCATCGCCGCCACATCCTACTGCCAATAGTCTCCACCGGGTGATGCAACAACAACAACAGCATCACCAGCAACTTCATCATAATCCACAAGCTCAAACATGGCGGCCACAACAACAGGCACCACAGCATCATCATCATAAACAGTCATCGAGTAGTAGTTCCACTTCAACAATGCCCCATCAACAACAACAACAGCCCCAACAGTTACAACAACAACAACCCCAACAACAACAACAACAACAAATACAACAGCCAGGACAACAACAGGGTCAACATGTGCAAGCTTATTTGGTATAGGCTTTGGAAGAGTATCATCAACAGCGACAAACCACCGCTGGACGTGTGGCATACAACAATTTTAAACTAAACAGCTAAAAGTAGTGTTAATCTCCCCAACAACAGCCCTCTCATCAGCATCGCAGAAGCGCAGTCATATACATAATATAAATATATAGAATATAGTTGCAGTTTAGCAGCACACTAAAAACAAACAAAGAAAACAAAAAAAAAACTCACACACACTCTCGCTAACTTTCTATATATTTCTTCATATAAAAAAAATATGCTCTGACGTGTGCAAAAAAAAAATAATAAGAAAACTTCAAAAAAACAACAAAAAACACGTATGTAAATAGCTTTTTTTATTCAATGTAAGTTGTGTATATTTATTAAGAAAAAAACAAAAAAATATTTAGAATTTAAGAAAAAATTTTCTATTTAAAAAAAAAATTTTCTTTTTCAAATTTTTTGATGAGAAAAAAAAATGAATTTGAAAAAAGGACACACAATTCAAACCCAGTGATTAGTTAAATTTTGTTGATAAAAAAAAAACTATTTAGGCGTATAGGAAAATATTATCATCCTTAAATTAAAAACATACAAAATAATGTATTTAAAAAATTAAAACTGATTCGAAGTGTATCTTTAGCTGAACTAATGGTACTTTTGAAATTTTTAGTCTAAAACGATTTTAATTTAAAAAATTTCAATTTAAAAAATACCAAAGTTTTTATTTGAAAAATTAAATATTAAAATACTGCATACTCAAATCTTCTTAACTTTTCTAATTTTGTAATTTTTTACATTTTTATATTTTTTTTTGTTTATATTATTTTTACAACTTATTTAAAAATCCTTAAAAAAAAAATAAGAACAAAAAAAATAAACCAGATATTTCTCTGAATTAAAACTCACATCTTCTAAAAGCAAATTCCTTTCCTTTTACATGAACTTTTTTCGATACGATACCATTTCTTCTTAATTTTTTTTATATATTAGACAAAGACACTTCCATAAAAAATAATAAATACAAATTTCGCCATCTTGATTTCAAGATTTCAACCTCAACGAATAGCAGTTGTGTTTTTAGTAGAATTCGATAACTAGTCAGTAATAAAAACTAACTTATTGGAAACTACTTCACCTTTTGTTCTTCCAGTAGCAATTGGAAAAAAATTGAAACTATGGAACATCCTACAAAAAGAGCATTGAATCCTTTTCGTGAAAAAAAATTGCTTTAATATGCTAAGTTCCCACGAAAAATGTTTAAAAAAATTCTTGAAAATCTTTAAATATGGGAACCAACAAAGTTCAGAAGAACATTATTTGAAGTCTGTTACAGAAATAATTTTGCCAATACTTCAAAAAGCAATAGCTTTTCTGAATCTAAAAAATTCGAATTTATAAATTTACAATTTTGTAGAATCCCAATACAAAAATCTCATAAAACCTATTTTTACCGACTTCCAAAAAGTCATAACTTTGGACTGAGTGAACCAATTTTGATAATTCTTTTTGTATTGGAAAGTTGGTTAGGGAACTATTAGAAAAACCATAAAAGCCATTTAAGTTGGTTTTGTTTTTTGATAAAAATGATTATTACGAAGATATTTTTGAATGATTTTAACGTCTTATTTCTCTTATGTAAAGTGTAGGCAACCAACCACTGAACTTAATTTTTAGTTCAAAACAAAAAGTTGAAGGAGGTAATAGAAAAGTATTGTTTTATCTTTGAGGAAAAAAAAGCAAAACTTTAAATAAAGTTTCACTTAGGTATATTTGTTTGATTCTGAAAAATTAGTGCAGACAATGGTTCACAATTTTTCAATACAAATTTAATGAACTTTTTAATATTTCCAAACTGTTCGAATTAAAAAATTAATTTCCATCACTATTATTGCTACTTTTTGTAATATTGTTTTATCAATAATCTTGAATACATCGTTTGCAGTCAATTTTTAACAATTTGAAATTCTTTGACTTCTTTATAAAATTTTGAATTCAATAAGCTTTGAATTTATTCTTCTTCTTCTTCCTTTTTCTCGGCGCTGTTATGATCTCGATGTCGAGGGGATCATAACTATCCCACGTAACTGCTTCACACTAGTGATCCGCCTGTGGGGTTCGCCGGGTTGACCTCAGAAATCGGCGGCAAGCCTCCCGGTTTTGTATTGTTCCATTTCTAAGGCCAACTGAATGCTGGTGGTTTTGCATTTGCTTGTACCAGGAGTTTTTAGGCCTACCTTTCTTTCTATTTCGTGTTGGAACGTTGTATTTGAATTGTATAGCTTTGAATTTATTAAAACTGCAAAATGGAATTGAAATTCTGATGAATTTGCAAGCAAACTCTTTAGCGACAACATTTTTTGCAAGTTTTGGGTTTCTGGCCTAAAAGATTTGTTGATCAATTTAATGAGGTAACATCTTATTTTTGAGATTGCATAAACCTTAAATAATTAAGTGAAACAGATTAGTTTAGTATATTAAACTTTTAATTATCTACTTTTTGACAAAAGAAAATTCTACCTGTAGAAAAATTAAGAAAAAATCAAGGGAAACAAATAAAAAAAAAAACATCCAAAACGAGAGCCGATATTGAAAAAAGAACAACAAAGCTTTCAGGCTTAGAGTTTTTCTTACTGAAAAAAAAACCGAAGATTGATGTTTTGTCATGGTTGTGTATTTTCTAAACTTCGGCTCCTAAAATTTAGGTAAAGAAATCAGTTAGACCATTTTTATGGTATTAACTGTTTCGTCACTTTATCTTAGTTAAAGAAGTTTCAAATACTGACGTTTTTGAATGATGTCAAATCTGCTGTTTCTGTCTCTCTGAATAAACTTCGGAGAAATCAGTTATTGTTGTAAATTGACTGTTCTAATTTTTGTAAAAATATTTCAAAAAGATCAAATTTCGATGAATTTTGTTTAAAGAAACAAATTAAGTTCCAAACTATTTTCTTTCAATACCTTACTCAAATATCTTTAATTTCTTGCATTACAGAGTTTCATAAATGGTTATTCAGCAGAAAAGTTGAATCAACATCACCGAAATTTCTTAATAAAATGTCAGTTAAAGAGGTGTTATTTACTTATAACTTTATTTCTTAAAATCTTTAACCTTAAAAATCTTTTTTCCTGTTAATTCATGCCTTCAATTCCCTTAAAGTCTCTTAAATATTCATATAAATATATTGAAACAGATGTCATTTGCTTAACTACATTTCCAAAAAAAAAAAAATATTACTTAATCCTTAAACAACAAATAAAGGAAGAAAATGTCCAGCCCTCTGTTACACACTGACATTCATCAGAATAGAAGCTTATTTCCCTTTAATCTTAAATTTCCAAAGAACTCAACATCAAAAAACCCACCCACACCCTCTTTGAAATTACAAGAAGCAGCACTCGGCTCGACTATAAACTTTAAGTCCTTTTATTTTCTTCCTCCTTTTTTCTGTCTTTCTCGCTCTTTCTAGAGAATCTTGAATATATTTTTCCTACTATAAAATTAAATTAAAGGCATTGAAATTGTATATAAATACAAAAGAGTGTATATATACTTTGCAGAAGTTTCATCAAATTGCATTATAGTCCTTTTTGCTCCTTTCTATACTCTCCTTTCTCCATCAGTCAGTCATCTCCTTTCCTTCCAGTTAGAATGTAACATGATGGTTTTGTGAAGGAAAATTTTTGTTCGTTTTGTGGGTGAAATTGTTGTAGGTTACTTTTCCAAATTGCATCGATCGATAAATTATTTTGAAAACATATACTCAATTCTAGTATTTCAAATATATACCTACCTAATACATACATACATACACATATAAGTACAATAGAAAATTGCAATAACATAAAATTCTATTGTTGGTCTTGTTATTGCAGTTTTTGAAAACTCTAAAATCAATAGAGAAGACAGGAAAGAAGTCAGTTTTTTTTTTTAACACATAGGAGACAAAGATTTGTATTTGTCGTGTTCCTGTTTTTAAGGAGGACTTCTCTAGAAAAATATAGGTACCTACGAAAGCTCTTATATAAGGTACCTTAAAGATTTAAGAACTTCGTTGAGATGCTTCGACTAAAAATTTTTTGTCATTAAAATCTTAAAGTTCTCTTGTGTTGAGGATTTACTTTTATTAAGGCTCAGTTTTTCACTGCGAAATTAAAGCCAAAGCGAGATTAAAGTTGACTCACAAATAAGTTGACTTAATTTGTAATGATTTGGTCCTGAGTTCCAGTGTAGTAACTTTTTGGTTGAAATCGTTCAGAGGCTTTTGAGAGTTTTGTCAATCAGGAACTTTGATTAATTTCAAAAGGAAACTAATGCAGTTGCTTTGACTTCTGCAATATTACAAAAAAGTAAAACAAATTAGTAAGGCTTCACGCAGAAGAGCTAGAAAACTATTAAACATTCGTGAAGTGCGGCTAATTATACGATCTCTATTCCTTACATGGTTTGTTGATTCAGTTTTTATATAGTTAAAACTACAAATGTATCAATTTTAAAACTTTATACTGCTGGTCAGTTTAAACTCAAATAATAAACATTCGTGAAGTACGTTTTAGGATTATTTCACAGCTTTTCAAAGTTCGAAATCAAGCGTAAGCTCATGACTATAGTTAACAGAAAAATTATTTTTGACTAGGTTTTAGACTTTAATGATATACATTCGTGAAGTGCGGGTTTACAAAGATTGAGCTTTCAAGCTTCTTAGAATTTGAACTGAATGTGAAAACCTTCGCTATTATATAAAATACTATTGTTTGAAAATAGGACCGGATCTTAAAAAAAAAAAAAATTAAAAAATCCATACATTCGTGAAGTGCGTTTTAAGAATCAAGACTATTGCACAGCTAATTCAGACTCAAGAGTAAATTTGATGGATATTCCTAGTTAAGGAAAAACTTTTTTTTTCCAAAGAATTAAATTAGATACCTTCATTGACAAACATTCGTGAAGTGCGGCTAAAATAAAAACTCCACATTTGATGGTTCATCTTTTTGACTCAACGCTAAAGCGATGAATACACTAATAAAATTTTAGCAGTATAGACCTAGAACTTAAAAATGGCATAGGTACCTACATTCGTAAAGTGCGTTTCAAGAGTATTTCACTGATAAAATCAAAATTCGGAATAAAAATTAAACTGATGAGAATTCTCTGTGAGAGAAGTATATTTAATTCATTAATTGTGTCGAATTAGGCATTAAATTGGCTACCTTTAATGACCAGCATTCGTGAAGTGCAGTTTAAAATGTCTCAGTTTGGACAGTCACATTAAACTACCTTCTGGAAATTTATGGGCTTAAGGTAAGAATGCAATCGTCTTACTCCAGCTCAAAATTGCATTCATTCGTGAAGTTCGGTTTTGTACGATTCTCTCTACTTCTCAGTTTTTCTAAATTAACCAAAAATAATAAATATTCGTAAAGTATATAAATAGAATGAATACTTGTACTGGTTTATGAACTTAAAAGTAAGCAGAGGAATGACTAGATATTATCAGAAATGGATGTAACTACATCTACAGGTGTATGTATTATTTAAGAACTGTAATGCACCCCATTAAACCCTACACCTAAAGTATTAATTAAACATTTCGCTGCCCTATTTATACGTTATTTGTGTAATGTATCAATTGAATTTTGTTGTAAGATAAAATTTTACAAAATCAAATTCCAAAAAAATCATTACAAATTAAGTAACATTGTTCGAATTCCCATATCGAAAGATAAACTACTTTGTCTGCGAGTGTTGTTACAAAACTTACAAAATAGTATCTACAAGACATGGCACATATCCAGAGTACTGAATATAGAGTATTTTCTATGTGTTATCTTCTATTTTGCCCTCACTCGTACAATTAATTTCGATAGACTAAACAACTTTTAATTGGGTTTTTTCATTAGCAAAAGAACATTTTCCAAATTCGATATACTATACGATTTTTCTTTCATTCTTTTCTTTTGTTCCAAAAAAAAAAAAAAAATGCCGAACCAAATAGATAGTAGGATATAAATGTAGGTGGGTGTTTTTATTTTCTTTGTTTTTTTTTTTTCTGGATAGATAGAAGATACATTATTATAGATACTTTTTTGTACAGTTACAAATGAAATTTAGGACAAATTGAGAAACTTTACCACAACACAAAAGAGACAACAACCAAATTGACAAGACGTGCTGCTGATTACAATGAAATTCATTTGTGTGTTTTTTGGAGGGTGTTTTATTTGTTTTTATACAGATACAAATGTATCTTTTACATTATTTATTGTTTGTTGTTTGATGAGACAGTTTATGTGTCTTTCACTTTAGTTTTTTTTATCTCTTTAAAGTTTGATGAGTTAGTTGTTTTTTTTCTTATCAATTTTAAACATAACATTAACATTAGTAATTAAAGTGCAACAGCGAGCTGCTGAAGATACAGTATCTTTTGGTCCAATTTAGGTCATCTCATTTTCGGTCTATATCGTATATCAACCGCAGGCCTTCTTCCTACGCACCATCTGTAATAAAAAAAAAACTACAACAACTTTAGACAACTACTCACACACCTCTTCCGAACTCAAGTATAGTGTTTATAGTTAGGTAAATGAGGGAATATACAGGGTGTCCCAAAAGTAATGGTTCAAACGAAATATGCTGATAGGCCAACTTTAGGGCTCTCAGAATTTGGTAACTTGTTCATCCCAAATCTTTACGGTTTTCGATTTAATGCAGTTTTTGTAAATTTCGATAAATCCCGACTTTGCAACAGTATTTTGCTTCCTCCGCTCATAATTGATTTTTGTTTTTTACAATTCTTTCACTAAAACATTGCCTGATAATAAGAAATAATTAATTAATCCAAATATTTTTCATTTCATTCGCCATTTTGCTGCAAATTAATTAACAGTTCCATGTTTTATAAAAACTCAATTTGTTACTTTTATTTCAGAGCAACACCCTGAAAAAAATTTGTATGGTGTGACCCTGGTTTATTATTTTGAAAACTTGCCGTGTTAATGCAGATTTCAAAAATGTATAAAAGTTTCCAAAGTTAAAGTTAGAACTAAAGATATTACAATTTAAAAGCAACCAAACAGGGTCTTTCAGAGAAAAATAACAAAGAAAAATAAACAAATTTTGTCGACAGTTGTTTGTTTATTTCTTTTTGAATAAAAGCCTCTATTTTTGTTTGTTATTTTGCTCTGAAAACCTCTGTTTTCTTGCATTCAAATTGTAATATCTTTCGTTCTAATTTCATCTTTGGAAACTTTTATACATTTTTGAAATCTGCATATTAAAATGTAAAAAAAAAATGTAAAATGAATACACATATTTTTTAGGGTTTTCGCTCTGCAGTGTTCGTAAAATATTTCGTTAGGGACGATTAATTTTTTGCCCAGTTTGAAGAAATGGGTACACAAATCTTGAAAAATATCGATATTTTTACGTTTTTTCGGAATTTTTACTGTAGCTAGTATGTCAAAAATATATCGATTAATTGATAGCTCTTCTAAAATCGATTTCATTTAATGATGAATACCCTCCATCTTGCCTCCATATTTCAAAAATTAACTAAGGACAAATCTCAATATTTATCGATATTTCAGTATTTTTCCCCAAAGAGCTATAAACTAGTTTCACAAGAAATTTTTTATAGAAATTGTTCAAAGAATTTGACTTATGTTGAAGTTTCAACAAAACCTCACTTCCATTATAAAGTGATTTTTTTAAGAGAAAAACTTTAATTTTTCAGAATTAATATATAAAATGTTGAATTTATATCTACAAATACCCAGGTCATATTACTTCTCCCTTCACCCTTCCCGACCCTTAAATAAATATCATAAACGTTTGAAGTTTTAATAAAGGTTGAACAATATTATATTATAGATATCATTTGGTTTTAATAGTGAGAAAGGTGACTTGTATAACTTCTACCTTGAGGACAGGTTAAAATTGTCATATTTTAAAACGACACCCATCTTCAACTTAACTCACAAGCAGATGCAAAAATCAGAATGGTATATCAAATGTCAACAAAAAAAGTCTCTGTGTCATATTATACATTTTTTTTTTAATATTCAAAGACCCAGTCTTTGAGTCAACTTTAAACCAAAAATAAAAAAAAAAATGTAAAACCAATTGAAAATCATAACTCACACAATCTGCACAGTTTTTTTTTTTTTTTTTTGTTCAAAGTCCAACATGGATAACCGAAACCCCTTTGGCAGAAAAGTATCCATTACACATTATAAATCCCCTTTAAACCCTTTATGACAGTTTTTTTTTTCAGTATTTTGTTGTTGTTGTTTTTAAATCCCAATGTCCGTAAGAATGAAAACCAATAAGTTCATATTTAAGGTAAAGAAAAAGGAACTTGCTACCTGAGTTTGTTTTTTTAAAGGTACAGTAAAAAAAAAAACTGTAACAAGAAGAAAACACCAGGGAAAATAATTATGAAAGGTCATATTTTACTTAAGTGCACTTCACCCTCTAAACAATTTAATGAGCCATAGCTTTATGTTAAGGTATGTGTTTTTGTTCCTTTCGGTTTTAATGGTTGGTTCCCTTCTTTTCTTGTAACCGACCCTAATTTTGTTCCTTCTTTGTTATTTTTTTTTTTTTTTTTCATATTGTAATAATTCTGCATTCCCATATATTAAAGATTGTCCACTATTCAGGAAGTACGAGTATGTAGGTATTTTTTTTTTAAATCATGTGTCCTAAATCCTTGTATATACGGAAAATCGATAATCTTTCAAAAATTTGTATATCAAGGGTTTTGAATCCTCATAAGTGTGTATAAACTAGGTACATGTGACAGAAAAAAAAATAAAATAAAATAAAATAAAAAAAGAAACCGATAGGGGTAAATAAATTGTTTCCTTATTTTTGCTCATTAAAGTCTTAAAATTATATCCTTTACTTATATATACTTACATCGAGAATTTGTGTCCTTTTTTATCTTTTTTCCTGTACATTTTTTGTTCTTTTGTAATTTATTTATCTTTCTTTATTTCTTGTCAAATATTAAAAATAAAAAAAAAAAAAAATACTGTATGAAAGAAATATTCAAAGTTCCGTGCTACTAAATTAAAAATTTATAAAAATGCCTACTTAATAAAAAAAAAAATAAAACAAAAAAAAAAAAGAAAAAACAATTAAAATTTATTATCAAAATATAGACTGAGTGAGAAATTGTAAATATAATTTTAAATTAAATAAAAAATAATAGAAAAATAAAAAAAAAAATACATTTTAATAATTTTTTATTATGAAAAAAACTATTTCCATTTTTAACATTCTTGAACACAATTGTTTTTGTTTTTTTATTTTGTAATTTTTGTTAAATATTTTATAAATTTTATTTCACAACAAAGGTACTGGGTTGTATGATTGTTAAGGGCTCTTATAAATAATTTACTCTCTGAACTTCACTTCAACATTTTGTCTCATTTGTGGATACCATTAATCTCGCAATATTTACATTCTTGCTCTTCAAGGAGCCCCCACTATTTCATATCAGTTTGTGCACTGCCCTTTTATAAAAATTAAACAAAAAAAAAAAAAAAAAAAAAATAGATTCAAATACGATTTTAAAGACACACAAAAAAAATGTTTCAAAATATAAAAAATCAAGTCAAATCACAATCCCAAGCACATTGTACCTTCTATTTATTTTATTAAATTTAAAAATTTTATTCATTTAAATCTATTTAAATAAAAAAAAAATACTACAAAGAAAAATTAAAATTAAAAAAAAAAAAATAGTGTAAAACTCTCAATGCAATGCAGGAAACACAGGTAACCTGATTCTCTATTAAAAATTAATAATAAAAAAAAGAAAAAACAATTCAACTATGTAAAATAAAAAATAAAATTAAAAACAAATAATAAACAAAACTAAAACTTGTAATACCTACAACATAGTTATATTAAACAAAAACAAAACAAAAAATTGTATTTCAAAAAAAATATTTATATACACTTTCGAAACAAGATTAAAAAAAAAACTTAACAAAAAAATAAAACACTGAAAAAAAAAAATATATATTATATTAAAACAATTCTCACGTTTTACACGAATGCATTTATTCTAAACATCATCAACAACAACAAAATATTTTTGTCTAAATTCGTACAGATATAAAAACTAAAAACAAAAAAAAATTATTAAACAATTATAACACAGAAAAATAAGTATATTCATAAAAAAATGTAGCAAAAACACAATTAAAATTAAAACAACTGCAGCCATTTTGAATATTTATATAGAAAAAAAAAAAAAATAAGAAAATTGTAAAAAGATATAATTTATTAAAACAAAAAAATGATGATGTATATGTATGTATGTAATTGATTAAAAGAAAAAAAAAAATAATTAAAAGCAAACAAAAAAAAAAAATGCATAAATATGTATATAAAAAATGAATGGGAAAGAGAAATAAAAAAAAAAATATATTTGTGATATGTATTATAGTGTAGGTATTAAATAAATTGTAATATAAAACAAAAATAAAAAAAAAACTACTAAGTAAAACAAAACGCTATTATAATATGTTTACTATTATTATTATTAAAAAATTATTATTAATATTAATTATAAAAATGAAAAAAATGAAAATGGGAACTCATTGATGAAGGAAATCCAATATACTTAAAAGAAAAACCTAAAACTCGAAATAAAGTAATATTATTTCAAAATAATTAAAAAAATATAAATGTTTTTTCGTTTTAATTTTCTTCTTTATTTGGTTTTTGAATGTTTTGATGTTTTTATTTAGGAGGGAAGATTTATTTTGAGATATGATTAAATTTGAACGATGGGTAAGCTTTGAGGAATACAAAATGGAACTGGATAGAAGGAAGATTGGTTCTCTCAGTAAGTATTTAATAGAAAAAAAAATAATAAATTACACACTTGGGCCGCCTTTGGTTAGACTTAAAAGATCATATAAAATGTGAGTTTATAAGCAACAAATAGCAAATAGCAGCAATAGCAAATGGTCGTACCAAGTTTATAATATAAGAAAAAAAAAAAGAAATCGAATTTTAAAAAACGCTTGAAAATTAAACAGTTTGGTAAAAGACTTCCGTCTTTAATCAAATGGAAATGGACTTAAATTAAGATGAAAATCTTCTTAGTTTTATCTAATAATAAACTTAAATGAAATTTTTAAATTTTAACCTTTTTTTATTACATCAATTTCGTCATAACACACAACTTGCAGACAAAAAACCATAAAAATGTACATGTGGTATTTATAAGCATTGCTCGAGGCACATATTTCCATAAAAATCTCAAGCTTCAAGTTGCTTTTTCAAGCACTCCGATACAACCATTTTTAACAAAGATACTGTTTTTTTTTAATCCATATATAGTGGAACTGGAATAAACAAAAAAAAGAAACTATAAACAATTATTTCATGTCTTAAACCCTCCTTAAAAAGGCTTCAAAATAAAAATAGTAGTTTTTTTTCGTAATAAAATGAGCAATTAAAACGCCACCCAATACCAATTTCTGGTTTCTTTGAGATAGAAATATAAGGGGGTTCGAAAATATCCCAAATTAGATCCTCTAATCTAGATAAAGGTTTAGTGTCAAGGTTGTCTGAGAACTTAGCAGACCTCTTGGTTTAAGCTTTGACATTTGAAACAATTCAAATTAATTTCCTCTGAAGCACGTAAATACTTGAATTCACTCGAATTTAATGTGAATATCAAAAACTAGATTAAAAGCAATCCCTAGCAACACTTTTGATTGTGAAAAATTCTCAGAAGTGATGCAATATATATAACAGAGATATTTATCATGAGTTTCTGAGAATTTTTTTCTGATTACTTTTGGTGTATTGAAATATAGTAATAAAGTTAACTTTTGTAAAGGTAATTGTCTGTTATTTCTTTAAAGCAACAATTGAATAAAGTTTAAATTCGATTTATAAATTGATTGCATTTTACATTCAATTGAATCATAATATTCTGAGAGTAAAGTTTTTTTTCAACTTAAATTGAAAATGCTAAATAATTGAATCCGTGTTGAAACAAGTCCTATTAAGTAAGAGTTAAACAACTTATTCCATTGAAGGTTAATTATAACTTCATAATCCCAATGAATAGTATTTAAGTGCCGAAGTATATCCTAGAATACCTAGATGACACAAATATCGATTGTTTACAATAATTTAAAACATTTATTTACAAATACAAGGAATGGTACCTATTAATTTACTGATATGCATCACTCGCAAGTCCTTGAAATTTTTATCACTTCAGGTTTTTCCATTATTTTGATGATGATTCGGAAAAAATACACAAAAATCTGAGAGGGCCTCGTCTAGACAAATTTGATACATTTGTTTTTTAAAGGTCAAAATAAAAACAAGAATGAAATTTTTGGTAACAATTCAATATTTGTTTGAAATCATTGGAACTATTTTTTACCTGTTCAATGTTCACTGCAAAAAGTATAGTTTTGCCGTTCAAGGTTTTCCAAGCAGAGGGCTACATTTAGCTGCCGGGGCTCCAAGCAAGACTTAATTTTCGAGCTTTGATGTATAAAATAAGAATAAACAAAAAAAAGTACGTATACGCCATACTTCTTTTTTATTTGCAGGCCCTTATGTATAATTTGAATTTCGCTAAGATTATGCAAGTAATATTTTTTGGGGCCCTAAGCCAAGAAATAATATTTTCAAATTAACTCGAAAAATTTGGGCCATAGAGAAAAAATTATTAAGACAAAAGTTGTAGAAAAAAAATGTCTACAAGTTTTGATCAAAAATCCAAAATATTCGAGTAATTCAATGAAATTTCTTTTTCCTTCAATCCAAGATCGCGGCTTTGGCTCAAGCTCGATTTTACTGAAAAACTGATTTAATGCTCCCAGTGGCCTCCTCTACCATTATATGAAAAACAATTTCACGATTAAATTTTTTCCATTTGAAATGTTTGTTCCGACTATGGGTTAATAGACCAGTGCCAATAATTTTTGAAAATAAAAAAATTATTAGCAGCATAAGGGTGGTTAAAAAATTAAGGATAAATGGTATATGAAAGGGGAAAAATAAATTTCCCACAAACAAATTGGGGGAAAGGGGGTGGGTAGGCGAAAAAGTAGGGTGGATGTCAAAAATCGTGTTTTTTACGATTTCTGTCAAAAGTAGAACTCCTATCGAAAAAAGTCAAATGCAAAAGTTGTACATAATAAAAGTGTCTAAAACTTTTACTCGAACCATTTTTTTATATAACCTCAAAACCGA
Organism: Episyrphus balteatus; assembly: GCF_945859705.1. Taxonomy (NCBI): domain Eukaryota; kingdom Metazoa; phylum Arthropoda; class Insecta; order Diptera; family Syrphidae; genus Episyrphus; species Episyrphus balteatus. The sequence continues at coordinate 40,656,244 of NC_079137.1, read as the reverse complement.
AAAAATGTTTGATTTTTTAAAAGTTGGGAATGCAGTTATATAGATAAGAACCTTTTTTTAAGATTTAATTTGAAAAAATAGCCGATTTTTCAATCAAAAAAGTTACCTACCGAAAAAATTTTTTATTTTGAAATGTTTGGAATGCTTTTATTTAGATTAAAACTTTTTTTTTGTGGAAAAACTATAGGTACTTTTTTTTAAGAAAATATTGACAAAAGTTCAAAAAACAAGTAAACCATTTTTAATATCGATTTGTCCGTAAATGACAGTAATATTGGCGAGGAATAATTTTGCATAGAAACCAAATTATATTTTTTTAATTGCCTTCTTAATTTAAATCTAGCATTAGAATAGCTCTAATGTGCAAAATTTTTCAGATATTGAATTTTGAACGTCCAAAACACTATTTTTGTGATGGTTTGACATGGTAATATTTCAAAAACGTGATTTATTATTTTTATCTTTTACAAAAATGGTTGGATTTTAACAAAACTTGGTTAAAAATTATGTTCTTAAGTTTTTTGTCTATTTTTAATGTTTTTTGAGCAATGAGTAAATTTTTGGATTTTTGACGAATTTAATATGAAAAAAATAGCCTATTTTTCAATCAAAAAAGTTACCGAAAAAATTTTTGATTTTTGAAAAGTTTGGAATGCAGTTATTTAGATTAAAACCTGTTTTTTTTAAGATTGTGTGGAAAAACTATACTTTTGTTTTAGAAAATATTGACATCAGTTCAAAAAAACAAAAATTATTATGTACAACTTTTGCATTTGACTTTTTTCGATGGGCGGTCTACTTTTGACCCACCACTACTTTTTCGCCCACCCACCCCCTTTTCCCCAATTTGTTTGTGGGCAATTTATTTTTCAATTTTCATATACCATTTATTCTAAATTTTGTAACCACCCTTATGCTGCTAATATTTTTTTCAACTTTTGCCCTCTGAAAACCGGATTATCACTGGTCTATAATATCTGGTTGGTCAAAGCTACTTACGAAACTTTGGTCCGCAGATACCTGCCTACGAATGTAAGAACAAAAATTGGATTAAAACTTATCAAGAATTCAGGAACATACCTAATATAGGTAGGTACGGTTTTATGCATTGGTTGAAATTAAAGCACATTGTACCTACCTATAGATAAGTATCTAGTAAAATATCTCATCTTCTCATCATCATCACATAAAAAAAAAAAAAATCAAAAAATCAACAAATTAAAAAAAAAATTAATTAGAAATTATACACAAACTCACGGATATCTAATTTTATCCTTGTTTTTATTTATATAAAACAAACAATTAACAAAAAAAAAAAAAAACAAAAACACACGCAATCCACCGTGATAACACGCAACATATTATTATTTGCTGACGCGTCGCCATCGTCGTCGGTCGTGTCATAATCATCAAACATCAAAATAGACTCAAAAGCAATCAAAAAACACAAAATGCATGCATCCCCCACCAATTTTCTTCATTCCATCCATCAATGTCAAATCAATTTATAACCCACCTATACGACGGGCGACCCGTAAACTGGCCCCCAAACACAAATTGAAAAAAAAAAAAAAAAACAGATTGAAATACATTCGATTATTTTTATAGATACAATCCAATTATTTAACTCAAGTCTTTTTAATATTCACAAACATTCGTTATTTTCCCTGGAGTCGGTATATCGTCCTTCCTCTCTCATACTTATTTGAGTTTGGATTGATATTTTTGTAGTACACATATTGGAATATGTATATGAAATGTCAAAACGCAATTCAAAATTCAATCAATGATTTTCGGTGCACAGAGTATCTTCATTCGTCGAGCTATGTCCATCCGTCTCTATATTCCACATAATACTCAATCTGCCCACAATCCATATGCCACATAAATTATTTTATATTAAGTTTTTTTTAGAATATTTCCCATTCAACATATTAAACCAGGGAATCGACCAAGCATTTTCGGACATGCTGACATATAAATTCAAACAAAAAAAAAAGTGGGAACAAATTTATGAGGAGTTATAACCCTATCTAAAGGTTTATTTTATTTATGGGACGCCTTGATAGGCTTAGAATATTTTAATTTTCCTCGGAAAATCAGAATGAAAAACAAAAAATAAAAGTTTATAATATTAATTGTTTCTGTTTCTTGTTTTACAATCCACACATCAGCATCAATCTGGTAGAATTAAGATCTATACCGTGTGTAAGCTGTTTTGTAGTCTTTTGGAAAATGGGGGAGGTAGAGGCTCCAAAACCAATTAGAGTTGTGATTAAAAAATCTGAAAAAAATTATTTATGAATGACTTCGAAAATGAAGAAATAATGCTAAGCAGATGTGAGTTTGACAAGAAAAATTAGGCCAAACCAATAACAATCAACAATGCAACAGGATGGTGCGATGGAGTCTTAATTTTCACTAAGAAATAAAAAAAAAAAAAAAATATGCTTTTCAGCGAGGTCTTTGCGTATATCTTCAGCTAATTTTGTGTGAATTTATTGTAATGGTGTTTTCATTAAGTGTGATATCGAGAATTATGATGTTGAAATAGTTTCATGCATCCGCAATCCAAATGCATATATCGTTCGAGAAAATGATGATAAGAAAAATATAAGTCAGTATGTTCGATGGCGAGAGCGAAGGTCATCATCATCATCATCATAACAGCCTTTTTGGAATGCATATATAATGGAATAAATGCATTCTTTGTAATTTATTGTTTTTAAATTTCTAAGAATTTTTTTTTTTTGATAATGGATAAAGGGGTGGCTATTAATGTCAAGATTCATAGATTGGTGTTAATTAATGGGAATTAGAAATTATGAAAAACTTTGACAATCACACGATACTTATGATTTTTTGTGTGCATAGAAAATATTTTTTTAATGAATTTATTCAGACAATTGTTGTTGTTTAAGTTACAAATTTTAATCATTTCAAAATTCTTGGCATACCAAAAATTCTAGGAAACTTTGAAAAATATAAGTTCTGTCGACCATATAATCTTTCAAATAATTAGAGTTAATTCACTTAGAAGTGATCTAATGAATACTATAATGGTCCTGATACTTTAAAATGTTTTCGTTTTCACATGTCTTTAATTAAGAAAAATTCCTAGCCAATTCATTTGTATTGATTAAATCAAGCTTATGATTATTGAAGCATTATTTAAAATGCTACCAGGACCTCCTCTTACTGAACTTTAATATCTCAACACAGAAAAACCTTATAAAAAAAGTTTCTTAAAAATCTGAGTCGTAGCTGGCTCTTTGAGGGCCAAGTATCAAATATTTTTTGGGACTCCTTCTTTCCTATGACAAATTTTATGTTTTGATAGGTTATGCTTTTATAGTAGCAGATAGCAGTAGCATAAGGAGTGACGGCCGTAACGAATGTACCGATTAACATCAAACTTGGTATGTAGCGTTTTTTGTTGGGTCTATTCAAAGGGGTTTTTGGAACTAGTTTCATTTTATTACAAATAGCGGTACTTGATGTCATACACAAATTATTTTGAAGAAGTTTAGTTTTCTAAAAAACGGCCTCAACAATGCAAATATGTAGTTTCAAAACAAGGCCCTTATTGCAACAACCACTTTACTCTTTGCAAATTTGCAAAATACGAGTAATATTTTTCTGCAAAGTAAAAGTGCAAAGTGATTCACCAAAAATTAAAAGCCTTTGACTTTGCACTTCGCAATTTTTGATGTTTTTTTACAAAGTAAAAAGTAGGGGTGTTTCACTAACTTAAAATGGAACTTTGCTTGCAAAGTATAACAATGTAAATAGATTCAACTTCTTTCGGTTGTTAAAAAATTTGAGATTTTGTGTTTTAAATTATTTAACAACGATATCTTTTGAAATAATATTTTATTTGTATTCTATTTTTTAGTCATAGTTAAGTACTTATGATCATGCTTTGCTGCTATTCGTTTAAAGAAAAAAATAACACAATTTCTAATTGATTGCAATTGTTTTAAATTTTTTTAATTCAAATATCTTTAATGAATTATGAATTTTAAATCTCTCACGTAACTATTACTATAGATACTCTTCATCTTCAAAAAGTCGTTCAAGAAGATTAATTTTAAATTATAATTTAATATACCCGAACTTTACACGGCAATTTGCCAACCGCAAATTAAATTTTTTCCTTGCATATTATTGCAAAGTTTTGCAGATTTCAAATTGCCAAGTGCAAATTTTTTTGTTTGGTGCAACTAAACCATAGAATTCTTTGCAAATTAGCAAAACTTTGCGCCTTTCAGAAAAGTGCTTTGTGCTTTGCAGATTTGTGGTTGATGAAACAAAATTTGTAAAGAAGGAATGTTTGTTTTACCTTTCAAATTGCAGTTTGGTGAATCAAAATTTTTAAAGTTAAAGTTCAAAGTGGCAAAATGTAGTTGTAGCAATGGGGCCGAGGTCTATCTCTTAATTTTTTTTTTGAAAATCATTATTAACGGTAGATACATGCGATCGTTTATTTTTTAAATATAATTTTCTCCTAAATGACTCATTCAATATCAGGGGCGTGCACTCCCTTGGCGCAAGCGTGGCGGCGCCCCGGGGCCCCGACCGACCCTAGCTAGAAACTGTTAGCATAAATTGAGTTATGAAATAGATTAAAATATATTTGAATCACTTTGGATACAAGGAAGACAAATTATGTCATTCAGTGTATAATGTATAACACTGGTTAACAAAATTAAACTTTTTTTTTGTTGCCGAAACAAAAATATACTTTTCTGAAGGTTTTCGATGTGCTGAACTTGAATCTGAAGTCAAAAAAATTAATCAGCTCCCGTTTTTGAAATATTACCGTTAGAACATGCAGTACTTCGGACCTTATTCTTTTATATAAGGAAAATTTTTTGAGCATATTTAGAAACGGTTTTCATAAGTCCTATTTACCACCTTTTTAAATCTGTTTAAATCTTTCCGATATCTTTTTTACTGCCCGAGATATCCTCAGTTGTTTGGTATTTTTATAAATTTTATAACGTCATTATCGTCTTTATGATATATGAAGCCAAACCCACTTCCTTCAGTTTGAGATATCTCGGGCAATATAAAAGATATTGAAAAGATTTAAACAGGTGTCGAAAGATGGAAAACAGTTCTTATAGAAACCGTTACTAAATATGCTCAAACATTTTCTTTATACAAAAGAATAAGGCCCGAAGAATTAAAAAAAACGTATTTTTTCATTTTCTAACGGTAATATCTCAAAAACGGGAGCTGATTAGTTCTTTCTGACTTCGGATTCGAGTTCAGCACACCAAAAACCTTCAGAAAAGTATATTTTTGTTTCGGCAACAAAACCCTTGTAAACCAGTGTAATGCATTGGTAGCCAAAAGCCAAACAATATATATTGATTTAAAAAAAGGTTACCTCAGGGGCCCCAAAAAAATAAACTGCTTTTTTAAAAGAAAAATTATAATTTTATCTTAGGGCCCCAAAAAATATTAGTTGCAACCCAAAAAAGCAAAAAAAGCTTTGTTAATGGCATACCAAATATTACTTCAAGTTAATACGTTAGGGGCCCCAAAAGCCTTTTCTTCAGGGTGTCAAAAAAAAAATTAAATTAAAAAAAATGTTTTTTTTAAATTAAACTACATTTGTTGATGGATTACTAAATATTACTTTAGGAGTCCCAAAAAATATGAATCTGGGGCTCCAAAAATATTATATGAAGGGTCCCAACAAATAATTTTTCAGGAACCCCGTTAGTTGAGATGCAATCAAATATTAATTTGGGGGCCCCAAAATCTATTACTAAGGATAACAAAAATATTCATCAAATTTTTTGATGGCATGACAAATGTTATTTGAGGATGCTCAAAAGCTATCACTTCAGTGGTTCAAAACAATCAAATGGAAAATTAAATATCAATTCAGGGGCCCGAACATAAATACATCAGGGCCCAAAATAAAAACATCACGTTATTGGTGGCATTCCGAATATTACTTCAGAACAGAGGAACCAATACCTATTAATTCTTGGCTCCAAAAAAATTATATTATACATATTTTAGGGGCCTCTAGGCACTTAATTTTGAGGCCGGAAATATAATATATCAGGGGCCCCAAAAGAAATAAACTATGTTTGATGATGGAAAATCATCAATCAACTTCAGAACAGAGGCCCCAAGAACTATCAATTCTAAGCTAAAAAAATTTTATTTTAGGGGTCTCTAAATATTTAATTTTGGGGCCCCTAGTACAAGTATTTACTACTTTTATGATAGACTTTTTAAGTAAGTATAGCAAAGTGGATTACGAACATATTAAAACATTCAAATAAACCTAAAAATAAATAAGCCATACAAAAAAAAATGTATGGCGTATACGTACTTTTTTTTTGTATCTAAGGGGCCCCCAAATATTTAAGGGGCCCCAAAATTTAGTCTTGTCCCGGGGCCACATGACTAAACGTACGCCACTGTTCAATATCAACAAAATTTTGTATGCAACGCATTTACACTGATTGCAATTCAATTTGGTGTACTTACGTAATGGTTTTAGCGATTCAAACTAAACTGCATTTTTCTTTAAAAATTCGTATAAGGGAAATATGGTGTTACCCGTTTTTTGGTGATTTAATTTGGAAAAAAGTCAGTTATTTAATTTGTAACTTAATTTAAAAAAGACACAGTAGGTATCTGATATTAAAAACCTATTTATTTTATTTTTTCTATATTATCTCAGTAACTCATTTACTCAACTATTTAAAGAACCACAAAAGCAAGCAAGTTCATACGACCCAGGCATTTATTTATGTTCTTCTTTCTCCTGATTAATGAAAATCAAATGACTGCTACTATTTGTTCAAATTAAAAATCTACATGAAAAATAAAAATAAACAAAATGTTTTTAATGTTTTCATTTTTATTCATTTCGAATCAGGGGGCAATCCGAGAATAGATAAAGAGCAAAGATTATAGGTAATATATAAAAGACTCAACAACATCGTGTTTGAGAGAAAATTATTTTTATGACATTTTTTTCTTTCTATTAAAAAAAAAAAAAAAAACAACACAAAAAAAAAGTCTTAAAAAGGAAATAAAATCTAATAAAATCAACCACAACCAACGACCACCATCATAGGCGGATCCAGGGGGGGGGCACGGGGGCACGTGCCCCCCCCCCCCCAGAACTTAAAGTTCATACTTAAAGGAAATCAAACTATAAGAGTTTTAAAAATATATGAATAATAACAGAAAGAACTTGAGTGAAACTCTTGTCTATTTCTGGCTGAAAATACGAATTTTGTTGATTGTTGCATTCCTTTCCCATGAATAGCTCCACCTCACAAATAAATAACAGGCTATTTGTTGGGTACACACGAATTTTTTTTTCGATTTAAAAAAAAGTGAATTTTCAAAGTGATTTTGGTGAAAAATTTTGATATGGACATCGAATGACATTGAATGATATCAAAAAAATAATTGTATATGCAACTCTATTTTTTCATACAGAGGGGTCAAAAAATTTGCACTTTTTTCGTTGTTTTTTTTTAACATTAGTGTTTTTAAAATAGCGGAACACGTCACAAAATTGCATAAACTATATACACTCCGCTTCAACTGAATAAGCACACAAATTTTCAAAGGTATTTTTTCCATTTTTTCCTAAGATTGAGCTTTCATGTAACATTTGATGATGTTTACATTTAGCTTGCGATGTTGAGAAACCAAATCAGAAAGAATAATTCTTAAAGTACCGCTATTTTTTTTCGTGTTCTCTTGCAAAGCGTCCCATATGGAAAAATGCAGTTTTTTTTTGCGTCAACTGAATAGACACACGGTCTTTCAAGGTCAATATCTTCGTTGTTTATGAGAGTTTTGAGGTGTTTGGCATACCAAATCAAAGGTTGAAATGTTCTCAGTGAGATTTTGTCATTTAATTAAAATTTAAAAAAAAGTAGTAGATTAAAAGCTTTGAATACTGTCGACAGAGCTAAAATTAATTTGTTAACGGAACAAGTACTGACCGGGACTGCTATAGCTACCAAAATTGACCGGAGTTTTAGTGTGTTGCCTATTCGCACCTAAAAAATAAAAGTTCGTACAGGAAAAATATGAATTAAGGTAAAAAAACGGCAAAAATAGCAGTTAATCGACGAGAAATTTTGAGATCTGCCTCCAATTCATTTGACTCTGGGGCAAAAATCAAACAAAAAGCTGGTGTTTCTGCAAGTGTTTCAACACTCTGCAGAGTAATTAACAGCACGGATCATTTTAACCCATTAAAAGTCCAAAAGAAACAAACTTTAAACAAGCAACAAAAAGGTATTCGTTTAGAATTTTCTAGACTCCATATGAGCTTTAAAAATGAGTGACGCAAAGTGGTTTTTTTCATTTGAAAAAGGTCAATTTTGATGGCCCCGATGACTTCAATTATGAATCCATCAAAATTGACCTTTTTCAAATGAAAAAAACCACTTTGCGTCACTCATTTTTAAAGCTCATATGGAGTCTAGAAAATTCTAAACGAATACCTTTTTGTTGCTTATTTAAAGTTTGTTTCTTTTGGACTTTTAATGGGTTAAAATGATCCGTGCTGTTAATTACTCTGCAGAGTGTTGAAACACTTGCAGAAACACCAGCTTTTTGTTTGATTTTTGCCCCAGAGTCAAATGAATTGGAGGCAGATCTCAAAATTTCTCGTCGATTAACTGCTATTTTTGCCGTTTTTTTACCTTAATTCATATTTTTCCTGTACGAACTTTTATTTTTTAGGTGCGAATAGGCAACACACTAAAACTCCGGTCAATTTTGGTAGCTATAGCAGTCCCGGTCAGTACTTGTTCCGTTAACAAATTAATTTTAGCTCTGTCGACAGTATTCAAAGCTTTTAATCTACTACTTTTTTTTAAATTTTAATTAAATGACAAAATCTCACTGAGAACATTTCAACCTTTGATTTGGTATGCCAAACACCTCAAAACTCTCATAAACAACGAAGATATTGACCTTGAAAGACCGTGTGTCTATTCAGTTGACGCAAAAAAAAACTGCATTTTTCCATATGGGACGCTTTGCAAGAGAACACGAAAAAAAATAGCGGTACTTTAAGAATTATTCTTTCTGATTTGGTTTCTCAACATCGCAAGCTAAATGTAAACATCATCAAATGTTACATGAAAGCTCAATCTTAGGAAAAAATGGAAAAAATACCTTTGAAAATTTGTGTGCTTATTCAGTTGAAGCGGAGTGTATTATAGAACTGCTGGACATGTAGAACAAACTTGCATTTCAGAAGTTTGCCCAAGTTTGCACCCCGAAAATAAAGACCCCTTGAAAAAAACTCCTCAAAAGCGACCCTTACTTATAGGCTATTGATTATGTCATTTAGAAAGGAACTAAGACGTTCAAGGGTTTTTATTGCAGGAATCGTTCAATGGGCTATAAAAGAACATAAAACCGCTGAGTGCTATTAAATGAGAGGGTGGAAACTGAAGATAGGGGTGTAAAAGCCCCCTTTTTGGTTTTTTCAATATATCTCGTAAACCGAGCAAAATTTTAATATATTGCTCTCAAAACTTTTTGTAGAGAATTGAATTTCCTATAAGAATAATGTTTTCTAAAAATTGAAAAAAAAAATTTCCATACCAAAATAGTCGAAACAATCATAAAAAAAATATCAAAAAAATCGATTTTTTGAGTTTTTTTGCTTTTTTAGTTGTACATTTTTTTTGGGTTGAGATAGACATAAACATTGCTCCAAAGAAAAAAAGAAGATTAAATTTCCTTCAAAACCCTGTACTCACTAAATTTTTTCATTGAAAATTAACCGAAGTATGGCCATTTTAATCTATCTTTTTTTCGCATTTTTAGTTTTACTCAAGTAAAACAGAAACATTTGAGGGGAAAGTACGATAACTTAAGCACCAAGAACTGATAATGAGATTTTGTAGAGGGATTAAATACAATCATTGTTTACTATGGAAGGGGGGATCTATGTCCCCCCGTTTTGGCGGGAGGGGCAATTTTCTAAAAAAAATACTTAAAATAAAAAAAAATTATTAAAAAACAACGGCAACACTCACAGTTTTGATTGATACTTTTTCCAAAAGCTGGAATTATAAACTTAATATTAATTTTAAAATGAAGTTATTTTAATCAATTGTTTTTGAAATACCCGTTTTCAAAGTCAAAACTTGTGAAAAAAAAGTTTAAAAAGCACATTGAGTACAATTTTCACAAAGACTGTGGACTTCAATACGAAATTGATCGACAAAGTAAACTGCCTTAATTGATTTCTTATCAAATCATGAAAATCATAATATTCCTATGCCTTCTACTTTTTGAGAAAATTGAAAAATAGACAAAATACTTTCATTATTGGAATCACTCGTTTATTTCAAAAACAATTGATTAAAATAACTTCATTTTAAAATTAATATTAAGTTTATAATTCCAGCTTTTGGAAAAAGTATCAATCAAAACTGTGAGTGTTGCCGTTGTTTTTTAATAATTTTTTTTTATTTTAAGTATTTTTTTTAGAAAATTGCCCCTCCCGCCAAAACGGGGGGACATAGATCCCCCCTCCCATAGTAAACAATGATTGTATTTAATCCCTCTACAAAATCTCATTATCAGTTCTTGGTGCTTAAGTTATCGTACTTTCCCCTTAAATGTTTCTGTTTTACTTGAGTAAAACTAAAAATGCGAAAAAAAGATAGATTAAAATGGCCATACTTCGGTTAATTTTCAATGAAAAAATTTAGTGAGTACAGGGTTTTGAAGGAAATTTAATCTTCTTTTTTTCTTTGGAGCAATGTTTATGTCTATCTCAACCCAAAAAAAATGTACAACTAAAAAAGCAAAAAAACTCAAAAAATCGATTTTTTTGATATTTTTTTTATGATTGTTTCGACTATTTTGGTATGGAAATTTTTTTTTCAATTTTTAGAAAACATTATTCTTATAGGAAATTCAATTCTCTACAAAAAGTTTTGAGAGCAATATATTAAAATTTTGCTCGGTTTACGAGATATATTGAAAAAACCAAAAAGGGGGCTTTTACACCCCTATCTTTAGTTTCCACCCTCTCATTTAATAGCACTCCGCGGTTTTATGTTCTTTTATAACCCATTGAACGATTCCTGCAATAAAAACCCTTGAACGTCTTAGTTCCTTATTGCTCTGTTTTTTTCGACATAATCAATAGCCTATTATAGATTTTTATAAATATTATTTTATTGAGAAAATTTCTCCAGGGATACCTCTAAAAATATGTAAAAAAATAGTGTTCCAAATTTCAAAAAAATCGGTGCAGTAGTTTTGAAGTTATGAGGAGCACCGGCGTTGAAAACATTAGTTGTGGGGATAACGATTTAAAGTTTTGAACTCTGGACTAAAAGACTAAAACGTTCCTAAGGGTAGTATTAAAATACTTATAACTTGGTCAATTTGGCTCCAAGAGACCTACGATTTGAACACAATATTCTTGAGGTATAAAACAATTTAACCCCTTGTAGCCCCATGTGACATTTCTGTAACAAACCGAAAAAGATTGCATAAAAGCTCTACAAACTATTTTTTTTTTCTTTTGAAGCTTCTAATATTATAATCTTTAAGTATTGCTTTATCGAAATAGTACTTCAAATTTCTAATAAATAGCACCAATATTTTTTATTGACAGTTAATGTTGAAAGTTGGGCTTTTTTTTGAAAATAAGCAAATTTGTGTAAAAACTACGAAATTCAGAAAAAAAATAGTTTTTGTTAGTAAACCCCACGGGGTTTTATTTTTGTATTTTAGGAAAGTGCCTAAAAATTAATATTAGATAGTTTTTTGCTTGAATTTTTGCATTTTTATATAAAAATCAATTATTTAAACTTTTTTTTTACTCCCAAAATATCGAAATAACTAAGTAAATAATGACTTTATTGAATTTTTAAAAAATATGTTTTTTATTAAAGATAAAGGCCAATCGATTGACTTATTAATTTTTAAATTTACGACCTTGGGTTACAAAAGGTTAATGCAAATAAAAAAAAACAAAACTGGGTTTCCCGGCAAAAAAGTATGATTCAGTTTTTTTTGTTATTCTTAGGAACTTTAATATTTATTAGAATGAAGTCTTTAGTATTTGACTAAAAACTACTAGGTCATTAACTAATGGTATAATTATGTCCATAATATTGCAAAATTTTATACAAAATCAATTAAAAAACGTAAACATTATTTTTTCATCTTTAAAACTTAATTTCTCAAAAACTATTTGGTGAAACAACTTAAGTCAAAAAATTAAATAAAGAATTGTACGTGCATTTTCTGATTTTTTATATTTTTTTCTTCCGGCTAATCCAGGAGTAAGAGGGTTAGCACTTAAGTGGCTTTTACTGTAACAAGAAAATGAAATATAATAATAACTTTTTGGTCATTTGGTCCCTATTTGATGTGGGAAATGTGCCTAAATATTTTTGGCCAGGTTTTAGACCACTGTGGGTCGTTAAAATTTTCTGCTTGTTAGTCAGTCGTATGGTACTTCACTTTATTTCTAACTGTTATTGCTGTTTTTTTTGCCAATCCGTCCCTTGTGCCCCCCCCAGAAAAAAATCCTGGATCCGCCCCTGACCACCATCATCATCAACCAAAAAATGAGGAAAAGAAATATATTATTCAGAGATACAAATTTACGTGACAATGCAGGAACAGTGCCGTAGTTTGGTTTGGGTATAAATGGTGCATTGACTCCCACCGACACGCACGCACGCACGCCTCTCGGGAATATTACGTTGAGGCTCAAGAAAAAGTTCAGATAGTGCTAAGATTTGTTTTGTATTTATTTTGGACTCAATTTAAGTAGGGAAGAGTATCCATTCAATATAGGTATTGTATTGTTAGGTTCAAATTTCTTCACTAACTACGCCACTGGCTAAACGAACTCAAAAACCATTAATGCGAAGGTGGTTAAATTAATAATAAAAAACAATAAAAAATTAGGCCCATCGCGACTTGGTGGGTAGAAACATATGTACATTCTACAATAGCCTATAAAACAAAACCCATTAAACAAAAACATAGTCAAGCATATTTTATGAAGGTATCCAAACTTGCCAAAGCAAAAGTCTTCAAAAAAGGGCCAAAAACAAAACACATCAACTTTCGACTTTGGGGGCAAAAAAAAGTTTAGTCGCGGACTAAATCGATTGATGGCAAAGATAAGTGGGATATATTTAAGAACGAAAAAGTTAAACAAAACCAATTCGAAAGAAAACACAAGAAAAAAAGCCTTTAATTAGGTTTATGTTTATTTCCTTGAGTGTTTGAGTGAGTTTCCTGTGTGGTTTTTTTTTTTTTTTCTTATTCTCAATGGGAATTTGTTTTGTTTTTGGGAATATATTTAGAACATAAACTTTTTCTGGAATTTGTTCTTTTCTAATTTTACGATCTTAATTATTTTTGTTTTTGTATTTTTTTTAGTTAATGAGTAATAAAATTTTATTTTATTATCATGCGGTTGGTTGGAATATGTCATCGGGTGCAATAGACTGCGGTGATCCCATCCCTCTATACGTCGATATTATAAACTCTGGTCTATGCCTACACTTTATGTTAAATCAATTAGATGGTAGTTAAAATTTTTAATTGTTTAATATTTAATTTGGTTTATGTGTTTATGGGGAAATGAAAAGGAAATTAATTTTTTTTTATTATTATTTTGTATATTTTTTTATTGCATATTGATAACTGCACGTGCTATGTGTTTTTAATTTTTAATTGATAATGCCAGAGAACGCATTTTTAAACAAAAGCTTTTATAGTATCACGTTGATAAAATACAAACTAAACGTTGGCGCATGCATTAGTATGTCTGTTTGGGTTTTATTGGGCGCCATAATTTCAGAGTGGGAATTGTTCGAACTATACACTGAAAATAATAAATTTCGTAAAATTACGAAAATCGTTTCATACACTACATTTTCGTTGGCCCAACGAAACTTTCGTTGGCTCAACGAAAATATGTAATTTTTCGTAATATGAAAACCTTCATCAATTAATGAAAACGTTTCATACACTTTTTCTCCCTTTTTAGTGCCAAAAAATCCAATTCAATGAAAAGATTCATCAATTAACGAAAAATTTCATACTCATTTTAAAGAATAAAAATAAGAATTTTTTCCTTACTTTATCAAAGTTTTAATTAAGTAACGAAAAAATTCATTAACTTATGAAATTCAACATTAACTAACGAAAATCTTCATAAGCTTATGAAAATTCTTCATATACTAATGAAATATTACATTGGCTTATGAAAAAATACATCAGTTAACGAAAAAAATCGTTGCCTTACAAAAAAAAACGTGACTTGGGTGCATTTCTGTTTTAATGATAAAAAATTGAATCTTGCTTTATATAGTTCACATTAGGTTTTTGTTTAAAAATCTATGTAAGCTGAGCTGAATATAAAAAATATTTGCGTATTGACAAGGTGTCTCACGATAAGTCGGACTCATCAGTTGACTTAAGTGAGCTCCACCGGGTCGAAACGCCAATTTTTGGTTTGGACTATATTAAATTTAACAAGTCCAATAAAAAAATACAATTAATACAACGAAAAGTTTCGTTAGCTAACAAATATTTTTTCGTAATTTAATAAAAATGTTCATTAAATATACGAAAAAATTCGTTAGCTAACGAAAGTTCTTTCATAAATTAATCAAAAAATACATTGACTAACGAAATATATCACCGTGGTTAATTAAATTTAAGTTAATCGATGAAAAATTTCGTAAGTGATGTAAAAATTCATTAACTCTCGATCAAAAATTTTTATGAAAAATTTCATTAAAATACTAAAGTTTTCGTTGATTGATGAAGTTCTTCATTAACGTATGAAAGCCATTTCGTTGAGCCAATTAAATTTTTCATCGGCTGAAAATTAATTAAATTTTCGTTGGCTCAACGAATTTTTTCGTTGTATTTACGTAAGGATTTGGTTCAGTGTAGACATGCTAAAAAATCTTTAAGTTTTAATTATTTTGTTCTGTTAGTTTGTGAGAAAGAATTTTTACAGCTTAATGAATATCAAACAACTCAATATATATTTTACTAAATTCTCGTTTTGATTTCCGAATATACTGATAAACAGTATTACTTTAGAATCGAGTTTAGAATTAAGTTTAGGTATTCTTCTGCATTCTCCAAATACCATCAATGCAAACGGGACCAAACATTGACATAGGACATAGAGTTTTAAAAATAGGTACCAACATGGGAGACTTAAAACTATCATATTTTGATATTTTTAAGAATCTTTCAGGTACCCTTAATACTATCCTTTTGCGTTAAGCCGCATACAATAAACAATATTTTTCCATAATCAAATTAATCAAATCATGACAAATTCTTTAGAGATTGTGAATACCAACAAAATTATAAATATACTTATAATTATTTATAATTATTATTTTATTTGATTTCCAAAAATAAAATATGTATGTGGCGTGTGGGTGTGGTGGGTGAGAACAAACAATAGTTAATACTTTTGTCATCGTCACATTATTTTCCTAATTGGGAGCTGACATTTTGTTAACCAAATGCATGCCATAATATACAAAAAAAAAAAAAAAAAAACAATCATTCCGGAATTGACTGAGTTATTTGTTGAGATTGAGATCCATTTATGGAAACTATTTGTATATTCTCACATGTAATTTGAGGATTTATTGACAAAATAAATTCAAACGAATAATTTGTTTTTTTTTTTTGTGTTTGTTGAATTTATTTATTAATTTAAATAGGTTTGTTGTTTTTTTTTGTTCAAGAATTTTTATTGTTTTTTATCGATGTGTTTTATATTATTATTATTATTATTTGAAAATTATGCATAAAATTGTGTTGGATTTGCTTTTATTTTTTTTTTTTGTTAAGATGATTTTATATGATACGCTATCGTCATGTTATTTTATTCATTAATGGTTCATTTTGAATGGAATCAAACAAAAAAAATAAAATGATTAGGCTTTACCTATAATTTAATTTAATGGGTGTGTGAAACTAATCTTTAATTAATTTTAAAATATAAAATTTATGCAGTTTTTTTTTTAAGTAGATGCTTTACTTTTATTAACATTTAAATACATTTTTTTTTAAAGCGATTAAATTAATTTAAAATATTTTTGTTTTTTTTGGCAGCAAATTTTGTTATATTAAAATAAAGTGTAAATATACTTTAACATTTTACGAATACATGAATTTAAACCTAAATTTAGTATTAAAATACACACGTAATTTATGTATATTGTGTATGAAAAAATATATAATGGAAATAATAATTGAAATTAGAGCTTATTTTGCCAAGCATTAGTTTTTTGTTACATAAAATTAGTAAGCACAATGTTTATTGTTAAAAAGATGAGGATTGTTCCTATAAAAAAAAATAAATGATTTCAATAATTTTTTTTTTTTTTTTTCATAAAAAAATTTATTTTTTATTATATTTTATTTTTATTTATTTTGTTATTGATTATTGTTTTCATTTCAACAAAATTCAACATTTCAACAACTTAAAAAGCGTTCAAAATTTAATAACCTACGTACACATACATATATATATAAAACACTGTTAATAAATGACAGGAAATGTAATTTAGATTTAGATGTTAAAGGAAATGAAGACCGAAAAATCAGTACAAATAATGAGAGAATAGAGTCCAAAGTACTAAGATATGTTTCTTTAAATTAAAAAATATTCTTTTATGAATTTTTAAAAAGAAATACTCCTATATTATTTTAATTAACTGTTAACATGAGAGCAAGTACATGCGACCCAATCGTGCATTTTATTTAATTGGTTTTGAAGCAACATAAGGAACCTACACAAATTAATAAAACAAAATGATGTGCCATTAAAAAAAACATTTATCGATAATAATTAAAAACAACAAATCAAAAACATTTTGAAATTTTTTGAAAAATTCATAAATTACACTGGCCAACAATTTTCAACTTTTTAAAATTTTCTAGAAAGATTTATATTAAATTTTATAGATTTGGGTTCAGTAAGCTCAAAATATTGGTTTCTTTCTAGCAACTCTAGTTTTTGAAATATTTATTTTTTTATACTTGGGGAAATACACAAAAAAAAAAAATTGATAATAACAGCTATCAAATTAACATTTTTGTGTGACAAAAGTAGTCCAACAATTAAAATATCAATTTTGATATTTTATCATATCATTTTGACATTTTTTAAAATTTCAATTTGACAATTAAAATATCAATGTTGACTAGATTTTACGTTTCAGTTTATTATAATGAAACCTATTTCTTTCTTTTTCTTTTTTATTATTTTAAGTAGGTACCTATTTTCTTTCTTTTTTCAAAACAATACTGAAAATGAATATTATTTACAAAATAGTGGTGATACTATTTTTTCTATTATAGATGATATAATTGTTTTGTTATTTTCTCCCAAACTATGTGAAGTAAAATGTTATTGCCGATCAAATTTTTTCAGTACATCTAACATTTTACTTCTAAAAAACACAAAGCGCCTTTAAATTAGTACACATTAAGAATTTTTTATTTAATATTTTCAATTATTTGGAATGAGAAATTGATATGAAAAAATGATAAAAAAAAAATATCAAAAAAAAATTTCAAAAATGTGACCTTTAAATATCATCATAAAACACATTTTATAGAGCATTTTTGGCTGATATTTAAAAAATGTTAATTTGATATTTTAAAAATGTTAAATTGATTTTGGTTTCTTTTTGAAGTGAAAACTTCTTTAGTATCGTAGTGATTTGAAACAAGATGAAACGAAAACGCGACACGACTTCAACTTGTTATAACTTTTTTGTTTTAATAGATAGATGTATGAAATTTGTACATACTGTAGATAGGTAATTCAATAAATTACAATTGTACAAAATTTCAATTAATTTCGTATTCAAAATTCGGAGATAACGGTAAAAAGATATTCTTTTCCAACACACGTTATATCTTTTGATCTAGTGCACATACAAATTTGATTTAACTTTAATACGCATGCTAATAACATAACCTTTTATTTGATATACCACACATAACGTTACGTGCTCTACAAGTTACACAATCTTAAATTGAAAAAAATTTAAAAATACCTCAAAACACCTGTGGAGATCTGTTGGCGATGACCAGCTACTAGTGTAGGAAGTACCGTAATCTCAGTCTGGAAATTCGACATGGTTGACTTTAAAAAACTCTAACTTCTCTTGTAGACATCTTTGAAATAAGATTTATACATCATTATACAAGGTGAAACAATAAGCTTTCACATGGTATACAATTTTTTATAGGTTTTCAAACAAAAAAATTGATTTAATAACATGAGAACATAAAAATAAATATTTTTTTGCTTTTTTTTATGAAATTTCATCGAGTTTAAAAAATTCTAGCTCTTTTTGTAGATGTGTCATAGGTCTGATCGATATATATATTTTGAGCTAAGACAAAAAGCTTTCAGATGATATAAAATTTATATAGGTTGTCATATCAAAAACATGGATTTGAAGGTGATAGAATAAAAATAGGTAGATTTTTTCTATTTTTTTTTTTTTTCAAGAAAAATGATTTTTTAAGGTTTCACTTCTACCACGTGTTAATCGCACACATGATATTTTTTTTCGGTGTATTCATACTAATTTTAAAGTTTTTCTTATTTTGACCGTTTATTAAAATTTTCCAAAAAAAAATGTATATTAAATTCAATGTATTGGGGGTCAGTAAATCTAAAAATCACATTTATTTTTTTCTAGGAGCTCTATTTTTTGAAATATTTTAGTTTTCCACATTTTTGGGGATAATTTTGTACTTATTTTAAAGTTCTGCTTATTTTAACTGTTTGCTAACATTTTCCTAATGCGTTTGGGTTCACTAAGCCTAAAAATCACACTGGTTGCTTTCTAGGAGCTCTATTTTTTAGATATCTTAATTTTTCACATTTTGGGGGTAATTTCATACTTTTTTTTTTTTTTTGATTTTATTATTATGTACAAGCGTACCTATTTAAAGTTTTGTTGAAAAAAATTGGTTTAGTTAGTAAAATAGAAATTAAAACAAAAAAAAAATTGTATGAATTTCTATGCCTTTTCATGTATGAATAATTTAAAAACTAGAGCTGCTAGAAAAAAAAACTAATGTTATTTTTGAAACCAGCAACCTAAATTTAGTAAAAAATGATAAACAACCGACGGTCTAGAAAATTTTTGTGTGTTGGGCAGTGTTATTTTATTTTTTTTTTTTTTTAATGTTTTATTAGTTTTAACATTAATTTTGTATCAAAGCCGTGAAAGCCTTTTTGAAAATCAAAAAGGATAAAACTTAAAAAAAAAAAATACTTTTGAGAATTCAATGTAATAATCATGTGGATTGTGGATTTCATTTCACTGGAAAGCTGTGTCATTTTTCTTTAACATGGTAAGGTACAACATCTACGAGAGTTATCAATATCAGATAAATGTCAATCATTTAATACAAATTTAAAATAACGAACGACAAAAAAACGAACGTATATTTTATCTTCCCAGAATTACTTACACAATTAATGGTGGATGTTTGAGAAACTCACGTGTTTTTATATGCCTATGTACGTGAATTCGGAAAAAGATTATTGAGCCAACCAGATAATCAATGTTTTTGACATATAATGTCAAAAAAAAAAGTTTTGCAAATACCTATTCATTCCATTTTGATAAAAAAGTAATATTAATTTAATATCTATATGCAATAATTTGAAACTTTTAAATTTAATCACAAAAATAAGTTAAAACTAAATTAAGACCCTATTTTTGTATTATTATTGAGGTCAATTTTTTTTCATTTAAAACACCAAAATAAATATATTAATTTTTGTTTGCTCTAAAGTGGTAGTATCACTTTAAAAGTAACACCTTCATTTTATATTTGTGCCTCAATGATATAAAATACGAATAATAAGATATTTTGAGTTAAAAACTTGTGAAATTGCCTTTCTTTTGAACCATTCTTTGTTTTACTTTATCAAAATTAGTTCAGAGACCAAAATTGAAAAAAATAAAATAATAACAAATAAATAAATCGATTTGGATATAATAACACAAAACTGGTAACAAACGCATTTCATATCTGCATAGGCAAACGCATATTACCCAAAAAAAACTACCTCCAAACACCAACACCAACATCTGGCCACATTGATGTCCGGTATGACCATAACATCAAAAGCTTTTAATCCGTTTGCCATCGTAATAATCTTTGTGGGCCAGCGCAGCAGTCCAGTGCGAGTTTGGCAAAAGCAAATTCAATTCCATTTCACTACTCTTATGTTCATGCTCCTTTGAATCTCTGTCGGATTTTAAATAATTTTGCGCCCTAAAAGTAATATTGAGTGCTTGTATTGAAATTTGTAAATAAGATAGTAGGGAATTAAGAATTATTCTGTTTTATTCCATTAAGATTGTCATTTAAAAGCAAGTTAGAAAAATGGTCACTGTGGTGTATGAGTAACATCTTTTTTTTTAAACAAATTTTTGTGAATTAATGATTTCAGATGAGTTTAAAAGACCATTTCATTTTTCCTACTTAACTTTGTTCATAACTTTGATTCAAATTGATAAAATTCTACTTATCCTTGTAAAACAAAAACATAAAAAGTTTAACACTTATACATTTTTTTTACAAAATGATACCATTGATTTGACGCAAATTTTTTTTGGCCTTCCTTTCGTTGATCACTTTTTCAAATCCAACACACACCCAAACATCATGACAAATTTCCTTTATGCATATATGTATGCAACAACATCATGGACTGTGGTCAGAATCGTATAACATTAATTACAACGAATCGAATTTGTTACTCACCTGACCGACAGGATATGAAATGATTATGGCAACATATAACCAGGGCGAATATATCTCCATATATTGAGGTTGAATTTGCTTTGGTAAATATTTATGAATACAATTGGCAGTACCATTATAGTGTAGCATAGCCTAGCTGAAGTAATATTAGCCAAAAGTGAAGTAATCAGAATTAAAAAAAATTGAATTGATATGTGACATATCCATATGGTAGGTAGGACTTTTTTGTTATTTTATTAAAAAAAAAAATATTGTGGGTTTAAATAAAATAAAGTTTACAGGTGCAAAAAAGTTATTTTTTTAATCGATAAAAATGTAGGACGTAAACGTAAACTCCGGGATGTGGTTTTTAGTATTTAAAATATCCAATGTTATAAATTTTTTTTTAAATTAATTTTGTTTTATTAATAAAAATAATATATTTTCGATGATTATTGAATCAAGCAATTGAGTGCATTTGGTTGAACCAGCCTATAGATGGCGGAAAAAATATAAATTAAATTAAATACATATTTGTTAAAACAATTATTTTTTCGAGGGAGTTTAAACCACAGCTATATAATATATAACTAAAAACTAGTTTTTAAGAATTTAAAGAAAGTGACAAAAATTTATTTATTTTGTTCTTAACTTACTAATAAAAACCTTAAAACATTACATAACTATCAAACTAATATTTATATACACTTACCAATAAGAATAGGTATTACTTGCCCACAAACGCTTAATCAAAAACGCTTAACTAAGTGTTAAAAAAAGTAGAAAAAAAAAAATACTTAAAAAAAACTTTATTTACCACAAAAACTTTTGGAAGTAATGGCTTCATTTATCAGTTTTTTTTTTCAAATAAAAATATCAAATGAAATATGAAAGCTTAAAACAAGTTATATACGTTTGCTAAATATTTTCAAAATTGGTTTTGGGATTTACAGATGTTTGAATCTGAAAAATGAAAGATCAATTTTTTTTCCAAACAAATTTTTATAAATTATTAGTTGCAAATTAATGACTGGAGTAGTAGGTACCTTTTAAATGAAACAATTATTTGTTTCTCCTAAATTCAGCAGTTTTTTTTTAATACCTATGGTTTTTGGATTTTTTAACTAATTTCATTAAAACTGTTTTCTACGTTTGATGTCTGTAAAAAATCAGTGATCACATATTTTTTTTTTTACACCGGAGCAGTTTGCATTTGATTAGCGGTTGTAGTTCCACATCCGAGGAATATGAGTATAAGTCCATTCGGAGGCAGATCGCAGATATCTTTTTTAGTTTACAAATATGAATTTAAAGTGAACAGCCCTATGCATTTAGGTATAATAAATTACAAATTTATTTTTTTTTTCAGTTTTTTTGGAAAAAAAATCAAGGAGTACCACCCCTTGTCGAAAAAATGCTATTTAAAAGAATTCTTCCAAATTCATCGAGTGAAACATCAAAAGAAAGGTCTCCTTAAGCTATATTCATAACTGAAAATAAAAAGTTTCGTGGACACGGTGGACAGGAAGCATCGATAGGTTGCACAAAAATGTCGACAAAAACTGCAAGTTGGGTTGTATTTGTTGATGATTATACGTGCAAAATCCGTTGGAATTGAAATCCTAGCTGCTCCTTGTCAAAAGTTATTCATATTTTTGTATTTCTAATCGGTACAATTTGGAATAAAAAGTTCTTAGGCGACAAGAATTGATAAATGTATTTTGTAGAAGAGTTTAATACAATAATTTTTTACTACGGGAGGGGGGGTCCATCTCCCCCAGTTTAGTCGAGAGGGGCAATTTTTTTAAATATCACGTTAAATACAAAAAAAATTAATAAAAAACAACGGCAACACTTACAGTTATGCATGATACCTTTTTCAAAAGTCAGAATTGTACACTTGATTCTAATTTTTAAATCAAATTATTGCAATTAATTGTTCTCGAAATAATGAACTTCAAAGTCAAAATTTGGGAAAAAAAAAGTAAAAAAAAACACATTAAATACTATTTTAACCAAGACTGTAAATTTAAATATGAAATAAATCAATGAAATAAACTGCCTCAATTAATTTATAATCAAATTCTGAAAATTATATGCTTCGCCTTCTAGTTTTTGAGAAAATTGAAAATTAAAAAACTACTTTTTATCAGATTTGTTTTTTTTTTTAGCTGTTTTCGTGTTTACATAAACATAATGCTTGCAAGCAGTATGCCCCCTTGAAACCCCAGCTTGGGCACACTTTTATAGGATTTGGGAAGGGTGCGAGTTTGGGTGAATCAAATTTTCTCCAGAATTCTTCAGAATATAAGCGAAAATAGTTAAGAAAATGAAAATCTGATAAAAAGGTAATTTTTTTATTTTCAATTTTCTCGGATATTATAATGGATAGAAGCATATGGTTTTCAGTATTTGATAAGAAATTGATTGAGGCAGTTTATTTTATTGATTTATTTCATATTTGAATTTACAGTCTTGGTTAAAATAGTATTTAATGTGTTTTTTTTTTAACTTTTTTTTCCCAAATTTTGACTTTGAAATTGAATATTTCGAGAACAATTAATTGCAATAATTTGATTTAAAAATTAGAATCAAGTGTACAATTCTGGCTTTTGAAAAAGGTTTCATTCATAACTGTCAGTGTTGCCGTTGTTTTTTATTAATTTTTTTTTGTATTTAACGTGATATTTAAAAAAATTGCCCCTCTCGACTAAACGGGGGGAGATGGGCCCCTCCCTCCCATAGTAAAAAATTATTGTATTAAACTCCTCTACAAAATACCGTTATCAATTCTTGTCGCCTAAGAACTTTTGATTTTTATTCCAAATTGTCCCGATTAGAAATACAAAAATATGAATAACTTTTGACAAGGAGCAGCTAGGATTTCAATTCCAACGGATTTTGCACGTATAATCATCAACAAATACAACCCAACTTGCAGTTTTTGTCGACATTTTTGTGCAACCTATCGATGCTTCCTGCCCACCGTGTGGAGGTCTGGTTGCTGAGTTATTCGCATTAAAAATTTTTTTTTACCAAAGCTTTGAAAAAAGTTTTTGTATACAGATTTCAATGACAAAAAAATCAAAATTAATGTAGGAATCCAGAAATTTTATGCACTAAAGGGTCGTATCCAAACATTCGTAAATCGTAAAAAAAATTTTTCTGAGTCAATTTTCAATCGATTTTGCATAAAAAATACTTTTTTGGATTTGGAAATATATATCAAGGGGCACGGTAGTGCCCAGCCAAGTTCTCTTGCAACTTTGGCACTACACAATTATTTACATTAAACAACTCAGGCCATTTTCGACCCCCTTCTAACTTCCACACCAAAGATGCTAGAAATTTCAAACTCGCTACATTTGTTGAGCTGGTGAAAACCAAACTCCTTTCAGCTTCTTACGATGAGTAGTTTCAGAGATATAGGGCTTCAAAAATCGCAAAAACCGTAACTGACTCACTGACACACTGACAGATCATCAAAATTATAGAGAACTTCCCGTTATCGTAGAAACTTGAAATTTTACACGGTGATATGACTTGTGGTGTATACAAAGGAAATTTCAACAAAAACATTACTGTTAAAAAAAAGATCCAAGTTCTCCTATGTTAAAATTATGCTGGCACAAAAAGTACTGAGAAGTTTGGGTTCAAATTCGTATCAATAACATTTTGATTGTTTACTTGGCAATTTTTTGAAATAACTTTAAAAATCGGTAAATAAAAGAATTGTCAAGAGAACAATCAAAATTGTATTGATGCGAATTTGAACCCAAACTTTAGAACTTGGTACACTTTTACATCTCAGTACTTTTTGTGCCAGCATAATTTTAACATAGGAGAACTTGGCTCTTTTTTGTAACAAAAATGTTTTTGTTGTGATTATTTTTAAAAGATTACTTAAACATTACATGTTCTTGTTCAAGTTTTTTGAAAAAAAATCGATGATAAAGTTAAAATTAATAAAATTTGAATTACATATTCTAGAATTTTGAGAGGTTTTGTACGAAAAAACACTCTTCTATTTTATTATAATTTTTAGTTTCATAAATTATTTATGTAGGTATATTTCCAAATCAAAATTAATAATGAAACTATTCACCCAACGAGCTTAGCAAATAAATCTAAAAATATCTACTAATAAAAACAAAAACTAAAATATTCAATCTACAATTCTACATACCTAAGCCTATCATGTCAACGTATAGTATTTTCATCAATATCCCATATGGTCTAGTGGCTAGGATATCTGGCTTTCACCCAGAAGGCCCGGGTTCGATTCCCGGTATGGGAAGTATTTTTTTTTATTTTTTTTTTGTGTGTTATTTTGTCAGAAAAATAAAACAAATTTGACTCATGTCTTACCTACAGCATTTCGAGATCAACTTATAAGCGTCTTCTCTGTCATCATTATGTCATTGGACTTCAAGTATCTCTGTCACAAAATTTCAATATTATAACTTCTTGTATATAAGGTTCCATTCCCCTTTTGTTCTATATTTTTTACATTATATCTCTTAAAGACCTTAATTACTCTGTTTTTTATATAAAATACTTGTGTGCAATTGAAATCAATTCAAATCGCAGCATGATGCTAAACGCACTTCTTCATTACAATATACAATGTATAAACCAGACGATACAAACGCATTGCGCTGGCATCAGCCATCAATCTTTTCCCACAGATCATCTGCTTTTTATTTTTTGCTATATTCCATTATGATGGTTTTTTATACATACTCATTCAATCCGTGGTCATTCACTATCTCTATATGAGGAGAACATTAAACTCAATATAAAAACTATATAGAGTTATAATGACCATATATAATAATGACTCGCTGGGCAATTGAACGAGTCTATTATTTGCACTGCATAAATTAAACATGAACGAGATACGAGACGAGAGTAGATTCAGCGAAGAAGTGAGATGAACTAATTGAAAGAAAAAAATGAAAAAAAAAACTATCTTCTCTGCCTTAAAGGTCATTGAAACGAGCCGACAATCGGATTGCGATTCAGATTGCCAATTGTAACAATAATATAAAATGTACAAAAAAAAAAAAGTAATAAAAGCCTTCCCTCAAGCCTTCAATGTCTTCGCTCGCGAAAGTAATGAACTGATCATGATTTTAAGATAGCAAAAGAGTGTAACTTCTTATTATTCCAAGAATCGTAACGGCTGGCGCGGTGGCGGCCATCCCCACAACATCGGCTATAGAGGTTTCGGGTATGACTGGGCTAGTTTTGATGAAACAGTGTTGCCACTTTAAAGCTACCAAATCGCTTTCTTGGTAAAATCAACACAAGCTAAAACTTCATAATATTTTGACCAACCCACATAGGAGTATTTGCAGTAAAAACCTGGTCATAAGTCGATTTTCTGAAAATCAAAATTGACACCAAAAAGTTTGGCAAAGTGGGTGCAAAATAAACCTGTGTCAATATGCTGCACTCATTTTTTTGTTTTTAGATCGTGTCTTGTTAAAAAATGAGTTCAAAGTTAACTGTTACATCTACCTCATTTTTATTTGAATTCGGAGTATTTTGGTAAGTTTTATTCTATATGCGATATCGAGGTGTTTTGATAGAAATCTAAAAAAATTTAAATGAAGAATTCTTCTTCAGTTATTTATTAACGATATTAATAAAGTTTTGAAAATTTTAGATGGTTTTTTCTATTTTAATTCGGGCTTAGAGCTAGTATCTAAAAACTTGATATTTTTGGTAAGTTATTATTTGAACTTTAATGATTTTTTTTTTTAGTATACCCCGTTATTCTGCGATGAATTGAAACTTATGAGTTAGTTTATATATTCTTTAACACAATGCAACAAAAATTGGGTGCTCTTAGGTGCTCTTTAGAGAATCGAGGGTCAATTAGTTTTTCACTTTCTGATAGAAAATACTCCTTACTTTATGCAACGTTTTTTATTTTTAAATTAAATTTACTGATGTTATTAGTGTATTTTATTTTGGGTGATCTTAATTAAGGTTGGGGAAAAGAGAAAAGAAACTGAGAATTGCGTATTAGGGATGAGGAAAAAATTTTGAGAAAAATAATGACGACAGGCGAAGTACAGGCCATTAATCAATTTTTTTAGTTTTTGGTAAAAAAAATAAAAATAACAAAAACTAGATTTATATTGTATTTTCTTGTAGAAATACTCATTTTAAATAGAAATAATAACAAAAACCACGAAAAATAATTATGGCCAGGTTTTTGATGACAATACTCCTATGTGCAACGGTTCTACAGCTTTCAAACCTCAAGATGCTTAAAACCATTACGAATCAATCTCAGATTTATTCGAAAAAGTGGTAACACTTCACCAAATGGCATCTTTGTTGGCAATAAGGCGCACGTTTGTGCGATCTCTTCTCTGAACCCGCACGAATGCTTTCCAAAGTATTGGTTGATTTTTGCCTCCGATATCGCCAATGCGATCCACTTGTTCGCACCTGATCAATGTTCGTGCCGGTAGCCCAACTATAAAAATTGAACGCAAATCGAATTGAAATTTCGAACGAAAACAAAAATGAAAAAAACACTTTAGGCGAAGTATGTTTGTAGCTGCTATATAAAAATTCTTCTTCTTTGGAAATATCAAGCATTCTTTGACGGGTCACGCGAATTGTAATTAATTTGGGGTTCTTTAACCTCTGGACATTTTCGACTCCACTGTCTTATAACTCAATGTAGATATTCTGAGGAAGTATAATCCTATTAGAATGCACGAACTCAAATAAAGGAAGGATCGTTAGTCAGTAGAAAAGCCCAGCTGGCATAAATTAGAAAAAATTTCGATTTTCATGAGCGCATAATAACAACAGCGGAAGTGATTGACAATTCCAATGTCAATGGCATGGGTAGAGGTTTTCGAGGTAGGAATAGGAACTCGAATATGTGTTTATACAGAGATGGTACCTTATAAGTTTATAGAGGTCTGACCTCCCCCCACCATATAATATATCTAACTCTCTGACAACCGAATAGGAATCGAACGTGACTTTCCATTTTTCGGTGGGATTTTCATAGATTTTGATAATGTGACGAGGAAATCAGGGACAGAGTAGTGTAGTGGTGGTGATTGCATTTATTCGAGGTGACACTCTATGTTTAGGTTGTTTTAAGAGGGTTCCACTTTTATAATGCATTCATATGCTGGTTTTTGTATACCATCAGAGAATGAGCTTAGTTCGAAACGGACATAACCTATGTTTATTGTGTGTGCGCCTTTAAAATGCGGGTGAACACTGTGAGCAAATGGGGAAGGGTCAATGATACTTGCAATTGTATATATAAATAGGTAGACAAAGTGGGCTCTGGAAATATAATTCTTAGGCAGAGCACCACACTGACACTTCAATTATTTGCAGTGCTGAGGTTAAATTGTGTTCAAACATGAACGGGTATCATATTGATTGAAGCAATGAACCGGGAAGTATTGGTTTAGTGGAGTTGATCCCTTAATTATTGATGGGTTTGGTTCAAGTCTACACAAATAGAGTTGTCTGTATTATTTTTTATTTTTATTTTTTTTTTGTTATTCTATGATATTAAATTAATAACCAGCAATTTATTGAAAGTGTTTTTATAATGCCAGAGAGAGAGATTGTTGTGTCAAGAGTTTTGCAATGGATGTGGTAATGGTTTTAAACTTTATCTTTATAGTTTTTTTTTTTCTGTCCACATTTTTTTGCTCTTAGAATCAATTAATTACTGATCCATATCTCTTCCATTGTGATGAGTGTTGGTTTTACAATTTAAAATTATGAAATTTTTCATTTAATTTATTTTAAGGTATATAATTGTTATGTGAGTTTTTAAAGGGTTCTTAACAAAATTAAAGGATAAAAAAAAGCTAAACAAATATTTTTTTAAAAAATTACTTAGCTAGCTCATAAGGTTGGAGGTTGAAATTGGTGTGAAAAGAAAGAAAAGTTGATACTGAAAATGAAAAAAAGGGTTGCCACTTCAAAAATGGGAATTTCTTTGTTGTTTGATCAGATAAGAAAATTTTTGAAATTTCAAACAAAAGCCGCCTCACTGAGGGAAAAAATAAATTGAAGTTGAAACGTCTTTGTTTCAAAGATGAACTACTTTGATTTATGTGACTTTAAAATACGAAACCATAAAAAATTAACCTTTTTTCCATGTTGATTTTAAAATGTTCATCTTCAACACAAAATCATTCCGAATAATATCTAGTTAAATTAATGTGGTTTTCATTGATTTTACGTTGTTTTATGGTGGCTTTCCCCCAATGATGCAATACAGGTTGTCCCCTAGTGAGATAAGAACTTAAACTATAAAAATAAAACTTTTTTGACTATAGCAAAAAAACATATTTTGCAGGTTTTCCTAGGTATCATAAAATCATAAAATCTACGAGTTTTTTGGCAAACTTGCATTTGACTTTTTTTGTTCATTATTGTTTTATTGATAAGAATAAATTTATAAAACAATATGTTTATAATGCATTTATCGAAGAAAATCGATCCCAAATTCAAAAATTATCATGAGTAAGAAAAAAAATAATTCACTTTAAAATTTAATATCTGAGCAATAAACAAAGATATTAACATTTTTTAAATACAGTAACAAAGAATAGCATTTCTTCTAAAAATCAAGACATTACTGAAGTTTCTATCATAAGTATTAACGGTCATATTAACATGAGTAAAGACATACCAAAGTAAGCGTTTTCTTAAATCATCGCTAAAGGGGGAAAGCGGCTATGATACGCCAACAAATGTTACTAGCAACTATGATATGAGCAACTATGATACGAGTATAACGATGTTACGAATTCAAATGCCCCGAATTCAAATGCGACGAATTGTATGGAGGCTTTTTTTTCGTGTTGTATTCGATCTGGCAACAATAAGAGGAACGTTGTGAAATAATGATAATAATGGAACATAAGAGATGTTAGCTGATTGGTCAAACATTAGTATATAAGCCAAACAGAAGGTGGGGTGGGTTGAAATTTTTTTGTAAGGTCTCAAAGAATTATGAAGTCTTTGTCGGTGCAAAGGAAAAATGAAAAAATGATAGAGAAGCAAAAGAAATAAAATTGGAGGGGTGATTGCCATTGCATGTACATATGCTTGAAAGTAAGAAAGCTGGAACATTATAAACGTAAAGGCAAAAACAATGTAAGTAGGTTTGAGCATCTTGCAGACCTTTTAGAACAAGTTTTGGTCTTGTAAGGAGTTTTGTTTTTTAGATTTTAATGAAGGGAGGTCTTTACTAGAGCCTGTCGTAGAAGTGTCCGTGCATCTGTTCAGTTAAGGGTCCATTTGTTAGCTACTGTTTTGAAGTTTGATGATTTTTATGTGACTACATTTTTTATGTTTTAGGTTTAGGTTTTAGGTTTAGACTCAAATAATTTTGTTAATATATAAATACCTACATATCGTCGTCGGTGGAAAGCAAAATTGTTCTTAATCCACTTTTTACCATTAATGAGATAAAGATGCAGTTTTACTAATTTGAGGGTGCTCTTTCCGAATTTGAAAAGCGTTTTTGTCTAAAAAAATTTCTGAAAGTTAGACCCGAGTATTCTTAATTGTTCTAGGTTCCATCATATTTTGTTCTAAGTCCACTTTTTATTTAAGGAAAGTGCGTAGATAGGTACTTGTATAGGAATTTTTCTATGTTCAATTTTGGTTTTTAGTAAGAAAAATAGAAGTAGGTTTGTAGGGTTTCTTCAAAAGGAAAAAACAAACTTTATAAAAAATATAACTTGAAATACCGACGAGCAAAAAAATATCACTTTCAATCAAATTGAAACTTAAAAATCGCTTTTTAGTGGGGTGGCTTAGCATTAAAAAAGACCTCCATTATGCACTACTTTGTGATAAAAGCGTGAAACTTATATCTTTGGTAGTACTTAATAGAAGAGTTATTTTGAGATATTGGACCAATTTGTATTCCATCCGGTATGGTAGATCCAAAAGTTTTTGTCTGTTGCACCCGCATTGTTGCATTTTATAGTAAAGCTAATGAAACAATTTTATTAATAAAATACATGATTTCGAGGTAATTTCAAATGCCCGATCGAATAAAATCAATACCAAAATGTCTGAACCATCATGGAAAAAGTTATTGCACTCTTTATAAATAGTCATTTACTTAAAGAACAAGAAGTGAAGTGACATGATGTTCGAGACATTTTGGTATTGATTTTTTTTCGATCGGGCGTTACAAAACACTTCGAAATCATGTATCATTTTACTAAAAATGTTTCATTGTCTATATACTATGATATGCCACAAATCGAGTGCAACACAGAAAAAGTATTGTATCTACCCTTCCGGATGGAATACAAGGTTTCCCAATATCTCAAAATAACAAAATAACGATTGAACTATTTTTTAACGCTAAGCCTCCTCACTATAAGTTTTATGTTTGACTTCGTTCTACATAAAATGCTTCAAAAGCCAAGTTTAGCTATATGAGCAAATACGTGCGACACTTTCGTGCATTGTACTTATAATTATAATTACATATGCAGAACCTTCTCGTCAGGAGGCTATTGAGCCACTAAAAAAAAAACAAATATAAGAAACAAAATCTTCACATTTCAGTTGTTTTGGTTTGGTGGGGGGTTACTTATAAATTTTTATTTAGTCAAAGTAACCACCAATCAAAATTTTTTAAAATGACCAGCCAATAGAAATTGCTTTTCAAATATATACTTAACCTACCTATTTAAAAATTTTCGCAACTACAAAAAAAAAATTCAAATTTCCTATTGGCTATTGCTTTGATAAATAAATTACAAAAATGAAACTGCCCCCACCAAATTGAAACGACTGAAAGTGAAATGCAAATTTGTGTTTTTTTTTTTAGTGGGTCTCTGACCTCCTAAGCAGAGGGTGGTGTTGTTTGTATTACTCTTCTTCTATATTTTTAGCAGATATATATAATATAGATGAAAGATATCTTCATTTATGTGGTCGTATTAGTCTAGGTGGTAAGGTGATTGCCTCCCACTCTCACTGTTTTGGGTTCGCATCCCAAAAGTTACATATGTTTTTTTTTTTAATTTTTAATTTTTTTTTTTTATTTTAAATTTCAAAAAATATTGCAATATAGCATATGCCATATGAATTTAAAATGATTTTTTTTTTTTAAGAAAACCTTGAAAAATTTAAACGCGCAGTCTAATTTTCAAATGCTCAGAATGATCTTCAAAAATTTTTCAGCTTCCAACGTCTAGGTATTCAAAAGAATTTTTGGGTACACTCAGGTGTATACGTACTTATTTTTATTACTTCAAAAGAAATGATAATATTTGAAAGCTTTTAGCATTTTTATTTTTGAACTCATTTTTATGTGGAATTAGAAGATTTACACTTTTAGTCCACGAAATTACATAAAAATTATAATTAATTAGTTTAGTTATAGGTTGTCATCGAAAAAAATTGATAGAATAGCGTGAGGACATAAAAATAAATGTTTTTTTTGCTTTTTTTGATGAAATTTGATTGAGTTCAAAAAATTCTAGCTCTTTTTGTAGATGTCATATAAGGATGATCGATACGAATATTTTAAGCTCAAACAATAGGCTTTCAGATAGTATAAATTTGTTTAAACACTGTTTCAGAAAAAATTGCATTTAATAGGTTGTTTTTTTGTTTTTTTTTGATGTAAATGATTGTTTTCAATGATATATCATTGAAAACAATCATTTACATCAAAAAAAAACAAAAAAACAACCTATTAAATGCAATTTTTTCTGAAACAGTGTTTAAACAAATTTATACTATCTGAAAGCCTATTGTTTGAGCTTAAAATATTCGTATCGATCATCCTTATATGACATCTACAAAAAGAGCTAGAATTTTTTGAACTCAATCAAATTTCATCAAAAAAAGCAAAAAAAACATTTATTTTTATGTCCTCACGCTATTCTATCAATTTTTTTCGATGACAACCTATAACTAAACTAATTAATTATAATTTTTATGTAATTTCGTGGACTAAAAGTGTAAATCTTCTAATTCCACATAAAAATGAGTTCAAAAATAAAAATGCTAAAAGCTTTCAAATATTATCATTTCTTTTGAAGTAATAAAAATAAGTACGTATACACCTGAGTGTACCCAAAAATTCTTTTGAATACCTAGACGTTGGAAGCTGAAAAATTTTTGAAGATCATTCTGAGCATTTGAAAATTAGACTGCGCGTTTAAATTTTTCAAGGTTTTCTTAAAAAAAAAAAATCATTTTAAATTCATATGGCATATGCTATATTGCAATATTTTTTGAAATTTAAAATAAAAAAAAAAAATTAAAAATTAAAAAAAAAAACATATGTAACTTTTGGGATGCGAACCCAAAACAGTGAGAGTGGGAGGCAATCACCTTACCACCTAGACTAATACGACCACATAAATGAAGATATCTTTCATCTATATTATATATATCTGCTAAAAATATAGAAGAAGAGTAATACAAACAACACCACCCTCTGCTTAGGAGGTCAGAGACCCACTAAAAAAAAAAACACAAATTTGCATTTCACTTTCAGTCGTTTCAATTTGGTGGGGGCAGTTTCATTTTTGTAATTTATTTATCAAAGCAATAGCCAATAGGAAATTTGAATTTTTTTTTTGTAGTTGCGAAAATTTTTAAATAGGTAGGTTAAGTATATATTTGAAAAGCAATTTCTATTGGCTGGTCATTTTAAAAAATTTTGATTGGTGGTTACTTTGACTAAATAAAAATTTATAAGTAACCCCCCACCAAACCAAAACAACTGAAATGTGAAGATTTTGTTTCTTATATTTGTTTTTTTTTTAGTGGCTCAATAGCCTCCTGACGAGAAGGTTCTGCATATGTAATTATAATTATAAGTACAATGCACGAAAGTGTCGCACGTATTTGCTCATATAGCTAAACTTGGCTTTTGAAGCATTTTATGTAGAACGAAGTCAAACATAAAACTTATAGTGAGGAGGCTTAGCGTTAAAAAATAGTTCAATCGTTATTTTGTTATTTTGAGATATTGGGCCACCTTGTATTCCATCCGGAAGGGTAGATACAATACTTTTTCTGTGTTGCACTCGATTTGTGGCATATCATAGTATATAGACAATGAAACATTTTTAGTAAAATGATACATGATTTCGAAGTGTTTTGTAACGCCCGATCGAAAAAAAATCAATACCAAAATGTCTCGAACATCATGTCACTTCACTTCTTGTTCTTTAAGTAAATGACTATTTATAAAGAGTGCAATAACTTTTTCCATGATGGTTCAGACATTTTGGTATTGATTTTATTCGATCGGGCATTTGAAATTACCTCGAAATCATGTATTTTATTAATAAAATTGTTTCATTAGCTTTACTATAAAATGCAACAATGCGGGTGCAACAGACAAAAACTTTTGGATCTACCATACCGGATGGAATACAAATTGGTCCAATATCTCAAAATAACTCTTCTATTAAGTACTACCAAAGATATAAGTTTCACGCTTTTATCACAAAGTAGTGCATAATGGAGGTCTTTTTTAATGCTAAGCCACCCCACTAAAAAGCGATTTTTAAGTTTCAATTTGATTGAAAGTGATATTTTTTTGCTCGTCGGTATTTCAAGTTATATTTTTTATAAAGTTTGTTTTTTCCTTTTGAAGAAACCCTACAAACCTACTTCTATTTTTCTTACTAAAAACCAAAATTGAACATAGAAAAATTCCTATACAAGTACCTATCTACGCACTTTCCTTAAATAAAAAGTGGACTTAGAACAAAATATGATGGAACCTAGAACAATTAAGAATACTCGGGTCTAACTTTCAGAAATTTTTTTAGACAAAAACGCTTTTCAAATTCGGAAAGAGCACCCTCAAATTAGTAAAACTGCATCTTTATCTCATTAATGGTAAAAAGTGGATTAAGAACAATTTTGCTTTCCACCGACGACGATATGTAGGTATTTATATATTAACAAAATTATTTGAGTCTAAACCTAAAACCTAAACCTAAAACATAAAAAATGTAGTCACATAAAAATCATCAAACTTCAAAACAGTAGCTAACAAATGGACCCTTAACTGAACAGATGCACGGACACTTCTACGACAGGCTCTAGTAAAGACCTCCCTTCATTAAAATCTAAAAAACAAAACTCCTTACAAGACCAAAACTTGTTCTAAAAGGTCTGCAAGATGCTCAAACCTACTTACATTGTTTTTGCCTTTACGTTTATAATGTTCCAGCTTTCTTACTTTCAAGCATATGTACATGCAATGGCAATCACCCCTCCAATTTTATTTCTTTTGCTTCTCTATCATTTTTTCATTTTTCCTTTGCACCGACAAAGACTTCATAATTCTTTGAGACCTTACAAAAAAATTTCAACCCACCCCACCTTCTGTTTGGCTTATATACTAATGTTTGACCAATCAGCTAACATCTCTTATGTTCCATTATTATCATTATTTCACAACGTTCCTCTTATTGTTGCCAGATCGAATACAACACGAAAAAAAAGCCTCCATACAATTCGTCGCATTTGAATTCGGGGCATTTGAATTCGTAACATCGTTATACTCGTATCATAGTTGCTCATATCATAGTTGCTAGTAACATTTGTTTGCGTTTCATCATTACTAATTCCGCTAAAGGCTATCAAATTTGTAGATAGAAAGTTACTGTAGAACAATTTTTTTCTTAAAATATACCTACCCAAGAATCATCCCCTAAAATGTTTTTATCTTATTACGGGACACCCTGTTTAGTAAGGTGGGTCGTTTTTGGGTTTTTTTTTTCGAATCACAAATCGTAATAGCGCGAAAAAGTTGTGAATGGTGAAGACTAAGAAGGGGTTAAAAAATAATCAAAATCGGTTAATATCTTCAATCCGCGCATCGGCTCTAAAGCTTGAAAAAAATATTTAAAAAATATTATTTTTACAAAAAAAAAACTAAACACCCTACCATCTTTTTTTTTAAATAAAATAGCTTTAAAATTGTTCAAATTGGGTAAGATGTCCGGTCATACATGCGTTTTGAAATTTGTCGAAATATGGTAAAATTCCTATTTTTACGAATTTTTTTTAATGGTTTAGACTATTTGGTAAATTATTATTTTTACCAAATTTGAAGTAAAAATTAAGTTGACACAATCAGTGAATGCTATGAACTCGTTAAAGATTTGAAAATCTGTCGGTCAAGATTGATTTGACTATGTATCATTCTCCTCGTCGCACAGTGGTGCTTTATGGCGCCAAAAATCATTTACACGGCCATTTCTTGACGAAAAGTCATGAAATTTGGGACACTGAAGCATATTAGTAGGTATGAGAAATACGAAAAATCTTCCAACTTTTATTTTTTCAAAATAGTGGTTCCAAAATGGCGGACAGAATAAGCGTTTATAGAATTTTCTTTTACAAAACTGAATATAAGCTAGAAATTTAGCTAAATTGATGCCAAAAAGATGTTTGCTCTTGGATTTGTTTAGAATTGTTTATATTCAATGAAAAACAAAATTAAAACAATTTAAAACAAAGACCAAAAGTACCAAAGTAGTAAAAAACACTTGTATACCCCTTTTATGCTATTTCTTGGATTTTTTGATTAAATTAGCACATTTTGTACACCCAGAGAAAAAACGCATAGTAATTTTTAGTCCGTTCTACATTGAATCAATGGTGAAAAATATATTCATTAATTTTCTAAAAAATCGTCCTGTGCTTAACTTACAGTTTGTCACATCAATTTTTATAAGTGAGATGGCACAGTGGTAAAGCACAAGCTTGTCAACGCAGGTATAGCAGGTTCGATCCCCAGCGGATGCCAGTTTTACTTTTTTTATTTTTTTAATGTATGAACAACTTTGATTTAATGTGTGAACAACTTTGATTTAATGTGTGAACAACTTTGATTTAAAGTGTGCTACTTTGATTCAATCATTTTCCACTTTAGGCTAAAAATGTAGTGATTTTCCATTGATTCAAAGTGGTTTAGATTGATTTTACGTTGTTTTTTGGCTCAGTGTACATCTTTCCTATATATTTTTATAAAAACATAGTTGCCAAATATATAACGCCAAAATAATCAACTTTAATTTTCTAAAAAAATTGACTTAATTTGGAAACATAAATATTACAAATCAGCTGTTACACCTACTATAAAGTGGTGTACCTTTTTGTTATCCAAAAATCACGTCGTATTTCTTGTTTAAAGCTGTTTTATGTAATGGTTTTTGAAAAATTAATTTTCAAAATCAAAATTTAAAAAAAAAAACTTTAAAAAAAATGAATGCAAAACGGAAAATTGTCCATGTAAAACCCAAAATAGGGCTAATTGACACCAAAAACAGTATAAAATAATAATATGTAGTTCATTTTAACACTTATCAGTTCCAAATACAGAATGGAACTGGGTACATAATGCGGTTCTTATTCAGACGGACGTTATTGCATTAGGTTTTTTTCATCATCTCTCTCAGCCTCATGTTAACTTCAGGTGATTTGAATGCCAACCATGTAATCAAGAATGCAGTTGTTCTTACATATTATGAGAAATGGTATAGTCTTATTTCTTATTTATTAATGAGATTACTGTTGAATTAAGAAGTTTTGATGGAGCTAGCAGGAATTATTTGGGAATAATGGAGTTAGCTGTTTTACTCATCACCTAATTTGGCTGTCTTATAAGTGGAGTTGAACGAAAATTTTAATGTCAGACGATGCGCCTTCATTAGACCTCTCAAACTGCATACCTAACTAAATTTTGCCCAAAAGTGGAGCTAGCAGGTTTACACTCTAAGCCGACAATATGAAAGATGTAGGAAATGTGGACACGTACCGTTAAAAATGGACCAATTAATATATTTTATATTTAAAAATTGTTTCTTTTAGCCAAAATAGTAAAAGCAACCGTTAATTTGTTTGGTCCTAAAAAAATGTCTATTTCTCCACTATCAAAAATCATCATCATTCAGTAATGCCATGTCTAATTATTACCTCGAGTCCGATTTTTTTTACGAACTTAAAGTTGCCCTACTACGCAAGTTCAAAAATCAAAATTAATAAAAAAAACTTTGAACCAAAAATAACAAACTTTTTGTAATCTTTTCAAACAAAAAATATCAAATTAAATAAATGTCTGTAGTGCTTTTTAATACTTCCTTTTAGTTGTGATTTTTTCCATTTTATTTTAAAAATACAAACTTTAAAATAACTACAAAAATTACAATTTCCTAATATGTATTTGGTATTGTGGTGACACTTTGTCTAATAAATTAACTTTCTTTTGTATTTTTTTTTTTTACATTTATTTTTAATTAAGAAAAACAAATATGTTTTAAACATTTTTATGCGTTAATGACACAATAAAGTCAAATTTTAGTGCTAGTATAAAGAAAAACTGAAACTTAATGTTTGTTATTGTACAAAAAACTTCTAAATCTCCATTATTTACATGAAATCACATTAAAGCAGTCCCCATTCTCTACTAAATTTTCACCCAAATAAGTATAAATGAAAAATTTATAACAAAGGTAGGTTATTAGGTTGTATGAACCTACAACAGTTTTTTGTTTAACAAACAAAAAAAAAAAAAATATATAAAATATTTAATGAGCTCTCGACAATGCTTTTAACTTTACATCTTACACTAATTGTCACTGATTCTTTGAAAGCATTTAGATCATTTCCCAAAAAATATATAACAAACTTTTATTTGCTTTCACTCTAGAATTTGTTGTCTACCTCCCTTCAACATTATACTATACTTATTTGTGAAAAAAAACCAAACAAAAAATAAAACTTATTCGACAAATAATAATAATAAAAAAAAAAAACACAACAAAAAACAACGACCGACAGAAAAATTACATTCCCGTTGGCTTAAGTGCGTTTTCCATGTTTTTAATTTTTTATTCCTCTTGGAACATTTATTTGATGGCAAAATTAGTTTTACGATCTTACTGTGTGGTGTTGAAGTTTTATGTGCATTTTGTAAGATTTTTTTTTTTTATATCACTTTCCATTGCTACGTTAGAATACAAAAAAGCCTTACTCCCTCCTGCATCTGGAAAAAAAAAACACGAAAAAATAACTATAGTATCAACAGGAAAAAAAAGGAAATAAAAATTTGTATCCAAAGCTATAAAAGCAACCGAAAATATTAAAAGTGGACTCACTGTTGTTTTTTGTATTTTTTAAAGACTTATCGTCATCGAATTTAAATGAGAAGACACCCACCACGATTGAAGAAGAAGTCTGATCCGGGGGTCTTAACAAATTAGGCCATAATTTCGTTCATCCCTTTTTTGCCACCCATCGCATCATTATCGAAAATGAGTAGAAATCAAATCAATATGGGAAAAAAGGATTAATTTTTTGTTTCTTCTTCAATTTATCTCCCAGTCAGAAAATGAACAAAAAATAATAAATAATAATTTCATCAAGCTGATAGGGTTGCCAACTTTTCGAAAAAAAAGTATAAATCTTCTTTTACTTTTTCACAAGGCTTTGTCTTTTAACTTGGAGAAGAGCTGAGAAAGTCAGTAACCTTTCTTTTAAAAGGTTTTGTCAAATATTGGAGGATTTAAAATATTCTTGTTCTTGGAAGAAGCTTAACAAAAATGAATGTTCTTGTCAGTTTAATGACAGAAAGATCAATGCAAATGAATATTGTAGCAATGAAAAATCCAGTGGAAAAACTTTTTGTAAAATTATTACAATACAAAAGCGTAAAAAAACTGTGATGGTAACCCTAAGAATTGCAAGACATTTTTGTTTGTGGTGGCGCTGGTAAGTTGAAGAGTAAAAAACTTTTCTAATTAAGTTGAGCTTAAGTAACTGAACTGGACATAGAGCCAAAGCACCAAGACTGTATATTTTTCTGAGAACCAAAAGTATGTTTTTTTTTCAAAGCCAGAGAGATGATACCTACTCTTCTACACTTCTTCTCCCTCAAGATATTCGATCAGAATAAAGTTAGCTCAAAAAAAAGCAAAACCGAAAACAAAATAATAAAACTTTCTTATTTTTCTCTATTCGATTTCTCCTTTGATTTCTACGAATCCTTCCGTCGAACTTGAATAACAAAAAAAAAAAAAAAAACAAATGCAAAAAAGAAAAATTTTAGTACTTTTAGTTGTTGGTATCGAGTTTTTTTTTTTTGTTTGTCTTCTAAGATTCAAAAGTCTTGAAAGTGAAGGACCAACTGCTTCAATTGTTTTGTTGCTTTAAGTAGCAAAAAAAAAAAATTACTTTATTTTTTTGGAAGACTAAAAATTACCAATAAACCAAAAAAAAAAAGATAAATCGAGTCATAAAAAAATAACTTCAAGGAAATCACTTGATGAAAATTTTCTGCATTAAATCAATTGAAGTGAATTATACGCTCTGCAGCTAGTTGAAACTATTTATTAGTTTCGATGAGTTGAACCAATGAGGATAAAGGATGATGATGATTATTGGTTTTTTCTCTTCATAAAACCCAGGTTGGCGGTTTATATATGCTTCACTAGATATACATAAGTATAATGAAAGAAAGGAAGAAAGTTTTGGGTTGAGTTTAACATTTAATTATTTATTTGATTCTTTTAAGTAACTGTACCTACAAAATATTTCTGATCCTAAAATATCTGCTTGCGAATGAAAACAAAATATTTGATTGCAAATAATTCAGCAATCCGAACTCCTACAAACTTTTGGTTATCAGTTATGAATAGAGTCTAAAGAGTCCTTTCTATATTGATGTCTCATTCGATGGATTTGGAGAAAATTTTTGAAAATTCCGAATTTTTAGACGAGGGGTACCCCTTGGATAATTTTCGAAAATCTTAAAAAAATGAATTTGTAATTTTTTAAGCCAAACGCAAAGGCCTGTTCACTGTGATCTCATATCTGTTAACCAAAACTTGTTTCGGAACTCTGATCCGAAAATATCTGATTCCGAATGAAAAAAACAAAAATATTTCGATTCCACATAATTCAGCAACTCAAATTCCTACAAACTTTTGGTTTTCAGTTATGAATAGAGTCTTAAGAATCCTTTCTTTTGATGTCTCATTTGATTTATCAATAGAAACTTTTATTTCTGATCATAAAATATCTGCTTGCGAATGAAAATAATATATTTCGATTGCAAATAATTCAGCTACCCGAACTCCTACAAACTTTTGGTTTTCAGTTATGAATAGAGTCTAAAAAGTCCTTTCTATTGATGTCTCATTCGATGGATTTGGATAAAATTTTTTAAAATTCCGAATTTTTAGACAAGGGATAATTTTCGAAAATCTTAAAAAAATGAATTTGTAATTTTTTAAGCCAAACGCAAAGGCCTGTTCACTGTGATCTCATATCTGTTAACCAAAACTTGTTTCGGAACTTTGATCCGAAAAAATCTGCTTCCGAATGAAAAAAAAAAAAAAAAAATATTTCGATTGCAAATAATTCATCAACCAGAATTCCCACAAACTTTTGGTTTTCAGTTATGAATAATAGAGTCTAAAAAGTCCTTTCTATTGATGTCTCATTCGATGGATGTGAAGAAAAAAATTTAAAATTCCGAATTCTTAGACAAGGGGTACCCCTTGGATAATTTTCGAAAATCTTAAAAAAATAAATTTTTATTTTTTTTTTAACTGAATGCATAGGCCTGTTCACTGTGATCTCATATCTGTAAACCAAAACTTGTTTCGGAACTTTGATCCGAAAATATCTGCTTCCGAATGGAAAAAAAAACAAAAATATTTCGATTCCACATAATTCAGCAACTCAAATTCCTACAAACCTTTGGTTTTCAGTTATGAATAGAATCTAAAGAATCCTTTCTTTTGATGTCTCATTTGATTGATTAAGAGAAACTTTTTGAAAACTCCAAATTTTTAGACAAGGATAATTTTTCGAAAATCTTAAAAAAATAAATTTAAATTTTTTTAGGTAAATGCATAGGCCTGTTCTTTGTAATCTCATATCTGTTTACCAAATCTTGTTTCGGGACTTTGATCCGAAAATATCTGCTTCCGAATGAAAAAAAAATATTTCGATTGCAAATAATTCAGCAACCCAAATTCCTACAAGCTTTTGGTTTTCAGTTATGAATAGAGTCTAAAAAGTCCTTTCTATTGATGTCTCATTCGATGGATTTGGAGAAAATTTTTGAAAATTCCGAAAATTTAGACAAAGATAGTTGGATAATTTTCGAAAATCTTAAAAAAATAAATTTGTGATTTTTTTAGCTGAATGCATAGGCCTTTTCACTGTAATCTCATTTCTGTAAACCAGAACTTGTTGCTGGATTTTGATATGAAAATATCTGCTTCCGAATGAAAAAAAAAATATTTGGATGATTTTCGAAAATCTTTTAAAAAAATTGTAATTTTGACGATATTTCAACAAATTATTTTAAAAAAATGTTTCATTGACCTTTTTATAACGTGCGTACTGATTTTAAATATTTGTCCTCATAGCAAATTTTTTTAAAGCAAGTTTTTTGAACTATTATTATTTAATATTTAAGATCGTAAACGAGATATGTAGCTTATGTTAACATTTTGGTAAAAATCAAACACACTTTCGACTTGCCTACTTGAAATAAGTTCCCACGTGCTACAAAATTTACATTAATAATTTTCGTAATTATTGACTAACAAATTTAATGTAATTCGTTCTGCTACTGTTTCTTCCTATATAGTTTACTTTAACGAAGAAGCCCCAATAATAATATACCAAAGCGACTTTTCCATCAATAATTCTCAACTACCCATCATATATTACGTGCATCTATCAGCTATCTGACACAAATCATATTAAAAACCAACGCATTTTCATTTTCTATTCTGCTATTATTTACT
Organism: Episyrphus balteatus; assembly: GCF_945859705.1. Lineage (NCBI taxonomy): Eukaryota > Metazoa > Arthropoda > Insecta > Diptera > Syrphidae > Episyrphus > Episyrphus balteatus. Next base: position 40,613,573 of record NC_079137.1, on the reverse strand, counting down.
CTGAGTAAATATTATTTCTACAATGAAACAGGTGAAAATTAACTCTGCCACAGACCGTGTATACACTGTACAAACTGTAAAAGACACAAATTCAGCACGTCTTGGCTTCCTGTGTGTCGTCTATCTATATTCAGTCATAGTGAATGGTGTGGTGCTCTGTGATTGTGTATCTACGCCATGTCTCTTCCGCTCATTGAAATTGCATCTAGATACATTATTGATTCTCAAATACATTATTCATATTGTGGGCACAAGTAATCAGATCATTTTGTCATAGTGCTAGTTGCCAGAGCAAAGTGAGTTGTCAGCAGCTATGTCTTCACTGTCATCATCATCATCGTCTTCGTAGTCGTCGGTAGTTGCTGTGTCGTCATAATCGTCATTTTGTGGTTTTGTGGCATATTGATTTCCATAATTTGCTTGACCTGATATCTTTTAGGAAGTGATGCATCTTTGAAGTTTTTTTTTTCAATTTTTTTTTTTTTTTTGACAAGTGACTCAAATTGTTGAAGCTGATAAGTAAAATTATCAAAGAAATGCTAATTGTTTGAATAAATTCAAACAACTTTGCAAAGGTATTCATTTCAGTTGTGATTAGTTTGATGTGTGGCTGGTAATTTACGACCCTTTAAGTGATTGTGATTTTTGAAAACCAAAGCAAACAAAGACCTCTTATTATAGCTTGCCTTGGGTTTGAGAGGGAGCGCCGTTTTGTGAGCGTATAAACTAATATTGCGAACGTAATTAGACTATCAGCTTATATGATGGTTGGTTGGTTGAGGTGCCATGCTTGGTCTGGCGGTTTAATGGGAGTTTAACTTGCAGTGTGGGCAATATCTGACCTAGTTGTGGGCTTATAGGTGCACCGAAAGTGGTTTCTTATCGTTATATAAATTTTTTTTGTATGAAATCAAGTGTAATTGTTTTCTTTCATGGGAATATTGTTATCAAAATAAGCTAGAATAAGGATGGTTGAAGTAGGACAATTATAGTCCATAATTTTTATAAAAATCAATTTCTTTTACTTTAAGTTAATATATGATATAAGATTTAGGAAGAACACACCTAGGTAGGTTTTGATACTGATTTTGATAGAGACCTCTTAATGTTGGGCTGATAGTGGAATCAAGAGTTTTGAGAAAATATTCATTAAGTACCTACTCGAAAAGCCTGATAGAATTTGACCCGATTCTTGGAACTGCTAAGCCAAATAATATCAATGAACTAAAAAGCTAAGAGAATCGTCAGTAAAGAAAATGTTTGGACACGGAATTTACAGAGTTTGATGGAATTTCACTAAGCTGAACAAATAAAGAATTTCGCTTTATGTCTAGACCTAAAAAAGGCCGCAAGAAGTCGAGACCTTTGTGGAGTGAACTTTGTATAGATAAAAAGCTTAAACCAAAATCATATAGAAAATGGAACGTGCGATGTAATGCAGAGAATATACGTAAGATGAAAGTCTGCTAGATCTTACACGGAAAACGACAGAAGGAGCAAGTGCAGCAGATATTTTGGTATGATCATGTAAAATGACGAATACTTCGCTACAAAGTATGTACCCAGTTATGGAAAAAGTCCCTGCTCCACAGAAAGTGGTCAAAAGCCTAGAACATTATGACATTCAGGAAGCTAAAGAAGTTATGCAGTGATAACGTGTCTTTAGCCCCCCTAGAAATTCTTGAAAAAAATAAAAACTACCCAATTATAATTCTAATTATGTTATTGATTTTATTTACCGTCTTTTATATACTTCTCACTTACAGAAATTCACTAAGTAGGTTCATACCATAACAAAACTATTTTACAATTATTAGATGGTGCTACTTGTTAATCTCTTTCACATAACTTTTTCAAAAAGTAAATTTTTATGCTCAACACCGCAAAAGAAGTATAAGTTTTAAAAATTCCAGTCCGCCCGTTGAGTTAACATTAACGTACTCCTGAGGTTCAACCTACTCACCGTCTGTCCTTAAACAAGCCAACCACTCGTTCCATCGTCTTTACCCCCTGATGAGGAGAAGGAACGGACTAAGCCAATAGCCAACCAACAAAAATCCTGATTTATAAATAACAAAACGAAATTTTTTATTAACAAGTTAATCTGTTAAAAGGAACAAAATTTGTGGTCTCGATTATATTAAAAAATTGATTTATAATCAGCTTCTTCAACCTGTCATCACCTATAGCTTTCCAGTATGTTATATCACACCCAAAACAGCTATGAAGAAACTTCAAATTTTTGAGAGAAAAATACTAAGGGTCTGCACCGGACTCTACTTCGATCGATAGCGGCAAAAATATTACAGCAAAGAACAACTCTAACAGGTAGCAAACATCATAACATGGAAAAGTATCTGCTGAAATCTGCAAAGAAACTTGTCGGAAACATCGCCCCAATGATGAGAAGGATGAGAACCCTACAACGATATCGCATTATCCGAAACGACAACGAGGAAGTAGTTTACTTTTACGGCACCAAGCAGTCAGTTTACTACTGCCGTCTACTAATAATATAAGTAATACCTAAAAGCCTGTCTCAATAAAGTACGGCATCCCGGTATTACTGTAAAGAGGTTGAGGAGAAAAAGCAGTTGAAAATCGTTCTTAAAGAAATGTTCGGTTTTCAGCGACATTAACCCTGTCAGAAAGTTGTCACTATATCATGTTTTGAGAACTGAGTCAAGTATGGAGCGTTTTAACACAGCAAAAGTGTGACGAATCTAAGCAAGAAACCTTCTCACAATTGAAGAACACCTTTTACAAACTTGATTACGCGCAACTACAGACAACTAGTATATAAGAAAAAACTTGGATCGGAAGGCTTCTTGATTGAGGACGAGATCTATACTGGAATGTGATGTCTTCCATCTGTCACACGAAAGTAGCTCCTATTTAAACGGTACCTACTCTTCGAAATATTATTTATTCTATCTTATGCCCTCTCAATACCATCGTATTTCCTATGTTAGGTCTTAATATTAACTCTTACATATGAACGGGATTAAGGCTTGGACGATATTTTTCTCATTTCAAAAACAGAAGTCTTAAGTGTTAAAAAACTGTTAGCAAACTAAAGGTATTTACTAGATACCATTTAACATTCATCAATTCCTAAATTTAAGATAATGTCTAGCCACCGTTTTTTACTCCTATAATCTTTGAATCTGAAGAAAATTTATCGACTCCCTTGAGAAACTTGCGTTGTCTTACAATATAGAAAAAAAAATAACCCTGTGACATATCTCTAAGACATATCTCATCTAACCAAATCCCTTTACAATCAAATCTCAGACATAAACGAAACAAAACACAACGACCTCTATCAAAACCTTGACTACTGTCCAAATTTCATATAAAATCCCCTTTCGAAAATTTAGGTAGAAAAAAGAACATGAAACCAAATACCACTATTGTCATCGAAATCGAATTTATGTTTCATAATTTTCTATATTTTTAGGTTTTTTTTTTCATATTCATTTTCATTATGGACCTCCATCACACGATCCACTCCTTCCACTTCTTCTACACACATCAAATCCAAATATACAAATCCCCCAGTATCTTAATAAATTAGTATGTTTTATCGCTAAAAACTATCTCTATGAGAGTTGAAAAAAGAGTGTGTGTACACATGTACACGCGACTGAAGTTATACTTCTCATTCAGTATATGTAAATGAATTTCATTTGATATTTTTAATTTCTATTATTAAATTAATTAATCCACACTTCGTTTTTTTACATTTTTATCAAGTGAACAATAAATTAATTCTTTCATCCTCCTTGTGTCCATGTAGTTTTCAATTTATTCTGTGAAATTTACTTATGTTGTAATATGGAACTTGCAGGGTTGCTACAAAGCTCAAAAGTGAGCTCAGCTCAGCTCACAGCTCAGCTCACAGCTCAGCTCACAGCTCAGCTTAAATTTTGAGCTAGCTCACTTTTGAGCTATGTACCATAGCTCAGCTCATTTGAGCTGAAAGTGAGCTGAGCTGATGGTTGAGCTGAGCTGTTGGGTGAGCTGAGCTGTCGGTGAGCTGAGCTGTTGGGTGAGCTAAGGTAAAGTGATCTTATAGCTGTGATGGGTGAGAGGATACATTGATTTTTATTTGGAAAGTATAATGAAATATGAAGATATTTTAAACTTTTATAAAACACCATAGCTTAAGATGTTTGGTTCTAGTTATTAATGGAATTATTTTAACACATGGATATTTTTATAAATAAAACAGATAATTTTTCGTGATCTTTTCTCTTGGTTTTTTTAATAGTAAATATATTTCTATTTTTTTAGTAAAATATTTCTTTTTTTATCATAAAAAAAATTTCGGTACAATCCGGTTTTTCGACTTTTTTCAAAATTCCGAGAAAATCGCGTTTGAAAGTTGGGGTAAAATTTTTTTTCGAAAAATCCCCGAATCTTTGAACGCTCCTGGAAGCTAAACCGCTTGAGAGCAATTTTTGGGAGTGATGCCAAATGATAGCTTGTGCCATGGGCCTACGCTTTGCACATTGTCAGATTTTTAAAAAATCGCCTTCCATGTTAAACCGCCACATCATGCCTATTTTTTCAGAATCGTGCCTATTTTTTTTTTTACTTTTAAATTCTCCCGGTTTGAGAACGCGTGGACCTACAGGGATGGGAGTTGTACCCAAATGTAGGTTAGAGTCCCCGCTACCTTTTGGCATCAAAAATTTTATTTTCATTTTCTTCAAAATTCCGCGATATAGGCGTTGGAACGCTTTGATCTAGAGACATGGGAGTGGTGCCATATGAAAGCTTATATTCTCAGCTACCCGATAGTGGTATAATCCGGTTTTTCGATTTTTTCAAAATTCCGAGAAAATCGCGTTTGAAAGTTGGGGTAAATTTTTTTTCGAAAAATCCCTGAATCTTTGAACGCTCCTGGAAGCTAAACCGCTTGAGAGCAATTTTTGGGAGTGATGCCAAATGATAGCTTGTGTCATGGTCCTACGCTTTGCACATTGTCAGATTTTTAAAAAATCGCCTTCCATGTTAAACCGCCACATCATGCCTATTTTTTCAGAATCGTGCCTATTTTTTTTTTCTTTTAAATTCTCCCGGTTTGAGAACGCGTGGACCTACAGGGATGGGAGTTGTACCCAAATGTAGGTTAGAGTCCCCGCTACCTTTTGGCATCTGAACATATTTTTTTTCATTTTCTTCAAAATTCCGAGATATAGGCGTTGGAAGTTGGGGCGCTCAGTTTCAGCTCAGCTCAAATGAGCTAAGCTATGGTACCTAGCTCAAATTTGAGCTGAGCTGAAATGTGAGCTGTTTGCAACCCTTGCCACATGGAAATTACCACATGCAACTTGCCACATGCAACTTGCCACATGTAACTTGCCACATGCAACTTGCCACATGCAACTTGCCACATGCAACTTGCCACATGCAGCTTGCCACATGCAACTTGCCACACGCAACTTGCCACATACAACTTGCCACATGCAACTTGCCACATACAACTTGCCACATGCAACTTGCCACATGAAACATGTAACTTGCAACGTGTTGTGTGTTTTATGTTTGCCGTACTGCGGCGTACTGCATTTTTAAATACTAAAGTACTGCCTACTCTAAAGGTGAAATGACAGCCCTGCTTCCCAGGGCGATCGCGTCATAATCCCTTTGACATTCTTGTCAAAAAGTAAATTTTCATACCCACCCTCCCATAAGAAGTATAACTTCAATAAAAAAAAAAAAAAACAACGTTATCTTCCAGATACTCATTCAATGACATACCCATTCTGAATCTTTTAAAGATCAATATCTTTGAGATGGATTTTCTCTCTCTCATACAAACACACAGAAAGATACAAAATTAATTTATTTTACTTAAAAAATCATAATTTTTACGGATATTCTAATTTTTATTGTTTTCTTGGAGCGATTTTTTTTTCTTTTTTTTTTTTTGTTTGGTCTTGCCAGTCGCATCATCATTAAAAATTTTAAGATCGATTACCTAGACGTTCATACGAACTGACTGGGCTGGGTTCAAAAACAGTGGGGCATTTTGAAGGTATTTTATGTTTATTTACCCATCACTGTACAGCAGATGTCGCCACTTTAGGCTTCTGGGTTCTAAAAAGACTTCAACAAATAAACAAACACAAAAAAAAAGGTAGGTATTGGTAGGTATTGGATCTTTTGGACAAATATGTAAATTAAGACTTGCGTATACGAGAGTAACGTACAAGCTATCAGTTGATGATGATAGAAATCATTCTTGATGAACTTAGGAACTACATTTTTGGGTAAGAATCCAGAAGACGAAATATGTAAATTGGTCTTTGAAAAAATAAACAAGATTCTCTCAAATCAAACTTTGATTTTAGAGCTCCGAGGAAAACCCACGATGAATTCGATTGTGTCGATTCGATTCGATATTCCTCTTGGGTGAGATAGATATGCAAATTTTCATGTGTATCGGAGGAGGACTCTGATAGAACTTGTTGCTGGCTGTACACTGAACTGAACTCTATAGAACTCCCAATAAATATCAATTTGTTTTGGAAATTGTGATACAGGTATTTCGGTTTATTGATGCGTTCATTCATCTGTAACCCAGTTAGATCAGGGACGTATTGGAAAAGATGCATAGCTTCAAGTATGAGGCCTCAAATCAGGTTACTAGAAAATTATTTAAGAGGCCTTAGGCAAAATTTTATTTGCTGTCAGACTTTCAAAGGTGATAAAAATGTTAAGCTTAAAAGTTCAAGCTTTTAACACTCTTCTATTCATAATTTTTTAATCTTTTCCAGGCCCAAGTTTTCAAATCTAATCCATCCCTGAATTCAGGCGCTCAAAGTTGCGTAGGCTTACATATACTCAAAATCTCATATTATGCGTATGAAGAAATGACAACAAAATTCAGTGTGAAAGCAAATTCAAAGGAATTTCTGATATTCTATATCGAATGTGGATAAAAATAGAAGAGATTTGCAGCAGTCAAAGTTTTTTTCTTTCAAAGGCTTGGATATAATAGAGGCACACGATAAACTTTTCGTGTATAACTAATTTACGAACAAAGTTTTCAAACCTTGTTTTTTTTGTTTTATTCAAAGATCGAAAATTGAACTGTTATAGGTTGATCGAATGTGTGTGAGAAATTAATATGATTCGACTCATTAATGAGTTGCACATAAGGTCAAACAATAGTGCTGCTGAATGGAATGGAATAGTAGAACACGAGTGAATGCCAAGTCCGTTTTGTTCTTTTTTGTTTTTTTTTTTTATTCGTTTTTATTATGTTTTTATTTATGTTTTTGTTTTGTTCTATGTGAATGAAAATGGGGAATATAATTTGAATTTTGAATTGCATTGAGAAATGAAAATCTATGGAAATATTATTAAAAGAGTGGGTTTTGGAATAAATACGAAAGTGTTTTCTTCTTGATGTGCACACGTGGGTTGTTATATTATATTGTCGTCTTTATATATTAAATTGATTAAAGGAACTAAGGTTACAAGTTACTTTAAGAGAAAAAGTTTTTCTTTTCATAATTATTATATGCATTAATTGGTTATTAGAATTGATTAAAATATTAGGCATAAAAAGATTAAAGTATTAAGAACGGTTTTTTACGGATTATTTGGTTCTTTTTCACCAACAAAAATAATCATAGGTATAAACTTGGAGTTGGAGTTAATTTTATTCATCTTAGCCCACCGAAAGAGATATCTTTTAGTAAAGCGTGTTGAGAGGTTTTTTTTATGGATAAAACTACCTGAAACTAGAAACAATAGATGGGATCATTTTAAACATTTCTTATTGGATGTTATATTATTGTGAAACATTTTAAATTTAATAGGTACTATAGTTTCCATTAAGTTGTTTTTAAACTATGATTCCAGGTACATATTTTAACATAATATATGCATTTTAACTTGATAAATCAAGTATCAAAATGAGTATTTGAAAAGGGTTGCCGCCGAGTACCAACTATGGACTTACAAATTACAATCCACCTAAGGGTGTCAAAACACCACAAAAAAGTGAACCAAAAATTTCTAATTTAAAGAGAATGTGGTTGAAACTCTCCTAAAAAAGGGGTACAATGGTTGGCACCCCCGATTTTTGTACCAATTATTGGCACCCTTCATACAATTAAGCATTTCACAAAAACTACTATTCCCAGGAACAAAAATCATGTTTTTTTCATAAGCTGTATTAATTCTCTACAATTCTCCATTTTTATTTAGGTCTATTTCATTTTCAGTTCCTTTTAATTAGTAAAAAAGTTTGAATTTGGTAACTGTCCGTTTTTGATTATTTTTAGAGTTTTTGGATGAAGATTTATTTTTTTTTAGCTTAACAATATAATAACTTAAATGTTTTTAATTGTTTTTTATATAAAAAAATATGTTCAAATTAATTAAAAAGGGGTGTCAATAATTGGTCGAATATAAAGTAGTGGTTTTATTATTGGCAGGTGGGTGAGAATAATGCGTGATTTTGGACATCAATCTTTGGCACTGCCAATAATTGTACCTTGTCTTAACTGCCAATAATTATACCGTTTATGTTATAAACGGTATAATTATAAGTTTATGTTTGAAAAATGGGGAAAAAAAGCTCAAAATATTTGATAGATTTGCCAAAAACTCATTACAGACAATTTGTACGTGATTTCCAAGACCCGTTTTTATTTTAGGTATTTTAATATTTCGTTCTTAACGAATATCTCCTATATAAAGTTTTCGAGAAATTGCAATTTTCTCGAAAATGGATCCAACGATTTCGATTAAATTTCTCGTACGAAATGTTCTAAAAAATTCAAAAAATTATCTAAGATGATGGTATGTGATTTGAAATGCAAGAACCAGTACATACGACCCAGTCGTACATTTTATTTACTTTTTTTTTAATTACGTTTAATGAAGATTTTTTTTTGTACCTACTAAACTGTTTTTAACTAAACGTTGGTAAAAGCTATCATGAAAAACACTTGTATTTCTTTCATTTTTGAGGGTGCTAATATTTGTACCCTCGGGTGCCAACAATTGTACCTGGGTGCCAATGATTGTACCTTTTGGGTAGCTTTTCCTATTTGAATATTTTAAAAATTCTTTAAACTTTAATTTGACATATTAAACATATTTCTAACTCTTTAAATGCGAGAGTAATTCGCAATTCAAAGTGAAAAAATGCTTAGGGGTGCCAGCCATTGTACCCGTTACGCTAATGAGAAACATACGGAATTTTTAAAGAAAGTTTGCAACTTGATTGTAAAAACGAAGTAAATTTTTTTTGAAAATTTTATGAACTTTTTTTCAAAAACTGACGGATTTCGATTTTAAAACTTAAGTAATGAAGTTATTTTCGAAAAGTCGTGCAAAATTTTGAAAATTAATTAGAACCCTGCAGCAATTTTAGTACACAATTCGATCAAAAAACAGTTTTATACAAGAGGTTACATGGTAAAATTTTCGATATAGACTTAGATATTGCTTAATTACTTCAATACTTCAAATTCGTTACATCATTTATAAGATTTCAAGCCATATGTATTTTCAAGGCCAACTTTCAAAACACATAGATATTTCTAATCCAAGAAGGCATTGTATATTTCTCTTAAAACAAAACTTTAACTTGCCAACAAAATCTGTTAATGTGGCGCCATTTTTATTAAATAGTCTCCCAAAATCACTTGAAGCACTATTCACCTCATTAAACGGAAGTTTTATTCTTTCGTGCGTATATACATTTTGTATAGGCAGGTAAACCTGCTTCCAACTGAGCTAATTATCTACTCAAAATTTTCAATAATTTTGATTGGCATCATGACATCAAAACAGCAGCAGTCTTCTTTCCTCCTATACAAATACTTTACTACCTCTTAACTGATTCCACCATAATTATCAATCACAAAGATCATATTTTCAAATTTATAAATATTCTCGCTGCTAACAAAAAAAATTAAAATAAAAAAAAAAAAAACAAAAAACAAACCAAAAATCAAAAACGATCGGTGTTTGAATTTTTCATTTTCGTGACTCTCTTCGAACATTAATCATACGACAGACATTTCAAGATTTAATTAGCCGAATTCGTTATTAATAAACTTTAAATATTTTTTTTTTCTTTTTTTTTGTTTTTCTTCGAGCAAGGCTGGGAGTTCTTTTATTTTAAACTTCTCCCCTGTTAATGACCCTGCTTATGAAGATCCATCATTTCTGTGATTTGCTTATAAGATTGTCAAAAGAAAAAAAAAAAAACTTTATCCTCCCAAAGTATGATACCAATGAATACAATGTAGACAGAATAATGCAGACACTTAAATGTCTTGAATGAATGATTCCCTAATACAGCTTCAAACTCTTCTGGAATTCAATTAATTTGTGTAATTTTTGTTGTTTTGGTGGTTGTTGTGAAATAAAAAGATGAATTTTATTAATTGCTTACCAAAATTTTGTGCGATGATGACACATTCGATGCATTAATCAACGTTTTTAGCGGTAGCTGAGCTTAATTTGTCACTTTTTAGCATATCCAAGGTAGATTGATGATTGATTTTGTATCGAAATTAAATTGAATGTTGGAATAGTTTGATTGACATGAAATCAATAGGAAATAATTTATTGATTGATAAAATTTACATTTAATGTCATCATCATTATAATTAAATAGTTTTAGGCCCATTTGCTCATACTAGTCATAAATTCTAACCTTAGTTAGGTCAAACATATTTCTTATGTTTTACTTAGTTTATTCTACGTTGCTAAAAAATATTTATTTTCAACCTAGCAATGATTTACTTTCATGCGAGAAATCGCTGAGAACTTCAAATAAATTTGTCAAATCGATAAAAACGTCAGTTAGTTTTATTTGTTTTTTGAGAAAATTTATCAAAAATATCGTGAAAAATGCTTTTAAATTAATAGAATATGGTGAAATTAGTGAAAGTCTAACAAAATTGGTGTTAAGTTTAATAAATGGCTTAATTTTAGTGAATGTGTATGTGTTTTGTGAATGTATATGTGCGTCAAAACTAAAATTGAGAATAAAACAAAAAAAGGGTTAACATTCCCTTAAAATTTTGTTCAGTGAATTTTTGCGTTTGCAGATGGTCACTATTTATAAAAGTAAGTTAACTGATATTATTTTATTTAATTTTTCTCAACTTTTGTACCATGGCATCATTTATTGAGCTGGATTCTCCCTTTTTTACCAAATAAATATGCTTAAGTAGAACGTAAACTACTTATGTTCTACTATTTCTTCCCCCTAAGTTATGTTAAACTTAGAGGAATTTATGACTCAATTTGAAGTTCGCGCAAACGGCTGTGTAGAACTTAAGGGTTTATGTTTCACATAAATATTTAAGTTTCGTTTCAGCAAATGGGCCTTAGAATTTTAATTTAATTGAAATTATGATATTTTGAAATTTGACCAACAGGTAGGGTGATTGACTAATAAATTATGGAACTTGTTAGATTTAGGCCCATTTGCTCATACTAGTCATAAATTCTAATCTTAGCTAGGTCGAACATAACTCTTATGTTTTACTTAGTTTATTCTAAGTTGCTAAAAAATATTTATGTTCAACCTAGCAATGATTTACTTTCATGCGAGAAATCGCTGAGAACCTCAAATTAATTTGTCAAATCAATAAAAACGTCAGTTTGTTTTATTTGTTTTTTGAGAAAATTTAGCAAAAATATTGTGAAAAATGCCTTTGAATTAATTGAAAAAGGTGAAAATAGTGAAATTCTAACAGTATTGGTGTTAAATTTAATAAATGAAGTAATTTTAGCGAATGTGTATGTGTTTTGTGAACGTATGTGTGTGTCAAAATTAATATTGGAAAAAAAAAAACAACAAAAGGGTGAACATTTCCTTAAAATTTTGTTCAGTGAATTTTTGCATTTGCATTTTGCAGATGGTTACAATTTATAAAAGTAAGTTAACTGATAATACTATACTTATTTTTTGTTCATTTTGGTAATATGGCGTCAGTTTTTGAGCTGAATTCTCCCTTTTTTATCAAATAAATGTGCTTAAATAAAACATAAACTACTTAAGTTCTACTATTTCTTCCCCCTAAGTTATGTTAAACTTAGAGCAATTTATGACACAATTTGAAGTTCGTGCAAACCAATATGTAGAACTTAAGGGTTTATGTTTCCCATAAATATTTAAGTATCGTTTCAGCAAATGGGCCTTAAATGTTGTTGGAAAATTAAATTTTTTTTAACAGTTATTTCTGTGTTTGTTGCAAAGACTTCTTTGTTATTTTCACTATTTTAAAGTGACTGAGTCCTTAGCTAAAGTGTGCAAATATTTTGTACCAGATGTTAAAGCAGCAATGAAACCAACACACAAAAACAATTTCAAAATTGTTCTTAAATACTAAACAAAAAATTGATAAAACAGGAAATAGTGGATTAGTTTACTCGGTAAACCGCAATAATTGTGAAAAAGTTTATAGGTATAGGTGAAACAATTAAAATAAAATGCACGACTGGAACGAACTTGCTCTTAGAGTTAAAGTTGCTTAAATTTTGAAGACTTTTTATATAGAAATTTGGAAAATGTAGGTACCTAGGTACTATACTGCCGTACTTAGCAAAAAGGGCGCATGAGCCAAAAATCCAAAACTGAGTTAAAGGCATATTTGACATCCTGAAACAATTCCTCATATATATGTTAAAATTTCAAAATCGTTAGAGTCGTTTTTTACATAACTAATTTTTCATAAATAATATTTTGGAAAAAAGTTTTAAAATAAAATTGGTACGCCATTTTGTAAAAATCACTAATCAACATCTAAACATAAATTTCAAAAAAAAAAAAATCAATGTCCCGTTTTCGAAAACTTGACTTTTCAAAAAAAAAAATTTCAAAATTTTTTTCAAAATCCAAAAATTATTTTTTTTTTTAATTTTATTTTGGGCTTATATTGAAATTATATAAATGCTTCTTCACAAAAAGTTTCCTTAAAATCGAATAAGCACTTTCGGAGATAATCGGATTTGAAAAAAACGGTTCTATGCGGCAGGTACCGTTAATAATGATTTTCAAAAAAAAAAAAAAAAATTGTATTAGAAGTTAGACCTTGTCTTTAAACTTATATTTGAATTTTTTAAACCAAATCGTTGGAGCCGTTTTTGAGCAATTTCAATTTTACTAAAATCGGTATATGACAAGTACCGTTATTTTTGGTCCTAAAAAATTAATTTCAAAAACTCCTCTCTAGAGTCGCCAAATAATGCTACATACCAAGTTTGACATCAATCGGTCCATCCGTTTAGGGAGTAGCTTCGTTTACATACAGACAGACGGACAGACTGACAGACGGACTTCCGGGACCCACTTTTTTGGCATTCTCTACCATCGTAATGTCATGGAAAAATGTTATCTCAACTTTTTTTTTTGTACGAATGCATAACTTGATATATAGTACCTATATCGCAAGTAAAAATTTGAACAAGCATGAGTCCACATAAGAACGAATGTGAAAAAATTATTCAAGGGTCGATCAACAAAAACTAAGCTGCTTTGACTGATCATGTCAAGGAAAGTCGAAATTCTTTTGATTTCGATGGAAGAAATTTTTAAAGTTAGAAAGAAAGAAATTTAAGTTGCAAATACATGAGGTAGACCAAATTATAAAAAAATTAACAAATTGCTTGTAATAATAAAATTGATGAACGTGATTACACAAATACATTACTACAATTTAATAGTCAATGCCAATTTAAGAAACAGTTAAATTCAAAATTTTAATACATTTTTGTACTTTAAATACTTTTATAAATTTTTTTTTAATGTTCTTTAATTTTTTTATTTCAAAACAAATGTCTGTTTAAATTTAATTTATATAATTTTTTCAATGGAAACAGATACGAATTAAATCATTAATTGTTAATATTTTTGGTAGGTAAAAGTGTAAATTTATTAGGTTATGTATTTTAGTACCTATTTTAACGCATATGTTTTTTATTATATACTAGATCCTGATGATGATTAAAATAGGCCCTCGTAATGCGAAAAATGCGTTTTTAATGGACTTTAAGAAGTAAAACAATAAGGTAAAATAAGTACGACTGAAATGATTTAGTCAATGCTTTCAAAGTTGTTTTACAATATTCTAATAAATATTTGGATGAAAAATAGCTACTCATTTTGAAAGTTAAAATTTCCATAAAAAAAAATTGTATTGAAAATAAAAATTTTATTGCAAATAAAAGCATTTTTTAAAAAAGAAATTTTCTGCATTGAAAAAAAAAAAAACAACACAAAATGATATTTTTATTTAATAGCTATTCGTCGAATCTCTTACAATTTTGACGAAACATAAGCTATTTCAACTATTATTGAAACTAATGAAAAGTCACTTAAGTAGTTAAAATTGTAAGAAATTCTACGAGTATTAAAAAAAAACTATTTCATTTGCATTTAATTTTTTTTTTCAATGCAAATAATTTCTATATATTTGCAAAAAAATTTTTTTAATACAGAATATTTGTTTGTTTTCAATAATATTTTTTTTTATGAACATTTTTTTTTTATTTGCAATAACTTTCCAAATGCATTTAATTTTAATTGATATTTTTACAACCCTGAGCCAAAGTACCAAAAAAGTCCATTTATAACGAAAATCGCTTCTAAAGTTGTCAAAAATGTTGCTAATAAAAAAAAAAACCACTTGGCACATTGCATGCCAGATTGGACTTTGTCAACAAAAGTTATACCCAAATTTACGATTGAAAACATTTATTTTTAACGTCAATTTATATAAATTGTTTGCTTATCTATTAGTAGGAGATCCCGCCATAAGACTACCTACCCTTATCGTTATACCAGTTGAGAGTTATATTTTCTGAAAGGTAGTGTCTAAGGAAATAAATTGCACATGGGTTGCCTAGTGATATCCTGTCGAGGCATAGGGTTGCCAAGCCTTAAAGTTTTGAAGAAATAATTAATTTACACATAAAAACTTAATTTCAAAATTTTTCATTGATCCGTTTTCAAAAAATTGATTTTTCAAAAAAAAATTTTGAAATATTTTTTAAAAAACCAAAAATGCGTTTTTTGAAAATTTTCTAAAATTTTAATATTATATTTACTTACACACTTTTGTATAAAAATTTTCATTTAAATCGGGTTAATTTTGTACGAGATATTCAGAAACGAAAAAAACCGTTCTATGACAGGTACCGTTAATAACGGTACAAAAAATATTTTTTTTATTTAAAAAGTTGGTCCTTATGTGTAGTACTACACACAAAAATTTTAATCAAAATCATTAGAGCCGTTTTTGAAAAAAATTACCATTTCTATTTCCGTTATATGGCAGGTACCGTTAGTTTTGGTCATAAAAAAAAATTTCAATTTCCCCTCTAGGGAATCACCAAAAACTGCTAACTACCAAGTTTGAATAAAATCACTTCACTCGTTTAGGCTGCAGCTCCAGATAGAGACAGACACACAGACAGACAGACAGACAGAATTGCCGGACCCACTTTTTTGGCATTCTCCATCATCGTAATGTCATGTAAAATTGTTATCTCGAGTTCGCCACACATACAAATAAAAAATGTAAAAAAATCTACAACTTGAGATATACCTAGTCTTCTTAAAGTCATGACACTAAAATTCGATATTTGAGAAATAATTCACCAAAAATCAGAATGAAATATGTTTTAAATGATTTTTATGTTATTAGACAGCAAAAACAAAATAACTTGACACGTATCTGCAAAATTTTTGATTTGACTTAGTTTTTGGCTACTGTGAATTACAGATTTTTACAATTCAATTCACAGACGCACGACTTGCTCGTTCAAAGCTTTTGTATCATTTTTATTTAAATCAAAAACTGAATGTTCAAAAATGTATGATTCAAGAAAATGAATTTTTTGTTTAGGGTTTTATAAAAAATTAATGGTACAAAATGGCATACCAGATTTTTCAAATTTTGTTCTCCAAATAATGTTTATAGAAAGTCACGATCCAGTCATAGTTATTAGACTTTTTATTTATTTACTTATACTGTTCAAATTATATCCCATATGGTCTAGTGGCTAGGATATCTGGCTTTCACCCAGAAGGCCCGGGTTCGATTCCCGGTATGGGAAAATATTTTATTAAAACAAATCGATTCGACTAACTATTATTCTGAACGTAAATACATTATCCCACGCAATACAGTATGCATTCCAATAATTCAAGTTCGGATGACAGCTCTTTTGTTTTGGATTACTTACATTTCCTCTATACACCAAAAAGAACACTACTGTTTGTAGTAGGTGCATTTTTTATTTCATTAAATTTTACTTGGCATTTGATGACTTTTTCGTCGATTTAATTTCATTGATATTTTTATTCTTACAGCAAATTTCTTAGATGCATAGACAATTTTTATCAGACACTATAATTTAAAAAAAAGTATTCGACGTCGATCTTGCCAGGAGTCGAACCTGGAATCTTCTGATCCGTAGTCAGACGCGTTATCCATTGCGCCACAAGACCGTTAGTTTTTATTCATTCATACAAAAAGTGGATGAAAAGAGAAAGTGAATTAAATTTTGTTTGTAAATTTGTGTAACCATTAGTGTTGTACCTGATGATCTAAGAATTTTTATAAAATCCATTTCATCCAATACAAATAAAAATAATTCATCTCAAAATCATAATTTCTAAAAAAGAACAGTTTTGTATACCACTTTAACCAACGCCAACGTAAAAATTAAAACAAAATGTTTCGTAATTTTGCTCTGACAGTTTTTTCAGTATTATAGGTCCCACACTCTCTTCTGACAGACGGGATCATTATATTATTGGACAGAAAAATTAAAAAAAAAAACGAAACTGACAAAAAAGTGAAGAATTAACTTTCAGGTTATTTTTTTCTTTCTTTCACCCTTCATCATCATTTTTAATTAAAATTTCTGGCAACATCCGATAAAGCTTAGCTGTGAAAACGAGGTGTTGATGTTAACACACACCATGCACTTGGCTTATTGATATCTTTCTTCCTTCACAACCTGTAAGAATTCAGAGACTCTGGATGGCGTTACATTTTCTAGACTCAAGATTATTATTAACTTCAACTGAAAGTATTTTTCTTCGTTTTTTTTTTTTATCTCGATGTTTTATATTGCTTCAGGGATAGATACATGACCTGCATGTGGATGGACAGCTTCATCCCTAAAAACAACCAGTTTATTATTTTTTTCAAATAATTCCTCTTTTTGTTGGTGTGTCTATAAAAACGCCTTTCACAAAAAAAATTTCAACTTTTTGAAACATCACATATGCTCACATGGAATTCCTAATTGGTCGCGCTGAAGCTAATTTTATAATAACAAAGCTTAGACAGCCTGCAGGTGCCAGAAACAGCACCATCATACAGTAGCTAACAGCAGCAGTAGCAACAAAATACATTGCCTGGCCTTTTATTTAATTGTCCTGTCATCGTCCTTTTGTTAAGGATTTTTTTGTGTTTTGTAATTTTTCATCTTTCTCCTTTTTTTTTGTTTTATCTGTAAAACACTCGCAGTTAATTGTCTCTTTTTGTTGAATTTAGCTTGGAGCTTGTAGTTATTGTCACTCATTTTGTTTCAATATTTTTTGCTTTGTTTGAAGAATTTTTTTTTTTAACTATGGATAAAAAATGGCATTTAGAATTTTTTTTTTTTTACATTTTTTGCGTTTTAGTGACCTAATTGGTTTGAATTCGTTCGAAATTGTACTAAAACTGACATAGTTTTAATTAATAATTTAAGTGTTTAAAACCTTTATATGAAAAAAGGAGCCACAAAAATTTAGTAAAATAGGTCATCAGCTTAAATTGGAGGGTTTAACAAAAATAAAATATAGTATATTTGTAATTGGGAATTTAAATTGAGGTAAAAATTAAATTTAAGGATTTAAGGATTATAATAAATCATGATTTCAAATGGAATATTCAAATTGTACTGGTATCAGATTATGATTATTATTTCTCAGAGAATTATTAATGAACCAAACATATGCTAATGTTGTTTAGGATATCCATTATTAAGAAGGCATGAAATTATGTCTTCAAAGTAGTTGATTTACTTACAAAATCATTATTTGTATGCAATAGATATCAGGGGCAAATATTTCCAGTTCAATAAGATTTTTGATTTTTTCCGAAAATCGTAAAAAAGGCCTCGGGTTTTTGTTTATTTCTTTTCAATTAGTCTCAAAATTACATGAGGTGAATACTTGTCTAATGCCTAATAAAATCGCTATTGAATTTAACCTTTTTTAACTTCATACTTCATGAAAAGCAACCGCGTTTTACAAAGCTAATTGAAACAAAAGAGCTGACCAGCGAACTTACTTTTTTGTATTTTTTGTTACTTCTTTTTATTTTAAACTCAATTTCAACTACATTGGGTAGCAGTGTGTACAAATTTAAAATTGCTACATGCTACTCAAAAACAGGACCCTCCAACGTGGTCACATACTTCAAAGACTACAACTACAACCACATTTTTGGTCAACGGTAACTTATTAAGAAATTCAATAATTTTTTTTATTTTTTCTATTGTCGGCTTCCTAAAAACCAAAGATGTGTTAGCTAAACAGAAAAAAAATTTTTGGGCAAAGGTATTCTTATAAGTTCAGTTACAAACCATATAAATTTTATTGCAATAAAATCTTTGGCGCCATAAATATCTGTCTTTTTCAAACGGTTTCAGTTATAATTTACCAACGCTAAAATATTTCACAAGCTTGTTTCAATATATGACTACGACGATTTTGTGTTAAAGAAATAATAAAAATAAAAAAAGTTAAAAAAAAAAATTGTCTGAATACGATGATATAGCTTTTCCAATCATCTTCACCGCCGCCACCAATAAAAATCGGAAATAAATTTGAAAAAAAAAAAAAAAATAACAAAATAAGAAACGAAATTCCATTCCTAATTAAATTCTTCATGAGAGATACCCTCATATTATGTTCCCCAATTCAATTCATTTTTATTTTAACTTTTTTTTTTATTATTTCTTTTTTGTAAGAGACCACAAAAATCTCCAAGGTAATGGACAAAGAATACCAAAATAAGATACAAACAAAATAAATAAAAATAAAAAAGAAAAGAAAATCAACCTTCACCGCTTAAATATAAAAGAAGCTACGAATCTTTTCGTAATCAATCCCTTTTATCTGCAAACACCAAACCAAAAAATAACGATACAAAATCGACGGAAAAGAAATAAAAGAGATTGAACTCCTGGAACGGGTTCCCAATGGAGAGCAGAAGTCGGCAGCATTTATATATAGTGAAGCAAAGAGGCGACTGCCTGTAGAGTTAGCTACCTACTGTGTTTGTGTGTGCTGCTTCCCTCCTGACGGCAGTCTGGATCTGGACCAAACTGCATTTGAGGCAATTACCGCCTTCACAAATATACACCTTCTTCTTGTTTTTTTCGTTGAGAATATTTCTTAAGACTCGAACCTTATCATTGCGCAATCGATACAAATCTGGTTCGATTTTTATTCCGTCCCATCGTCATCGTCCGTCGTCGTTCAACCAAATTGCTCGACTTCTCTTTCAACATTTAGACCCAATGTCGTTGAAGATTTCCTTTGTCTTCTCAGAACAACAACAACAACAAGATCGAATATATCTGCATCCGTATAATATTGGAGTATCATCAGGTGGCATGACAATTAAAATCGAACCAAGATCACATGAAAACAGCCGCACCTTTGATCCAGACCGCCACCGGCAGCGCGATCCAGGCTAAAAGGTCAAAAACGCTACTGGCAACCTGGGACTGATGATCTGATTCTTGAATCAAATCAAATTGATGTGAGTGCCTGGATGCTGTGTGCAGAGTGCACGTGATGAGATGTTGGGAATCCAAAATGATTGCTGTAAACATTTTGACCCTCGAAAAAAAAAATACCAACTAATCTGGACTTCTTGCCTAATTCGAATTTGGTGTTTTATTTTAATTTTTATATTTAGGTAATGCAGCAATAAAGGTACTCTGTAGCCGATTTGGAGGTAATTAGTTGAAGAATTAATTAAGTAGTCGATAAAAAATAGTGTGAGAGGGTCCAAGTCAATCCATTGCACATCCGATAGACCTTACCTGGATGGAAGTGATGGAAGGACGAAGGTGAAATTTCTCATCAAGCAAAGTGGAACGAATTGTTTTATATAGATGAAAGAGGAAAGAGAAAGGTCTGCTTGGGAGATATTTCTACAAATCCAAAATCTTTGGGGTCTTAAGATCCGATAAACAATTTGGAAAATGGGTTTGATTTGATTTCAAAATATTATATGCACCCATGATAAGAATTAGTCATGCAAATTTCAAGGCGGCGCTTGATCAAGGATTGGGTTGATTTAAAATTAAAATTTGACTTTGTATTAATTCTTGTTTATGTTCTTTTATTAATGTTGGACTAGTTTAGGAACATAATTTGAATAATTGAGGACATTTACCTTAAACTGGGAAACTTCAAACAAGAAAAACTATTGAGCCAAGGAGAGATTACCAAAAAGTTTTAAAAAAGAATTTTCTGTTGATTGTGTTATGGATTCCAATGATAGCATAGAAGATATTGAAGTTTTTGAAGAACTGTCGATGAAGTCACGAAATCTTTTTGGAAAGTTAAGTATAGGTATCTTAAAAAATACCGTTTATTGTTGAGACAACTGAATTTTTCTTCCTGCACAAAGTGTCGTTAAATGAATCAGCATTAAAGATGTCCAGTGAATTGCATGGAATCACATAGCTAAAATCGTTCGTTATCACCAAGCTTTGTGGTGGGTCTTCCTATCTAAATCAATAGTTAATAAAACAACAAAGTCTTGTTAAAAATGGTCATGTTTCTGAAATTGATATCTTTCCTTACAGAAAGCATCACAAAAAAAGTGTTTTCAGGAAGTTCAAAATTTAAATACCTCAAAAACTTTTTTTTCAAGTTCAAGCCCAGCTCGGGCAATTTTCAAAATCAATTGAACATAAGCGACTTAGCACCACTGAAAGGAGTCTGATGATCGGGTTGGTCCCCGTGAAATAGCTATAACTCCAGCATATGAACTTGGTGGTAACACACACAAGTTGTTGTTGTTCATTCAAATTCCTCAATATAAATTGATTACACAAGCAGCTACCTGCAAGTATGAAAATACACAAACCTCTTTTTTTCAATGTTTTTCCAATATTTTTTGAAAAAAAAAGTTTAGTTTTTCTACATAGTATTAAATAAAACGTTTTAATCTTAATCATGGCATCCCAAAGTTTTGGAAAATCAAAAAAAATTTCTATAATTTTTTGATTAAAAACAAGGCTAATTTCCAAAAATTAATATTTTGCTGAAAAAAATAAATAAATAAAAATTGTTAAGAGCTAAAAGAAACAATATTTTTGTAAAAGTTGTAATAGTTCTTTTTATTTGTATTTGTATTAAGTTGTGTCGATAGGAGGTCTACTTTTGATAGAAATCGTAAAAACCCATGATTTTTGACTCCCATCCCACTTTTTCAAACACCCTACTGCTTTTCCCCAATTTGCTCGTGAGGAATTTATTATTTTCTAATAATTAAGTACATAAGGCAGGTATGCGGAAGTAAATAATGCAAAATTTACAATCAGCAAGTAGGTACTTTACAACTTCTGAGCCTGTTCAATATTTTAAAGCCACGAATACAGCTATTTATCAATTTGCTAACGTTGGTTAGTTTTACTGCGTAATCTTCTTAAAATGGATATTTTTAATACAATGAATTATTTTTTTTTAAAAGTAAGGATAAATAGAACTTAAAAATGTAACAAAAAAAGAATTAAGTTCGCTGGTCAGCTCTTTTGTTTAAGCGATGCAAATTTGTATTTTGCTTGCTAATAGAGATGGATCTGAATTTTAGCGATAGTATTGTGATAGTGTTACTTTGGTAAATAATTGTGATAGTGTTACTTTGAAGAAAAAACAACTCAAAAGCCGTTTCTATATTGCACAAAAAGCGAGTGACGTTAAACATATATATATTTTTTTTTATTTAATTCTGATTCATAACAGTCAAAATATTTTAAATATATGCCAGTGTTATGACTCAAAAAATAAGCAAGTTGATTTTATCAAAACATGGAATTTTTTACGTGCGTGCAGATTTAATTGTTTTGAGTTTTGGACGAAATCTAGCCGTCCTTCTAGAAAAACCTTATATAAAAATCATAAATACACAAAAATAGTCTTATATTTTCATAAGAATTGGTTTCTTTCAATTTATCAGTACAAAGTTTTACATACAAACCAGACGCACCATACCAAAGTCCCAAGTGTCATTATGATATGAACGAACGAACATATTTTTTAAATCCCTTACTCACTCGTCCGACTCGAACCGAAATACTCCATTAGCTGAGGATAACCAAACAACCCACAAGAAAGCTCATCTCATATCCCGCGCCTCCACCCGCATTATATCCGCGAATGGTATACTCTTGCAAAATCAAAATTTTCCAAGGAAGCAACTCCATATATTCAACACTCTTCCACCATCGCAGGCAGCATCATGGATGATGATTAATCACTCGAATTTTCAACGCCGCGTCATAAAATCCATCGTTGATATCCTTTCGATAAATTACATATAAACAAGCCAGTGCTAAGTGAAGAAGCAATGGTTTCTCTATATCCAAGAAGTATTAATTTTCCTTTTTGGCTTTGTTTGTGTGTGTGCGCTGCTGCTACGAGGTATACTATACTTAAGCCAAACAAGAAGCCGAATTAATGTTGTATTCGTGTATATTCCCAGGATAATGGAAGCACAACTCGCAATATCAACACCTCTCCATTAAAAATTAATATTTCAATCAAAGTTCACTGAACCCCCCGACCACATCACGTGTGGGGGCCATCAGAAGTATGCAGAAACCAGCATCCGAAGAAGGATAATGTACAAACATTTTTCTCTGATGGTTGTTGCCTCTCTCTCGTCTATGGGGGACACATAAAATGAGACACTGATGAGCTTTGGCCTTATATACACCCACTGCCACTGGATGTTTGCCTGGTTCACACACACAAACCCACGAATCTAGCCAAGAAGCACACAAAACAACAGAGACGTCGTCAGGAGTACTCGCCGTATCGTCCTTTAAGAAAATGCAACCTTGGAAGAAGGGTGAATGAATGAATCCTAAGCCCATGCAGAGGCATCAATAGTAGCAAACACTTTTACGTCCGCAAATATTTGCCAATTTGTTGGGCGGATGCAAGAAGCAACTTCTTATTATGTGCAGTTGAAGCTGTTGTTCCTGGCTGCTACCTGTACGAACTGTAGCAATAGAAGAAGAAGGAAGAAATGCCAGCAGAGAGAAAGTCTGCCTCCCACTTCTCTAAATGACTGATGATGGTTGCTTTTCTGCTTCAAGAATCACACAGGAACACACCAGCAGCAGGAGCAGCAGGAAAATACACATAAAAAGAAAGTTTTCCCAGTTTTCCAGCTTCAAAAGTGTGGAATTTTCAATCTACTCAGTGTTGGTTTTTTTTTTTATACTTAAGGGGATGGTATAGCAAGCAGGCTTATATGAACGCATACAAATGATGCTGATGATACCGATGTGGTGGCAATTTTTCATTCGACAAAACACTCCATATATACCAAGGTGCAAAGTTAGTGTTAAAAATAATATCCTAGTGGAAAACTTTGGCGATTTGGTGTCGCGCTATATAGAAGTTATAATTTATTGCCAACTTAAATTGAAGGTATAACGAGTTCAACAGGTTTTTAAGAAGGAAAATAAGAAGTTTTTTTTTGTCTATCTAGAATGTCTTTGGGAGCATTATTGAAGGGTAAATAAAGTTGATAAAAATATTGCATACGAATTTTCAAGACAATTAAAGGTGCAATTTTGGTAATTTGAAAAAATATCAATTAGGTATACAAAAGATATTATTAGAAGGTAAGATATTAAATAAAAAAAATATTTCCCATACCGGGAATCGAACCCGGGCCTTCTGGGTGAAAGCCAGATATCCTAGCCACTAGACCATATGGGATATAAAAAATTAGCTGGAAACTTAAGATGCTGACATGTTGGATATTTTGATTGACGTTTCTATATTTTTAAGGTATTTTTAGATTGTTATATAGATAAAGAGGAAAACAACCAAATTTAATAAAATTTTCCTTAAAATTATTTATAGCACTGCTGAGAAAAAATAAAAACTGAAAAAAATAATAAGTTGTTTATAAATGATAATAATTTCAGTTGTATGTATATACCGCCAAAAGCCTAACACAATATTATACTCGCTCCTAAAAATTTATGATTTTCGATTTATCGAAATTTGGCCCTTAAATTTTGAATTTGGAGATTTTAAACCTCTACAGGGAACATAGACATTAAAAAAAATTGTTACCTTCATGAAACTTGGCAAAAAGTTTGATTTTGGGATCAAATACGTCTATACACAAAAATACGAAACATGTTTTTTAAGTTTTTTTTATGCTGAACCAAAAGACATCATAAAAAGAAAGTCAATACGATTGCTCTAAGAGAAGTTTTTGCCGATTAAAACAAAGTTCTTGTTTTTTGATTTCAACAGGTAAAATATAACCGAAACCCATGTGAAAAAAACTTGATACACGATAAAGCAGGGACAAAGGATCCATTAAGTTCTCAAAATAATTTTTGGTGAAAGGGTGTTTTTTGAGGAGTTCAGTTATGTGTGAGAAAGGTATCATAAGAGCTAACAAAAAATTTGTTAATTTCTTAAACTTGGTGAGCAAAATTTGTTTATTATAAGAACTTAAAATCTACAGCCTCTACAAAATTATGTTGAGCAAAAGGGTGTTTTTTTTTCAAAGTAATGATGAAATTCGGAAAAAAAACTGGGAAAAAAATGTTACTCGAATGGAAATTCGAACAAACGTTTCATTTATAACAGAAACCAAAAATCTAAGGCTAAGCAGTCAATAAAAATGTTTTAGGTAGAAGGGTGTTTTTTTGGGAAATAAGGAAAATCCGTGATAAGTAAATTAATGGTATCAATTGTCTTTCCCATGGAAATTACGAATAAAATAAGTCTATAAATTTTGTTCACGTGAGAGGGTGACTTTTTTTTTTAAGTTAAGAGAAAATATGGGAATATTGGAAAAACTAAGTAATAATAGTGGTCTTCTATTGAAATTCAGCAATTATGTTACTTTTGATATTGGAAACAATAATTTAAAGTGTCTAAAAGAATATCATGGTTAAAACGGTGTTTATTTGAGTGAAAAGAAAAGTTAAAACCAAAACAAGACCTATAGCCAACTAAGAAGATATCATTTATTTAAAAACTATCATAGGCAAGAAAAAATGAAAAGCTTTAAAAATTAACATCTGAGGAACTAAAATAGAAGTCACCATTTTTTAAACGTAGTTACAAGGGATATTATTTTATAAAATAAATTAACGAAGTTTCCTTATCTTTTACTAAGTGACACCCTATATGATACAATTTGAAATAAAATATTTTCCCATACCGGGAATCGAACCCGGGCCTTCTGGGTGAAAGCCAGATATCCTAGCCACTAGACCATATGGGATATATTCCTAGCATTAAATACAAAGTGTAAGGTAAAAATATTTATACTCCAATCGAAATAACCCAAGCATTTAACAAAAAAAGGCAAAAAGCACATAAATTGATAGATTAAAAGTAATTTACAAGAGCTCCCAAAGATCTAAGGCATGCAAAACAAAAAATAATCAAGTTAAATCAAGGTTAAAGAATAAACTCAGAGAAAAAGACAGAGTATTTTTTGAAAAGAAAACTATTTTTCTTGAATTTCAAGCTTTTTTAATGTCACTGAATCTATATTTAATTGTTGCAATTTAAATTTCAAAAAATAACTACAGAAATTTTACTTTAAAGAAGAAGTACACTATGGCCTATACGCAACCTTTTTTGTTGAATATTTTTATTAGTAATTTAACAGGTTTGAATCTGTATACAAAGTATAATTATGTTTCACACACATAAAGGGGACTATGTATCTATTGTATATATCCATGAATGTTAAACAAATCCTTAAATCTTTTAAATATTCCTCGAGCATTTCCTATATAGTTTTTAGATATTTAATATAGTTTTTAGATAAATGCTATGCTTTAAAAAAAATGGCTATAAATAAATCAATAATCTCTCATTTTTATAAATAATACAAAACCACAAACTTCATTTCCAATTCAATAATCTCCATCATAGAAAAAAAACCTTCCCTTTCACTACCTATACCTTTTTGTTGGCCATTGCACTCTCAATAGTTTCAATTCAAATGACTCACAAATAACAATTGCTCCTTCATATAAAGAAAAACAAAAAAAAGCAAACATAAACTCAATTTCAAAAAGTCCCTAGATCTAAACTTCAATCTCAGTCTCCGCAAGCAGAGCCGGATTAACCATGTCATGGGCCCCTAGGCAAAATAATTCTTGGGCCCTTTTCCGATGCTTTTTCAATATCATAAGCTATTTTTAAGTTAGGTTAGAAATTTGTGCAGGTAACTTACTAGAGACTAATCGGATATAATCTGGTGTCCTATCATGTCATTTTATAAATGTAAACTAAAAGTTTTGAAATAACTATTATAAATATTGCAGTGATATCTCAACAAAAAAATTTTAGCAACTTGATGGTTCACAGATAATTTTAATTAACGATAAGTTATAAGAAAATGTCTTAGATTCAAAAGGTATAAGTAGGTATACCTATGCCGACTTTTCACGAGTCGATTTTAGCCACATGATATGTCTCACGTTTAAAGTATGGGGATTGTCACTTTAGTCGCGTACGGCTTACGTTCACTAGGGCTGCCAGATAAAATTTAATTGATGTCGGGACAATAGGTCTTAAAAGTCGGGACAAATGGGGACACCAAAAAATTACTTGAAATCGAAAATTATTAAAAACAGATAAAAAGAATCACGTGTGTGATTGCAATATTTTCCTTGACTTATTTCCTACATTTTTGTGGATTTCACGCAAAAATATGAATTGTTCAAAATTTCATTTTTTGAAAACTAAACTTAGTCTCAATTTATTCACTCTCCATTTAATTCAAAGTCACCATATAAAATGGAAAGTTTTAATATTCGTATGCGATTTGAAAAATTTTTATTTTTTAATGGTGTCTTTAAACTTAATGGATAGTCAATACATTGGGCCTTATCCATAAAAAATCAT
Organism: Episyrphus balteatus; assembly: GCF_945859705.1. Lineage (NCBI taxonomy): Eukaryota > Metazoa > Arthropoda > Insecta > Diptera > Syrphidae > Episyrphus > Episyrphus balteatus. Next base: position 40,586,368 of record NC_079137.1, on the reverse strand, counting down.
CAAAAAAAATGTCAATTGATGTATCTTTTAATAAATGTAGGCAACAATCTCAAATTTCCATAAAATTTAACGACGCGTCGCCTTTTAAAAAAAGAAGTTTTAAAAATTCTATGTGATTTGCCAGTTTTTTTTATTTGAGAGTTAATAAATTGAAGCTAAAAACTTTTTTGCTTAAAATTTTTATTTTTTTTTCCCAAAGTTTTTGAAGGAAATCGGAATGTCGGGACAAAATCGGGACAGTTTGTAAATCGGGACAGATATCGGGACAGGGTCCAAATGTTGGGACTGTCCCCTTGAAATCGGGATGTCTGGCAGCCCTAACGTTCACTCGACTCGACTGACGCCGAAAAGCTTCGCCGCACGGCGAAAATCGACTCGTTATAAGTCGGCATTACGGTTTCATTATAAAACTGGAAAGAGAAATCATATGAAAAAGTTTCAATTTTGATTTTATTATTATAGCCAAGGAAAATTACTCAAAATATGGGCATGAAATCACATTTCTCAAAATTTTTTTTCATGGAATGTGTTTTGCTGGTTGTCCTTATCATAAAAATTAATTTGTTTGGCTGACAGGAGGTCGGGAGCAGCCGCCATCTTGGAAAAGAGATTGGTATCGTTTTTATTGAATAGCTCCATTGTTGTTCAAATTAACAAAAAATGACAAATTTAAGATTTATTAAAAATAAAATTATCCTAAAAAATGATATACAAACCAATTAGGTACGTGAGTTGATTAAATAAAATTTTATAATTTTCATACTACCCCAACAAACTTCGTCAGATATATGAAAAAATTCCATTTTGCTCCTACCTTGCGAGACAAACCCGCACTTTGACCAACTATAAAATTTTATTTAATTAACTCACGGAATTGGTTTTTATATTATTTTTTAGATAATTTTACTGTTAATAAATCTTACCTTTGTCAATTTTTGTTAAAATTAACAACAATAGAGCTATTCAATATAAACGATACCAATTTCTTTTCCAAAATCTTCGTGTAGAAGCAGACGTTAGAAATCATCAAATTTCTGTAGATTCTTAAGCTACAATACAAGTTGGGAACGTTTATTGGACAATTTTATCTAATATTATTTTGAGTAACTTTTCTGCATGCACAATCTCAGATTTTTCTGACATATTCACTGATTGCAACATGAAGAGCTTGAATGGCACCATCTCTAGCTAAACTCTGGTTCGATGTCGTTGGAATAATATTCGAATAGACCAGTAGGTAATAATAATGTTTTTTTTTAAGAAGAGATTTACAGTTTAAATATTAATGGTGAAGCACATGGGAAGAAGTAGTTTTTTTTTAATTTGTTGTATAAATATGATGAATTTTGATTTTAAATGTTGTAAAAAGAACGTTTGGTATTTAAACGTGGTATATTTTGAGCTGACTGTTTTCCCATTTTCTGGGTTGATTTTCCATTTTTCCCTAATCAAAAATACCGAAAAAATACAAATGTAACGCTGTTTTTTATTGAAATTTTTTTTGTTTCGTAGTCAGGGCGAGGGGCCCCTAGCTGAAGTGGGGCCCCTAGGCAGCTGCCTAGTTTGCCTTGAGGCTAATCCGGCACTGTCCGCAAGTTTTATTTTTTTCCATTTTTTGTTTTCTACAAAACTAAACTGAAAAAGCAAGAAAATAACCCTTTTACTTAAACCAAAATGCACAATTGGAAAACCATCCGCTGCCTGTCACTTAACATCATGTTTCAGTTCAGTTTGCAAAAAAAAAAAACATACATACGTACATATATAGCCTAGCCATGCTCCATAACCAAATAGACATACCTTCTTTTATAAATCTGAACCAAAGAGCCGACCAACGACCGACGCCAACCATACGACGACGCGATGACGACAAGAGACGTAAGTTCCTAGTTTGAATATTGATTCGCAGGATTTTTGCCATACACAATATTCCTAACTCCAACTACAAACTATCCCCTACAACACACAAGGCCCCTTCCAATCATTTTTCATTGGTGCGTAGTTTCTATGAAATTTTCCTTTCGGAACTTACCGCATGTTGTGTGTGATAGTGAATGTTCTTACAGGGACGTATTTAGTTTTTGTGACCAAACATAGTTAAGGCCTGAAGTTAAAAATTAGGGCCTGAGAAATTCTTCAACAATATCCAAAAAGAGTTAATAGCTTCGGCTTTAGGGGCTTACGTAAAGAACAAAGGCTTTTGTGAAAAGTAGGTACAAACATCGAAATACGATTTCGTACGATTTCGTCATTTTTATCAAAAGCAGCCAGGCGCCTATTGACACAGTTTCCTCAACCTAAAATATCGCAACTTACTTCTGCAAAAACTATTGACTTATGTCTCACTGGTAACACTGTTTATAAGATGTGGACTTATGTCCCACTTGCGTAGAAATTCCATTTGAAAGGCTTTAACTAGTCCGGCCCTGATTTTATTCGTTACGTACACCTATTTCACGTTTGCTATACAAAGCTTCACGTTTGACTTTTCATTCGACGAGGTTCGTTTAAACGGATTGTATGAAGTTGAAGCAAAAGCAATCACATCCTCTTAACGTCTCCCATTGATAGCTATTTGCGGTTATCTTTCAGCGCACAATGAAATCGATGCATTTTGGCGGGAAAACGTTGAGTTTTTCAATTTTTTTTATTTTTTTTTTATTTTTTAGCTTTTCCATGCGGCGTTGGTTGTTGGCGGTGACGGCAGCGGTGGTAGTAGTAGGCACCTATAGACACTCATAAAACAACACAACACACAGAAGAGGTACCCTACTCGGCCCAGATATGAAAGACTCACTCATTCGAAAATGAAAACGCTGTCAGACATTAATGCGAGCTTCAGTGAGCTGGCGCGAGCTAACGTTCGTTCGCTCGTTCGTTCGTTCGTTGTTTTTCTCTGAAAGAGGAAATGACGTGCAACTGAATTTGGCGCGAGGGAGGTTGTGTAGTGATGGTTATAGTGAAACCACCTTCCTTCATACTTCTTCACCTATATACCAATCTAGGTATATATTCCCTTCCAGAGTATAAAACTTAAATCAATTGTAGGTACAAAAGGGGTTTTCATATACCTATGAATTGAAAAATATAACAGCGGTGGTATCAGACGATGGTGGCGCGCTGGCATTGTGGAAAACTGCCAAAAACATTGAAGCGGCACTCATAACGCCACTTTCGACAACAACAAAAGATTCAACGAAGTGAAAACTTGGCGAACAAAAAAAACAACACACTCTGACAGAAGAAAGTGGAAGAGAGTTCTTTTTTTTTGATAAAAATGCACTTTTGATGGAACTCAATTACTTGTTGTTGTAAAGGGTTTTTGACTTTTGGACGCAACGTTATCTAATAAAATATTCAAATTAGCTTTCGCTTTGAAGAGCTTTGAAAGGTGCGAGATTTCAGGGTTGTTGGTTTATTTCAAAAGAGTAGGTATTCGTTTAGAGGTGAATAAAAAAAAAAAACATTATGTGAAACTCTCTTGACAGCTTGAATTAATTTTGAAAATATAAGGGTATGGTTGGAGAAATGCATATTTCAACCCTATTTCATCTGAGAATATTTTATGCTTCAAAATTTTGATACATAACGGGTTGTGAATTTTTATAATGTAGAATGAATGAAAGTTGAGGTGTTGAAATGCTATAAGGAGTTAACTTATTGACTCTTTGCATTGCTCATGGAAGCAGTTTAGAAGCGAAAATTTTAGACTAAGTGGATAAAGTTGAAGCTGGTCAACAAATGTACGAATGGCACCTATTAAAATCGAAGCTTGAGCAAAACTCAAAACGATATAAACTGTCAAAAATGTATCGTTTAACAATCAAGAATTTAAAGAGACAATACAAATATTTAGATTAAAGGTGTTTTTGGGGAAGCAGGACCCGATAGTTCCAATAAATTGAACATTTAAATGGGACGCTTACTAATTTAGCAAAAAATGTTTCCTTCGACATTTGAATTAAAAATCAATTAAATCCGCAGAATTTTGAAGGTTAGAAACGGTGGTTTTTGAAATGGAGCAAAAATATAGGATTATTGTCAAAAATCGGGTAAATAGGAAATGTTGTAAACATTTTCCTTTTCGTTGAGAGCACTAGCTTTTACGTTGTGCGTTTGAATTCTCTCCAGAATTTTCATAGCATTCAGACACATATCTCTGAATGTCGGCGCCGCGCCTGCGTAATCTCTCAACTTATTTAAACATTTTATTCCATTCTAGCTCTAATGCAAATCCATGTCTTCAAAAGCTTTTCTTTTGAATTATTATAGTTTTTAAATATCTCTGAAATAGTTACCCGATTTGGAAAATTGCAACTGATGATTTGCCTGAATAACTGTTCAGTATTAGACACAACTACTATGTTGGTATTTTTAAGGATAGTCATTGATAGTGGGTTGAACTTTAAAATCTCATTGAAAGCTACCGAAATGTACTTTACAATATTTTTGGCTGATATTGTTTTTGCTACTTATATAGAAACCTCAATAACAAGATACTGCAAGTTGCTGTTAAAGGAGTGCTAGGGGCTGCTTATTTCGGTCTCCTAAAACACATAAGCTCTAATTTGGCTGTTTTATTGCGGATTCCCTACAGGTTTTTATAACCCTCAGTTGGCACATGTGCTTCAATACTTTAAAGACTCCGGTTTTGATAAACTTAACTGTCGACTTGCATTTTTTGTGCTCAACAAAGAGTTTTCGAGAAAGAAAAACAAATTATTTCTGTAGCTGGAGCAAAAATTGTCAAATTTTCAGGAGTTAGTGAATAAGTGCTTCCATCCTGACACTGGGCACGTTCAGGAAATATTAGGGACTAGATATTTAGGCAACGTCATTTTCTGAACGGAAATTTGAGTAAATTGACTAAATTAGTTTGGATATGATGCTATTGTCAAATTTCGAAATTTATTTAAGAATTTTACCGTTCGTATGGGTAATACACCAAATTTCACTTAACTGTAATGAATAAATAAAATTAATTATAACCGGTAATGCACTTTTTAGTTGTTTTTCACACAAATAAATTTAATTTTGCTAAATAAATTCTTTAATTAAATACAATCTGCTGTCATGTTGACAAAAAAAACTTTCCTAAATTTTTAGGGAAAATTTTCTTGCCTAACTTTCCAGTCAGCTTTCCAATAAAATTACCTAAATTGGAACGATTTTTTTTTTGACAGCTGACCAATCAGAGACCGAGAAATTACCTAAATATTTAGTCCCTAACGTTTCTGAACCTGCCCACTATCAAACAAGGAAAAGTTTAGAAAGTATCAAAGCTCCTGAGCACTGAGTGACTTCTTGAAAGCCATAATTTTAGGTTAGTGATCTTATTTTCATAATTAATAGGTACCTATTGAATTTTTGCGAAAATCTGAAAAAAACTTTGGTTCGCAGCAATCTGCCGAATGTATAGTAAGAAAAAATATGTTTGGAAGCAAATAACTTAGCAACCAGATCTAGAAGAAACTTGTGGTTTTCAGTTATAATTAGAGCTTAAAGAGAGCTTTCCTTTGATATCTCACTCGATGAATTTGAAGGAAACTTTTTAAAATGTACTTTTTTTAAAATTTTTTTTTTGTCGAAAATGTGAAAAAAATAAAATTGTAAATTTTTACCTTAATGCACCGAACTTGCCATATCCTTTTTTTTCAACAAGTGGAGGTGACAATTTGCAACATAATTTAGTGTGAATATGACTACAGTATTAAATTTAAAAACAAAGCCCATTAATAATAAATATTTCGCACTGCTGGTGGTCGCTATTGTCAAATCGCGATTTCCGAAAAAAAAAAGATCGAAATTCTTCCAAAAACAAAACTAATGGCTACCACATGCTTTGTCTACCTTATAAATTTCTTGCAACAATCATCTTATTATTCTCCATCCTTTCCTGTCTAAGCTCGGTTTTGATCTTATCTGGAATCTTTATATAAAATTCTCTATCCTTCTCGTGTCCATATGTTGAACCAAAAATAATAAAAAAAACCTTAGAACTTATAACTTCAAAAAGATCGACTGCATTATTTTGTTAAAGAACCGCCAAGCCAAATGCCTTCAAGGTGGTTATAACTCATTATATGCTAATCTGTCACAATGAATTTGCACGCCATTGTGATGGGCTGCACCAACAACGCATCCACAGCGCCCTCTATATACTCCTTCCTCCCTTTGCTAATCCGTTCAAAGTGACAGAGATAAATGCTTCCATCCAGATTATTCAGAGAAAACACCTCCGCCTTTGTCTCTGTATCTTTTGATGTTTTTGGTATGTGATTAGCTAAAGGGCACGTGAGTATGAGTAGATACGCAAAAATGTTTTTTTTTTTTCTGAGAGTGTGTTAGTGCTCCACAAAACCCAACAACATGGCAACCTTAACTACTGGGAACAAAAAAATGTAAAAATTACCAAATCATGGTGTCAGCGAGAATTAAGTGCTGTCCATGGATCAATCCATGTGGAAAACTGGCTCTGTCGAGGCGTTCTCTTGATGTTTTTTTTTTATAAGTTTTGTTTTTAAACTCCTCCAATTTTTTTGTTTAATTTTTTTCTTGGTGTAACTCCTTTGAGAAGCCGAGCCAAAACATAGCAAGTCTTAGAAACAGACAAGGGTTAAGAATGAAATAAGGCTGTCAGTCAGTTTTGAGCATTGTTATACCTAAAACTCTGCGACCATACAGCGAGTCAGGTATTCAAAGGTGTTAGAGGAACTATTATTGCGGCAGCGCGGTATCAGAATTGGACCCATTATTCTTTTCGGTTTCTTAGGTCGCGTCGGTCGTTCGTCTATCTGACAGATATTTGAATAGTTTTCGCCTTTTGTGCTATAGATCTCGATATGGTCTTCTCTCGTTGCGCGGTCACCATCATCGTCGTGGGTCCGAAAATTGAAAAAAATGCCCAATGACTTGCATTCAAAGTCCCGTCAGATTAATTTTTTTTTTCTCATTTTGCTTTGTTTGACTGACATCGGGCAAGTAGAGTAAAGAGATTTCCAAGGAATTCCACCTTTCAAGTGGATAATGCGGTGTTTCCTTGGCAACACAGTCAAGTTGATTTGAGCTCAAAATATTTTCTATGAATTTCAAAATAGTTTCTTGGCTATAGGTTTGGAATTGGTGTGTGAACTCAAGTGGATGTCACTCAGTTGGATGGAAAAACAAAAAGAAAGGTGTTTTGTGAAAGTTGAAAGAAACTGTAAATGATTTTTCAAGTGGGGGCGAGTGTGATGAATCAAGCCGTTTAGCGAACCTTAAACAATTACTATTAAGATATAATGATTTTACAGAATATACCTTTTTCGTTGTTGCATTGAAATCGTTTGAATGCAAAACAATAATTTAAAATTGTTATCATTTGTACTTAAAAATGTCAAATAACTGTCAACTGTTTTGAGTTTAAGGTTTGTCGTTATAATTGTATAATTCTCTAAAATCATGAAGGTAAAAAATGTCAAGTTGATTTTCAAAAGAAACATTCAAATTAATTACTTACTTGTACGTTCTTTTGTGTACTTATACCCCATTTGAAGGAGTGAAAGCTTGCCAGTATCTAATATAAAAATGACAGGTATGTAGTATGTTTAAAAAGGGTTTTCCTACACCCGTTTCAAAAATATACCAAAATCTTTACATTTGTTAATTGTTACAAGATACAACTTACATTCAAAAATTTACAATATGGCTTCTTAAAGTTATCAAAGTATACTGAGTCAATTTTCGTTACACCTATTCTTAAAAGATTGTGCCGTTACAAGACACGTAAACAATATGTATGTAATTTTAAAAATATATCTATATATTAAAAATAGAATACATTAGGTAAAAAAGTTATTAAATATCTTATTTAGTGGAAACAATTATAGTTAGTGTGTCACACCCGTTACAGTGGTAACCTTGTAAATAAATAAAAAAAAAAAAAACAAAAAATATGGCTATGTTGGGCGATTATTTTTTGAAAATTGACGGATTTGAACAATTTCGTCCCTTACATTAATACCGATCATTAGGTACAACAATATTCAGGACAACAATATTCGTCCTAAAATTTGGAAAAAAAAATGTATCATTAATTTTTTCATGAAACTCAAATTCGAATTTTTAGAAAATCTTATTAAGATATTCCAAAAAATTTAGTTTTTCTTTTGATTCTTTTAGCAGTTGTTGTCAGTAATCAAAACAAATTTAACTTAATAGCTGTTAAATTTAAAAAAATTGTTACCAGCTTGGTAAGTCAAATTCATGTTAATAAAATAATTTTACAGTTCAAACGTAAATGTTTCTCTAGATAGGAATAACTTTTACAAAAAAATAAAAACGCATTAAAGATCATACTAGGGCTTAAAACCATTTATTTTGAGGAACCATTGCTTATATCTACTTCTAAACATTAGCAGGAAAAAGTTGTCTGCTAATTTTGTTAAAAATGTGAATACCTTTTTAGGTAGGTACCTACTTCTAAAACAATAATTTTATGCTCTCAAGATCAATAAAAAGTATAAAAATGTAAACAACTTTACTGCATTCAACAAAACATAATAAAAATTTGAATACGAATTAAGTCAAACGTTTGTTTTTTTTTCTTCATTTTGTTATATCAATTGAAAACGATTTAGATTCATTATCATATATAAACCGTTTATACTATCCCATTTATATCTATCTATGCTTTGAAAATAGTTTTAAACAAAAAGTAAACTTTCATGTGAAAAACTGACTGTGACTCGTTCTTCACCCCATTCAAGATGACTATCAAAAAAACAAAAATCCTCGATTTAAATAAATTAATACAAATTCTTACTTAACCATCATTAACAGAACATATCATGCAATATATGGTGTGTCCCCATAGTCAAATAATATCTTCTACAACCGGGCGACCAATTGACCCCCCACAATCACTCAAAAATCCACTCTCTCAAATTTATTTTTAACATATTTTCTTTTTTTTTTTTTGTTAATATTAATTCTTTTTTAAGGAAAAGAAACTCATTTGTCATTATTTATTCGACAGCCATCAGAATGACACATTATACACCATTGGGGTAACTGCATCAAGTCGACAAGATAGAATTCTTAATTCTCACAACGACACAGTGACGACGATGTATTTCGTCGTCGTCATCATCATCATCAACGTCATGATCCCATGACCCACTTTTCTATTATTATTATTTTTTTTTTATTTTAATATTTAAGTGACACTTTGGTCGTTAAACTGCACTTTGGATGGTCAAAATGGTGGTAGTGGCTGTGATCACTTTCCTCATTTGCTATGGAAAATTGCCTTCGTTTTCTTGTTAAGTTTATAGAACAATCTTTTTGGCTACGTTTTCAATGGAATTGCTGTTTCCAGTTCCACCTACTGTGAAGTTTATTGATATCGAATTTCTTAGAAGCGTGGGCTATTTCAAGGCAGCTTCTCTGTGATAGTCTATAGGGAAAGTGTGACGATTGAATAAAGCTTGAAGTTTAATAGACAAAGGAAGTGATAAACAAAACCACAAACTTGTAGTTTTTTGTTCAGATTCGGAAATAATCGTTGAACTTGCTACTGAATCAGAATAAAAAGTGGGACATTTGTATTTAAATTTCAGTATTTTATAAATTCGAAAATTTAAAATATCGAAAGCGAGTAAATCAATAAAAATGAATTAGAACTTCAGTTCGATACCTAGCAGGGTTCTTCTCCTACCCTCCGATTCTTCATTCAAATCCTTCTTATTTCGAATGAGTGAGTAAATATTTTCCTTGTATTATTGTTATGTCACACTTCTTAAAAAAAAATTCTATCCTACCCTCTGATTAGACTATGACAAACCCTAAACAAACACCCTAGAAATGATGAAAGAAATAAAAAAAAAATTAAATAAAACAGACAACATACCCCAACTCCAAATTCCCAACACTACCAACCTCCCATCAGTCTCCCCAAGGTATATATAGAGAAAGAGAGGAGTCAGAAAACTTCCATCCCCGAAAATACAATTGCAAAGCGTAAATGATTACCACTTAAAGGGTACTCGGGCTGCCACCTAATACCGATTTCTCTACAAGCGGAATGGAACATATGTTTCTTGCGAAATTCATTCCTCTTTTGCTTTTGGCCTGATGTTGTCTGGTATACTATATATAGTGGTTTCAGCTTCACTGCCACATATACTATATATGGAAACCTCATTCATTCATCCATCTCGTCGACAGCCAAACCAAGCATTATCATCATCATTCCTCTCCTCCTCAGCCACCGATTCAAAACCAACCGAAAAAAAAATAAGGAAGCGCTCCTCAAGCTCATACATATGAATGAGCTCAGAGTAAAACCGAATTTGAACAAATGAACGAACATTCGAAGGATATGTATGATGGGGGTGTGGATGGGTGGCAGTCACTTCAGCCCTCTTTCCTGTACAATACCCCTTTAGACATCCTATTTTTTTTGCAGCCCTTTTTTCTTGTCCTCTCATCATCATGGGATGTCTAAAAAAAAAGAAAAGTGAGACTTTCAGTGTTTTGTTTTCCTTTCAATTTGTATTTTTTCTCGCCCACTTATCGTAAACTCCACTCTCTCTCTCTACTCTCCCCCCAAATATATATCTTTTGGAGTTTTGTATAAAGGGAGAATGGGATTTTAAATTATGCACCCGAAATTCGAACTGTTGTCCGGAGAAATGAACATCACAAGGCCGAAACAAATAAAACTGAATTATTTGAGCTTTTTGACGGACAAGATGGAGTTACATGGAATTAATGTTGTTTGAAGTAGTGGAGGGTGGTAAAAATGATGCATCAATATCGAATTTTGTAAGGGTACAATTGAAGAAGTTATGCGTGCAAAAATAAAGTCATTTCAATCCTGATAATTTTTTAATGGATACAAAACCGTGCACCATTTTTGCATAATGTTAAAAATCTGAGACTAAGCTTTGATGTTTGTGAGCCAATTAAAATGCTGTTAATTGAAGACATAGACACATGTGCAATGAAATATTTAAGTTACTTCAGGCATCATCACAGGAAAGCCAATATTAAAATAAAAAAATAAACAATTCAATTCCACACTTGCATTTCTACAACCAGGGTTTGACCAATGAAATGTGATCAATGAGGTGTGAAGTTAACTCGCCTTTTTTGAAATTTTTATTTTTAAAAGCTGTTTCGATATTTTCCGGGATGTTCCATTTTTTTTTAAATGCAACAATTTACTGTTTCAATTTGGAATTAGAAGAAATTATACTCGCAACCACGTAACTTGGCACACAAAATGACAGATCTACAGGTTAGTTTGATAGAAACTACCTTTTTTAGTAACTATTGAGCACTTCTACGTGTTCCTTTTTTATTGGTGAAACACTTTCTAATCACATCAACACTCCCGTTTTCTTAATAAAAAATTGTTTTAAAAAAGAGGTTGTCTGCAAAGCCGGTTAACGGACGATGATTTTACGTGATAACGTCGTCAGACAACAGGTTGTGTGCTTTTGTTTAAAATGAGTCAATTGAAGCGTTTACTTATTTCAAACAATCATAATTTACAAGAAAAAGAAAAAAATACCTTTTTTTATTTTCTCATTACATTAATTTTTTTACAAAAAAATTATGCTAAGTATTTCTTCAAGAATAAAACTATTTTAAAATTTTTACAATGCGCAAAACGTATAAAAATAATTTATTTATTTCTTTTATCTTAATTCTATTTTTTTCCCTAACAACCTATACAAAATTGTATACCATCTGAAAGCTTATTGTCCTAGCTCAAAATATATATATCGATCAGGTCTATCAGACATCTACAAAAAGAGCTAGAATATTTTGAACTCGATCAAATTTCATTAAAAAAGCAAAAAAAGCATCTATTTTTATGTTCTCACGCAATGGAATCATTTTTTTTGTTTGACAATCTATAAACAAATTTACCATGTGAAAGCTTATTATTTCACCTTTCAAATGACGTATCAATCTCATTTCTAAGATGCCTACAAGAGAAGTTAGAATTTTTTACAGTCAACCATGGCGAATTTCCAGACTGAGTACCTACTTCCCACACTGGTGGCTGTTCATGATCAACAGATCTCCACTGGTGTTTTGAGGTTTTTCGCAAGTTTCTTGATTTAACATTGTGTAGCTTGTAGTTAGTCTACCGTTATGTGTGATATACCAAATAAAAGGTAATTGTATCAGGATGCTCATAAATTTTTAATAAAATTTCTATCTGCTCTTGGTCGAAAGTTATAACCTGTTGAATTCTAAAATTTTATTTTACCGTTATCTCAAAATTGTGTTTACGAAAATATTTGAAACTTCGTACACATTTAGTAGTGGTCATGGTCTATCATTATTTCATTTACTTTATTCCTGTATCTATTAAAGAAAAAAAGATAAAAATAAAAAACGATGAAAATCGGTTAAAAATGGTCAAAAAACGTGTTTTTTAAAAACTTGTTTCTTCCGTTATTCAATCAAAACTCACTAAACATTTCCAAGTTTTCGCACATGCATAAGGCCAAAACCTACATGTCCTATAAGGTTGAGATTTTTTGAACTCTCAAAAAAAAAGCTTAAAATCAAAAATTAATCAAAAATACCCCTAAAAAACAAGGTGTTTTTCAAAAATTCATATTTCGAAACGCAGAGTGTTGGAAAAAAAATCCGTATCAGACCCCTAATTTTTTTTCCCTCATCTTTCACTTGGAATCTTTAGAATTGTCAAAAAAATTTCCTTTACCCAAAATCATCATTTTGTCATAGCCCCAACACGTGTACAACATTCAAACAATACGTTTTAGCTTAGTTTAAAATTTTTTTGGAATTTTTTCTTAAATGCAGTTATTCTTAAATTAGTCTCATCTATCTATAGGAAAAAAAATCAATTCTCTACGACTTTGCGTTTAGATTTTAGCCCAAATTTCATCTTTCCATTTACCCCTGTTTACCCTATTAAATGACGGAATTTTTAAAAATCCTTCATTTGGATTAAGCTTTAGGTTATTATCTTTCAAATTTAAGCTATAGAAGATTTTTGTATCTCTAATAGTTTATTTTTAATTGAAATTTTTTGCCGCACTGCGAAAGTGCGAGAGTGTAACGTTAGAAACTGGCGTGACTTTCTTGTGGTGGCTGCCATGGTTCATCGATTTAAAAGACGTTATCACGTCAAAAACTTACCACCATCCGTCTTAAGATAATAATCAATTTCAAAATCAATTACAAAAATACTCAAGGCTCGAAGTGGGATGAGCATACAAAAGAATTATCAACCGAAGATAACACCGATCTTTGCCATTTTTAAATCATTTAAACCCCTGTCCCTTGACAAACGAAACAACCCTTTAGGAGGAAAGAAGTTCATTTATGTTTATACAAAAGAATTATCAACCGAAGATAACACCGATCTTTGCCATTTTTAAATCATTTAAACCCCTGTCCCTTGACAAACGAAACAACCCTTTAGGAGGAAAGAAGTTCATTTATGTCAAAGACCAAAGTTAATATTTCATAAAAATAATCAAACGTCATAGTTACCTTTAAAAACTCCGTTACCTTCCTTATTTTTATGAAATTGATTCGAAAAATTCTCCGTGTCCTAGTTTTTCTCTCACACAATCAATAAATATCTAAAATTCCTATTATCAAAATCAACTTTTTTTTGCAAGTGCAGAACTGGTAGTTCCTTGGTCCGTTTTGTCATCTGTGAGAGTTCTTGAACGTTTCACGTTATCAAATCGTTTATGGAATTTCTCTATCAGTTCCATTCGTTTGGTTATTGGCATTTCAAAGCGTGCGCTTGGCATTAAAGCACAAGGGTACCCCCTCTATTAGATAGATATACCTGTCTACATAGAACGTTCAAGCTTTATTCAAGACTCCATATCGACTGTGTTTGTACATGTGTGTCATACATCATCTATCTACTAGCTGCAAATGAGAATTATATCGAAGCAATACCTTATTATTGCAGAAAAGAAGTAAAAGAAGTGTCTATTCACAATTCCAAAGTGCTGCCGGTTCGTCCTTCTTATTTCATTTTTTTTTTCTTTTTTATATAAATTTTGTCGTCTGTTCATTCCTTCGAAATGAATGAAAGTCTTCTGTCGAACGTGACATTTATGCGAAATGTGCGTTTTCGCATTTCCTCTCAGGCAAAGGCACACACCAACACTTAAAGCTAGAACCTCTGCTCTGACTGACTGCCTGATGTGTTCCAAAAAACCCCCCCTTAAGGGCATTCATATATACAGGGAAAGGATATCAACGGAAAGCATTTGTTCAATTTCACTTTTTTATCCTTTATGGTTCGTTTCTTTTTCAGCTTTCGTCCTTTTCCGGTATATATTTTATATGACGTACGAGATGTGCACATTTGAAGAATACTCTCTACCATCAAAGATTCTCTGGGAGCAAACGAAGCAGGAGCTATACCTACTGCAGAATCTGCGATGGGTGTTAAAGAAATTGAATAAAACACACATAAAGGACCTCGTGTCTCACTCCCTTCCCATATAGCAAATGACACAAACAAACTCATAAAATTACAAAATATTTTTCTGTTATCGCATCAAGGACATTATATTCCCCGCCACCATGTGTAATGATCTACAAGTACTCGTATTCGTATTCATATGACTGAGAAGAATATTATATAGAAGTATTTCTCTGCCGCAAAGCAACGACACCATTAAGGATGGTTGAAGAACGATATTCTGATGAAATTACCATGGAATGTAGGTAAATATAGAAGAGAGGCATATTGCGAATCATGCAGAAGCTTTAAATTGAATTAGTCAAAAAAAATGAAAAATGGAAAATAGAGGTTCCCCCTAGTGTTGCTTTTGAAAAGGTGTGTGTGGCTGTGTGGGTCATATAAATAAGTAATAATGGTAGATTTTTGTGTATATTACTGATGATTTGAAAAGTTAACATTTCAGTACATTAATAGCTCAGGGCAATTAGTCAAAATATGGGCATGAAATCGCATTTTTCGCGGGACAAAATTTTTTTCATGGAATGTGTTCGGGTGGTTGTCCTTATCATAAAAGTCAATTTGTTGGGAAAATTGGAGGTTGGGAACAGCCGCCATCTTGGAAAAGAGATTGGTAGCGTTTTTATTGAATAGCTCCATTGTTATTCATTTTAACAGAAAATGACAAAGGTAGGACTTATTAACAATAAAATTATCTAAACAATGATATACAAAACAATTCCGTGAGTTGATTAAATAAAATTTTATAGTTGGTCAAAGTGCGGGTTTGTATCGCAAGGTTGGGACAAAATGACATTTTTTCATATATCTGACGAACTTTTGATTTGTTTGGATAATTCTTCAAGAATGAATTATAGTACTTATAATTACCTATAAAATGAGCCCACAATTGTTATTGTAACCATCGTATTGTAGAAGTAATCTAACTCCGAAACTCTCCATGTACTAGTCAAAAGTGAGAAAAAAGCTAGTTTTTTGCTAGTAGGCCGAGAAAATTTTGGGAGTAGAGGTATAACCAAAATATAAGTACGCAGTTTTGCTGCCATACTCGTGTTAATGTCGATTTCAAAGGTCTGACAACTCTAATTTTGGGCTTTATACGGGTTTTGGGGGGTTAAATAACGTAAGTTTTCCAGTTAACGTGAATGGGCTAAATTTATACTATTTGAAATTATAAATATACAAGCTGATTCCCTATTATTTTTCCTAAATCTAGACACCCCAATCTTGAGGATGTGACCAATAGAACTCAAGATATAAGCCGTTTATACGATTATGTTTTAGAGGCTTTTTTGTTTCGATTTTTGTTTGTTTATTTGAATTGAAAAGCCTGATATGGTTAGTTAAAAAAGCTTATATCGTGAGTTCTATTAACCCCATAGCCGAGATTAAGGTGTCCAGATTTAGGAAAAATAATAGAGCATCAGCTTTTATATTTATAATTTCAAATAGTATAAATTTAGCCCATTCACGTTAGCTGGAAAACTTACGTTATTTAACCCCCCAAAAACCGTATAAAGCCCAAAATTAGAGTTGTCAGACCTTTGAAATCGACATTAACACGAGTATGGCAGCAAAACTGCGTACTTATATTTTGGTTATACCTCTACTCCCAAAATTTTCTCGGCCTACTAGCAAAAAACTAGCTTTTTTCTCACTTTTGACTAGTACATGGAGAGTTTCGGAGTTAGATTACTTCTACAATACGATGGTTACAATAACAATTGTGGGCTCATTTTATAGGTAATTATAAGTACTATAATTCATTCTTGAAGAATTATCCAAACAAATCAAAAGTTCGTCAGATATATGAAAAAATGTCATTTTGTCCCAACCTTGCGATACAAACCCGCACTTTGACCAACTATAAAATTTTATTTAATCAACTCACGGAATTGTTTTGTATATCATTGTTTAGATAATTTTATTGTTAATAAGTCCTACCTTTGTCATTTTCTGTTAAAATGAATAACAATGGAGCTATTCAATAAAAACGCTACCAATCTCTTTTCCAAGATGGCGGCTGTTCCCAACCTCCAATTTTCCCAACAAATTGACTTTTATGATAAGGACAACCACCCGAACACATTCCATGAAAAAAATTTTGTCCCGCGAAAAATGCGATTTAAATTACTAATTTCCCTGGGCTATAAGAACATTAGCGTTAGAGACAGGAGACAATCACTGAAAGAAATAAGATGAAAAAAAAAAAAAACAATATACTTGATTTTTTAACAAATAAGCTTGTAGTTTATACCATAAAAACTATACTTTTTGAAGTGAAAACTTCTTTAGTATCGTAGTGATTTGAAACAAAATGAAACGAAAAAGTGACACGAAAAATCAATTAATCATACCTTTTGTTTTAATAGATAGATGAATAAAATTTATACAGTGGATAGGTAGTTAAATAAATTATGATTGTGCAAAATTTCAATTAATTTCATATTCAAAATTCTTAGATAACTGTGACAAGATGTTCTTTTTTTAAACACGTTATATCTTTTGATCTAGAGCACATAATAAATTTGTTTAACTTTAATACTGATAATGCATGCTGATAATATTACCTTTCATTTAATATATCACACATAACGGTACATGCTCTACAAGTTATATAATCTTTAATTGAAAAACTTGAAAAATACCTCAAAACACCTGTGAAGATTTGTTCAATCTCAGTTTGAAATTTCGACATTGTTGGCTTTAAAAAATTCTTACTTTTTTTGTAGGCATGGTAGAAATATGATTGAAGCGTCATATAAAAGGTGAAATAATAATGATATAAAATTTATTATAGGTTGCCGTTTAAAAAATGGATTTAATGGAGTTAGAAGAGAAAAGAGATTGATTGTTTTGCTTTTTTTTATATGAAAACTAATTGGGTTAAAAAAATTCTAGCTCTTTTAGTAGATGTTGTATAGACATCGTCGATATAAATACTTTGAGCTGAAACAATAAGCTTTCAGATGGCATACAATTTATTGTAGGTTGTCATATAAAAAAAGTGATGGAATAAAAAAAAGTTATATATTTTCGATTTTTTTTTTTTTTATGATTTTTAAGGTTTCACTTCAACCACGTGTGAATCAGTGGCGTATCCAGAAAAAAATTTGGGGGGGGCTAGAAAATTTTTTTAAATTTTTGTAGAGGGAAAATGTACGAAAAAATTTGTTTCTCTTTTTTATCCATCTTTGATCGAAAGTGAAGAGCTGTGGTGCGGTACTGAAAGTGGTAAAGTAGCATTTTACTGCTACTACTCGACAGCTTCGTACTCTGTCCCCTCCTTACATAATAAAAGTAGTGTTTTTTCAAAGTTGTTATATGTACTGCAAACATTTTACACAATGAGCAAGGAGTTCAGTCATCCATAAAAAAACACTTTACATCGTTCGAACTTTGTCATGTTCTGAATTCAAAACTGTTAACAGATTTATTCCTATCACGTTTATAGTTATTGAGCTATAGGCTCATTATTATTTTCGATATAAATGCTCATGTTCCGAATTTGAAAACTTCAAAATTGCTTCAAACTGTCAAAACTGAAGGATCATTCATTTTTATTTTGTTTCTAAAGTGAAATTACTACTGCTTTGGACATGGATGCAATTTTATCCGCAATTTTAATGGAAAAAGCAGAATTTAAAAGAAAAATGAAGAAGTCACATTTTGCGAGACATATGAAATATGTAAGTGAAATGCAGAACATGGGTGATATTATTGCAAATTTTAAAACAAAAATAAATTAGTGTAAAGCGAATGAGGTTGTTAACACAGAAGGAGTGCGCAATTCCCGAGGGTACCTGGAGAATTGCGCACTGCAAACACAGAGGCAGTGATAAATTATAATATTTTATGCCATGAGGCATTACGTATTTTGTATTAAATCAACAACAAATAAACTATACAAAACAATAAAAAAATAAGTTTTGATAATACTTTGTCCAAAATTGCAAATTTATTGAAAAAGGCACTAAATTCAAAGTAAACTGAATTCGATGAGAAAATCTAAATGAGTGAAACAATGCAGAACACCTAATTTCACTTTCGGCAAGTGAATGCCCAAAAAGTTAAATGCAGAATGTGAAAGTCTCAAATATTAATTTTCAATGAAGTTCTTTTTTATGTTTAATCCAAAATACATATTATTTTTTCGTAATATGTTGCTTTTTTAATCCAAATCAGAAGCGCAAAATGGAATTTGCTAAGAGAAACCATTAGATATGTTGGCCACTAAGATTTTGAGATATCAAACATATCTAGTTGTAATATCTTTAAAAGACGGCGTTTTGAGATTGCATTTTGCATAAGAAGTTTTGCAAAATTTAACGGTGATGTAATTCGACGTCAAAATATCAAAAAAAAAAATGATATGAAGAATTCCAAATCGAACTAAAATCCGAAAAAAAAAATTACGCCAACCCTCAATGTCAGCGGAGGCTCTTACTCAAACAAACATAAACATCCGTTTCAGATTTTGGAGGGGGCTCGAGCATCTGAGCTGCCTCTAAATCTTTAAGATTTACGAAAAAGTTTCAGTAAATCATGTTCATTATGATGAAATCAGCTAAATAATAACATGATCTTGAAGGCTTGGGGGGGGCTTGAGCCCCCTGAGCCCCCCCCCCCTCAATACGCCACTGGTGTGAATTGCACACATGTTTTTTTTTTTCCTTCTCATGTTGAATTGAGTTCTAACTCCTAAAGCTTACCAACTTACTTCCAAATAAAAAAAAATTGATTGATAAAATTCCTACATTTGGTTGTACTCCCAAAAAACTTTCCACGCGTAATAAATATTGCTTTAAGACTTTTATCTAAAAGATCTAAATAGCCTTAACTAAGGACTTTAATTAAAGTCATTTCCGCTGAACTCCCACTTTAAAAATTGTCCCTGAATAGTATTTAAAATATTCCCGAAACCCACATAATCTCCAAAAAAACATCATATAATTTGAAAACTTTTAGTTCCCACAACCCACAATATCGTAGATGGTAATAATAATTGTTATTACGCATAGCATGGTCCCCAGCATATTGTTCCTATACCTCTCTGGTAGCCAATCAAAGTTTAACGATCTTCTCACTCTCCAAAATCGCACATTGTCACAACACAACAACTTGTCCTTTAGAGACAAAACCTGTAGGAGGTAGGTCCTCCTGTATCTATTAGATTTGAAATTATATAAAGGCTCACCAGTCGCAACATTCACCAAAAAAGCAAACGCAAACAGTTGCTAGCCAGTGCCAGTCAGCATCAGCATAAGCACAACAACAGTAGCACCTGCATAATTTCAGCACTCCAACACCTCTCGCTTTGGTTATTAAAACAATTAAATGAAAATAAAATACAAAACTTTGCCCATAATGTCTAATGACAGTTTAATTACCCGCAGAGCGGCTATTCAGCTCGGTTTTGGTGTTGACACTTCCTGTTCGATATGGGACATGGTAGAAGATGTCCACGTTCAGTATTGTCATGGTCCCTGGTATTTTCGGGGGCGACAATTTCGGAACACAAAAACACCAAATACGAATATATATAGGTTTTCCTCTGCTGATGTATATACGCACAATAAGCAATTGCGAAAGTGAAATGACAATTATCCGGGAGAGGGCGGCTTCCATCAGAGTTGGTATAGAATTGAGGCCGGAGACTCTCTTTATCTACCCTTAGCAATCGATGCAGTCGACTGGAAAATACGTTTCTGAGTTTCAGAATTCAGACCCTCCACTACCACTGCCACACAATTGTTTGAGACCGATCTAATGATATGATTACGTGATATGGTGACATGGAAATGCAGGATGGAGTATCAAACGACAAATAAAAACCTGATGGTCAGAGCGTACGTGAATTATGCGAATGCGAAGCAAAGCAAGCAAACGGTCGGTGGTGCTTCTGTCACTTGCAGGGCTCTCTTTCTCTTGTTGGCAATGCCTTTTGTGACACAAAGGCAGCAATTTATCAATGCCTTTCCCTTTTGCCCTTTCTATCAGCCAGCGCAGCGACACATTCAACATTTGGTGGTAGCGGTAGCTATGTTGTATGAAAACTCTTTTGAGTGGCACCACCACACCGGCCAACCGTCTGAAGTTGCAGCGCGCGGCGCTGACAGGTTTGATGTAGTGGAAATAATCGTGCAACTTTAAATGCACAAATCAAAGCCGAGAGAGGAAACTATTTCTTTAATTAAGTTGAGGTTGAGTTGCTTCGGCAAGGTGGATGGATGGATGGATGGGTGCCAACGGGAAACACACATAAGTAAAAATTAACGCAGCAATTGGATAGATGAGGGCGATGATAAGGATGACAGTTTCTTATTGGTCTTTTGGGTTTACAGCTGCATGCACGTACGGAAGCGGTATTTTTTTTTTGTAAAATTTTCTAACCTCAAACCGCTATTGAGGAAAATTTAAAATTTGTGGTCACGCTCAACAAAAATTGATTTTAAAATTTTTAATTAGTTTAACATGAAGGTTGAAACTTAAACTATTAACTTAAGAGAGAAAAAAAAAACATTAATCAATAAAAAAAGTACTTCCCATACCGGGAATCGAACCCGGGCCTTCTGGGTGAAAGCCAGATATCCTAGCCACTAGACCATATGGGATACATGCTTATGCCAATCATTTTAAAGAAACGATGGTTTTTACTACCTACTCAAAATGATGTTTCAAAAATATAATGTTTCGTAATTATTTTTCGATTTTAAATTTTGTATTGTAGGTTTTAAGGCATGAGTATTTTTATTTTTCAATTCAAACCTCATAGGAACTTATAACACTTTTAAACCAGTGCCAATAATTTTTGAAACAAAAAATTATTAATAGCATATGGGTGGTGGTAAAATTTAGGAAAAATAGTTTATAAAAGGGGAAAAATAAAGTGCCCACAAACAAATTGGTGGATAGGGGGTGGGTAGGCGAAAAAGTGGTGTGGATCCCGAAAATCGTATTTTTTTACGATTTCTGTCAAAAGTAGACCTCCTATCGAAAAAAGTTAAGTACAAAAGTTGTAGATAGTAAATAGATCTACAACTTTTTTTCAAACCATTTTTTTATACAACCGAAAATTTTTTTTAGAAAAATGCAAAAACACGATTTTTTGGTTTTTTATTTTTATCTTTACAAAAATTGTTGGATTTTGACAAAACCTGGCCAAAATTTACTCTGTTATCTTCTTTTATTTATTTTTTTAGGAAAATACTAATTTTTGGATTTTTAACGAATTTAATTTAGACTATTTTTCAATCAAAAAAGTTTACGAATAAAGTTTGGAATGTAGTTATTTAAATTAAACCTATTATTTAAGACTGTGTAGGTATTGAAAAAAAATGAAAAAAAAAACAAATAAAAAACAATTTTTAAGTTCGATTTTGCCTTAAATGACAGTAGATAATATTGGCGAGAAATATATATCTCTAAAAACCAAATTATTATTTTCTAATGGTCTTTGATCTTATAAATTTAAATCTAGCATTAGAGTGGCTCTAACTTACCTACTACTTTTTTGAGATATCGAATTTTGAACTTCCAAAAACACTATTTTTGTTATGTTTTGGCATACTTATATCTCAAAATCGTAATGTGATAGAATTTTTCTGACTTAAGATTCGAGCTGAGAAGAAAATATTTTATTTGAAAAAGTTGGAATAAAAAAAAAAAAAAATAAACCAAAATATAGTCTTTTTGGTGAATGAATTCAAAGTAGGTATTTAAAAGTCAATAAAGTCATAAATATAGAAATATACCAGAAGTAAGGTAATCCCTGCGTTATTTTCTCGCTGTGTACCGGCTTAGGCTGCAGCTTCACGCAGGTACAGATGGACACACAGACCAACAAACGTCATACCGAAAACCATTTTGTTTTAAACTTTTCCATTATCGAAATGTTAGTTTCTATTAAAACCTTGAAAATTTTTGCTACACGTAACCAAAATTAACAATGTTCCAAATATTCTTTCCTTGTCAATGTTATTAGATAGGTTAGTGTTGATTTCAAGACGTTTTTTGAAGTGAAAACTTCTTTAGTATCGTATTGATTTGAAACACGATAAAACGAAAAAGCGACATGAAAATTCAATTGATTATAACTTTTTTGTTTTAATAGATAAATGAATGAAATTTATATTGTAAATAAGTAATAGAATAAACTATAATTGTATAAAATTTCAATTAATTGTGGAGATCTTTTGCCGATGACCAGCCACCAGTGTAGGAAGTACCGTAATCTCAGTTTAAAATTTCGACATGGTTGACTTTAAAATATTCTAACAATTTTTCTAGGCATCGTAGAAATATAAATAAATTGTCATATAAAAGGTTCAATAATAAGCTTCAGAACATATAAAATTTACTATAGGTTGTCATTTAAAAAAATGGGATTTAATGGTGTTAGAATAAAAAAAATATTTTTTTTTGCTTTTTTCATGAAAAAGATTGTTTTGAATAAATTATTTTTATACTTTTTAGAGCGGAAGGATCCATCACTAATTATTTCAACGTAGGGAATATAAATATCTATCTCTTGTAGAAAAATAACCGTTGATAAAAATCTAATGTTGCCAGTGTCTTATTAAAAACATTATTTTTCAGAGTATAAGGCTGCACTGCAGAGCTTTTCCCACTGCAGGCATTCTTTTTTTCTTAGCTTCATATGATTATATAAGTTTTCTATATTCTCCAACCAATAAAAAAGGATCAATTTCAATTTTATTAGCTCAATTAAAGTTCAATACTTAATGTCGTTATATTTATTTTATGTTAATTTTTTCCCATCACTCCTAAGTATCAAACATAATAATCACTCCAAATAATCTACATAAATCAAATTAATCTCAAAACTCATTAACATCGTAAATACTCATTAAAAAATAAACCTCTCCATTTATTTCACTAAGCTTATAATACAAAATAATTTAACCTAATCTCATCTTAATCAAAACACAAACAATGGCCAAGTCAAGTCGAAGTTAAGTTAAATACTATAGCCAGTCAGTGGCAGACTCTCATAAAAGCAGTTAAATAGAAGTCACTATGCCATCTATTAACAGAATTGGTCAATTGCAAATATTATACATTCCAGTCCAGCACAATTAACCCTGAAATAATAAATCTATTGCACCTTTCACTTTGTGTCGACTCCACCAGTAGGTAGAAGTAGAGTATAAACGCCCGGCCGACTTGGCGGCGGCAGCGGATAGCGTGGACAAGATCTCATTTCAAAACTGCAATTAGCTAGAATTAGATCTGCAACTGTCAGTACAGTACACTCCCCGAAAAAAACAAATCCACTTAATCCCACCGAGAAACAAATTCAATTACAAGAAATATGATCACTTGATCATGATTGTCTCTCTGTGTGGACCACTTTTGCTCGTAACTTGGTCAAATCGAGTTGAGACTGAAACTTATATTGTTGACTTAAAATTTACATTATGTTTATTTTTTCTTCTATCCAACAATAATTACACGTGATTTGTGGTGGTCCAGAGTTGTAGATTGACCCAGAGACGCACGATCGTATCTTGGCCACTCCCAAGCTTGGATTTAAGTTAATAGTAGATTGAGATTCCATCATTCGTACGGTTGTATTGTTATGGTATGTCCACCTGCGGACATTTATTTTCGAGAGAAGATAGGCTTCCCAATTAAATAGAAAATTATGTCAAATCAGCCTTTACCATGCTGATACTACACTCCTACTCCTCCTCCTCTTCTATCTTCAATCACGAACAACATTTGAATAGTCTTGAAAATGAAATTCAAGCGCGAGTCTGACATCCAGCACTAAAGCGTATTAACAACAACAACATGTTCACTAATGGTCTAATGGATCACTTTCGCTTGTTAGACGATTGAACGAGCAGCCAAACAAGCGAGAAAGGTAAGGTAAATACGGAAAGGTAGTTGTAGGTTGTTATAGGTACCCCTTACCCAAAGTTAGAAATAAAACAATTTTAGGTTTTTGATTGATGGAAACCCAGGAGATGTGACATGTGTGCCATGGGCTGTGACAAAAATTGTCGGGACTCATTTGTAGGGCTCGAGTTACAAAAAAGGTTTCTGGGTGGTAGAAGATAGTTAGGTATTTTTAGGTATTGTTGTTGTTGTTCAATTTTAAATTTCTTGTTCTGTTAGGGCTTTTTTTGTGTGATTGATTGGTGGTCTTTGGATTTGTTCGCCCGTTCAATGGAATTTTACATAGAAAAGAAAGTTCATTAGAAGAAATGTAGGTTTTTATAGGAAACAGAATAAGTGACATGATATCAAGATCAGTAGTTGTTGTTGTTCTATTTGAAGGGTTTTAAATGAATTTTATCTAAGATTCTACTTACAAAAGGTTTAGGAGTTTATAAGAACTTGTAATCTCTTTTCTAGGAATGATTACTGTTTTTGTTCTACACTTTAAAAGCGAACAGACTTTAAGTAAAATGATAGCCTCCACTAAATAAAAACAAAGGACAGCGGTTTCAATTAAGGTCAAATATTTGAGTAGAAATTCAGGCTCATGTTACTTTAATTTTCTATTTCCTTGAATTATTGAATGTTTTCAAACAGAAAATTTATAAGTCATCCATTAAACTGACCATCAAATTTGAGAGCTGTGGTAAGCTCGGTCTTAGCTTTAAAGTTATATCTTTTTTTACGTTCTTACCTACTAAGGATGACCAACGCCTTAAGATGGCAACAATCCTCTATACAGGTCTCTATAAATATATTGTCATTCACGGCCTTAAAATCGATAAACAGGTGGTGGGTATCGATTTGTTGTTCCTTGGTTTTTTCCAAGATCTGATGGTGGACTTTCCTGGTCTAAGGATAAGGACCTATAAGATTGTTGAAGAAGGGCTTCAGGCGTTCGCAGAGAGGAACTATTTTGTTTTTGCATGTGACTATTTAAATAGTCATTTTTAACTATTTTGTAATTATTTTCGGTCAAAAAATAGTTATTCGCCAAATTTCATTGAATTCTATAGAGTGCACTGAACCAAATCCTTACGTAAATACAAAGAAAAAATTCGTTTTTCAGCCGATGAAAAATTTAATTTGCTCAACGAAATGGCTTTCATACGTTGATGAAGAACTTCATCAATTAACGAAAATTGTCGTATTTTAATGAAATTTTTCATAAAAATTTTTGATCGAGAATTAATGAATTTTTACATCACTTTACCAAATTTTTTTTATCGATTAACGTAAAATTTAATTGACCACGGTGATATTTTTCGTTAGTCAATGTATTTCTTGATTAATTTATGTGAGGAACTTTCGTAAGCTAACGAATTTTTTCGTTAATTTTATGAAAATTTTAATTAAATTACGAAAAAATATTCGTTAGGTAACGAAACTTTTCGTTGTATTAATTATTTTTTTATTAGATTATACTTACATTCTTTTCGTTGTATTACGAATTTTTTCGTTAGCCTACAAAATTTTTCATTCATTTTTCGTCCCTAAATTTTGGAATAAAAACCTGAAATTCAGAAAAAGTGAAGCGGAGCGAAAATTTTTAACCATTCAAAAAAACATAAGTATTTTGAATTTTAATTTTTGAATTTTTAATCATGGTAATACAAAAATTAAATTGAATACATGGAAAGTTTGGAATAATACTCCCTTGAAGTATTTAAGTCATTCCTTCAGGTATTTAATGTCATCTCCTATGCTGGATGCTCAGCTTTTGAGTTATTCCAAACGGTTAACACGTGTTAGTAAGCTTCCTGAGAGTTTTTGATGACGTTCTTTATAGAAATTTTTCCGTTACAGTCCTTTTAAACTGTTTTTTTTTGCGTCGGAATCAGGACGACAGCTTTGGAATCTGAAAGAAAATAGATTCATATTAAGAAAAAAGTTATTATATCTTAAGAGACAAGAATATTTTTTTTATAAAATATATTAAGCAATAATAAAATGGTACTTACTTTCCTCTATTTCATCGTTCATCCAATCTTTCAGGACTTAAGTGTGAGAATTTGGTAATTGGTACGTTCTATTTATCGTTGTCGGACTTTGAATATCTAGAATGTTGACGCAAACCGTTTAATATTTTTGAAAAGATGTAGGTAATTGAATCAAAATCATTGGGTTGGGAGTCAGTTTACAATAATTAATGTTACCTATAAAATGCTCGAGTAAACGACCCGTTTCTTATTGTTTGCCCAAAATATTTTTTTTATTTATTCCGAGTGATAAGTCTTAGCACTTTCGGTTTTAAATTTAAACTGTTTCGACTTCGACTACCAGAAATGCGCCCAGGTCTATTTTTTTTTTTTTTTTTGTAAGGCAACGATTTTTTTCGTTAACTGATGTATTTTTTCATATGCCGACGTAATATTTCATTAGCATATTATGAAGAATTTTCATAAGAAAATTATTTATTTTCATAAACTTATGAAGATTTCCATTAGTTAATGTTGAATTTCATAAGTTAATGAATTTTTTCGTTACTTAATTAAAACTTTGATAAAGTAAGGACAAAATTCTTATTCTTATTCTTTAATCTATAATGTATTCTTTATCTTTTCATTAAATTGAATTTTTTAGCACTAAAAAGGGAGAAAAATTGTATGAAACGTTTTCATTAATTGATGAAGGTTTTCATATTACGAAAAATTACATATTTTCGTTTAGCCAACGAAAGTTTCGTTGGGCCAACAAAAATGTATAGTGTATGAAACGATTTTCGTAATTTTACAAAATTAATTTATTATTTTCAGTGTGACTATGCAAATAGTTACAAAATAACTATTTTTTTCCTTGAGTGTGCAGTCTGCCTGTGGGCGAAGTTTGTTTCATCATCACCATTATATAGATATTCCAGAAGTGATTTCTCCAAATTCTCAGCATCACTTGCGACTCTAGTGTTGGTCTTAACCAGGCTTCAGTTCTAGGCGTATAACCTTGAGATAGATAGAGGATAAATAGAGGAACAATACTGATTCTCATTACCTTCTGGCATAACTTCCAAACCTCATTCCTGTTATAGTATAGCACAATCAATTTGGAACAATGCAGCCATTTTAGCTTGTTGTATCTTGCATAGTTTTACTTGTTCTAGGGCAAGTATTGGTATCGTGTCAAAAAAATTGGATGTGTGTCGTAGAGCTGGGCAACTCGTTCATTTCAAAAGATCGAATCGTTCAAAGATTGATTTCACCAAAGATTCGGTCTTTTCTATCAATCGTTCTTTCGTTCATTTATTCGAAACCATTTCTTTTTCACTCATTTCGTTCTGAAAAATGAGAGAAGAAACAAGAAATGGCATATAACCTTACATATTAACATTTCAATGCAACCATATAAAACAATTTTTCGTTTATATTTTCTATGAGAGTTTTTTAAAAATTTAATTATCTCCGCTTTTTTTTGAAAATATATTTTAGGAAAATTTTATATGGTAACTTTGATTATCAGTAAGGCATTATGTCTCCACCAAGTTCAAAACGTCGAAATAGATACATCAAAAATAAAAAGAAGTCAAGGTCAGATATTCGATAGAAATTCCCAATCGAATCCGATTCAATTCAAACTCTGAACCTGCTTATATAAACTTGTATCAGTTGTATGCATGGAATCGAAATGATGATTGAGAATGAATGGAAAATGGAATGAACGAAATCCGAGTTCTGAGAGATTTTTTAGATGATTTTTGATTGTGAACGATTTGGATGAACAAAACGTTCTTTTCCACTTCGTGGTTTTTGATTGTAAACGATTTGGATGAACGAAACGTTCTTTTCCACTTCGTGGTTTTTGATTGTGAACGATTTGGATGAACGAAACGTTCTTTTCCACTTCGTGGTTTTTGATTGTAAACGATTTGGATGAACGAAACTCACTTTTCTACTTCGTACTTTCTTATTTTATGAACGAGATTGATATAACGATTGATTGATTTGGTTTATAGTGATTGCAATCACTCAGAATTTTCGGTGAACGGGTCAAAAAGACCGAATCAATCACGATTGACACAGCTCTAGTGTGTCGAAATTTTCGAGTTATTGGATTTTTTTTTCTAAAACAGCTCTAAAGATTTTGATTAAATTTAACACACGTAATACTGTAGGTAGTTCTAAAATAAAATTTTTCAATAAAATTCGTATAATGAAAATATGTTATTGAATCGATCATGTCGGCTCTTTCTGTACATTGTTAATTAATAAAATTTTCTCGAAAACGATTTTTATTAAATTTTTCAGACGTAATATTCAAAGCAATTACACAGAGAAAAATAGACCACATAAAATAGAACAAAAACAATAAGATTTCTCTATGGTTTTCATCCAAGAAGGAAACCTTATTAAAACAATCGGGTTTTCCTTATTGTTTTAAAATCTGCAAAAAAATAAAAAAAAACGATGACCAGGCTGGGAATCGAACTGGAGACTTCAAATCATTAGTCGCCCACCTTACCACCTGAACCAACCTGCCATGAAATTATTGATCGCGATTTTTGTTCTAGTGCTAAGTTGCAAAAAAAATCAACTTTTCAGTCAAATTTTAATAAGATTTTCTCTATAAAAATAATAAGAAATCTCCTTAAAAAAACCTTATTAATCGTTGACTTTAATAAGATTTCCTTATGAAATGTATGGACGGTAAAACAATACGGCAATCTGTTAGTTTTTAGCGGGTCATATTTTTCTCTGTGTAGGTACAATAAAATTGTATTTTTAGTCAAATAACATATAAGAAAAAAAATTATCAAAATTTGGTCTCCATGTCGGCTCTTCCCCTACATCAACCAAATTCACAAGTAAACTAACATATGTATAAGTTTTTTGAACTGCAAGACCAATTACGTGCAATCCGGATCCAGTCGTGCATTTTATGATCACATTCATAGATTAAATCAAATGCCAAAAAATTCAAATCCTCCAAATTCATCGAGTGAGATATCAAAACACAAGTCTATTTAAGCTTTAATACGAAGCTTAAGTCTCATATCAACTGAATAAACATCGAGCCATGATGATTACTTGAGAACAAGAAATTTCCAAAGAAACCCCAAAAATCTGATTCTTAACTGAAACCATGGTCGTTTCTCTCTTAAAGTACATACTTAATAAATAAAACATAGTAGGTATACATATTATGTACATACATATCCCTATTTCAAGTTCAAATAATAATTCCAGTAGACTTTCATAATTATTTTATGAAAGTTATCCATTAATTTATTAAAAAAAAAAATCCTTAAAACAAACTTTCATAACTGTCTTGTCTCAAGCTCTCAAGGCCTCAAGGAATAATATATACCTTCGCTAATAAAAACCCAAATAAAACAACTCAAACAAACCTTAATTCACTTTATTCTAATCTAAAATTCCCCAGATGACAGAGGCCTATCATCTTCTGTTTTTTATTTTTATTCGCTTCATAATAGATATACGGTATAGGAGATACGCACTGTGAAGTAGCCTAAAAGTGTTGAAGCAACCTAAAATATAATTTAATTACCCTTTTCGAAAAAAAAAAAAAATAATAAATAAATATAATTCAAGATGGTATTCCTAGTTTTTCTCTCTCTCTCTCTCCACCTTCGTCTATAAGATTATTAGCCTAATTAATAACCATATTAGCCCTATCTCCTTTCTGAAGCCATTGAGACTGGAAGACTACTATGTGCTAAGCCCCGAAGCTAGGTTAGTTACGTTGCGTATCTCTAAGAATGTTTTTTTTCTATTTTTCATAATTTTTTTTTTTTGTTTTTTTTTTTGTTGTTGGGAAAAAATGATTGTTTCTTCGTTTTTTGGGTTCTTCTTCGTTCCATAGACAAATTTTTAATTAACTAACGACTTTTGGCATCTTTGGCATTTTCATTGCCTTCTATACTATCCAGAAAACAAAAAAAAAAAAATAAATGTAGGTATAGATAGATAGGTAATGTTTTGAGCTGATATTATGGACCACCATCCTGAGGCATGAAAAGTGGGCGGTGAAGGGGATTCATTCAAATTAAATGAAAAATTCAAAATAGGAGTTGTTGTAGGTTGATGATGATAATTATAGCCAATAATTGGATGGGGCGAAGATTCAGAGCC
Source organism: Episyrphus balteatus (assembly GCF_945859705.1). NCBI lineage: Eukaryota > Metazoa > Arthropoda > Insecta > Diptera > Syrphidae > Episyrphus > Episyrphus balteatus. The sequence goes on along the minus strand of NC_079137.1, from coordinate 40,555,837 downwards.
GGACTTTGATGTCAAAAAGGCCTGTTGGCCAAAAAGAAGCTTTTTAGTATATTTCATTCTTAGCAGGGAGACGGACACAATCCAGAAAACCCAGATTCAAAAATACCCAGAATCTCGAAAATCAAGGATCCCGAAAAAACAGAATCCCAAAAATCCAGAATACCGAAAACCCAGAAACCCGAAAAACCAAAATGAAAAATATGAGCAAATTTTTCAACTTTTATAATATTTCGGGATTTCGGGATCCTATTCTGGATTTTAGGTTGTTGTTGGGGTTTTTGGATTAACGAGATTCTGAGTTTTCGGGATTCTTTATTTTCAAGATTCTGAGTTTTCGGGATTTTGGATTTTTAGGATTTTGGGTTTTCGGGATTTTGACCTCAATCCTTTTTAGCAGTTTTCGTCGATTAAACCATTATGAGCCCCGGACCCCGGAGGGGGCACATTAAAAATACTAAAATAAGCCTAAAATGAGACATGATGAAGATGGGCAATATCGGGACCCAGTTATCGATGTTAAGCTTTCTGTGTTATTATGTTTCATCTCAACTCTAAAGGTCTGAAATTGAAAACAAGCCTTACAAAGATTCGGTAACTTCATTATTTATAACTATTTTAAGTGTTCTTGCATTAAAAGCTAGTAAAAGCTTAGGTAATATTAACCCTCGGTAGGCACACCTCTTTTTTGTGACGTGATAGGCACACGGGTGCAAATTTGGTTTATACTTTTTCATGACGCTAGAACTTTTTTCGGTCACAATACTTTATAGAGAATCAAGCATGAAATTTATGTAGAATATTCCGAGGAATTCGAATATTGTATTCACAATTCCGAAAAAAAATATTTTCACCCTTATAAATAGACTTTTTTGTGGCCATTTTTTTTAAAAATCGTAATTTTTTTATTTTTGTCCTGCCAAATTCGCACCCGTGTGCCGACAGAGGGTTAAAGGCTGAAACCAAGTGAAAGTCACTTCTAGTGTCAAACGCCCTTATATTTGTCCCTTAAATCTATCATTTAAAATGCGGCCCTGGACAAACCTTCGCTTCTTTAAATGACCGGCGAAAATTTTGTTTAAGTCAAACTAAATTGTTGAAAACCCTTAAGAAAAAAAAAACCAAAAAAAAAAAAGAAATATTTGTAATTATGTATGGACAGCGGATGTTGAAATGTCAAAATTAATTATGACAGCTGTCAGCGTGAAAAGGGGGCCTGAAATTGTGATTTCCCTGTGTTTTGTCTCTTCTTATTCTTATTTTTATATAATATTTTTTTTGGACATCAGAAAATCTTGTTTATTAGAACAATGGATGAGGCCATACAGACAATAACAAGAAAAATAACAACAACAAAATTAACTGACATTTAGAGGGTTGTGCGATGATGATGGAGGCATAACAACAATGGGGGGTAAATAGCCACAATGTATAGCTAAAAGATGACTTTCCCAAAATGAAAAGCTATGAAGTCAAAAATCCAAAAATGGTATAGTTTAGGTTTTATATTTTTTGTGTTAAAAGTATGAAAGAGGGTGGAGAAAACAACCAACGACAACGAAAAACGAAGACATTTTGGTGAATGTGGCAAAAAAGGAATTGGGTCTTTGTGTAGACACTGAAATTAAGCCATTAGCCTAAGTTAAGTATAGATGATGGGTATGCTGATGATGGTGGAGTTGTATGTTTTATATTATTTTTTTTGCCACTTTGACAGCAGATGGATTTCGGTTATGCAAATGAAGTCTTCTTTTTTTTTTTTTGGGGGGGGGGGGGGATAATTTTCTCATTTATTTCTTCTTGGACTTGAATTTCGGAAGCATTGATGGGTGATGGGTAGATATACACGGAGTGTCTAAAATGAAGAATTGTTTTGTTGTCGACACTTTATTGATGTTTGGGGATTTTAACATTTAATAACAAACGGATGAGAAAATTATGTTGAATGAAATAAATCAAAATTTGAGTTTCGATGAAAAACGTGGAGTTTATCGAATTTTTAGTTTTATTATAAGCAAGTTTGTAATTCCTGGAAAAAATCAGGTTTTTCCATAGTCAGTTTATATCCATAGCTAGCATAGAATCAAAATGTAAGACTAACAAAAATAATATATTTAATAGTGAAATTGTTCATAAAAATTTTTCTTACCAAAGCAAGCAACGATTGTAATCTGAAAGTATTTTTATTATAAGATCAAAATTTTTGATTCTGATTACATTTCGATATCACTTCTAGAGGCAATTGTGCATTGGGCTACCAAGGTCACAAAGTACATAATCTTATTCTGAGATAAAAATTGGAAATAAAATGATGTTAACAAAAACCTTTACCTGAGATTTTCGGTTTACTATTTGCAAATCTTGTTTTAGAGATACTAACAACTTTTTGGAAAAAAAACTCCAACTTTTGAAATGCTGGTGTTCAAACAATTTTTTGATCTAGAGAGCTGCCTTTGCCTTTTTTCATATTATCCATAAGAATGTAGGTAAAGGTACATTAGGGTGCTTTTTTTAAAGGTTACCACCGATTTTTTCACTCCCACGCACAGATGAAAACCACTTTCTTACTTTGCGATGTAGGTACTATAGGGCAAGTTTAGGATTCGTAAAAAAAATCGAACTCGAGATAACAATTTTAAATGACATTACGATGATGGAGAATGCCAAAAAAGTGTGTCCGACAATTTTGCCTGTCTGTCTATCTCCGTCTGTCTGTCGGTATACCTATACCTCGAGCTACAGCCTAAATGAATAAAGTGATTTCTTCAAACTTGGTAGTTAGCAGTTTTGGGTGATTCCTTAGAGGGGAAATTGAAATAATTTTTATATGCCCAAAACTAAGGGTACCTGCCATATAACGGAAATAGAAAAGATAATTTTTTTCAAAAACGGCTCTAACGATTTTGATTAAAATTTTTGTGTGTATTTCAACACATAAGAGCCAAAAATATTTGTTTTACCGTTATTAACGGTATCTGCCATAGAACGTTTTTTTTCGTTTCTGAATGTCTCGTACAAGATTAACCCGATTTTAACGAAAAGCGTTTAGATAAAGGTAATATTAAAATTTTAGAAAATTTTCAAAAAACACTTTTATGGATTTTTAAAAAATATTTCAATTTTTTTTTTTTTTTTTTTTTAAACAATTTTTTGACATATTGGTGAAAAATTTTGAAACTTCGGTTTTATGTGTAAATTAATTATTTCTTCAAAATGGCATACCAACTTTTTGTTTGGAAAATGTTAGAAAATTTTTACATATATTACTAGCTAACCCCACCCGCTTCGCTGAGTGCATTTGAATCATTTATTTTCAAAACATGATAAGTCCACTTTTTTTCAAAATTCGTTTTTTTTTTTGACTAAATTGTTACTCTAGGGATAACCACGTCTATCTTCAAAATAATGTAGTATCTACTCCATCTATATCCGATCTTACAGCTAAGCGAAATATTTTTTTAGTATCAAAAACAGGATAAGTCCCGGACTTATCATCTTTTGAAAATAAACAACAGCTTTTTATGTGTAAATGCTATATTAAGCTACTGGCTGAAAATCTTAAGTTTAAAGCTTCTTTAAAGTTAAAGAAGCACTCCGAACATTATACATTATTTTTTAATCTCAAATACTATTTTGTGATAGACTGGAGATGAAAGCAAAATTGTGTACCCATTTTAAAAGTAATTTCATATCCGTATATTTTCAAAGTATGATAAGTCCAAAAGCGTTTTTTTTTTTTATCTTTTGAACTATCGTTCCAAAAATTAAAAACGAAACGGTATTTTGTACCTAGGCAAAAGTTCTACAAAATATATTTTTTATAAATTTTGCTACACACATCAAAAGAAAATAGAACGTTTTTTTCTTCTCCTGCAAAATTTTAAATCATGGACTTATTATGTTTTGAAAATAATGATTCATTTATAAAAAAAATTTAACCTGTGTGAAAATATGTTAACAATTGCGCTCATGGGCAGTCTTGCCCCAGTCATATCATATCTGATGTACTGGGGTCGAATTACAGCATACGATTACGATCATTCGTTAACGTTTTTACTATTTAAGAAAAAGTTAAAAATTTTATTTTTTCACTGTTAAAAATACAACTGACATGACACATGAACAATTTGATGAAAAATCACAAAATTTACCATAATTCTTCGGCGCCTCAACTGAGCTTGGTAAAACTTACAGACGTGTTCGATTATACTAAAAGGCACGTATTTTATATTGCAAGTGTTGCCAATTTTACTTTTTTTCATACAACGTAGTACAAAAATGGTCTTGCCCTAGGGTAGCCAGATAAAATAATATTAATGTCGGGACAACAGGTTTTAAAAGTCGGGACAAATCGGGACACCAAACAAACTTATTTCCTACATTTTTTCGGATGGTAAAAATTCCCTGTTTTGACAGTTTTCTAATTTTGAATGCGGACTTAAAATATAATGGAGTGTGAATAAATTAAGGCTAACAGCTTTTTATCTAAAGCTGGAAGTTTTTCATTTTGGAAATTCTAAGCTTTTGGCATTTACCAGATTTCAATTGTCTGAACTCTAACGAAAGTTATAGTGCTTACAAACATCAAGACGCCACAAAATATCTCAAAAACATGTTTGTAAATTTGGGCCGGTAGTTTTACTGTTCATTTATACACGTGTAATAATAAAAGTGGTAATATATTTTCACCAAAAGGGAAACAACACGTAGCAAATGTTTTTAGGAAGAAAATGTCACCTCAGCTAAATGTTTTCGAGAGAGAACAAAAATCATTTTCATCAATTTCAAGGGTAAAGCCATTATGAATGTGTTATATCTGAGGTTTCAAAAACTTACTTTTCATTGACATTTCAACATTGTATTTCTGTTTTACCGGTTTAAAAAAAAGATCAAAATGTTTGATGAATATGATTGTTCGAAATCAATTGAAATTGCTGCACATCAATAGTGATTCATTACACAGTCACATTTTTTTCTTGCCGAACGATTTCAAACAAAGACAGATTAAAAAACAGAATGTCGGGACAATATCGGGACATTTTGTTAATCGGGACGTCTAGCAGACCCCATAGGCGGTCTTGAACCCCATTTCCACTATACTTTTTTATTTAAACACGAACATTGTTCCAATATTTTTTGTAAAAATAAGACCGAGGATCAGAATGTGTGTATTGCTGATCCTGAGTTATGTTATCTTAACAATAATGCTAAAGTCAGGATTTAAACGATAATAATTAATAATTATTTTGAAGCCTGTCTTAATTAATTTATTAACAAATTAAGCTAAGTTAGAATTTTAAGAAATCGAGAGTGTTTCTTCACTCGTACAAATTAACAGCAATGTAAAGATGGAAGAAAAGGTATTATTTTTTTTGATACAAACCATCTACATATTAATACCTTTCAAACAAAAAAAAAATTACCAAAATCGGACCAGCCAAACTCGAGTTTATCGGCCACACACACTTAACGAACTCATTTTTATATATAAGATTTCGACGTGATAACGTCTTATAAATCGATGAAATATGGCAGCCACCACAAAAAAGTGACGCCATTTTCTAACGTTACACTCTCGCACTTTCGCAGTGCGGCAAAAAATTTCAATTAAAAATTAAAAATAAACTATTAGAGATACAAAAATCTTCTATAGCTTATTTGAAAGATAATAACCTTAAGCTTAATCCAAATGAAGGATTTTTAAAAAATCTGTCATTTTATAGGGTAAACAGGGGTAAAACGGAAAGATGAAATTTGGGCTAAAATCTAAACGCGAAGTCGTAGAGAATTTATTTTTGTTGCCATAGATAGATGAGATTAATTTAAGAAAAAATTTAAAAAATTTTGAAACTAAGCTATAACGTTTTGTTTGAACGTTGTACACGTGTTGGGGCTATGAAAAAATGATGATTTTGGATAAAATTTTTGAAAAATCTAAAGATGCCAGGTGAAAGATGAGGGAAAAAAAAATTAGGAGTCTGATATGGATTTTTTTCCAACACTCTTCGTTTCGAAATATGAATTTTTGAAAAACACCTTGTTTTTTAGGGGTATTTTTTTAGTAATTTTTGATTTTTAGCTTTTTTTGGAGCGTTCAAACTTATAAGACATGTAGGTTTTGGCCTTATGCATACATGTGCAAAAACTTGGAATCATTTAGTGAGTTTTAACTGAATAACGGAAGAAACGAATTTTAAAAAAAACACCGTTTTTAACCGATTTTTATCGTTTTCTATTATTATCTTTTTTTGTTTAATAGATACAGGAATAAGATAAATGAAGTAATGATAGACCATGACTACGACTATATGTGTGCGAAGTTTTAATCATTTTCGTAAATTTTGAGATAACGGTAAAATAAAATTTTAGTTTTCAACAGGTTATAACTTTTGACCAAGAGCAGATAGAAATTTTATTACACTTTTATGAGCATCCTGATACAATTACCTTTCATTTGGTATATCACACATAACGGTAGACTAAGTACAAGCTACACAATGTCAAATCAAGAAACTTGCGAAAAACCTCAAAACACCAGTGGAGACCTGTGGAGACCTGTGGAGACCTGTTGCCCCCCGAACAGCCACCAGTGCGGGAAGTAATGTTATCTCAGTCTGGAAATTTGACATGGTTGACTTTAAAAAATTCTAACTTTTCTTGTAGGCATCTTTGAAATGAGATTGATATTTTTTTTTTTTGCTTTTTTTAATGAAATTTGATCGAGTTCAAAAAATTCTAGCTCTTTTTGTAGATGTCTCATAGACCTGATCGATATATATATTTTGAGCTTATATAATAAGCTTTCACATGGTATAGAATAATTTTTTTTTTTTAATAATTTAATTAATGACGTGAGAAGATAAAAATGCATGTTTTTTTTGCTTTTTTTGATGAAAATAATTGTTTTCAATAAATTATTTTTATACTTTTTGCGCATTGTAAAAATTTAAAAAATGGTTTTATTCTTAAAAAGAAATATACTTGGCTTTTAAATTGCATTATTTTTTTTTTGTAAGCTGTTAAAGTAATGATTGTTTAAAAAAAGTAAACGCTTCAATTGACTCATTTTAAACAAAAGCACACAACCTGTTTTCTGATCACGTAAAATCATCGTCCGTAAACCGGCTTTACAGACAACTTCTTTTTTTTAACGGCTCTATTGATTTTCTAAAATTTTGTTCTAAAAATTCTTTCTTATACAAGAAATCAAATGGCGTACTTAGTTAAGTGTAAAAGATCATTTAAAACGGTGTTTAGTCAATTATAAAAACAGATTTTATTATTTTTTTTCACTACTTATAAAATTCCATAAAAATATCAAATTTTCCCTAATTTTGTTCAATAAAAAGCTTTTACATTAGAATAACTTTTACCATAAGATCAAGTACGTGCGACCCCAGTCGTGCATTTTATAACTTTTTCGTCGTAGTTTTGGTTTGCATGAGAACAGAATGACTCGGCGGCATATTGTTGGAGCCAAAATTGACATTTTTTTTAGTTTTTACTTTAGTTGGTTTTGATATGTTAAATAAAACAAGTTCACGAATTATTTTTTGTTGCATTGAAATAGGTACATAGATACTATTTTTATATGATTAAAATATTTCAAAATTCTTCTTATTCACATTTTTGAAATAAGACTCTACCCAGTTAAAGCAGTTTCTATCTAACCTTATAACCCGCTTACCTCATTATACATTTCGAATTAACAAAATCGCTTTAATTAATCGCCCCAAATATGCATATTCTTGAAAATTAAAATTAATTATATCCAACTTCAGTTAGGTATGCGTATAAAAGGGTATAGGTAGGTTAGGTAGATTATATTCAAAAATTCTTAGAACAAAAATGTTACTATATGTGTATTTTCTAACAACCTACTTGAAAACCCAGTTCACCCATATTTGCTCAAGTATTTTCAGTAAATTAATAGGTAACACCTTTAATCCATTCATCCTTTACTTCTGCCTTTTTTACTTATAAAGGATCCCACTCTTAAACTTTAGTCATGTATATACTCAATTGCAAGAGTGTATCGTTTGTATCGCATGGAATTCAGAGCATACGACATGGAAAGGCAAAAAAGACCTTGAAACGTGACATAATTTCCATTCCAAAGAGTTTCCTCTGCAAAAAGTCTAAAAAAAAATATATAACACACAAATCCAATGTCAAAATTTTACGTAGGTTTTATACACATAAACTTTAGGGGATTCTTCCCCAAACACCAGCAAAAATCAAGAGATTCCTTTCAAATCTTATCATCTTCCATCATACTGTCGACTATATACGAGAAAGCAACCAAGACCCAAAGATCCTTGGCCCAATTAAAAGTATTATTGCTTGAGATAAAATTTCTTCCCAAAGCATTTTACGTGCGGAAGGGTTTTTCCTAATTCTCTGATGGCATCAACGCTTTTAAATTGATATCACAGCATTTCCATTCCAGAACCGCCTTTCGTTATGATTATAGAAATAATTAACGATAAATACAAAGTTTATGGATGCCATTCTCCATTTCTCTTTCCTCCCCCCTCAACAAAACCCAAAAGCCTTCCTCAAAAAACCTCATCGTCATTTCTAACCGCTGTACGCGCCATCATCAATTCATCTTTTTTGAAACATCATCCCCCGCAGTACTCCATTTAGCAGTGTGTCGGGTGTCGGTCTGCTTTTTGCTCCTTTATATATTCTCGACACAAATATTCCAAACACAACCACTAAGTCCCGTTTGAAGCCATTAACCCAAATCGTAGCTCCCGGTTGCATTTTAGATATATACAACACATAAAACTCTGCGAGAGAATCTTGTCAGGGATTAATATAATATTCTCCTTTGCCACATCCGTTTTGCTTGTGTTTTATTGCGTTCCATACAGCGAGTAGCGAATATCTTTTTTAACGGGGCTAGTAGAGATTCTCACTCATCTCATCTATATCGCTCTATATACCTAGAAATGAAACCTCAAGAAACTTTGTTGATAATAATAATGATTCACAAAGAGCACGATTCGTGTCCCGGAACCTTTTGCATAGATAAACTGCTTAACTTCTGATAAATTAACTTCATAAGATTTCTAGATGATCGGATTTAATCTAAAAGCTCTCGAATGGGGGGTGGAATGAAGGTGCTAGTTGATTGTTAAGATTATGACTTATGATGAGTATACATAGTTTAGTTACGATGGGGTTGAATTATTTATGTTATTTAATAACCTACCGCAGAATTCTGTTACTAAATCAAAGAACTTTACTTGAATTCTCAAAACTTAAAAATGAATTTTTTTCAGTTTCAAATATTTTAAAACCTCTTTTAAAATGAGGATCAAATTTTAAAATAAGTAGATATTTATCGATTTTAATGTGGAATCTCCAGCCAAATAGTTTTACTACTCAGTCAGTGATGAAATTAAAAGGAACTTAGAAAGTCACTGAGGTGTATACGTAACTTTTTTTTGTATGTTGTAATATGTTATTTTTTTTAAGATTTGTAGCTACATACAAAAAAGTTACTCATACCTAAACCACAGTGACTTAATTAGTTTCCTCTTATTCTTATTCTTATTTCTTATTCTTAGTTCTTATTATATTCTGTTATAACATGTGCCTTAAGTAAAGGGCTAAGATGTTTAAAAATTTTGTTTGGGGAATTTTGAGGATTTTGAATTTTTCCGTATAAATTCTGATTTCTGAATATCTTCTTAAAGTAGGATGGATGGACATTGGACAAACGACGATTTATGTGTCAATGGTACCTATATGTAATGAACTCGAGGTGGACAAACGACAGAAATTTTAATTTTTGAAAAAAAGCAAATTTTGGGGATTTTATGGGACTTTAAAATTTTTAGTGCAAATTTTATTTTTCGAGTTTCTCCTAAACGATTGCCGTTTGAGTTTTTGAAAAAAAAAATTTGGGGATTTTAGAAAAAAATTCTGTATCTTTTAATACAGCTCTTGTATTAAAGCAATTTTCAATACAAAAAATATTACATTTTATTACTTCTAAAATATTAAAATTATTTTTAATCTTTTTTGTATTAAATTTCAATATTTAAGTATTAAGTTTATAATTTGTAATAAAAAATTATTAGAAAATAACCTCCGTATGTTAAATTCTAATCTTGTATTGAATTTTAATACCACTGTATTAGATTTTAATATTTTTGTATTACATTTCAATATAATTGTATTAAAATGTAATACAAATTTATTAAAAACTAATATAAAAAGTATTAAATTGTAATACAAGAATATTAAATTTTAATCAAACGATGCCATCCACAGTACACATAATAAGGTAATATTTTCCGAAAGTTGTCAAAATTTGTTTGTCAAAAATGGGCACCAAACTGTCAGGTTGGCCTTTAATTTTTATATTTCAATCGCAGTAAACAGGAAATTTGTTTTTGTTTTAATTTATAAAATGTCATTTGAAAAATTATAAATTAAAAATTAACAAATTTTCTTCGCGGAAAATGGTGAATAATTGTTAAAAAATTAGTGTGGTGTGTTAAAGTGGTGTGCGTTGTTTTTCGGTTTTTGTGCGTTTTTCGTCGGTAATTTAAACAATTAAGAATTACGGTAGCTGACATTGGTCGCCAAATAGTCATGTTTTTGACAATTTGGCGACCAATGTTTTATGTGAACTGTGGACGCCAGCAGCCATTAAAAAAAAGAAAAAATCCATTGTTTGAGGCACCTTTTCAAAAAAAAAAAAAAATTAAATCAAAAAACTGTAAATTTGTACTAATTTGAAGGCGCTTTGTGTTTTTTCGAAGCAAAATGCATACATTGCAGATGAATTTTGATCGGCAGTAAGATTTTACATGCCACAGTTTGTGAAACAGATAAAATAATATCACCATTATTATATTATTTATGATTAATATTTGTTTTCAGTGATGAATTTAGGAAAAGAATACATTTTATTAACTTTAAATACATTTGGTATTGAATTGAAATATTTTTGTATTGACTTTTAATAAAATTCTTATTAGAAATTAATATAAAAAGATTAAATTTTAATATGCAATACTTTAAATTTAATACATTTGGTATTAAATTCTAATATAAATTGTATTATTTTTTAATACAACTATATTACATTTTAATACAGACCTATGTATATGTAACCCAAAAAATATTAAAAAGTTATCCAGAATTTTTAACAGTGTAAGAAAGTAGCTATCTACATAAAAAAAATTGTTTTTTTTTTTAATATTTCCTAAACGGAGGGTGAACAAACGGTGATAGCAAGATCATCTCGAAGAGGACAAGAAACTGCAATTGGTTAAGTATGTCTAATGTCTACATCAAAATTTGAGTGAATTAGACGATTTTTTACTTGCGATATAGGTACTATAGGGCAAGTTTAGGATTCGTAAAAAAAATCGAACTCGAGATAACAATTTTACATGACATTACGATGATGGAGAATGCCAAAAAAGTGGGTCCGGCAATTCTGTCTGTCTGTCTGTCTGTCTGTCTGTCTGTCCGTCTGTCTCTATCTGGAGCTGCAGCCTAAACGAGTGAAGTGATTTTCTTCAAACTTGGTAGTTAGCAGTTTTTGGTGATTCCCTAGAGGGGAAATTGAAATTTTTTTTTTATGACCAAAACTAACGGTACCTGCCATATAACGGAAATAGAAAAGTTAATTTTTTTCAAAAACGGCTCTAACGATTTTGATTAAAATTTTTGTGTGTAATACTACGCATAAGGGCCAACTTTTTAAATAAAAAAAATATTTTTTGTACCGTTATTAACGGTACCTGTCATAGAACGGTTTTTTTCGTTTCTGAATATCTCGTACAAAATTAACCCGATTTAAATGAAAATTTTTATACAAAAGTGTGTAAGTAAAGATAATATTAAAATTTTAGAAAATTTTCAAAAAACGCATTTTTGGTTTTTTAAAAAATATTTCAAAGTTTTTTTTTGAAAAATCAATTTTTTGAAAACGGATCAATGAAAAATTTTGAAATTTAGTTTTTATGTGTAAATTAATTATTTCTTCAAAATGGCATACCAACTTTTTTTTTGAAAAATGTTAAAAAAATTTTATATATAAAAAATTATTTTTTTAAAAAACGGCTCCTACAATTTTCAAAATTTTTTTTCTAAAAATACCTTTTTATACGAGAAATAAAATGGCATATTTGTTTTTTTTTTTAAGATATTTTAAAACGGAGTTTTATTAATTATAAAAACAGATTTAATTTTATAACTTATGAAATTTCTTCAAAATATCGAATTTTAAATTTCTTGAATAAAAAGCTTTAACATTATAGTTACTTTAAGCATAAGAGCAAGTACGTGCGACCCCAGTCGTGCAATTTATTATTTTTCACACTTCCTATAAAAAATGAATTTGCTCTAAAAAAAAACTTCTGTTGGTGCTGTTCTGGCTTCACGCAGCTAAGAAAGACGTATACGCTGATTAAATAGAAATTTAATATTTGAAAAATATCAATATCAATGTGAACACTGTAATGCATAGCCAAATTCTTGACAGTACAGAAATTAACGGAGGCCATTTTCATCTCCACTTTTCTATACCAAAGATACGAACAACTAACATTATTTGTCAGCCTAGTAAAAAAGCGACTTCCCAAAATTTCAGGTACCTACTACCTAAGTATGAATGAATTTTGAGATGAAGAAAAATCAGAAAACAGTAAAAACTAAGTTGTCTACGTTTTTTTTTCGTTTTTATCAAAACCCTTAACTACTATTAGAGCTGTTGGTCGATATACACACGCAGATTTTTATCTCGTACGTACAACCGCAAGTAATTACAAAGCATCAATTTTTGGATTACAGATCTTATATTTTGAGCAATCCTTAAAAAAAGTACGTATACGCAACAGTGACCCACAAATCGTTCGATTTGTTACTTGAAATGCGCTGCTAATCATAATTAAAATTTCTCAAGACATACACAGTTAGTTCCGATAAATAATATATTAAAAAGAAGAAAACACTTTTTGTACCTAATCTTTTGATTGTTGGTCTTCATCATAAAAGAATTGTGTTAACACAAAAATAAATACCTGCTGTAATTATAAATTATTTAAATAAAAAAGATACGACTTACCAAAGGTCTTTGTTTTAGGTTCATATAAGATTCATGATCTTTGTTAAATGTTAATATTATTTGTTATTTATTAAGGTCATCCTACTGTCGTATTTAAGGTACTTAAGGCAAAAAACAAAAGCTATTCTTGACCAACAAAATATTCCCCGTAACCTACAATAGAAATAATCCTTTAAAATAAGACCAACAATAATTCCATTCTTTAAAGAACACATTATTCTCAATGGAATATTGTTACATATTTAACACAAATCTCCAGGCGCAAAACAAAGCAAAAGGCTCGATGAACTTGTAAAGCTACAAACCATTGCATTGTGCCTGGTTTTTAAGTTAATATTTGCTCCAATTCCATATCACCACTTTTTTATTTTTTATTTGTTATACCCCGGACACAGTCATTGTCGCCATTGCATCGTCGTTGTCGTTCATCGCCAACATCATCGTATAGTCAAGTCATGCATCATCAGAACCAGGCAACACGATATACGACCGGCTTTGCACTGCATTTCCATATAGTTTTTCTTTGTTTTTTTGGTTAAGGATCTCTATAGTCCTTTGATAAAGGATGATGATGATGATGCTGCTTTTCTTGTTTCCATATAAAAATACATTCACATATCTGCATTCAAAAGAAAAAGAGTAAGAGAAAGACAGAGAGAGAGCGAGTTCAAGTCGTTTCATTATTATAGTCTGTGGCGTTGTTTTGATGATATTCTTTTCAACATGAATATAGTTTTGTGTCTATAGAGACTTCTTGCAAATGGGTGCAACTTCGTTATAGCAGCAGTCCTTTGTCAAAAACAAAATAAATCCACTCAAAGATACAATGAACTTTTGAAGCACACACAACCCCCCCACAATAGGCTTAAGTACAGTCTGAAAGGTTCTTTTGACTTAGTTCCGTACAAATATGATGAATAAAAAGCACACACATGGGAATTGAGACTATGTGTATAAAAAGAAAATAAATTGATATCGTCTACTAAACAAGTTGCGAGAGGAGGTACCTACTTTTTTTTTGTAATCCAGCCATGACCTTATTTAAAATTATTTCATGTCAAAGGAACAATGTACACTCAACGAGTGTTTTGATTGATTACAATGTTTTGATCTTTTGAGAGATGTATTGCCAATGAAACTTACAAGTGGGTATTGAATTGTATATATATATAGATTGAGTGTCCAGACGCACTTTAAGGAAATCAACCTACACTTTTTTAGTCCTCCTTTGATGTCTGAATAGTTCTGAGAAATCAGGTAAACAAAATCTTTTGCAAAATTCTAAAGTAAAGAAAAACGAAGGTTATGATATGTTGTCTAGAGAATATCTCGACTAAAACGAACGATTTCATATAAATTAAATATAGCTAAAACCGCATGAAGTAAAATGAAAATTCTTGGTCATTGTTGTTCAAAACGTACAGAAATAACCAAGTCTAACCTAAATTAGAATTGAATCATGAAAAAAAAAAAAATTAAACTTGACATTTTGTGACATTTGATTCTTGCGAATAACAACTTAAACCTTACCATTTTCCAATAATTTATTTACCTTTTCAGTTCAGCACAGCAAATTTCTTAATATTTGTCTAAAAAAGTCTAAATTTAAGAGAGAGCCAAATAGTGTAAAAAAATAATATTAATAGTATTAATAAGCTTATTTAAAACAGCTCTAATTGAATAATCTATAAGTAGGTATGTATATTGTATATATGTATTGTTATTATGATGATTTTCCATAATTTTTTTCCATTATTTGGCTGGAAACGATTTAAGTAATATTTATAACATCTATGGAACAGCCATTATAAAAAAATCAATATCAATTTCTTACCAACATGTAGATTAGGGTAGGTAAAAAAAATCGAAATTTATTTTTTGGTTTGGTACTCCAAAAAATCGATTGCTAGACACCTCTAGAATATACACACCAAATATGAACTCTTTATATTAATGGGAAGGTCCTCCGCTTCGCAATTTTCCATTTTTACATCAAGCTTCTACTAAAAAAAAATCATTTTTTTATTAATTGACTTTTTAGCAAATTTCTTTGCATATTCTTGTAGGAAATTGAACGCTTTACAAAAAAGGCCTTATACACTTTTTTCGTTTATCTTACTGTTTAATAGATATTTCAGGTCCAAAAATCGAAAAAATCTTTAAAAATTCGTTTTTTGTTCTTAATTTCGTAAAAAATTTAAAAAATTTTAATCATCAAACGCGCAAGACATATTCTTGTAGGAAATTGATTACTCCACAAAAAAGGTTTTATTAATTTTTTTCATTAATCTTACCATTCTAAAGATATTCGAGGTCAAAGTTAAAAAAAATTATAAAAACATTTTTTACTTTTAAAAATTTTCCAGTTCACTGAAAAATTATTATTTTCAAATTAGCAAGATATATTCTTGTAGAGGCTTAAACGTTCTACAAATAATTCCTTGACATCAAATTGATTGCTTTAACCGTTTAAAAGATATTCGTATCCAAATCACAATGCATGCGGGTCATAAGAAAACTATTGAAATCAGTGGGCATTGGTTTGGATTCGAATATCTTCTAAACGGTTAATGAAATCAATTTGATGTCGAGGAATTATTTGTAGAACGTTTAAGCCTCTACAAGAATATATCTTGCTAATTTGAAAATAATAATTTTTCAGTGAACTGGAAAATTTTTAAAAGTAAAAAATGTTTTTATAATTTTTTTTAACTTTGACCTCAAATATCTATTAAACGGTAAGATAAACGAAAAAAGTGTAAAAGGCTTTTTTTGTAAAGCGTTCAATTTCCTACAAGAATATGCAAAGAAATTTGCTAAAAAGTCAATTAATAAAAAAATGATTTTTTTTAGTAGAAGCTTGATGTAAAAATGGAAAATTGCGAAGCGTAGGACCTTCCCATTAATATAAAGAGTTCCTATTTGGTGTGTATATTCTAGAGGTGTCTAGCAATCGATTTTTTGGAGTACCAAATCAAAAAAATGAATTTCGATTTTTTTGACCCACCCTAATGTAGATACTAAACAAACAATATTTTGATGAACTACCTAAGTAGGTACAGTACCCTACACACAGATATGAAACTACAAACTGAAAACTAAAATGTTTTTCAATGAATAAATTAAAAAAAAAAAAAACACAACAAAACAAAGCTTATCTCATAATTTCTTTATCGATGTATCATGCAATTTATAAAAAAAAAATTTTCTATGAAAATAAAAAAAAAAAACTCGATCTTGCCAGGAGTCGAACCTGGAATCTTCTGATCCGTAGTCAGACGCGTTATCCATTGCGCCACAAGACCATATTTACAATGTGTGCCCAAATGTTGTTTTGAGTCTGTATCCACCAAACTATCGTTGTTACATTCTATTTTAAAATAGTTTCTACCATTTAAACATGCACACCAACTTAATTTGTGTATGTAAAACACAAAGTAATAATTTTCTGACTGTGGCTGAAAAAAAAAGATAACTAGGTACGTAATCGAAAATTGCGTATACGCCACAGTGTACCTATTGGATAAAATATATTTTTATGGAATATGTGTTTATTTTTATTTTATATTAAGTGAAATAGATGAACAAATTATGTGACATTTGAAAAATCTCAGAGCAATGATAGAAATAGATGAAAAAAATATTAAATTGTGTTGAATAACTACCCTACCAGGGAATGAAGTTGTATGAAAAAGAAGTATGTATGTAGTTATTTGTGGTATGAATAAAATAAAAAAACAAAGTGCAAAGGGTGTATAATTTTAATTATTAAAAACGAATAAAATTAATAAATCTGGGAATATTTTGGAAATAATTCAAATCAAAATGTTAATTTAAACAAAAATTATTGCTAATATGATGTACCTACCTATTTAAAATCTAAAAAAAAAAAAAAAAAAAAAATTAACAAATTGTAATTAGTCATAGAGGTAAGGTTGTTTTTGAGACATTCTTTCTGGATATGTGAAAGCATAAAATATAATTTTGATGAATTTTTTGGAAATGATTTGTTTTTTCCTGGGTAGGTGTTGAAATCTTCAAAAGAAACCATGAGAACCCAAAACCAGTGTTCATCTGCTCATAGATATATGGGACTCTTACACCACTTAAATTGCTTTATCATCCCGATTTCTAATTAAGTTCAGATACACGTCGAAAAAATTGTATTGTTATAAGAGGGTTGGATTTAATGTTGGCATCATCTTATCTAAAGGTGCCCTTTTTTCCGTGTATCAATTTGTATATTCCCGAAGTTGTGTTACTTGTTATCATGATAATTAAGGTAAAGCCTAGTATACAGTTCTTTTCGATAAAAAAAATGACTGGTTAAGAAAAAAAATTTTTTCTTGAAAAAATACAGGGTGTCCCAAAAGTTAACGTCGAAACGAAAACGGTAGATAGGGTAGGTGGTGACAGTTATCAGACAAATAATAAAAAAAAATCGCAGCCATATATTTTGGGAGTTATGGGCATTTGAAAAAAAGTCGAAAAAATGGTCACCCTGTGAAATTTACCTCATAAAAAAGTCGGATTTCTTAAGAAAAAAAAATTTATCTCGGTTATTTATAAAATATTCCCAACAATGTTATACCATTTTAAAAAGAAAATTGAACACACCAACTTTTAAGGCAACTTGCCGAAACATCGTAGTGCATTTTTTTTACACTACGGCTCATTGAATTAGAGTCATGTAAAATTTGTTAGTACTAAGTTGGGTAAAAAAGTAATATTTTCCTTAAAACTGATGCAGCTGAGTTAAAATTTTTGAATGCATAGCAGGGTTATTCAAGGTTCCGTAACAAAAGCAAAAAATGAGAAAAATTAAGATTTTCTGATAACTGTCACCACCTACCCTATCTACCGTTTTCGTTTCGACGTTAACTTTTGGGACACCCTGTATATCTGTGTTGAACAGATGAGAGTTGTAAGTTTTTTCCGCAAAAACAATGAGCTGCACATTGTTTTGCGAGAAAAAAAATCGTGGTGAGTATAAATTTTTTTTCGATTTTGGTTTACAGCTGTGGTGAGTTAAAAAATATTTTTTTTTGGAAAAAATCTAAAAAAATCTCTCCCATAAGAAATGCATTGTTTTTTTTTTTTTGCTAGAAGAACTGTATACTAGGCTTAAGCGATTTATTTTTTTATAACAATGCACTCATAAAAACATTTTTAAATCAATTTTAATGAAATTTAAATAAAACGTTAAAATAATATCAAATTCCTTTTTAAAATTACAAAATACAAAAATATATCTTTAAGGCCCATTTGCTGAAACTAGTCATAAATTTTGATCTTAGCTAGGCCGAACATAGCTCTTATGATTTACTTAGTTTATTCTAAGTTTCTAAAAAATTTGTATGTTCAACCTAGCAATGATTTACTTTCATGCGAGAAATCGCTGAGAACTTCAAATTAATTTGTCAAATCGATAAAAACGTCAGGTAGTTTTTATTTGTTTTTGAGAAATTTTAGCAAAAAAATTGTTAAGAATACCTTTAAATTAATGGAAAAAGCTATAAATAGTGAAAGTCTAATAAAATTTGCGTTTTAATTTATAAATGGAATAATTTTAGTGAATGTGTTTGTGTTTTGTGAACGTATGTGTGTGTCAAAATAAGTGTTGAAAAAAAAACAACAAAAGGGTGAACATTCTCTCAAAAAATTTTTCAGAGAATTTTTTGCGTTTGCAGATGGTTAGGATTTATAAAAGTAAGTCAACTCATATTGCTATACTTAATTTTTGTCCATTTTGGTACCAACGCATCATTTTTTGAGCTATATTCTCTCTTTTTTCTTAAATAAATATGCTTAAGTAGAACGTAAACTACTTATGATCTAGTATTTCTTCCCCCTAAGTTATGTTTAACTTAGAGGAATTTATGACCTAGTTTGAAGTTCGTGCAAATCGCAATGTAGAACTTAGGGCCTTACGATTCACTTAAATATTTAAGTTTCGTTTCAGCAAATGGGCCTAAGTAGTTTTAAACTCCAAAAATTTTCTTGTAGGTATGATAACAAATTTTTAGCCTTTTTTTTAAGTTGTTATAAATATACAAGTATGTACCTAGTCGTTTAAATTCTTAAACTATTTTTTAAACTTTTTCTAAATTTTAACATTGAAGTAGGTAACTAAAATATTTTCGAACAATATATTTCTTGAAGTTAAGTCGTTTGTCAAAAAGTCAGGCATCAAGAAAACGGTTCTATGCTAGATACCGTTGACAGCAGCCCCAAAAAAATATTTTTAAAATATCAAAAGTAGGACCTTATTTTGCGCATTGCATTTTTTTTAAATAAAAATCGTTAGAGCATTTTTTGAGAAAGAAAAAAACTTTTTACATTTTGATCAAGTAAACCACTAGTTTTGATCCTAAAAAAATGAATTCAATTTCTCCTCTAGAGAACCACCAAAATTTCATCATTTGGAATGATAGCAAGAGAAATGGAAATCATGAATTTTTGCCCACAACCATTCTCACAAAAATCATATGAAATTAATTTTTATGAATAAAATGTCTGAAAAAAAAAGTTGTCATATTGCATAAATTTGAACACTAAAGGTTTTTTTTATGATCATGTGGTTCGTATTGTCACCTTGATCTAAAATTTATAAAAAATTGGGTTGATATACAGGGTGTCCCAAAAGTTAACGTCGAAACGAAAATGGTAGATAGGGTAGGTGGTGACAGTTATCAGAAAAATAATAAAAAAAATCGCAGCCATATATTTTGGGAGTTATGGACATTTGAAAAAAAGTCGAAAAAATGGCCACCCTGTGACGGTTTTTCATGTGCCGTGACTGCAAATCTTAATTTTTCTCATTTTTTTCTTTTGTTACGGAGCCTTGAACCTTTTCAAAATGGTATAACATTGTTGGGAATATTCCATAAATAACCGAGATAAATTTTTTTTTTTCTTAAGAAATCCGACTTTTTTATGAGGTAATTTTTCCATATTATTCAAGTTTTGTACCCTTTCAAAACCTTTCAGAATACAAAAACTTAAATAATATGGAAAATTTAGTTTTCAACAGGTTATAACTTTTGACCAAGAGCAGATAGAAATTTTATTAAACTTTAATGAGCATCCTGATACAATTACCTTTCATTTGGTATATCACACATAACGGTAGACTAAGTACAAGCTACACAATGTTAAATCAAGAAACTTGCGAAAAACATCAAAACACCAGTTGAGATCTGTTGATCATGAACAGTCACCAGTGTAGGAAGTACCGTAATCTCAGTCTGGAAATTCGACATGGTTGACTTTAAAAAATTCTAACTTTTCTTGTAGGCAACTTGGAAATAAGATTGAACCGTCATGTGAAAGGTGAAACAATAAGCTTTAACGTGATATAAAAATTTTTATAGGTTGCCATTGAAAAAAATTGATTTAATGGCATGAGAAGAAAAAAATAAATGTTTTTTTTGCTTTTTTTGATGAAAATAGATTGAGTTCAAAAAATTCTAGCTCTTTTTGTAGATATCTCATAGACCTGATATATATATATATTTTAAGCTAAGACAATAAGCTTTTAGATGGTATAAGATTTTTTTTGGTTGTCATTAAAAAAAATTGAATAAATGACGTGTGAAGATAAATTTATAGGTTTTTTTTGCTTTTTTTGATGAAAATGATTGTTTTCAATAAATTATTTATATACTTTTTGATCATTCTTAAAATTTTAATATAGCTTTATTCTTTAGGAAATTTTATAAGCTTTTTAATGGTATAATTTTTTTCTAAGCTTTTCATATTAAAAAATCGATATATTGATAAAAGAATAAAAAAAAAGTGTTTTTTTTTTGCTTTTTTTGTAAAATTTGATTGACTTTAAAAAATTATAACTTTTTTTCTACAAAACTTACAGATATAAATTAAGTCTCAATTTCTAGCTTAAGTAACAAGCTATAACATGGTGCTATTATTTTATTAATTTTTAAACAAAAAAGTTGTAAAAAAAAATCAAATAATAATATTTTTTTGTTTTTTTTTTTCAAGAAATAAGAAAATTTAAAATATTACAATCTACCTACACATGATTTGTCACAGTTTCTTTGATACTTGCTTGATTTATCTGATTGAGGTATCAATGGAAAGGTAATATCACATTTAAAATTAAAAAAATAAAATCTTTTGAAATTCTTAAAAAAAATAAAGCAATAAACCGCTTTGATTACTCTTCTTATGCGTTAATTATAAATCTAATTTATTATTTTTTACACACACGTATGCTTAATTTGACATATCAAACATTATTGTACGTCAATTATAAGCGTCTTGAAAAATAATTGAATTGTGCTTATACGCAATTCTAAGCAAAATTCAAGGTATTTGGTTGGAAAAATTTCATATTCTAAAAACTCTGATGTTGATTTCAGAAATCCTCTTATTACTTCGGTATTTGTTTTTAAATCACAATTAATGGGGTCTCTAATAAATAATGATATTTAAAGCTGACATACATACATTTTGATCAAATAATAATACTGAAAATTACCATAATTTTTGAATGTTTTATTCCTAAAATACAATGTTTTCCAGTGTTTTATACTAATATTTTCTCTGTCTTTTTCTGACCACCTACATATACATTAGGGTGCTTCTTATATGGTCGAAAAAATCTTTTTTTTGATTTTTTAATGGGACACCCCTGCATAATTTTCTACTATATAAGCATAGTATATGGTATTTTTTCCGATTTTAATATTAAAATTTAGGGGTCGCTACCATTCACTAAAGATTTAAGTAAAAAAAAAAGATCAATTTCAACAAAATTTTTTTTTGTTACAATAAAAAGTACGCTTAAGACCCGATTTTTCAATCTTCTAATAAACAGTCAGTTAACTGTCTGTCGAATAAAGATATAAGGCTCATAAACGATCAGATAAAATCATTGAATTTTTCAATTAAGAAAGATCACTCAGTTAGTTATTCTACAGATTAACACAAAAAAAAAATGTCAAATTCAAAAATATTAAAAATTAAACTTCATTTTTATTCCGCTGTATTTTTATCAAAATTTCTTTCAAAACAGTTAAAGATTTAATATAAAGTACTTAATTCTGATTACAAATTTTAAAATTTTCTGAAAAAAAAAACAAAATTTGGTGTATTTTTTAAAACTTTGAATTGTGGTAGCGACCCCTAGAACGTGTTTAAACTGGACCAAATTTTACCCAATTTATATTTAAGGCAGGAAGAACAAAATGAAAGGGTGTCATATTAAAATTTCGAAAATTGATTTTTAAGAAGCACATTATTATTTGTATTATCATTAAAAAGGGATCGGGTCAAAATTCTGGCTTCAAAATTCTGCTTTTCAAAATTCTGTTTTTTTAAAGAAAATTCTATTTTTCAAAATTCTGCTGTTTTTCTATTCTGCTTTTCAAAATTCTGCTTTTTAAAATTCTGCTTTTCAAAATTCTGCCAGCATTATACTTGAACAAAAAAATTCTGCCAATTCTGTTTTTTTTTTTATAGCATATGCGCTGACTAAAGAAAAAAAACCTCATTAATGTAATTCAACATTGGCACTTTCCTAAATTTTTTTGTTTAAGTGTCGCAAATATTTTTTAAAATGCATAGACTGACTTTCTATAACTTATTGGAACCGATGTTGTTTGATACAAGATATTCCTTTTCTTATTCAAATTTTTGAATATTCATTTTTATTTGATAAATTAAAAAAATTTGAATTATTTTCGGAAATGTTTAGTATTCAAAACCTTTCTTAATATTTTCAAATTTATTCATTTATAAAACAAAAATTAATATACATTCAAAGAATGCAAATTATGTAGGTAAGTAATCAAATAAACAGATAATTTTTCAAGAAGATGATTTTACAGAATTTTGCAAAAAATTAAAAAAGGGTTTGGAAAATGTTAAAAAGCGCGCGCTTTTGAACATTTTCCAAACCCTTTTTTAATTTTTTGCAGAATTTTGAAAAACAGAATTATGAAAAGCAGAATTTTGAAAAACAAAATTTTGAAAAACAGAATTTTGAAAAACAGAATTTTGAAAGCAGAATTTTGTAAAGCAGAATTTTGAAAGCAGAATTTTGACAAAAGAATTTTGACCCCGGCAGAATTTTGACCCCAACCCCATTAAAAATAGTACTCAAAATATTCATTAATATATTATAATAAAAATTATTGCTTTACAATGTTTACGAGTTTAAAAATAATTTTTGAAATATCACAAAATCAGAAATTAGGTAAATCTATGGAAAAGCACATCATTCCTCACAGTTTCATTAATAATTTCTGGATTTTTAATAGAACGGCAATATGATATATAAAATTTAAAAAAAAAATATAAACCTTGAATATTCTTAAAAAAACTCAAGCGAGAAAGTCTTAAATTCCAAAAACAGACTAAATATTGCACTTAACTGTTATGATTATATTTTTTCCGCAAACTTGATAAATTTAATTAATTTTTTAAAACAATAAGCACTTTAGTTGACATATCAAACATTATTCTACGTCAAATAAAAGATTCATGAAAAATAATTGAATTATATAGTGGAGTAACTAAAGCTCAAAAATTGGCAATATTAGGGAACCCGGCCGATCAGCTTAGATTTTGATGATCTTTTTTTTCAAACGTCGGTAATTAGAAATACTTTAAAGTCTATAGATTAAAAATTGCCGGTGTTTCCGTTTTGATTTTTTAAATTTAATTGAAGATTTTTGTGAACAAAAACAAATTTTTTTCAAAATTTTTTCTTAAATTTCATAAATTAACTGATGCCAAAAGATTGTCTACGAAATTCAAGGAAAAAAAATATATGGGAGTGAGGGACAATCTTCCATAGTTCAAGCAATAGATGCAATTTTCTTATTAATTGACTTCAAACACAAAAAAAAATATTTGAACACAACGGCAACACCTACAATATTCAAATATAGATTTTTTAAAAGCTAGAAGCTTAGTAATATATGTAAAATTAAAATTAAGTTAATTGAATGAACGGCTTTTGAAAGAATGGTAATTGAACTCAGATTTTTGAAACAAAAAAATTATTGAAAAAATTTTAACATGTCGTTTTTTAAACTTGGTCGTAATATAAAATGCATTTATTTTCAAATTTTTTTGGACGCATTTATTATGATTTTAAATTATAAAAGGAAATGTCAATATGTATAACGGTTTATGAAAAAAATTAAAAAGTATTTTATTTTCGAAGAACTTTTTTTAATAAAAGTTTTGAAAAAAAATGTAACTTATTTTTTTTTTTAAAGTTCAACATCTAAACATAAAATTATTTTTTATTCATTTAATAACCCTTACTGTTAAAAGTTAAATAGCAAAAATTTAAAGTTCCTATTTACCACAGTCTCTGAGAAAATTAATTATTTCAATGCAAAAATTCAGTTTTAATAAAAAAAAAAAACCATTGAAATTGAAGTAATTTTTCATTTTTTTTTTTAAAGTGTGATATATTTTACCTTTTTTGCTTCGAAATTCAACTGATAATATTTATGGCCAAAAATTTTTTTTAAATAAATTCATATTTTATTAGAAAAAGTTTGGAAAAAAGTCATTTTAAATTTTTCTAATAACATTTTTTTTTTTAATTCTGAGTTTGAGGACCATTTTTTCAAAAAGTCTTGATCAAATTTAGTGGATTTAAATTCAAGAGATAAGAATGAGCTTCTGGCTTTTTAAAAATGTATCTTAAAATATTGTACTCAAGTAGCACAAAAGTCTAAAATACACCAAAATATTTGGTGTATTTTTTGCACTTTCGTGATATGCATTTTGAATATAAAAAATACACTATTTTCTCGTATATAATAAACTCCGGTGGTTAAAAAAATATACCGATTTTGGTGTATAAAAGGCGCTAGTGGTATATTAAATGATCTCGTTTTTGGTGAAAATTATCCCTTTGAAATTGAAAAATACACAATAAATCTATGGATAAAATACACAATTTAAATTATTCTGATTTAAAATTTGAACCAAAGTTTATTTTTTACCTCAAACAGATTGATGAATTCTAATTCACACCATTTCTTATGAAATAAATGAAAATGAACTTTTATTCACTTTCATAATATTGCCATAAGAAACTAATGGTTAAATATGAATTTGTTTGCCTAGTTTAAAAACGAAACACATTCTGTCTACTTATTTTAGATACTACCCCCTCTAAAAATCAAGCGCCTCAAAAATGTCACTGAATTAATGATTTTTTTGTTCGATTTTAAAAATCAGTTTTTTCAAAAATTATAATTTTGTTGTTGTTTTTACATTTTTTTAGAAGAGTTCTTTTATAATATAATATACCGAATGGAAAAAACAAGAATACGGGATAATTAGGTCAATAAATATACTATTATAGTAAAAAAATTAATTGCTGTCTTCTTTTTTTAAATGGCAGCCATTGAAAAATATGTCGTCTCCCACTTTTACATTCTGGTGAATTTTATGTCCACAGGGTGTACTTCCTACACCAAAGAGAGTGTACAAAATATACCGTTTTGATTGATTTCAGAATCGAATAATTTTATGCACCATTAATGGTATATTATAAAAACAACTGAATATAGGTGTATTTTTTGCACAGAATCTTAAAAAAATGTTGAAATTTTTCACAGAAAAGACAGTGGTATAATTTTTATACCACTAATTTTGAGAATTACACTATATTTTTTCAATTTCCTCAATTTTACACCAAAATTAATGAATTTACACCAATTTATACACCAGTGTGCTACTTGAGTAGGTGTTGCCGTTGTTTTCAAAATATTTTTTTTGTGATTGCCTTTTATATATTTTCCTTAAATTACCTAGAGAATCTTTTGCTATCATTTGTTTTATGAAATTTAAGCAAAAAAAATGGTTTTGTTAAAAAAAAATTTAATTTTAATTTTAAAAAATAATACGGCAACACCGGCAATTTTTAATCTATAGACTTTAAAGTATTTTTAATTACCTACGTTTGAAAAAAAAAATCGTCAAAATCAGAGCTGTTCGGCCGGGTTCCCTAATAATTTGCTTTAGTTACTCTACTAATACTTATGCGTAATTCTAAGAAAAATCTAAGGTATTAGGTTTAAAACATTTTCGTAATATAAATTTATTTTTCAAATTTTTTGGCCACATTTATAAAGATTAAAAAAGGAAATATCAATATGTATTACAGTTTATGAAAAAAATTAAAAAGTACATATTTCCTTTTCGAATTCAATTGAAGTTAAAAAAAAATTAACTTATTTTTTTTTTTTAAGTTCAACATTTAAATATGTATAAAGCTATTTTTACTTCATTCAATAGCTCTTATTGTTGAAAGTTAAATAGCAAAAGTTTAAAATTCTTATTTGCCAAAGTCTTTGAAAAAATCAATTATTTCAATGCAAAAAATCAGTTTTTATCAAAAAATCCAATGAAATTGAAGTAGTTTTTAATTTTTTTTTGTTTTCAAACTGTAATAAAAATTACCTTTTCCTCTCCATAATTCATCTGATTATAATAATGGCCAAACACTTTTTCAAAATAAATTTGAATTTTACTACGAAAAAGTTTGAAAAAAGCCATTTAAAAATTAGTAGTAACTTTTTTTCCAATTGAGGACCAATCTTTCAAAAACTCTTGATTATAGTGAATTTAAATTTTTACAGATGGAAATTAAATTCTGGCTTTTTAAAAACGTGTATGCAAATATTGTAGGTGCTGCCGTTGTGTTCAAAATATTTTGTTTGCGTTTGAAGTCAGTTTGTGAGAAAGTTGAAGATTGTCTTTTACTACCACATACTTTTTTTTCCCTTAAATTACCTAGAGAATCTTTTGGTATCATTTATTTTTTGAAATTTAAGCAAAAAAAAAATGTTTTTGTTAAAAAAAATTAATTAAAAAAAAAAAAAACAGTACAGCAACATCGGCAATTTATAAATTGTAGACTTAAAAGTATTTTTGATTGCCGACGTTTTAAAAAAAATCAAATCTGTTCGGCCGGGTTCCCTATTAATTTGCTTTAGTTACTCCACTTATAAAAATTATTGCAATGTCTACGAGCTTCAAATTAATTTTTCAAATATCATAAAATTTAAAATTTCATAGGTAAATCTATGAAAAAGTTGAAATATTGTAAACCACCTGCACATTATTGCTCACAGTTTCCTTAATAATTGCTGGATTTTTATATCAATAGAAATGCAATATGATGTACCTATAAAATTAAAAAAATAGATAAAAACTTTGAAAATTTTGAAAAACTAAAGCAAGAAAGTATTAAATTCCAAAAACCGACTAAATATTACACTTTTAACTGTTATGATTGCATTTTTTCCGCAAACTTGATAAATCAAATGTGCGTCAATTATAAGCTTCATGAAAAATAATTGTATTATACTTATGCGTAATTCAAAGCAAAATTCAAGGCCTTTAGTCAGAAAATGAATTAATTTTTAAGCTCTGGATGAATCTTAAAAAACAATTAACTATAAATTAGGAAATTAATTTTTGATCATTATAAATCCGATTAATGAAAGCTTATTAGGGGAAGTGGGGCAAGGCCGCCTGCCCTTTCAGTGTTTGACTGTGTTAAAACCAATAAAAAACTTCTTCTAATTAAAGTAAAGGGGCATATTAAAAGACGTTTTAAGACCCCGGTTTATCTTAGACTACGGTTTACCCAATGTTATTTAAATAGGATAAACTCCAGTCTTTCTTAGTAATAACTAAGACAGCGTCAATGAATATGGCCCATAGTCTTTATTCTATAAGTTTTTTTTTTTTTTAGAAACTCTCAAAATTAATAAAAAACACTGAAAAGAAGATAATACGTTTTGAAAAACATCAAACAAAAAACTTTCTTGCTTCCACATGAGTGTAAGACTGCCCTATCAAATTTTGTTGGTAACAAAATTGTTTCTTTTGTTGACAATCTATTTGTAATAATAATAACACACGTAGAATAATATTTTCATTAGTTCTTCCACCAGCCCTTTATATTTTTGGCAACTTTAACGGATACCTTATTTTTTCACTTTTTTTAGCTACCAAAGCTTTCAATTTCGCCCAATGCACCAGTCATAGGTATCCTATCTGATTTTAATATTTTTTTTAATGTTGTCTTTACGACTATACATCTTTCACAGAAAATACTTTTGAATATTTACTATCTATTATAGAAAAGGAAATGCTAAAAATACTACTGACATACATACCAGAAGGCACTTATTTTATGTTACAAGTGTTGCCAATATTACTTTTTTTCATGCAACAAAGTGCAACGCACTTAACCCTAGATGAATTTTTAACAAAAAAGAATATGTATTAGAAATTGCTATTTTATATGAAAATATGAATATTTTCAAGCGTATTTAGCAAATATTTTCTTTCCTTTTATTAAATAATTTAATTTTTTTTTTTGTAAAAAACGCAATTTTTTTTTAATAAATCTTTTAAAAATTATATTGCTTATAGTCTTTTACTATCATATTTTGTTTTCCTTAAATTACGAAGAGAATCTTTAGTATCATTTATCTTATGAAATTTAAGCAAAAAAATGGTTTTGTTAAAAAAAATTTAATTTCATCGGCAATTTTTAAACTATAGACTTTAAAGTATTTGATTGCCGACGTTTAAAAATAAAAAGATCATCAAAATCAGATCTGTTCGGCCGGGTTTTCTAATAATTTGCTTTAGTTACTACACTAATAAAAATTATTGCTTTATAATGTCTACGAGCTTCAAATTAATTTTTCAAATATTATAAAATTTAAAATTTTATAGGTAAATCTATGAAAAAGTTGAATTATTGTAAAACACCAGCACATTATTGCTCACAGTTTCCTTAATAATTGCTGGATTTGTATATCAATAGAAATGCAATATGATGTATAAAATTAAAAAAAAAAAATAAAAACCTTGAAAACTTTTTGAAAAACTAAAGCAAGAAAGTCTTCAATTCCAAAAACTGACTAAATATTACACTTTTAACTGTTATGATTACTTTTTTTTTCGCAAACTTGATAAATTAAAAATGTATCCATATCAAACATTATTGTGCGTCAATTACAAGCTTCATGAAAAATAATTGAATTATCAAGGGGCACGGTAGTGCCCAGCCAAGTTCTCTAGCAACTTTGGCACTACACCTTTATTTACAGGAAACAACTCAGGCCATTTTCGACCCCCCTCTAACTTCCACACCAAAGATGCCAGAAATTTCATTACATTTGTTGAGCTCGCCGAACCCAAATTCCTCACAAAATTTCAGCTTCTTACGATGAGTAGTTTCTGAGATAAAGGACTTCAAAAATAGCGAAAACAGTAACTGACTCACTGACAGATCATCAAAATTATGGAGACCTTCCCGCTATCGTAGAAACTTGAATTTTACATGGTGATAGGACTTGTGGTGTATACAAAGGAAAACAATTTAAATCTGAGAATTTCGACCAGGGGGCGTGGCGACCGCCCATTTCCGCTGAATTTTCATCAAATATTATAGAGCACTTCTGATTGTCGCAGAATGTTGAAATTTTGTAGAACGGTAGAGCTGGTAGTTTATACAAAGGAAAAAATTTAAAATTTGAGAATTTTAGCCAGGGGGCGTGGCATCCGCCCATTTCCGCTGAATTTTCATCAAATATTATAGAGCACTTCTGATTATCGTAGAATCTTGAAATTTGGTAGAATGGTAGAGATGGTAGTTTATACAAAGGAAAAAAATAAAGTTTGAGAATTTCAGCCAGGGGGCGTGGCAACCGCCCATTTTCACTGAATTTTCATCAAATATAGAGATTTTCAATTCTACAGCCATACCTTGCAAAAAGTAGTGAAATCACAACAAAAACATTACTGTTAAAAAAAGAGTCAAGTTATTCTATGTTGAAATTATGCTGGCACAAAAAGTATTGAGATATAAAAGTGTACCAATTTCTAAAGCTTGGGTTCAAATTCGTATCAATAAAATTTTGATTGTTTACTTGGCAAATTTTTGAAATAACTTTAAAAATCGGTATTTAAAACAAAAATTGTCAAGTAAGCAATCAAAATTTTATTGATACGAATTTGAACCCAAGCTTTAGAACTTGGTACACTTTTATATCTCAATACTTTTTGTGCCAGCATAATTTCAACATAGAATAACTTGGCTCTTTTTTTAACAGTAATGTTTTTGTTGTGATCCTTATCTCTAAAGCAAAATTCAAGGCTTTTAGTCATAAAATGAATTAATTTTTGAACTCTGGATTAATCTTAAAAAACAATTAATTATAAATTCGGAAATTAATTTTTGATCATTATAAATGCGATTTTAAATGAAAGATAACATTCAAAGCTTATTAGGGAAAGTGGGGGAAAGGCCGCCTGGCTTTTCAGTGTTTAACTGTCTTAAAACCAATAAAAAACTTCTTCTAATTAAAATAAAGGGGCATTAATAGTCGTCTTAAGACCCCGGTTTATCTTAGACTGGGGTTTATAAAGTGTTATTTAAAAAGGATAAACTCCAGTCTTTTTTAGTAATAACTTAGACAGCGTCAATGAATATGGCCCATAGTCTTTTTTCATTAAGTTTATTTTTTTTTTTAGAAACTCTCAAAATTAATAAAAAAAAAAAACACTGAAAAGAAGGCCCTCATGGCCCCACATGAGGGTAAGACCGCCCATTCAAATTTTGTTGGTAGACAAATTGTTTCTTTTGTTTTAAATGCAATCTATTTGCAATAATAACACACGTATGATAATATTTTCATTAGTGCTTCCTCCAGTCATTTATCTTTCTGGTAACTTTTTTGAGCTACCTATCTGATTTTAATATGTCTTTTAATTTTATCTTTACGACTTTACTTCTTTCGCAGAAAATATTTTTTGAATATTTACTATCTACATATATAGAAAAAGAAATGCTAAAAATACTACCGATTAACATGAACGATAACATTTGATGAAAAGTCACAAAATTTACTGTCTCAATGGAACTTGCTCAAACTTACAAACGTAGTTGACCACATTGTATATATATTTCTATACTACTATCATGAAGTCGAATTTAGTATTACTTTAAGTCACAACTATTTTGAGGTAGCGATCAGTGCATTTATTTCATACAAATTCTGCTTTTTTAAGCTCCCACTAGAGTTTCTAAGATCGTTTGTCTCCTTGATAGTACTATGGAAATATATATACAATGGTCGACCATACCAGAAGGAACTTATTTTATGTTACAAGTGTTGCCAATATTACTTTTTTTCATGCAACAAAGTGCAACGCACTTAACCCTAGATGAATTTTTAATAAAAAAGAATATTAGAAATTGCAATTGTTTTTGTAGGCTTATATGAAAATATGAATATTTTCAAGCGTATTTAGCAAATATTTTCTTTTCTTTTATTAAATATTTTTTTTTTTTTTTGTAAAATACGCAGATTTTTAAAAATTATATTGTTTTTTAATACTTTTGAGTACTTATGACAGTTTTGTTTTTGAAGTGAAAACTTCTTTAGTATCGTAGTGATTTGAAACAAGATGAAACGAAAAAGCGACACGAAAATTCATTTGAGTATAACTTCTTTGTTTTAATAGATAGATGAATTAAATTTATACTGTAGATAGGTAATTAAATAAACTATGACTGTGTAAAATTTCTATTAATTTCATATTCAATATCCTGAGATAATTATCATACAATCAGAAATCAATATTATGTTCCGTCAATAGAAAGCATGAGAGATAATTGAAACAGGAGATGTACCTATAATAAAATTTTGTAGATTCAAAAGTTGATACTTGATCATCAAAATACATAATATTGTTTAAGTTATAATAAACTTTGCATATAAACAAACTCAAACCCACTTTACTGTTAACCTCACTAAAACTTTAACCCCGCCCTTATTCCTATAACGTGTCCAAGAAGTAGTTTTTTAAATGATTAAATGTATTCATGTGTACAACAAAAACAAAAAAAAGCAACAAGCACCAAACAGCAAACAAGGACCAACAAACAACCAAACACCCCAATAACCATCCAAACAACTTAATAACAGAAAAACAAACACCTAACAATAAACATGAAACAATGAACATCAGAGAATAAACAACAATTAACAATCGACAGACAAAAAACAAGAGGCAACCAAACAATTAAATCATTATACAACCAAACAACAAAACACTTACAACAAACGAACAATCAAACAAACAATCAAACAAACAATCAAACAAACAATAAACAAACAATCAAACAAACAATCAAACAAACAATCAAACAAACAATCAAACAAACAATCAAACAAACAATCAAACAAACAATCAAACAAACAATCAAACAAACAATCAAACAAACAATCAAACAAACAATCAAACAAACAATCAAACAAACAATCACACAAACAATCAAACAAACAATCAAACAAACAATCAAACAAACAATCAAATAAACAATCAATCAAACAGACTAAACAATCAAACATACAATCAAACAAATAATCAAACAAATAATCAAACAAACAATCAAACAAACAATCAAACAAACAATCAAACACACAATCAAACAAACATACAAACAATCTAACCAACATTCAACTATATACATTAAACACTATATACATAAAACACTATTTGATTGCACTCATAACCATAGCAGCGAAGCGCTATGCAACGGGCGGGTCGGCTAGTTTCTGATCTAAATAGATCCCAAGGTATTTGACACTCGATTCCCACATAACATTTACACCATTGACATTAAGCTGATTGCTAGGAAGAAAACAAGATTTTCTTTTTCTACTAAAAAAGATAGCTTGTAATTTGTCAGAATTCAGCTTAATTTTCCATTTTGTATAATATTTGGTCATCAGATCCAGCGCATGTCTTAAATTTGTCTCAATGTTGAGACTAAACTCATGCGAGGAAAAGATGCCAGTATCATCAGCAAATATTGCTAATTGGCATTCTGGTAATCTGGGAATATCTGATGTATATATGTTGTACAAGAAAGGACCCAATACTGATCCTTGGGGTACACCATGGTTAACAGGATAAGAATTTGACGGGATATTATTGACAAAGACATTAAAACATCGGTTGGACAAGAAA
The DNA here is from genome assembly GCF_945859705.1 of Episyrphus balteatus. Lineage (NCBI taxonomy): Eukaryota > Metazoa > Arthropoda > Insecta > Diptera > Syrphidae > Episyrphus > Episyrphus balteatus. Next base: position 40,522,683 of record NC_079137.1, on the reverse strand, counting down.
CTCTGAACTATCTTTACTAAATACACTGGAAAACCTAAACATACCATTTTGTGCACAATCCCATCGTGCCATACAGTATCAAACGCTTTTTCGATGTCAAGTAGAATAAGACCTGTCGATTTACCAAGATTTCGATTTTTCCTTACGTGATCGCAGACTCTTAAAACTTGATGAGAAGTGCTATGAAACATTCTAAATCCAAACTGTTCGTTAGGAAGAATATTTTTTTCATCAACAATCTTTAATATTTTGTTCTTAAGCACCTTTTCCAGTATTTTACTGAGACAACTTAACAAGCTTATCGGGCGATAGCTGGTTGCAAGTTTTGCAGGCTTTCCTGGTTTTGGAATAGGTATTATTTTTGCATGTTTCCATGTCTTTGGGAAGTACTGAATTTTGAGACATGCATTAATCAAAAATGAAATAAATTCAAACCCTGCTTTCGGTAGTTTCTGTAAATAAATATTTTTGATCTTGTCTAGTCCATCAGATTTCTTTGTTTTCAGGCTAGAGATAATATGTCTAACTTCCTGTTTCGTAACAAACTGATCAATAGGAGTCTCACTAGTTTGGATGTGAATTGAGCTCAACGTTCGACTTACCAGTTGGTTAGTAGCGTCATCACTAAGATGTTGTGCCACTAAATGATTTTTTGAAAATGTTGATGCAAACACATCGGCCTTTCTTGAATCTTGGTAGACAATTTCATCAAAATTTTCAAGATTAGGTATTTGCCTATTTTTATTTTTAATGATTTTAGCAATATTCCAGAAAGGCTTTGCATTTTTGTCTAGATTGCTAAGGGTGTTATTCCATTTTCTATTGCGATGCAAATTAATTTCATCTGTAATCTTTTTATCGTAAAGCTTGACTTGAATTCGATATTCAGGTAAACGGTAACGTTGCCATTGCCTTTTAAAGGAATTTCGTATACGTATATATTCTAATATATGTTCCGGCATTTTATTAAGAAATGGTTTTTTTACTCTTTTAGGGACACATGACTGTACTGAATCAAGTATTTGATTAGAAAAGGTCTGGACACTAGCATCAACGTCTTCTTTTGAGCATATTCTATCCAAATCAGTAGAAGTTGTTCTAAGTTTGGATCTTATTTCTGACTTAAAACGACTCCAATTAGCATTATTTAAATCTAAAAAATAACTAACTCTATTTTCTGCTGATTCATGCATTTTACAAAAAACTGGAACATGGTCAGAATTTAGTTCGTTGATAGTTTCAGGTTGACTTAAAAACGAAGGAATATTTGTTATAAACAAATCAAGAACAGAAGGACTGCCTCTCGAACCAGACGGAAAATAAGTTGGACTAAACGGATACAACATGGAATACGGAAACAAGGAAGACATACTAGAAAGAACATTACCCCATGAATTTGCACGAATACAACCCCAATCTCTATGTCTACAGTTCAGGTCACCTCCAATAATATAGCTTTCGTTTCTAATTATTAATTTTCTTAAATCTCTTTTAAAGTGCATTCTTTTTTCTACAGAAGAATTCTTACCTGGAAAATACACACAAAACATTTTTACTGTTGCATGATTCCTCAACCTAATCTCTACACCAACATTCTCTACGTAACGAGTACCCACAATGGGCAAGAGAGAATGTTGAATTGATTTCTTAATTAAAATTGCTACACCACCACCTCTTTGATCAGATCGATCTACACGGTAGCATTTGTAGTTTTGACTGTTTAAGCTAATATTTGAATTTAACCATGTTTCTGTTACAAGAGCTACATCAATTTGGTTTTGATTTAAAAAATTTAAGAATTCCGTAATTTTATTACGAATGCCTTTGGCATTCCATGTTATAATATTTAAATTATAATCTAGCATTGTATTTAATATAGTCGTATTACTTGACATTAGAATATAAAAACTTAGTTGCTAACTGTGCGATAGCTTGAAATTGTTCTAGTTTTGTTTTACATAAACTTAATTTAGTGATCATCTCCATTACTAGAGTATTTAATTCATCCATAGAGAACAACTCACCAGTAGATGGCGTTGGCCTGTTAAGATAAGCTTCGGCAAGATGTGTATCCACCACAGGGTTGGTATTCACCACAGGTGTTGTTCTCTGCCATGTAGTTGGTTTCATGCTCTGTCCTTGTCTTTCACGTACACGGTTTGTCATAATTGGGAAATCGTTCAATGACTGATAAGATGGACTGAGCTTCTGCATACTGATATTGACGGCATTGTTTGTAATTTTAGGCTGTGCTTGAATACGATGACTTGCTTTATTTGAAAGTTTTTCTCTCATTTCAAGGTATCTCTTTCTGATTGCACATGCGCTGTCAGTAGATTTGTGCTGCTCGTTACAGTTTGCACATTTATAAACTTCAGTGTTGTTGCATTCATCAGTCTTGTGAGGTCCCGCACATATGGAGCAATATGTTTTTACATGACAATTACTTTCGCCATGACCAAACATTTGACAGTTTCTGCACTGTGTCAATCGATTTTTTTGTTTACGCTGATATGACCAGTTGATTTGTGTATGAAAGATCGAGCGATAACTTTTCTTTAGCTGGAACAATTTGATAGATCCATTTTCTAAAGATACTATGTAAAACGTATCTGTATATTGTTCATATTTTTTGGTGATCATTTTAACTTCTTTGCATAGAAGGCCAAGTTTGATCAATTCATTTTTTAGTTCAGTTGTGTTTATTTCACTTAAACCATACAAGATAACTTTAAAAGCTTTTTCACTTTTGAGGGCATGGGTAAAGTATTGGCAATTGTCTGCAATTAATTTGCCAAGAACTAAATTGTATGAATTCATAGATTCGCACATAATTTTAATGCCAATCGACATTTTTTTGATTGAATAATCTAAGATATTTAACGATTTCAATGTTGTATGAACATATTCGCACGATTTTTGTAAAAGTTTGATTGGGGGAATTTGCACTTTTTTATTAGAATTGCTTGGCGATGCGGAATCGTCCATTTTTTCGACATCATTTTCATTGTCTGTGTCGCTATCCGGCAAACATTGTAAAGGACTCCAGTAATTTCTTCTGGAGCCCTTTGCACTCACATTCATTATTTTTGTTTTAGGGAATTTACTACCCGAGGACACTAAGTTGTCCTCGGTATTTGGAGATCTCTTACGTTTACTTATTTTGGAAAAAAAAAATCACGATCAGAGATAAGAATGGCTTAACTTGACGTCTTGCTCTATCAAAAGCTCCTATATGACTGTTATTTATAAAATATTCCCAACAATGTTATACCATTTTGAAAAGAGAATTGAACACACCAACTTTTAAGGCAACTTGCAGAAACATCGTAGTGCATTTTTTTCACACTACGGCTCATTGAATTAGAGTCATGTAAAATTTTTTAGTACTAAGTTGGGTAAAAAAGTAATATTTTCTTTAAAACTGATGCAGCTGAGTTAAAATTTTTGAATGCATTTGATAGCAGGGTTATTCAAGGTTACGTAACAAAAGAAAAAAATGAGAAAAATTAAGATTTGTAGTCCCGGCACATGAAAAACCGTCACAGGGTGGCCATTTTTTGGACTTTTTTTCAAATGCAAATAACTCCCAAAATATATGGCTGCGATTTTTTTTATTATTTTTCTGATAACTGTCACCACCTATCCTATTTACCGTTTTCGTTTCGACGTTAACTTTGGGGACACCCTGTATAGTACCTATATCGCAAGTAAAAATAATGCGGTTTCTTAGAAACCAGTAGTTTTGGTATTTTATAAATTTCTCGAAAGCGACAATACATTTTCGGATATGGTTTTATGTTTTTGTTTAGAAACAAATAAGAGCATTGTATTTTGAAAACTAAAATAGTACTAACTTAATCACATAAAATTAAAAAAAAAATTAGTTCACAATTTTTTTTTAAATTTTTTTTTCAATTTTTTTCGAAATTTGAATTTTGAAAATTAATTTTTCAGAAACTGTATCATAAATCAGCTTTATTCAGAAACAAGAGGTTTTTGGTTTTACAAAAAGGTAAAGCCACGTCATTGTAGGTGTTACCGTTGATTTTTAATTCCCAGATAAGATTTTTCAATAGCCAGATAAGCCCCAGTTAAGGTTTATTCCTACGAATAAAATTGTTTTATTTTTATATTGGCATTTATTCTTCGGATAGTCTAACTGACTATTGAAAAATTAGAGCCTAATCTATTTTAGATCTAAGGAATAGAAAAAAAGGTTGATTTGAGAAAATCATTTAAGAGAATAACAGACACAAGAAACGGTCATATAGCAGGTACAGCTAGAAACGACTTTAAAAGTTCTGTTTACTTGGCCCTTTATAGTCAAGTAATCACCACCCATACTGTTTTTGCTTCCATATTCCATCTTAATGTCATGTCTAATTGTTCCCTCGACTTATATAACAATAAAAACAAAAACAGTCCTGCTTTGTATATAACTTGTAATTGAGCTTTTTTCTCATTGACTTTATCTCGTTAAAGCTCATTGTTTTCTAAATATTTTGCTTCTTCCAGTAAATTACCTGACTAAGTATACTTACACTTTTTTCTTATGCAAAAAAAATTATTTATCCTTTGTGTGTCTTTCAGTTCAATCAACCTTGTCCCCATTTGTATAATATAAAATCAACCTTAATCCTATTAAAGTTTTTTTTCTCATTCTTATTTTTCTTACTTTCTATACTCGTATATCGGATAAAAAGCGTTCACTTTCTCAAGGTAATTTTTACGACTCAATTGTCTTCTCATCTCCATCAATTTAATGATTAATCCAATTTAATTTGAATTTCTCTTTCAGCAAAAGAATATACATCAAATAATTGAAATCGAGCTATTGAGTCATTTTCCTGGTAATTTTCTTAAAAAAAAAAGAATAAAAGCAAACAAACAGCTAAAACCTTCGGATCAGTACATAAATGCAAATAAAATTAAAATTAAATTCGACTAAAGGTGGACTTTTTTCAAAGACTATGGAAGACTGACAGCCCAGCAACCGTTCTGACAAGTGCTATCGAGTAGCTTTAGATAGACACTCTCATAATCCTCTCCTCTAATCGGTTGAACATTCAACTTTTATAAACTATGCTCTCCGCGAGTTGGCAATTCTAAGATAAGCGCTATGAAGGAACCGTCTTAAGTCAGCAAAAATAAAGTAGGTGCTTTTGCTATAAAATAAAAAAATAAAAAAAAAAAAAATGGAAAAAAGACTTCCTCGAAAGAATAAACTCGCTGTCTCTCTTAACGGTAATCTCATTACAATAATGGGAACAATTGATTTTTGAATAGCTAAAGACGTTCGTCGTTTTGGGTGCTCTGATGCTAGGATGGGTTTGATATGCCTAATTCCAATGGACACCTGTCCTCCAACCAACTCTCCGTTCCATCCCTCTCCAATTCGAAATGAAAACAAAGAGGGCTTAAGGCGAAAATGCTTCCGTTCGTTTGTTCGTTCTTTCGGTTGGTCGGTTGCTGGTCGTGCCTTGGAAGATAACTTTTCAATAAAATAATGATAAGACGCTGGTTGACAAGAGCTTCTTCGACTTGACAATTTTAATTTTGGTAATGCAGCATAGGATTTTATTTTTTTTGTTTTCTTTTTGCTTTTTATTTTTCCATCGGATTTTCGGTGTCTCGCTGCTTTTTAAATTGGTCCTTAGATGGCAAAAGCTAGCTTATTAAATTGGAAGACTAGGACAAGGACAAACGAATAGTGACTTTTCTATATAGACCTTCCTACCTACATAATATCTTCATCGTGTTCTTATTTCTCTGGTATATCGTCGGAAAATATAAAGTGGGTTTGTCAAAATGTAGGCAAACGGCACGTGACCTCTAAAAAGTGGTTAGCTTTTCAAAGGCGTTTGAAACATTAAATATGAATATCTCTATAATACTATATAAAGATAGAAAAGGAACTTTGAAGCTATTTTCTTTTAAAGTCACTTACGTGAACCTTTTTTGAAAGTGGTTCATATAGTGCGGAGAAGTGTCAAATACATGGTTGAAATTTAAATGATGTCATTATAGAAAATTTGGTAATTGGAATATTTTTTTACATCCAAGAGAGGCACAGAGGTTATAGAAGGCTATAGGTGTGTTATTAAACTCGTAAAGTGTTTTTCTTTTTCTTATATTATTTTTTTTTTTTTGTTGAATAGGTATGAAAAAAAAGTATATGTTACGTAGGTGTGCCTTTGGACTATTACATTAAATTATATGTTATTAAGACAGACAATATGGGAACCCTTTATTATTTCGGAAGTAAGTGAAAGGAATGAGATTCATGAAAAATAAAGGCGGGCATAAAATTACCCTCGTGGAAAACGATATAAGATAGCCTTGAGAAAGGTTTAATAGCCTATACCAAAGGAGATTGGATTTTCATTTTAGAAAAAAGAATTGAATTTTGTAAGTGTTAATGCTGAACGAATATGTCCAGTCTATACTACTTTTTTTTCATTTGGAAAAAAACACCTTTTAAAATATGTAAGTATCCCAAAACACACTGGTTATAACAAATTTAAGGTTTGCTTAAAAATTTCAATTAAAGGTTGTTCTTAAGTGGTAAGTAGTCATTCTATTTGAAGTGGATAAAATGAATAGTTAATAAACTAATGGTATGGATTATTATGGTAGCCATTTGTTTTTACGTATCGTAAAAATAAAAATTTATTTTTATAATTATTACCGTTTTAAATGATTTTGACCAAAAAAAGTAGGTACTTCTTAATTTCACACAAATACATATAAAAAGAACAAAAAACTTTTGAAAATTGTTAGAGCCGTTTATTAAAAAAATAATTTTTTACATAGATGTATTTAAATTTTGGGATCGGGTCAAAATTCTGGGTTCAAAATTCTGCTTTTTTAGCAAAAATTCTGTTTTTCAAAATTCGGCTTTTTTTTCTATTATGTTTTTCAAAATTCTGCTTTTTAAAATTCTGCTTTTCAAAATTCTGCCAGCATTATATTTGAACAAAAAAAAATTCTGCCAATTCGGTTTTTTATAGCATAGCGCATATGCTAAAGAAAAATACATTCATTAATGTAATTTAACATTGGTAGGTACTTTCGTAAATTTTTTTTGTTTAAGTGTCGCAAATATTTTTTAAAATGCATAAATACTGAATTTCTTTCAAATAAAATCTATATTCTAATTGGAACCTATGTTGTTTGATTCAACATATTCCTTTTCTTATTCATTTTTTTAAATATTCATCTTTATTTGATAAATTAATAAATTTTTAATTATTTTCGGAAGTACCTACTTAATATTAAAAACCTTTTTTTTAATTTTTTCAAATTTATTCATTTATAAAACAAAAATTAATATGCATTCAAAGAATGTCAAATTATAAAGGTCTGTAATCAAATAAGCGATCATTTTTCAAGAAGATGACTTTACTGAAGTCTGCACAAAATTAAAAAAAGGGTTTGGAAAATGTTAAAAAGCGCGCGCCTTTTTTAATTTTGTGCAGAATTTTGAAAACCAGAATTTTGAAAAACAGAATTTTGAAAAGCAGAATTTTGAAAGCAGAATTTTGACAAAAGAATTTTGACCCCGGCAGAATTTTGACCCCAACCCTTAAATTTTCTAATATTTAAAAAAAGTTGGTTTTTCATTCTAAGAAAAATAAATCAACATATTTATCTAAACAAAATTTCGAGAAGTTCATCAAATTAAAAAAAATTAATTTTTCAAAAATTAAATTTAAAATATTTTTTTTATTTTTTAAATCAAAAATGTGATTTTTGAAAATTTTGTAAACTTTTTATGTGGTTATTTCAACGTTCTTCCATAATTTTTTTGTTGAAACCTAAGTCGATTTAGGAGAAATTTAGAAGTAAAAAAAAAGATTATTTTGCAGGTATACCGTAATAACAGTTAAGAAATTTTTTTTTTAATCAAAAAATTGGGTAGGTACCTACCTACCGTTAGTTTTGGTACTAAAAATAAAATGCACGACTGATATCGCACGTACTTGCCTTATGGTAAAAGCAACTCTAATGTTAAAGCTTTTTACTGAACATATTTAGGGAAAATTTAAAATTTTATAGGTATATTCAAGGAATTTCATAAAAAAAAATAAAATCTGTTTTTATAATTTATTAAACACCGTTTTAAATCTTTTTCACAAAACCAAGTATGCATTTTATTTCTTCATAAAAAAAGAATTGTATAAAAAAAATTTGAAAATCGTTAGTACCTACTGTTTTTATTTAAATAATAATTTTTATATATAAAAATTATAACTATGCCATTTTTAAGAAAATATTATTCAACACATAAAAACGAAATATCGATAAAATTTATCAAACCTGAAAAGGTGATTTGTAAAAAAACAAAATTTAAAATTTTTTTTAAAAATCCAAAAATGTGTTTTTTGAAAAATTTTAAATTTATATATAATGACTGTTTTAGCGTTTCTGTATAAAAATGTTGGTACAAATCTGCTTCGAAATTCATACATAAATAAAAAGATCCGTTCAGGTACCGTTAATAACGGTAAAAAAATTATTTTTCTTATTTTCAAAGGAAGCTTTTATGTGTTTCACTACACAAAAATTGTAATCAAAATCGTTAAAGCCGTTTTTGGAAAAAAAAAACTTTTCTATTTCCGTTATATGACAGCAAGGTTCCGTTAGTTTTGGTCCTAAAAAAATTTCAATTTTTCCTCTAGGGAATCACCCAAAACTATTAACTACCAAGTTTGAAGAAAATCGCTCCATTAGTTTAGGCTGTAGCTCGAAGTACAGACAGACAGACAGACAGAATTGCCGGACAAACTTTTTTGGCATTCTCGATCATCGTAATGTCATGTAAAATTGTTATTTCCAGTTCGTTTTTTTTTCCGAATCCTAAACTTGCCCTATACTTAGTACCTATAAGTAATATAGTAAGTATTATCACAACAAAAACATACTGTTAAAAAAAGAGCCAAGTTCTCCTATGTTGAAATTATGCTATCACAAAAAGTACTGAGATGTAAAAGTGTACCAAGTTCTAAAGTTTGGGTTCAAATTCGTATCAATAAAATTTTGATTGTTCTCTTGACAATTTTTCTTTTAATTACCGATTTTTAAAGTTATTTCAAAAATTGCCAAGTAAACAACCAAAATTTTATTGATACGAATTTTGACCCAAACTTTAGAACTTGGTACACTTTTACATCTCAGTACTTTTTGTGCCAGCATAATTTCAACATAGGAGAACTTGGCTCTTTTTTTAACAGTATGTTTTTGTTGTGATTTCACTACTTTTTGCAAGGTATGGCTGTAGAATTGAAAGTCTCTATATTTGATGAAAATTCAGTGAAAATGGGGGCGGTTGCCACGCCCCCTGGCTGAAATTCTCAAATTTTAAATTTTTTCCTTTGTATAAACTACCAGCTCTACCATTCTACCAAATTTCAAGATTCTACGATAATCAGAAGTGCTCTATAATATTTGATAAAAGTTCAGCGGAAATGGGCGGATGCCACGCCCCTTGGCTGAAATTCTCAAATTTTAATTTTGTTCCTTTGTATAAACTACCAGCTCTACCGTTCTACCAAATTTCAACATTCTGCGATAATCAGAAGTGCTCTATAATATTTTATGAAAATTCAGCGGAAATGGGAGGTTGCCACGCCCCCTGGCTGAAATTCTCAAATTTTAAATTTTTTCCTTTGTACAAACTACCAGCTCTACCGTTCTACCAAATTTCAAGATTCTACGATAATCAGAAGTGCTCTATAAAATTTGATGAAAATTCAGCGGAAATGGGCGGATGCCACGCCCCCTGAATTGAAAATCTCAAATTTTCGATTTTTTCCTTTGTATACACCACAAGTCCTATCACCGTGTAAAATTTCAAGTTTCTACGATATCGGGAAGTTCTCCATAATTTTGATGATCTGTCAGTGAGTCAGTGAGTCAGTGAATCAGTGAGTCAGTGAGTCAGTTACGGTTTTTGCTATTTTTGAAGCCCTATATCTCAGAAACTACTCATCGTAGGAGGCTGAAATTTTGTGAGGTGTTTGGTTTTGACCAGCTCAACAAATGTAGCGAGTTTGAAATTTCTATCATCTTTGGTGTGGAAGTTAGAGGGGGGTCGAAAATGGCCTGAGTTGTTTCCTGTAAATAAGGGTGTAGTGCCAAAGTTGCTAGAGAAGTTGGCTGGGCACTACCGTGCCCCTTGATAAGTAATTATAATTATTCTGATTTTTGGAAAAGATGAATCCGATAACTGAAAGCTCATAAGAATCGGTCCATCCTTTCATGAGTTATAAATTTTGTACAATTTATAACACATTTGCATTGCAATTCAAAAACAAAATTTTCGAAATTTTCTTTTATTTTATATATTAAGAAAACAGGAACAGAATAACTAACGAGAACCACTCTAAACAATTAGACTACGTTAAGATTTTCAAAATGAAAAATGTTTTTTTTTTTTAAATTTTATATGGACAGGTAGATTTTTATTTTTGTCACTTAGCCTACCTGACTACTTAAAATGTTGTACATTTAAAAAGCACCCTCCGTCAGTGTCCTTAGCATACAAAAAAAAAAAAACAAGATATTTCGGGCGACCGCACTTATATTATTAGAGATCGATGTTTCCCACGATATTCAAGGTTTAGTCTATGCACGCTTCTTCTAAGAATTCGTCCTCAATTCATCAAAAAAAAATAATTTTATTTTTCTTAAAATATGAGCATATCGTTGTAAAAACAATTGAGTCATTCATCTCAAGACAACCCGTAGTGTTTTTCTGTCAAACAGGTACCTACTTCTTCTCAAATGCAAATCAGCCTGACAAAAAAAAAAAAAATGAAAACAAAAAAGAACCTGTTTATGCAATTAACTGCAAGGGACATCACTTATCCCAAATGCACTCTCTGCGGGTTGTCTTCCTTTTTTTCCTTATCGCTCCTCTCTTCTAATCCCTGGAACAGAGTGTTTTCTTTTTTGGCAACCATCCTCTAAATCATTAAGCCGAGATAAGAATTATCGTCTTTAATTGCATTTTTTCTTCCTTTGCAAAAGTGGACTCTCTATCCAGCGAAATAAAAAACAAAAAAATCCGTTTTTTTCGGTGAATAACATTACATTAATGGACTTAGCCAAAAGGCTCTTATCTCTTGTACCACCACGAGGGAAGGCAGTTTTATGTTCCTCAACGATATGGCGACCAGCGCAATGGCCATGACGCTGACGATGACGGGTGTATCCATAATCCTTCGCATGGTCTGAGATTATGCGTGAAAACTTAAGCCGATTCAATAATGCCTTCGCCCATTGCCTCTTGGGCGTATTTTGGGGATTAACATGACAATCGACCAAAGAACAAGCAAAGCGTTGTTGGTGGTCGCCCGTATATAGCACTGAATATATTCTATACCACCCGTCCCTTACCACTGTTCTAAGCCCACGGTCGATAGCTTTCCACCATCAGCAACCTCGATCTATTCGCTGTCATATAATTAGCGAAAGTAATAATTAAAAATACACAAGTTAAATCGCATAATGCATGTGATTTGTGTGATTTATCCTGGACTAATCCCACTTTAATCACGATAGACGCGTCGCTGTAAGGCGTGTATTGTGTGTGTGTGTGTGAGTGTGTGCGCGTTTGTCCCATATGTAATCCTTTTAAGTGGCCTAATGAATGAATGAATGAATGGAAGTGAATGACTTTAAGGGAGATTAGCCAAATGACAATGTTTGATTTTATGACTTTTGAATTTATTGAGAATTTGTGTGCGTGTTTAAACTTTAATCTTTGCATTTACTTTGAATTTTTTTTAATTGTTAAATGAATTTCTAGTTTTGCATCATTTAAATCAAATTTATGTATCTAAGGCTTATGTTCTTAGATTTATTTGGAGACAATCATATACAATAGTGAATTTTTTATTTTAAATCTACATCTGCATTCGAATCATCAAGGACACTGTATTGAACAATTGCTATCATTTAAAATTCTGCTGAATATTTTTTACTTGCGGGATATACTCGTAGTTATTATGATGATCCAGAATGCTAAAAAAGTTGGTCCCTCAATTCTTTGTGTCTGTTTGCCCCAAAACAAAATTACCTGTGTAAAACTTAAAAAAAAAAAATTTGTGCTCTGTGAGTCAATATCCTTAAAATAGGATACAAATCTAACTTGGGACCTCCAGATACCTACGTAACTTTTTTTTGTAATGTATTTTTTAGAAACAAAATCCAAAGTATTATGGTAGTTTTTTAAAAACATATAATACCTATAAAAAAAAAATTTTCAAAAACCACATTTTTTAATTTCTTAAAAAATTTCAATTTTTTTTTACTTGCTCTAAGGGCAAATTTTTTTAATCAAAACCAACATTACGATGATGGAGAAGTCCGAAAGAGTGGCTTTCGCAATTCCATCCGTGCGTCTGTATGTCTGTGCGTCCATTTGTTAAAACATTTCTGCTTAACATTTCCACAGAAAGTTGTTTTTTTGTTTTTATTTTTCGCTTAGAAAATGTACCTCCCATACAAATTTCTCAAGTTATAGCAAATTACTCGAAAACGACTGTAACGATTTTGATACAACTTTGCAGACGTAATATTTAAAGCAATTGAAATAAACCCGCATTTTTAAATTTTTTTCTCGTGCGACCCATTTTAACATTTTATATATTTTTTTTTTTTTTTTTTAAATCAATTTTTTGAATTTGATGAACTTTTTCAATTTTTTGTTGATTAATATGTACCTATATTGTTAAGACTGACAAAACAAATTTTTAAACATACAAAAATTATTTAAAATAAAACGGCGGTGATGGAAGTAATGACACACAGACCGACGCACAGTGGGGCAGAATAATTCGATTTGTGATATTAATTACTTCTACTAATAATAAGACATTTTTTGTCACTTTATTTGGTTTTGTAACTAAAGTTAACAGACTTCTTGAATTTTATGAACTTTTTTCCATTGAAATTTTTATTTTTCTCCAGGAAAAAATATTAATACATTTGAGAAAACCTATAATTTTGAATTATGTTTTTTTTTTTTTTGTTTAAAAAGTGAACTTTATTTTAAGAAATAGTTCTTCAGTTTACCCTTAGAAAATAATTGTATGAGAAGGGGGCTGTATCACCCCTCGTTCCGGTGGGAGGTGCAATTTTCTGAAAATTTAACCTTAAATAAAAAAAAAAATACATAAAATCAAGAAAAAGACATAGAATACTGTGCAATAGCTTTTTTGAAAGCTTATTTTGTATCTTTTTCAAATGCTTTTCGATTTAAGTAGTTTTCGCAAATACTTTTTTTGAAATAAAATTTCAAAGTCAAAACTTTGAAAAAAATTGTCAAATTTGATGTTCAAGTTATTTTTTTTTCAAATTTGCTTAGTGAGGTGGGATTTTTTTTAAAAGCCTTATAGCCGCATCAATTTTAATTCGAAAAAAAATTAATAATAAATTAAATTAAAAAATATTTTAATAAGAAAAAAAGTAAACACAAAAGCACTAACTTTATATAACAAATCGCCCTGTTTCACGAAACTTCTTATAATAAAATTAAAAAAAAAAAAAACAACTTTTAAAAAGAAAAAAAAAAAACATTGTTTATAAGTAATCAGTGCATGATTGTCAAAAAAGAATGATTTTGTAATTTATTTTAATAAAATCAAAAAAGCACTTTCTTAAAAAAAAACCGTTTTTTGATGTTTAAAATTTCATTAAAAATATTTTAGGCAAACTATTTAGCAAAAGTGTTTATATGAGCTTATAGAGTAATTGCTCATCATGCCTTCTCCATTTTTAGACTTGCTAAATATTTGCCTAAACAGAAGATTTTGAGAAAAAACTTTAAGGTGCGTTTCAAAAAATTCATTATTTTCTCATTCAATTTTTAAGTATAAGAAATTTTTTTTAAATTTAAAGAAAAGTAATTTACATACTTTTATCTATGCTAGAAATTTGTATTTTATTTTTTTCTCAAATAATTTTGAGTTTAAACAAATAAACAAAAGAACACTTTTTTTATTTCTTATTATTAAACTGAATTTTTGCTCTAAAACTCTCAACTTCAACCACATGAATAAACATAAATCAAAGACTTATCTTATCAATTTTACTGTTAAGTTTAGAAATCCTGATCTTTTTTCCCATAGCTTTAGTTTAAAAAATAACCTTTATATCACCACACTATATGGGACTGCCCCACTGTGCGACGCGACATACCTTATAATGTTTGTTTCCATTTAAACTTCAAAAAATTGTTTTGGCACGAAACTAATGTCTTCTTGACCTTAAGAACAATAAAAAAATGTAGGTATCTATGTAAAAAAATGCTATACCTATTGCTCAATGAAAATACTCAATTTTTATTGAAATGTAATTAAATTATAAAATACCTATATTTTGCTGTTTATTCCTTAAATTCAATTAATTTTAATATCATTCAAAACAAATAAAACAATATCAACATCAAAAGGAAAACATGATATCTTTGTAAAACATTAACTATAATATTTCATTCCCTGAATATATAGACTTCTGTATACCTATATTTACTTAGATACCTACTACATTATAAACAAAACTTTATAGACCGTCTTTAATAAACACAAAACCCAATCACAAAAAAGTAAGACATAAATCAGTTTGTGTTATGTCTCGCACATCTCTACAGGCAACAATATCTCCACAAAGCAATGAAATGAACCGAAGATAATTCCATAATCCTTAATATCTCAAATTGTGTCCTTTTCATCCTTCAGAAACAAACATTAATTAAACATGCCAACGGCCCATTTAACAATCTATCCCCAATAATCTAGAAGACTTTAGAGACAAAATATATCTATACAACTGTGTGAGAGTTCATAAGAAATTTCTAAATTGCTATAGAAAATCCTTTTTCACAAAAACCATCTTCACTCCCACCAATATAACAACCATCAAACTAGGTAGCTATAGCAGCAAAAAGTTGCTATCCTTGTTAATCGCAATAAAACCGATTATAACCACAGTAATAATTCTAAAATCCAAATAGAGTCCGGGCGAGAAAATGACAATACCAACACAAAAAAAGGGATAACAAATTAACTGATCCAATTTAGAAAAAAAGGACATTTATCAGAAGGA
This sequence comes from Episyrphus balteatus, assembly GCF_945859705.1. Lineage (NCBI taxonomy): Eukaryota > Metazoa > Arthropoda > Insecta > Diptera > Syrphidae > Episyrphus > Episyrphus balteatus. Next base: position 40,507,569 of record NC_079137.1, on the reverse strand, counting down.
CCAAAATAAGAAGATAGAAGAAAAAAAAAAACAAATTTCACTCATTCAAGTCGTTTAATTACCTGCATAGTATCTATATAAGTTGCTGTAATTGTTATAAGGATCAGCATTTTTTTTTTGTTATTAAATTTCTGGGAAAAGAATGAGTTGAACCCTCTTCAAGGATAATACAACATTATTTGCGGACATATATCCCCCGATTGTTGGTTGGGGGATGAACTGTGTTTTCTGTTTGTCTTTATGAAAGCGTATTTTGTTTTTATTAATCATGTCCTTTTGCTTATAATCCTGTATGCAAATGTAATTATTTTCGCGCGATAAGAAAATGTTAATTGCGGCTACTTTGCATGTTCATACACCGAACAGCGAAGGGGTTGAACGCAAGCGGGTGGTCCTCCTTTTTTTCTGTGTTTCTGTTTGTATCTAGTTATGAATTATCTATGAATTTATTGTGAATACAGGAAGCAAAATATTATGTATATATATATTTTCGGATTAAGTCATTTGTGGCAAATCACCCAACTGAGTGTTGGCTTGAAGGAACAAAAGTCATTTTATTAAATAGCCAGCAATTAGATGGGAATTTATAATTGCCCACAAAGGATATATATACGATAAATCGACAATTGTTAAATCCTCACACTACAAATGGTTGTTGGGGTTCTGGATATCCTTTTGGTATATAAGAATGACGTGGTCTTCTTTCGATCCAGGGATGTTACCTCTACCTCAGATTAAAAGGTAAAGGATTCAACTTTTATAAATGTGAAAACGAAAGACAAGATAGTCGTGTGTAGATATTGTTGTTTTGTATATTGGGAACCTTGGGTGTCCTTGTCATATGTTTGTTTCCATATTGCAATAGGTAAGACTTAGCATTGACTTACGTGTCCTTACACACATATTATCGAATAATCGTTATTAAAAGAAAAACATAGAAACAATGACGTGGCCTTAAAGTGTTATCTGGGATATTTTCTCTGAAAATCCTTTAAATTTTCTTATATGTTAAAGTCCTGGTTTGCAAGCCACCTATTCCACATACTCGTACTACAGTGATAGAGCCTTATTTAGAAGCGTATATTATTTCCTGGTAACATAAGTTTGTCGGGATCAAGACTATGGGTGTAAAATGTGTAGAGTAGACAAAGTTCTTGCACTCTTCGAAGGATTATCCGAGGCAGCAGCAATATAAGGGTTGGTTGGTCTTGGTGCCTTGTGCTTCTGTTAGTGGTTCGGTGTTTTGTTGGTGGTAATCGGATTTACTTCCACAAGCTATAGCTAGCCAGCTTGATGAGGTAGGGACATGGGTGGCTCTAGCTAGACTATATAACCAGGGTGGCTTGTACTTTTACTTTACAACGGTGTGTAATTAACGCATCTGCAGGTAGGATGTTGGAGTTTTAATTTTACAACGGCGCTGATGTTAAGCCCGGCTGCTTTTGTAGACACTGCTTTTGACTAGTTCTTTGGGAAAGGAAAATTTCCTATATGCAGCAGCTCTCACATTGCTAGGGTGTGGCTGACTTGTCCTGTTTCGGCCTTGTTACACAAAGTACCGTTATAACCCCAAACAGAAGGTTACACATAGCCTTATAGTGAAGTTTCCGGTAAATTGGTGGGGAAATTTATGTGTGTGGTCGATGATGATGGGAAAATTTAAGTAGAATGAGAAAAGTGGGGAAGAATATAGGTTTCCTTTTGTGCATTAACAACACGAACAATTAAGTTTTTGGACTGGATATGGTTGGTGTTGTGTGCTGCGGGTGCAACGATGCTTTTGTTTCTTCCATATACGTAGGGTATGCGATGCGGGTACTTTCTGGGCGGGTTTTTTTGGTTTTTGATGGAATTGATTTTCCTTTTCTCCAAAAGGAAAAGATTTTTAATCGTGTTTTGACTACACTTTTGGTTTTTTTGTATATAAAACTAGGTCAGTCGAGTGAAATGTGTAACAAAAGATATCCTTTTTGCTATAGTTCTATAGAAAATGAAAACAATAGCAATGAAGAGCTGTTTTTTGATGGAAACTCTTTTTTGTGATGATTGTTAGAAAGGTCGAGAGTATACTGGCTACAGTTGCACTTTATTTTGACTTTTTTTTTTTTCATTTTACCTAAATTGTTTGTCAGTGTGAGATTTGTGTTGGTGTGATTTTTTTTTAATTAACCCGCGTTCAAGAGCATGTGGCATTGCCTTTATACCGAAAAAAAAAAATACTTTTTTTTCCGAAGTAGCTACATATCGTCGGAACCAGAGCTCGAAGAAACTGTTAGTTTTCAGTTATGAAAAGAGCTTAAAAAGACCTTTCCTTTGATATATCACTCGATGAATTTTGAGGAAATTTTTTTAAACTTACTTTTGGATTTTTTTTCGAAAATCCCAAAAAAATAGATTTCTATTTTTTACCAGAATGCATAGGCCTGTTGATTATGAAATTATATCTTCAATTCAAAACCAATTCCGAGACGAAAAAAAAAGGTTTTTTTTTTTTTTGGCAAGGGGTACCCCTTGGATTTTTTTTTCGAAAATAAAAAAAAAAAAATTTGTAATTTTTTTTCCTTTTGATTATGAACTCATATCTTTATAGTCTATTGAATAGACCCTTCTGAATGGAACAAATGCGTTCAAGAGTTTTTATTGCTGATTTTGATTCCTTGGTATAAAAGAATACTCCAGCCAAAAGTGCTACTAAATCCATTGGTGCATTTCTGAGAAAACGGCAACACTGGTCGGTTTTCAGTTTTTTTGATTTAACTCGAAAACCAAGCCTAACTTTGAAATGGTTCAAAGACACTTTTCATCGCAAATTAAATTTTCTGTCATGTTAAGATGATTAAAAAATTTTAAAAATTATTTTTCACTGAAATTCTAACCTAAAATCAAAGAAAAAAAAGTTAAAAAATTGAAGATTTTATTTTTTTTTTTTACTAAATCAAGGGGCATTTTGTGTATGTAGCCGGTACGTCCAAACTTTGTACTAATGAAATAAAGTAGAGGTAAAATCCTTTGATAATATGCTATTTTTAATTTTTTTTTTGTCAAGAAACAACTTTAATGTATCTATTCAAAAATTAGCACTTTTTCCAAATTTTTGACTTTTTTAGTTAAAAGCAAGTTTTTAAAACTCGATAAAATCGTATAAATTGGTAACTTTTAGACTTTTAAAGTAAACATACTTAGAGGGATTGATTTAATATAAACTAAATATTACAAACAAACAAATTTATAAAATCGTCAATTTTTTAACTTTTTTTTCTTTGATTTTAGGTTAGAATTTCAGTGAAAAATAATTTTTAAAATTTTTTAATCATCTTAACATGACAGAAAATTTAATTTGCGATGAAAAGTGTCTTTGAACCATTTCAAAGTTAGGCTTGGTTTTCGAGTTAAATCAAAAAAACTGAAAACCGACCAGTGTTGTCGTTTTCTCAGAAATGCACCAATGGATTTAGTAGCACTTTTGGCTGGAGTATTCTTTTATACCAAGGAATCAAAATCAGCAATAAAAACTCTTGAACGAATTTGTTCTAGTTTTGCTCTAGAGCTTCGGTCTATTAAATAGACTATTAATCCAAAACCAATTTCGAGACTTTAGTAAAAAGATATCGGCTTCGAAAACTAAGAAAAAAAAATTGATTGGAAATATCTCAGGGACCAGACCTCCGAGAAACTTTTATTTTTCAGTTATGAATAGAGCTTAAAAAAACCTTTGTTTTCATATCTCACTCGATGTATTTGGAGAAAATTTTAAAAAACATACCTACTTTTTTGGATTTTTTGTGAAACTTAAAAAAAAAGTGAATTTGTAATTTTTTTCTTTAATGGATAGACCTGTTGATTTTGAGACTTCGGTCAAAAGATATCGGCTTCGAAAACTAAGAAAAAAAATGTTTGGTTGAAAATATCTCAGGAGCCGTATGTCCAAAAAACTTTTGTTTTTCAATTATGAATAGACCTTAAAAACACGTTTCTTTTTAGGTTTCACTCGAAGGAAATTTTTAAAATGGTACTTGTTTTTGGCTTAGATCTTACATTTTTTCAAAAATAAAAAAAAAAAATTAGATCTTATTTCTTTTTACTTCTTTCCTATTGTACTTAAAATGGGAAAAATATTTTGCTGAAATTCATCTTAAAGATAAGATTTTTTTTAATTTAAATCTTATCTCCCTTGTCACACTAAAATACCCTTATTCTACGAATTTTCCTTATTAAAGTATAAAAATATTGCAAAATAAATCTTCCAATACTAGGTCGCCACGCGCAATGTGCTTGTCTCTAAATAGCAGTTCCGTCTAATACGATTTGTCTCAGTTGGGTTGTAAAATTGTTCTGCATCCTTCGTCTGCGTCATTTATGTCCGAAGATCCTTTTTCGTGTTTATTATATCTTCGGCTCGTGGCAATTTGTAACGCTATCCCAAAGGCACATCCTTTTTTTTCCGATTTTAGTTGAAAATTATTAGGTATGTGTATATAGTCGAATCCTTTGTTTTTCTAAATTAGTTGATATAGACATAGAGAGTTCTGTAGTTTTGTGCAAAGGATATATAGATTTAGATATTTGTCTACATCCTGTGTGTACATGAAATCCAATTTGTCGCGTGGCAATTTTCTAGTTTGCCATTCTTCTTCTTCTTGTACTTATATTCACTACACGATATAGATAGAAGATATTTTCTCTCTCTCAAAGTGATAACCATTTTCATGGATCATAAAGATCGTATAACAAGGACGAAAAATTTAAATAGCATACAGTTCAGTCAGAATGTTCCTTCTATCGACTCGTGTGTCCTCTGTCTAGGATACTGACAGTTTTTGTATATCTAATCTAATCCTTATGCAAGAGTTTTCCTTTATTTTTTTGTTTTTTTTTTTTTTCTATTTTTATTTAGATATTTTTAGTTCCAAGAAGTCGGTCCTTATTTTTGTAAGGCTCACTTATTCTACTGCCTGACTTTATAAGGGTCCTTCGTCGAGGCATTTTTCCAATTTTTATTTTTTTTTTTTATCCTTTTGTTTTAAGTGAACATGTAATTGGTTATGCGACACTTTTGGTCCAAAGTCTATGTTTGTTGATATACAACCCAAGCAAAGCGTATGTAGATGAAAAATATAAGTAAAAAAAAAGGACGATTTATTGCTCTACACAGGAATTCAAGCAAATAGCGAAACGCATTGCTACACATAAATATTTTAAAATGAATTCAGATGAAATGGAAAATTATCATTTCTGCCTACTCTGTGTTTGTGTGTATTTTTACTTGAGCGTGTGTATAGCCTTGAAAAGGAAGTTATACTCGGAAGCATTTACTCATAATTGTTGCCTTCCTGTCAAGCCAAAGTGTGTCCTTTAGATTATTTATGAAGGAAATTTAATTTTAATGAATGTAGTGACAGGCGTAAACAATGAAATAGAATTTCGTATCTGAAGGAGTGTAATTTAAGACAAAACATTCCAGGAGCTAGGCGATAACACAAGTCAAGGACCCATATACCTGCAAGAAAAAAAACATTTTACAATCTTGGTCCCTACAAACATCATCTGGGCTTTGGACACTTAAAATATATTCAACAAACTTTCAAAAATTGTTATGAGTTAAAATAATGCAATCTGCATTATCCTTTTAAGCTTAAATTATCCTTTGTAATATTTTTTTTTTTTTTGTTTTTCTCATAGATGAATTCCTCCGAACAATCCAATTCGAACATTTTTTGACAACACAAAAGCTGGAAAAAAAAAACTAGTAAAAACTAAAATTCTTCAATATCCTTTATTTTGTAAAATCCGAAAAGTAGTAGGTTTTATATAGATTTTTGTTTTAATCCTTACGAATTAAGGACATAAGCTTTGTTAGCAAAATACCATTACAACTTTTTGAAAAAAATAAAATCAGAAAAAAAAATCTCTCGAGAGTACATATATATAACCACAAATAAATCGCAAAGCATAAAAATATTGCCAGCTTGAAGGCAAAACTCTTTTAGTTATCAAAGCTGAAAAACCGCTCTAAAACAAAACCGCATGAGGAACAATACCAACCATAGACAATGGAAATTAAATTTTCAAATGAAAATTAAATGGAATCTGATATTTGTGTGAAGGATGAAAGAGAGCCCCCACCACCCCAACCCATCACTTCAAAACAAAAAAAAAAAAAGAGTGTGTGTACACATGTACACGCGACTGAAGTTATACTTCTCATTCAGTATATCTAAATGAATTTTATTTGATATTTTTAATTTCTATTATTAAATTAATTAATCCACACTTCGTTTTTTTACATTTTTATCAAGTGAACAATAAATTAATTCTTTCATCCTCCTTGCGTCCATGTAGTTTTCAATTTATTCTGTTAAATTTACTCATGTTGTGCGGTTCAGAACGTACGGTATATGCTTAACGAAAGTAAATGAATTGTGCATAAAATGTGCGATATTGTAATTTTATGAGAATTGTGTGTGCTTCAGAACTAGTAGTAGCAATATGGAACTTGCAGGGTTGCTACAGAGCTCAAAAGTAAGCTCAGCTCAGCTCAGCTCACAGTTTAGCTCAAATGAATAAAGAAGTTTATTTATTGCAATTTCGCTTTCAAATAAACTTTACACTTGAAATAATAATTATTTTAAGGCTAGATTTGAAACCATTTTTATGAGTCCACTTTCATAATTAAGGGCACATATATTTCATTTTTTATCATAAAAAAAAATTCCGGTACAATCCGGTTTTTCCAAAATTTCGAGAAAATCGCGTTTGAAAGTTGGGGTAAAATTTTTTTTCGAAAAATCCCCGAATCTTTGAACGCTCCTGGAAGCTAAACCGCTTGAGAGCAATTTTTGGGAGTGATGCCAAATGATAGCTTGTGTCATGGGCCTACGCTTTGCACATTATCAGATTTTTAAAAAATCGCCTTCCATGTTAAACCTCCACATCATGCCTATTTTTTCAGAATCGTGCCTATTTTTTTTTTTTACTTTTAAGTTCTCCCGGTTTGAGAACGCGTGGGACTACAGGGATGGGAGTTGTACCCAAATGTAGGTTAGAGTCCCCGCTATCTCTTGGCATCAAAAATTTTATTTTCATTTTCTTCAAAATTCCGCGATATAGGCGTTGGAACGCTTTGATCTAGAGACAGGGGAGTGGTGCCATATGAAAGCTTATATTCTCAGCTACCCGATAGTGGTATAATCCGGTTTTTCAATTTTTTCAAAGTTCCGAGAAAATCGCGTTTAAAAGTTGGGGTACAATTTTTTTTCGAAAAATCCCCGAGTCTTTGAACGCTCTTAGAAGCTAAACCGCTTGAGAGCAATTTTTGGGAGTGATGCAAAATGATAGCTTGTGTCATGGGCCTACGCTTTGCACATTGCCAGATTTTTAAAAAATCGCCTTCCATGTTAAACCGCCACATCATGCCTATTTTTTCAGAATCGGGCTTAACTTTTTTTTTACCTTTAAGTTCTCTCGGTTTGAGAACGCGTGGACCTACAGGGATGGGAGTTGTACCCAAATGTAGGTTAGAGTCCCCGCTACCTTTTGGCATCAAAAATTTTTTTTTTCATTTTCTTCAATATTCCGAGATATAGGCGTTGGAAGTTGGGGCGCTCACTTTCAGCTCAGCTCACTTTCAGCTCAGCTCAAATGAGCTAAGTTATGGTACCTAGCTCAAATTTGAGCTGAGCTGAAATGTGAGCTTTTTGCAACCCTGGCAACTTGCCACATGGAAATTACCACATGCAACTTGCCACATGCAACTTGCCACATAAAACATGTAACTTGCAACGTGTTGTGTGTTTTATGTTTGCCGTACTGCGGCGTACTGCATTTTTAAATACTAAAGTACTGCCTACTCTAAAGGTGAAACGACAGCCCTGCTACCCAGGGTGATCGCGTCATAATCCCTTTGACATTCTTGTCAAAAAGTAAATTTTCATACCCACCCTCCCATAAGAAGTATAACTTCAAAAAAACTGAACTCGAACATTGGCATTCAATGTTCAACCCCATATTCCCCCTCTAAGGCACCACCACACACCGCATCTAAAGGAGCCACTCAAGTCCAAGTTCGTTTAGTAGAGAATGCAGCCGTTTCAATTCTCAGAAGTGTATCCTTTATTTTCTGTTACCCTTTTACTTGGTTTTACGACCAAGCGAACTTTAGATAGCAAGTTTATCGCAACTAGGAAATCTGTAGTAGTATAGTGAAAAAAGGATTGGATTTTATTTTGCATGAGTATGTGAAGAAATGTTATCCTTAACACACTTATACCACAGGAATATCCTAGCGTCATAGCCATCTCGCTTCACATCGCACACTCTCTTGAATGTTATATCCCTTTGGTGATTGTTTTGGAGGGAAATTAAATCCACCTGCAATTAAGTTGTCAGGTTCTAACAGAAGTTTTCAAACTTAAACTTTAATTCTATATTCTTTTCCTATGGTTGGTGTTTCTTTTTCGCACAACACGGAATTGGACACCAACACCCAGCCAACACATATAGACAGATAGAAAGGATATGTTGTAAGGTGGTAGATTGAAGCAACAAATTGTTTGTTTGTAGATATGTAGGTAGTCGAATCATTCTTGGATGTACATTTTTAACTTGAATATCCTGAACGGACTTTGTTGGCCTTTTTAGGGCTAAGGAAGAGAGAGATATACATATAGATACTAGAGGTCTCTTGTGAGTTTTGTTGAGAACTTAAGTAATTGGATTGGACTTTTATTATGTTTGTGGAATTGCAATCGGAATTAGAGTAGAAGATGCAATATCCTGAAATTCTAATTGGTTAATTGACTGAGTGGGTATAGGTATAAAATTTTAAAGAAGTTTTGTATAAGATATTGACACGATAAGTTTTTGAATGGGCGTTGAATGGTCATGTACATTACTTTACACGAAGATATTTTTAGTCATTTTCTTTTATGTAAGAAGTTATTTCATTTTATGGTAGGTATCTCTAGAATTTTTTTTATGCAAATTTGAAAATACATTTTGTGGTCTTATTTGTAACTAATATTGCCTAAATAAGATTCATTAGAGTTAAAAAAAAAATGTTGCAATTAGGGTAAATACCTAACATTACGAATTAAAAAGAATATAAGACTAATTTTGGGCTATGTGAAGTTGGCAAACCCAAATTCTGTTTTTTTTTTTTTTCAAACCTTCTGGTTCGATTTCCCAAGGTTAAAAAAGTAGGGAGCAAGAACTCTGTAAGGTTATTTTAATAAACTTGAGTGTGCTGAATTCAAAACAGTTTATAGATTTTTTCCATCACGTCTAGTTTTTGAGCTCTGCTCATCACAATTTTAGCTATAAAGTCCCAAAAACTAATTTTAAATGAAATGTTTTTCGACATTTGACCTAAAAATATTTTTCCGTAATATTTTGCTGTTTTTTCAACCGAATCAGTGGTCGAAAACTGAAATTTACTTCAAATCTGCTTCAAAAACCATAAGTTACCTTAACCACCAAGATTTTGAGATATCATACCTTTCTATACCAAATATCTTTTAGAAAAAAATAATTTTGAAAATAAAAATAAACATATTTAAGACGATAAAATACCTATGGCTTTTGAATATTGCATATGTAGTTTTGCGAAAAAAAATTTAACGGTGATGAAATTCAACGCCAAAAGTACCACAAAAACGCGTTTTTTACCTATTAATATTTAAATATTTCGAAAATTTGACGTGCCAGTAAAATTTTGACTTCAGATTCGAACCACAGTGCAAAATCAACAATTTTTACACTGAATAAAAAAAAGTATTTCTTGTGATTATTGAGGTGAAAAAAAAATAATTCCGTTATAATTTTAGAACCTAGGGTGGGATAACGATGAAAAAAAAAGCTTGGGCAATCGAACCAGGCAGGTTTAAAAAAAAATTTGAAAAATTGAATTTCCAAAGGAGATAAGTTCATTGTATAATTTTTTGTCAGATGCTTTTTCCGATGAAGTTTGTAAAGAATATTCACTAAACTGGTTTCTGCAAGTTCTTATAAAAAACTCACAACCTGTGAAAAAAAAGATATTTATCATTTCAATACCTACTTCTAGAGGGCGCCATATACTATCTCATCTGACGTTATAAAGCCAATAACCAGCGGACAAGCAAGATGTTTCCAACAATACCTTAATTGTCAAATTTTCAGAAGTGGTTTAGAAGCTTAGATGAACATACCCACGGTTGCCACTGGTGAAAAAAAATTCCTACCAAAATTCCCCAGAAATCCTACCAAATTATACAAAAACCTACCAAGTCTCTAATTTTTGTTTTTAACTGATAAAATGATTCAAAATTCCAAAACGGTAACTGCATTTAAGGTATGTACATTACAACTATAAAGGCCACTTTTTGCTAGAATTGCAGAGAATAAAAATGAAGCAAAGCGAAGAAAAAAATTTTTTTTTAATTCCAGAGAATAAAAATGAATTAAAACGAAGAAAAAAAGGTTAATTTCTAGTTTTTGAAAGTTACTGAAGTTCTGAAGTTTTATTTTTAAGCGGAGTGATGGAATGAAATTAAAAGTTGTACTGACCTCTCCTCCAAAATGAGTTTTGGTACCACAAGGTTCATCAGTTAGAAATGCAAATTTTGGTCAATTTCTGACGTTATTTGGATGAACTTATAATTGAAGTTTTGAAGCTACATTATTTTTTCTTACTAATGCATTGAAATTGCAACTTTTAGAAACAGATTTTGTAATCTATAAGAATGAAATTAAATAAATGTAATTGACTGACTTGAGATTGAAGCGTTTAATAGTCATTCAGTGCCGGATTAGCCTCAAGCCAAACTAGGCAGCTGCCTAGGGGCCCCACTTCAGCTAGGGGCCCCTCGCCCCGACTACGAACAAACAAAATTTTTTGGAGTTGTACCTTCAATAAAAAACAGCATTACATTTGTATTTGTAAAAATACAGATTTGTAAAAAGAAGAATAAAAAAACGTTTGCAAATCATTGAACTCCGTTCCATTGGAGGTGGTAGTTTACTCATGAGTAGATCTAGTACTACCACATGATCTTCTACTTCTACCACTGATCTTCTATACATGTGTTTATAATGAATTATGACTCCCATCACATCCTGAAGGGCCCAACCCAGCGATGCCAGGTTGAGGGATTTTTTCCTGTTTTTTTTTCGGTATTTTTGATTAGGGAAAAATGGAAAATCAACCCAGAACAGTCAGCTCAAAATATATCACGTTTAAATACCAAGACAAATACTGGTCAATTCGAATATTATTCCAACGACATCGAACCAGAGTTTAGTAACGAGATGGTGCCATTAAAGCTCTTCATGTTGCAATCAGATGATATGTCAGAAAAATCTGAGATTGTGCATGCAGAGAAGTTAGAAGTTAATATTAGATAAAATTTTCCAATAAACGTTCCCAACTTGTATTGTAGCTTAAGAATCTACAGAAGTTTGATGATTTCTAACGTCTGCTTCTACACGAAGATTTTGGAAAAGAAATTGGTATCGTTTCTATTTAAAAGCTCTATTGTTGTTAATTTTAACAAAAAATGACAAAGGTAAGATTTATTAACAATAAAATTATCTAAAAAATGATATAAAAACCAATTCCGTGAGTTGATTAAATAAAATTTTATAGTTGGTAAAAGTGCGGATTTGTCTCGCAAGGTAGGGGCAAAATGGAATTTTTTCATATATCTGACGAAGTTTGTTGGGGCAGTATGAAAATTATAAAATTTTATTTAATCAACTCACGTAATTGGTTTGTATATAATTTTTTAAGATAATTTTATAGTTAATAAATCTCACATTTGTCATCTTTTGTTTATTTGAACAACAATGGAGGTATTCAATAAAAACGATACCAATCTCTTTTCCAAGATGGCTGCTGCTCCCGACATCCTATCAGCCAAACAAATTAATTTTTATGATAAGGACAGCCAGCGAAACACATTCCATTAAAAAAATTTTGAAAAATGTGATTTCATGGCCATATTTTGATATTCAGACACATATATTATATATTATATATATAATATGTGCCCATGATTATGAAAGTGGACTAAGTCACTTTTTGCATTGTTTAAAGAAAAACTTACATAATAATTTTCTTATAACGATTTAATTATATTTCTTTGATGAAATCACTAGAGGAGCAATAAAGAAGTTTATTAACTGCGATTTCGCTTTCAAATAAACTTTACCCCTTAAATAATAGTTATTTTTAGGCTAGATTTGATGCCATTTTTGGGAGTGACTTAGTCCACTTTCATAATTAAGGGCACATATATGTGTCTGAACACAATACACAAAAACGGAAGCAAAAGCGACATATTAAATTACCGGCCCAGTTCCATCTTATCAGCGGTCGACAAAGTTTTAGAAGAGGTAATGGCGAATAGGCTTTATGGATATGTTGGAAAATACCAGATTCTTGAAAAAAATCAGTTCGGTTTCCAAAAAAATAAGAGCATAAATCGGTTGCTTGGAGATTTCTCTAATACACTATACTCCAGCCTTCACAAGAGCCATAATTCAATAGTTCTATTCATCGACTTCAAAAAGGCCTTTGACACGCTGAGTCATGTGCAAATAATAAAACAACTGCATACAATAGGCGTGAGAGGCAATATTTTATCATGGTTCTCGAACTACCTTCAGAATAGAAGCTTTGAGGTGAAAATTGGAAAAGAGGTTAGTGAAAGACAAAGACAAACATATGGTGGCCCACAAGGATCAAAACTGGGCCCACTTCTTTTCATTATTTATGTCAATCAAATGCTGTCAGTTCTTAAACAAGCAACGGCTTATGCGTATGCAGATGACACAGCAATTATAGTGAGCCACAGGAGCGTAGAAGAATCTGAACGATTGATGCAATTAGAAAGCAATGCACTTATAAATTGGTGTCACGATCACGGTTTGATTACACTGGTCAACAAAATTTAACTTTTATTTTGCCACAAGAACCAAAGTATACTTTTCTAGTAGTTTTTGGGGTGCTGAATCCGAATCTGAAGTCAGAAAAATTTGATTGGCCTCCGTTTTTGAAATATTACTGTTATAAAATGATAAAAAAATGTCATTTTGGCTGTTTTCGCGTTTAAGATGCGTTTTGAACGCGTTCATACGCGTTTCGGACGCGTTTCAGACGCGTTTTGGACGCGTTTTGGACGCGTTTTGGACGCGTTTTGGACGCGTTTTGGACGCGTTTTGAACGCGTTTTGGGTGCGTTTCAGATGCCTTTTGAACGTGTTTTGAACGCGTTTTGGGTGCGTTTCAGACGCGTTTTGGACGCGTTTAAGATGCGTTTTGAGAGCGTTTCAGACGCGTTTCGGATGCGTTTCAGATGCGTTCGTTTTGGAAGCGTTTCAGACGCGTTTTGGACGCGTTTAAGATGCGTTTTGAGAGCGTTTTGGATGCATTTTGGAAGCGTTTCAGACGCGTTTTGAACGCGTTTTGGGTGCGTTTCAAATGCGTTTCAGACGCGTTTTGGACGCGTTTAAGATGCGTTTTGAGAGCGTTTTGAACGCGTTTCAGATGCGTTTTGAGAGCGTTTTGAACGCGTTTTAGACGCGTTTCGGACGCGTTTCAGACGCGTTTTGGACGCGTTTCAGACGCGTTTCAGACGCGTTTCAGACGCGTTTTGGGCGCGTACAGACGCGTTTTGGGCGCGTACAGACGCGTTTTGGGCGCGTTTCAGAAGCGTTTCAGACTCGTTTTGAACGCGTTTTGGGTGCGTTTCAGATGCGTTTCAGACTCGTTTTGAACGCGTTTTGGGTGCGTTTCAAATGCGTTTCAGACGCGTTTTGGACGCGTTTAAGATGCGTTTTGAGAGCGTTTTGAACGCGTTTTAGACGCGTTTCGGACGCGTTTCAGACGCGTTTTGGACGCGTTTCAGACGCGTTTCAGACGCGTTTTGGGCGCGTACAGACGCGTTTTGGGCGCGTTTCAGAAGCGTTTCAGACTCGTTTTGGACGCGTTTAAGACGCGTTTTGGACTCGTTGCAGACGCGTTTTGGACGCGTTTTAGACGTGTTTTGGACGCGTTTTGGACGCGTTTCAGACGCGTTTTGGACGCGTTTCAGACGCGTTTCAGACACGTTTTGGGCGCGTTTCAGACGCATTTCAGACGCGTTTTGGACGCGTTTTGGACTCGTTGCAGACGCGTTTTGGACGCGTTTTAGACGTGTTTTGAATGCGTTTCGGGCGTTTCAGACGTGTTTCAGACGCGTACAGACGCGTTTTGGGCACGTTTCAGACGCGTTTAAGACGCATTTGGGTGCGTTTTGGGTGCGTTTCAGATGCGTTTCAGACTCGTTTTGGACGCGTTTTGGGCGCGTTTTGGACGCGTTTTGAACGCGTTTTGGGTGCGTTTCAGACGCGTTTTAGACGCGTTTTGGACGCGTTTAAGATGCATTTTGAGAGCGTTTTGAACGCGTTTTGGACGCGTTTTGGACGCGTTTTGAACGCGTTTTGGGTGCGTTTCAGATGCGTTTTAGACGCGTTTAAGATGCATTTTGAGAGCGTTTTGAACGCGTTTTGGACGCGTTTTGAACGCGTTTTGGGTGCGTTTCAGATGCGTTGGACGCGTTTTGGACGCGTTTTAACGCGTTTTGGACGCGTTTCAGACGCGTTTAGGACGCGTTTCAGGCGCGTTTTGGACGCGTTTCGGAAGCGTTTCAGACGCGTTTTTGACGCGTTTGGGACGCGTTTTGGACGGGTTTGGGACGCGTTTCAGACGCGTTTTGGACGCGTTTTTGACGCGTTTTGACGCGTTTTAACGCGTTTTGGACGCGTTTCAGACGCGTTTAGGACGCGTTTCAGACGCGTTTTGGGCGCGTTTCGGAAGCGTTTCAGACGCGTCTAGACGCGTTTTAGACGCGTTTGGGACGCGTTTCAGACGCGTCTAGACGCGTTTCAGACACGTTTTGGACGTGTTTCAGACTAGAGATGGGTAGTTCCGGAGCCAAAAAGTTCCTGAAACTCGTTCCTCACTCGGAACTAGTTCCACTCGTTCCGCAAAATTAATTTTAACAGTTCCATCGTTCAGACACAGTTCTCTTTCCAGTTGATGAAACCGTAATGCCGACTTATAACGAGTTGATTTTCGCCGTGCGGCGAAGCTTTTTAGCGTCAGTCGAGTCGTGTGAACGTAAGCTGCACGCGACTTAAGTGACAATCCCCATACTAGAGTCCTAGTCGACTTAAGCCGTGAGACATATCAAGTGGTTAAAATCGACTCGTTAAAAGTCGGCATTGGTATACCTACTTATACCTTTTGAATCGAAGATATTTTCTAATAACTTATCGTTAATAAAAATTATCTGTGAACCATCAAGTTGCTAAATATTTTTTGTTGATATAATAATATCAATATAATAATAACAATATTTATTATAGTTATTTCAAAACTTTTAGTTTACATTTATAAAATGACATGATAAGACACCAGATTATATCCGATTAGTCTCTAGTAAGTTACCTGCACAAATTTCTAACCAAACTTAAAAATAGCTTATGATATTGAAAAAGCATCGGAAAAGGCCCAAGAATTATTTTGCCTAGAGGCCCATGACATGGTTAATCCGGCACTGTAGTCATTCTAAAAACTTTAAAATAGTAAGTATTTTTAGGTGACTTAAAAAACCTACCAAATAGAGTTTAAACCTACCAACCTACCAAAGCCAAAAAAAACCTACCAAGGTAGGATTCTACCAAAACGGCAACCGTGATACTTATACCTACTTACATACACACATAACGGTAAAACACATATGTAATCCTAATTTTGGCTATGTCGTTTTCAGAGTTACTTAAGCCATGGATCAAAAATTATAATAAATAAAAAACGATATTTCAAAAACTAAAATCCAATATGGCGTCCAAAGAGTGAATTTAAGTGCGAAAAATTTATGTTTTGATTTTGTACAAATCAAATTTGATGGTTGTACAAAATACTTGGATGGGTTAGATAAACAAAATTTTCTAACATTGGATTAAAATTTAAAGAAAAACAACTTATCTACAAGTTAAAAGGCGAATGGGGAAAGTTCAAATGCGTAAAATAAGCAAACAGAAACCACCTAGGTATCTACATTTTGCACAGATTCTTCCAACAAAATAGTTTAATGCAAATTTCCCTGTCAGTTAAGTGATATCAAAAATTTTCCAAAACCCTAGCTTTGTCAGAATAATAAAAATAATGCAAAGCATCCAATATATTAAACACCTTAATAAATTCATTTAAAAAAAAAATCACTTTAAGTGACATCCAATCAATATTGCCAAGCGACATTAAACATCATTTAGCCCAGATTTTGTATGCCACTAAAATTATGAAAAATTTCTCATAAATTTATTTTATCCTCACAATAACAAAAAAAAAACGACAACAGAAAAAAAGAACAGCAAAAACAACGATTAATTAATCAAATAAGCGTTGGCTGTCAATTTGCTAGCAAAAAATGTTGTTGGACAATTTTTTTTATTCATCATTAGGTCACTGAAGCAGAGCTACCTTTTCAGTGGCACCTCGACATGCTTTTAAAAGTTTTTACTTGCCTCACACTTCTCTCTGTTTTTTTCATAATTTTTTTTCGCATCTTCCTACGCAAAATAAAAGTGTTTTTCTTTTTTTTTTTTTGTATACAAATTTCTGACATTTGCAAGAAATTTGTAAGAATTCACCACACTACCATCAGCCAACACACCATTTCATCCAGGCCTGGCCGTACGCTGCCGCCGACTCATTACTCATCAAGACCTGCAAAGAATGCATGTTAAAGCCTTTTGTATGACGAGGACGACCACAAAGACTTGATTAATTTAATTTCACATTAATCAGTGGAAGCAAAAAATAAAAAAAAACCTCGAGAGAGATGGAAGAGGAAATGCAAAAATTGGTCACACTTAAGATTTGTAACTAAGTTTGAATGTAGGCTGGGAATGGGATAGGAGACCGAGATGAGGCTTCATTATAATGGAACTTCGTTAAGGCTGGCTGGCGTGTGCGACTTGGAAGAATGGGGGCTGTGTGGCTAATTTTGTGGTCTGCTCTTGTCTGGAAACATGGGAATCAGTTTACAACACAAACATGGGATTGAGATGATGTTGATGAAATATTTAAGAACAGATTGTTTTGTTGGAGTGTAATTGTTTGCAGATGCACGCGATTTGTTATAATTTGTGGGACAGAAACGTTTTTCAGAAAAAAAAGCTGCAAAGTGTGATCTCTGTGAAATAAATTCATCTCTTTGTTGGGATAATTGGGGATTTGTTTATATTTTCAATACAAAATGTCACATTAGAGAATACATACATTCTGACACACGAGCTGAACGCAGCACGCAATGGTGTTGGGAGTGTTTTCTTCATTATTTTGTGATGCTTTTTTATCAAAGGCTGAGGTAAGCTCGCCGGTTCCAGGGTTTTGCCGAAGAAAGCACAGTAAAACTCGGCTATAGAAGAAACCAAAAACTTAAATTCTTTATTTTCACTATAGAATCGTTCTTTATTGTTCTCTACTTTCTTTAAATAACAATTTTATATAAAACTTATATACTACTTATAAATAATGCCCAATACTCTAAGAGAGCAGGGGATCTCGGACGGAGATAAAAGGAATAAATCCTATGGTGACCAAAATATGCTATTATGACCAAACTCAGAGTGAGATGGTGGTTTCGGGAATTATGACCAAACTCCAAATGAGATGGTGGCTTCGGATAGAGACGGGTATTATGACCAAACTCCAAATGAGATGGTGGTTTAGGGAATTTATGACCAAACTCCAAACGAGATGGTGGCTTTGGGAATTATGACCGAACTCTAAATGAGATGGTGGTTTCGGGAACTATGACCAAACTCCAAACGAGATGGTGGCTTTGGGAATTATGACCAAACTCTAAATGAGATGGTGGTTTCGGATAGAGACGGGGATTATGACCAAACTCCAAATGAGATGGTGGCTTCGGATAGAGACGGAAATTATACCTAATGGTCGGATGTAATGCCCTTAACTCAAGGTGAGAAGGGGGACTCGGAAAGAGACGCTAAATCTACCTACCTAACGTCAAAACGGAAATTTGCCAACATTCCAAAAATTTACAACAATACGGTATATCTATTATGGCTTAAATAGGTGTACTGAGGGAGAAATCGTCTACTCGAAGTAGATTCAAAAGATCTCTGGTTTATTCGGAAATTCTTACATCTACTTAGTAATATTTTTACACAAAGCAAGTGTGAACTCTATAAAATTAAACGGTAAAATTAAAGTTAAATTAATAATAACAATAGTTTTGAGTATAAAACAAAATGTATGTTGTCGTGTTTGTGTTGTTGCTATTGATGGCATAATCCGGGACGTTCAGTTGTTTCGGTATCGGTTTTATAGTCCGGGATGGGCGGTTACCAAATAGTTTTAATTAATTTGATTTCTTTTTGTTGCTGTTGATGGCATAGTCCGGGACGTTTTATAAATTTGGGTTCGGGTTTATATCCCGGGATGGTTGGTTTTCATACAGCTTTAATTAAATTGGTTTGCGGTGGAAAGGAAAGTGTGACGCTTCGTTACACACCCCCCTTTCTTTGGAAGACGAGAACCTTCTCGTCTCAAACTCTTCATGGCGGTAGGAAAAAAAAAATAAGAAAAGGAAAGGAAAAAATGATTAGAACAAAAATTAAAATATGTTTTGTTTTTAATACATAGTAACGGTTTTTTTTTTTTTTTTTTTTTTTTATATTTTTTTTTTTTTTTTTTTTTTTTTTTTTTTGTTTTTTTTTTTTTTTTTTTTTTTTTTTTTTTTTTTTTTTTTTTTTTTTTTTCAGAACTTCAGATTATATTAAAAACAAGAATAAGTATAAAAAGAAAAAAAAGTAGATTTCATTAGGTATAACACAAAAAAATAATTAATTCAGGATGCGGTAATGTTTACATGGGAATGTTGATAGTTTTTTTGAAGTTCCCGAAACGGAGAGAAGCGCGGTTGTTGCCTCTATTTAACATTACCAAAACAGGCCCCCAGGGACACTGAATTGTATATCTTCTGTGTGGGTAGTACCCGCGGTTCAGGTATATCCCTTTGAACGGGTCGAAAACAGGTGCAGTAGTCGGGTCGGTTGGTGGTTTTGCACCTGGTGGTGTTGCTGCTGGTGGTAAAGTGGATGGTGTTGATGGTGCTGGTGGTAAAGCGGATTGTGGTAATGGTGCTGGTGGTAAAACGGATGGTGCCGGCGGTAAAGCGGATAGTTGTAATGATGCCGGTGGTATTGGCACTACAGCGGGTGTGGTTACTGCTGCTGGTGGAATTTCTGGTGTTGGCGGTGCTGCTGCTTTTGGTACAGCAGAGAAATCGTATAACCCAGCTGCATCTTCCGGTAGGCAGGCGCCTAAATTTATTGCGCCAGATAAATAGGCAATCTGGCCGGTTGTCGCCACGAAACCTCTGGATCTTGGTAATGGCGGGTTTAGCTTGCACCAAGCCTCCTCGGCTGCATTCCTCTGCTCCCGAATCTCGGCCATCCTCTGTGCAACTGGAATTTTCGGGGGGATCGGCTTCGCAGCTTCTTTTGCGCGGTTCTCTACCCGGTGGGTTTTGACGGTGATTTGTAAGGGTGCATCTGGTCGCGGAGGAGCGCGAACCTGGCTTGGAGCCGTTCGTTGGCGGATGCACGGGTCATTTGGTACAGGAGCACGGCTTCCATGTAGAGCAAAAGGTAGTGGCAGTTGTTTGCCGTGAACCTTTGTCGGTTGGCTGGCGGATTGCTGGCGGCTCGGTTCGGCGATTAGAGGGACTCCACGGCGTGGCTCTGGAAGCTGTCTTTCAGGAGAAGATAGTCGGTGGAACCGTCGTCCTCCATCCAAATCAGCTTGGTTCGGGTGGTCTTTGCGAGTATTCGTTCTTCCATACGGCTGGGTACGGGAACTTTTGCTATTTTTACTGGTCTTATCATTCATTTTAATTTTTTCGGCGGTGTCAATGGCTTGAGATAGAGGTCTGCTCACCTCGGCTGCTGCTATTTGACTGGTTTTGTTGCGCGGATAAAGGATGCGGTTCGGTGGGACATTGGAAATTTTATTTATTTTCTTGAATTTCGGTAATTCTTTATTCGGGACTTCGTTAAGTTGTTGCGGTTGTTGGACAAGGAGATGTGATGTAACATGGCAAACAGCTGAGTTTTCGGTCTGGATCGGTTTACTTCCGGTAATGGGTTTCCCCGCTATGTAAAGCTGAATGTTTGCTTGTTGCATTAAATCCATTCCTAGGATTGCGTCGTCTGCAAGATCAGGTAAATATGTTACATCTCCTGTTAGTTCAGTGTCTCCAATGATGAATGTGGTGGTGAAGTGTTCGCTCGTAGTAACTGGGTTTCTATTGGCCAGATGAATCGGTTCGTAATTAATCCGCACCGGTAAGTCAAGTTCTTTAAACTTTTGTCGTACTTCTTTGCCTATAAAAGTTTTTGTAGAACCGGTGTCGACCAATGCTTGGAACGTGCGGTCGTCCACTGTTATAGGGACGAAATATCGGGGATCTCGGCGGGGCGGGCAGTAAACAACTGCAACGGGGTTTCGGTGACAAGGACAGTCCTTGGTTAATTTTCCATCCTCGCCGCAGAACGAGCAAAAGAGACGGAACGGTCGGTTGCAAGTTTCTTTACGATGGCCTCTTTGCTTGCAGTTCCAACAATGGGTATCCCTATTATATGGAACGGTTGCTGGCGGATCGCGGGGAAACGACTGTGCAGGGGAGGCTGCAGAAACTGTCGGTCGGATATTTCGTTCTTCGTTTTTGACAAACTCAAATTCCTCTGCGAGAGTCATCAACTCGTCCAAGGTATCAAAATCTCGGCGACGAATGTAGAACCTGTATTCAGGTCGCATGTGGTCAAAGATTCTGTCTAAGTTTTCGGCTATAGACATACGAGGGTGTTGTCGTATGAGGTATTGTACAGCTAAGATGTACTCCTTAGCACGCTCACGGGGACCTTGGCGTTTGCGAAGTATTTCCTCTTCTAATTTATGAAGATAGCGGGCCGGTAAAAAATAACGTATGAAAGCCTCGCGAAAGTCTTCCCACTTTGTGAAAGTTTCGCTTTTGATACGTAACCATTCTAATGCAGTACCCCGGAATAACTCAGGCAGTGTTCTTAACATATCATTTGGAGGGATGTTATAGCACCGTGTTAGTTCTGTTACTCTTTCCAGGAATTCAAGGGGGTTCCCAGATGAATCAAATCGCAGGCCCCACTTGCGCACAGTGTTCATCACCTCAGCCTCGTAACTCAGAGTGAGTCGATTTGAAGGACCAAGTGGTGGTGCTTGTGCGGAAGTAAATTGAGTCTGGTCTGGATGAGAGATGAAACTCTGCTGGAAGGGTGCTGGATGGTTAGCGGAAACAACGGAGTTGTTTAAAAGTGGTTGCTGGTGGCCGGGTATCATAGTCGGAACTTTGAAAGAAGTCTGAATATATAAAGGGGTTTTTAAACCTCTTTCGAGACTTGTCGGAGTGGTATCGGGTGCTTCTTCTTTGGAAGCGTCTTCGGCGTCATTTGCTTCATCGGATAGCGCGGCGTCAAGCCTTTGCTGAGTGAGATTATTCCATTTCTCGCATAAATTTTGAGTAGAAGCAAGTGCACGAACTTGTTTCAAATGCTGACTTAAACGTTGCCGCAGGTCCTGCATGTTTCCTGCAGTATCTAAATCACGGGTTTTGAGCATTTCGATTAGTTCGGTTTTCTTCATCAAATAGATGAAACCAAGATTCCTGAACGGACTTGACTCTTGGTCATCGTCTGGCGGCGGTGAAGCGTTTGCTTCGGGCATATCGGGGCAGTGAAAAACGGATTGTAAAGAACTAGTGATTTGGAGTTAAAAAAGAGCGGAAAGCGGACGGCGGTGGAAGGCGGTAGAAGACGGTAAAACCTTTAAAAGATTCCGGGTCGGTCGGCGGAAAGAATTCGGAATGAATCTTCTAAAGGTCCCTGCTCGGGCGCCAAAATGTGATGCTTTTTTATCAAAGGCTGAGGTAAGCTCGCCGGTTCCAGGGTTTTGCCGAAGAAAGCACAGTAAAACTCGGCTATAGAAGAAACCAAAAACTTAAATTCTTTATTTTCACTATAGAATCGTTCTTTATTGTTCTCTACTTTCTTTAAATAACAATTTTATATAAAACTTATATACTACTTATAAATAATGCCCAATACTCTAAGAGAGCAGGGGATCTCGGACGGAGATAAAAGGAATAAATCCTATGGTGACCAAAATATGCTATTATGACCAAACTCAGAGTGAGATGGTGGTTTCGGGAATTATGACCAAACTCCAAATGAGATGGTGGCTTCGGATAGAGACGGGTATTATGACCAAACTCCAAATGAGATGGTGGTTTAGGGAATTTATGACCAAACTCCAAACGAGATGGTGGCTTTGGGAATTATGACCGAACTCTAAATGAGATGGTGGTTTCGGGAACTATGACCAAACTCCAAACGAGATGGTGGCTTTGGGAATTATGACCAAACTCTAAATGAGATGGTGGTTTCGGATAGAGACGGGGATTATGACCAAACTCCAAATGAGATGGTGGCTTCGGATAGAGACGGAAATTATACCTAATGGTCGGATGTAATGCCCTTAACTCAAGGTGAGAAGGGGGACTCGGAAAGAGACGCTAAATCTACCTACCTAACGTCAAAACGGAAATTTGCCAACATTCCAAAAATTTACAACAATACGGTATATCTATTATGGCTTAAATAGGTGTACTGAGGGAGAAATCGTCTACTCGAAGTAGATTCAAAAGATCTCTGGTTTATTCGGAAATTCTTACATCTACTTAGTAATATTTTTACACAAAGCAAGTGTGAACTCTATAAAATTAAACGGTAAAATTAAAGTTAAATTAATAATAACAATAGTTTTGAGTATAAAACAAAATGTATGTTGTCGTGTTTGTGTTGTTGCTATTGATGGCATAATCCGGGACGTTCAGTTGTTTCGGTATCGGTTTTATAGTCCGGGATGGGCGGTTACCAAATAGTTTTAATTAATTTGATTTCTTTTTGTTGCTGTTGATGGCATAGTCCGGGACGTTTTATAAATTTGGGTTCGGGTTTATATCCCGGGATGGTTGGTTTTCATACAGCTTTAATTAAATTGGTTTGCGGTGGAAAGGAAAGTGTGACGCTTCGTTACAATTTATATCTGTTTTTGTTGGTCAAGTTAAATGTTGGATTAGATTTAAAATTTTTTGGTTGAAAAGGAGATGATTTATGAAACACGCAAGGGCTTTGAGTGTTGATTTAAAAGTGACGTTGATTTTTTGAATAAAAAATAAATAGTTTTGCAGGTGGTCTTAAGATTTTCATTAATGACTTTTTTTTAAACAAAATTTCTGGGGAAAAATTAATTATTTAATTTTAAAAAAAGTTTGACGGTCTTTTTTAAAGCAAAATTGTTATATTAATTTACATTTTTCTCAGAAATCTTAATTTTGTCAATTTTTACAAACTTGGAAAGTTACGTGTTTCGCTTAGCTTTTATTGAACAGAAGTGACTTAAATTACAAAAAAAAAAAAAATAAAAAATATCTAGCTACTGTTTCAAAAAAAAAACAATTTCCTTCGATCTTGCCAGGAGCCGAACCTGGAATCTTCTGATCCGTAGTCAGACGCGTTATCCATTGCGCCACAAGACCGTTGAATGAACGGGAATATGACTAAATTGATTAAAAATTTTTAAAATACCAACCTTAAGTTAAAAAATATAACACTTAATTAACACTATTGATATAGTCCAGTCATTTTAGATTTGGTTGTATGGAGGTCTGAGAAATAATTCGCAACTGCAATTCGAACTCAAAATATGAAAGTACACTAGTACAGAAGCAAAACCCCAAATTTTCCACACAAATGTCGGAACGACTTTGGCCGCCATTTTGTTTTGAACAGTTTTGCGAGTATCGCTTGTAGTTCGGCTAGTTTTGGTGTTAGACAAAAATGCCATGAGACATAGTTGTAGTAAATTTTATTTCCCATAAAATATGTTAAGTAACTTTTTACTCTAAAACCTACCATTTAGGAATTATAATGAATTTCGTATAACACTGTGCTCACTTTTTTTTTATATTCACCATAACTTTTTTTTTTAAACTTTTATCAAAAATTGTTGTTATATGCCCCACGTGGGGCATTTGGAAATGCCCCACGTGGGCCATTTGGAAATGACCCACGTGGGGCATCTGGAAATGACCCATGTGGGGCACCTGGAAATGACCCACGTGGGGCATTTGGAAATTTGGGGCATTTGGAAATGACCCACGTGGGGCATCTGGAAATGCCCCACGTGGGGCATTTGAAAATGACCCACGTGAGGCATTTGGAAATGACCCACGTGGGGCATTTGGAAATGACCCACGTGGGGCATCTGGAAATGACCCATGTGGGGCATCTGGAAATGACCCACGTGGGGCATTTGGAAATTTGGGGCATTTGGAAATGACCCACGTGGGGCATCTGGAAATGCCCCACGTGGGGCATTTGAAAATGACCCACGTGAGGCATTTGGAAATGACCCACGTGGGGCATTTGGAAATGACCCACGTGGGGCATCTGGAAATGACCCACGTAGGGCATTTGGAAATGACCCACGTGGGGCATTTGGAAATGACCCACGTGGGGCATTTGGAAATGACCAACGTGGGGCATTTGGAAATGCCCCACGTGGGGCATTTGGAAATGACCCACGTGGGGCATCTGGAAATG
Organism: Episyrphus balteatus; assembly: GCF_945859705.1. Classification (NCBI taxonomy): domain Eukaryota; kingdom Metazoa; phylum Arthropoda; class Insecta; order Diptera; family Syrphidae; genus Episyrphus; species Episyrphus balteatus. Next base: position 40,482,820 of record NC_079137.1, on the reverse strand, counting down.
ACCCACGTGGGGCATTTGGAAATGCCCCACGTGGGGCATTTGGAAATGACCCACGTGGGGCATCTGGAAATGACCCATCTGGGACATTTGGAAATGACCCACGTGGGGCATTTGGAAATGACCCACGTGGGGCATCTGGAAATGACCCACCTTGGGCATTTGACAATGACCCACGTGGGGCATTTGGAAATGACCCACGTGGGGCATCTGGAAATGACCCACGTCGGGCATTTGGAAATGACCCACGTGGGGCATTTGGAAATGACCCACGTGGGGCATCTGGAAATGACCCACGTGGGGCATTTGGAAATGCCCCACGTGGGGCATTTGGAAATGACCCAAGTGGGGCATCTGGAAATGACCCACCTGGGACATTTGGAAATGACCCACGTGGGGCATTTGGAAATGACCCACGTGGGGCATCTGGAAATGACCCACCTTGGGCATTTGACAATGACCCACGTGGGGCATTTGGAAATGACCCACGTGGGGCATCTGGAAATGACCCACGTCGGGCATTTGGAAATGACCCACGTGGGGCATTTGGAAATGACCCACGTGGGGCATCTGGAAATGACCCACCTGGGACATTTGGAAATGACCCACGTGGGGCATTTGGAAATGACCCACGTGGGGCATCTGGAAATGACCCACCTTGGGCATTTGACAATGACCCACGTGGGTCATTTCGAAATGACCCACGTGGGGCATTTGGAAATGACCCACGTGGGGCATTTGGAAATGACCCACGTGGGGCATTTGGAAATGACCCACGTGGGGCATCTGGAAATGACGTACGTGGGGCATCTGGAAATGACCCACGTGGGGCATTTGGAAATGACCCACGTGGGGCATCTGGAAATGACCCACGTGGGGCATCTGGAAATGACCCACGTGGGGCATCTGGAAATGACCCACGTGGGGCATTTTTAAATGACCCAAGTGGGGCATTTGGAAATGACCAACGTGGGGCATTTGGAAATGACCCACGTGGGGCATCTGGAAATGACCCACGTGGGGCATTTGGAAATGACCCACGGGGGGCATTTGGAAATGACCAACGTGGGGCATTTGGAAATGCCCCACGTGGGGCATTTGGAAATGCCCCACGTGGGGCATTTGGAAATGACCCACGTGGGGCATTTGGAAATGACCAACGTGGGGCATTTGGAAATGCCCCACGTGGGTCATTTCCAAATGCCCCACGTGGGTCATTTCCAGATGCCCCACGTGGGTCATTTCCAAATGCCCCACGTGGGTCATTTCCAGATGCCCCACGTGGGTCATTTCCAAATGCCCCACGTGGGTCATTTCCAAATGCCCCACGTGGGACATTTGGAAATGACCCACGTGGGGCATTTGGAAATGACCCACGTGGGGCATCTGGAAATGACCCACCTTGGGCATTTGACAATGACCCACGTGGGGCATTTGGAAATGACCCACGTGGGGCATTTGGAAATGACCCACGTGGGGCATTTGGAAATGACCCACGTGGGGCATTTGGAAATGACCCACGTGGGGCATCTGGAAATGACGTACGTGGGGCATCTGGAAATGACCCACGTGGGGCATTTGGAAATGACCCACGTGGGGCATCTGGAAATGACCCACGTGGGGCATCTGGAAATGACCCACGTGGGGCATCTGGAAATGACCCACGTGGGGCATTTTTAAATGACCCAAGTGGGGCATTTGGAAATGACCAACGTGGGGCATTTGGAAATGACCCACGTGGGGCATCTGGAAATGACCCACGTGGGGCATTTGGAAATGACCCACGGGGGGCATTTGGAAATGACCAACGTGGGGCATTTGGAAATGCCCCACGTGGGGCATTTGGAAATGCCCCACGTGGGGCATTTGGAAATGACCCACGTGGGGCATTTGGAAATGACCAACGTGGGGCATTTGGAAATGCCCCACGTGGGGCATTTGGAAATGACCCACGTGGGGCATTTAGAAATGACCCACGTGGGGCATTTGGAAATGACCCACGTGGGGCATTTAGAAATGACCCACGTGGGGCATTTGGAAATGACCCACGTGGGGCATTTGGAAATGACCCACGTGGGGCATTTAGAAATGACCCACGTGGGGCATTTGGAAATGACCCACGTGGGGCATTTGGAAATGACCCACGTGGGGCATTTGGAAATGACCCACGTGGGGCATTTAGAAATGACCCACGTGGGGCATCTGGAAATGCCCCACGTGGGGCATTTAGAAATGACCCACGTGGGGCATTTGGAAATGACCCACGTGGGGCATTTAGAAATGACCCACGTGGGGCATTTGGAAATGACCCACGTGGGGCATCTGGAAATGCCCCACGTGGGGCATTTGGAAATGACCCACGTGGGGCATTTGGAAATGACCCACGTGGGGCATTTAGAAATGACCCACGTGGGGCATTTGGAAATGACCCACGTGGGGCATTTAGAAATGACCCACGTGGGGCATTTGGAAATGACCCATGCGATGCATTTGGAAATGACCCACGTGGGGCATTTGGAAATGACCCACGTGGGGCATCGGGAAATGCCCCACGTGGGGCATTTAGAAATGACCCACGTGGGGCATTTGGAAATGACCCACGTGGGGCATCTGGAAATGCCCCACGTGGGGCATTTAGAAATGACCCACGTGGGGCATTTGGAAATGACCCACGTGGGGCATTTGGAAATGACCCACGTGGGGCATTTAGAAATGACCCACGTGGGGCATTTGGAAATGACCCACGTGGGGCATTTGGAAATGACCCACGTGGGGCATCTGGAAATGCCCCACGTGGGGCATATAGAAATGACCCACGTGGGGCATTTAGAAATGACCCACGTGGGGCATTTAGAAATGACCCACATGGGGCATTTGGAAATGACCCACGTGGGGCATTTAGAAATGACCCACGTGGGGCATTTGGAAATGACCCACGTGGGGCATTTGGAAATGACCCACGTGGGGCATTTGGAAATGACCCACGTGGGGCATTTAGAAATGACCCACGTGGGGCATTTGGAAATGACCCACGTGGGGCATTTGGAAATGACCCACGTGGGGCATTTGGAAATGACCCACGTGGGGCATTTGGAAATGACCCACGTGGGGCATTTGGAAATGGCCCACGTGGGGCATTTGGAAATGCCCCACGTGGGGCATTTAGAAATGACCCACGTGGGGCATTTGGAAATGACCCACGTGGGGCATTTGGAAATGACCCACGTGGGGCATCTGGAAATGCCCCACGTGGGGCATTTGGAAATGACCCACGTGGGGCATTTGGAAATGACCCACGTGGGGCATTTGGAAATGACCCACGTGGGGCATTTAGAAATGACCCACGTGGGGCATTTGGAAATGACCCACGTGGGGCATATGGAAATGCCCCACGTGGGGCATTTAGAAATGACCCACGTGGGGCATTTAGAAATGACCCACGTGGGGCATTTAGAAATGACCCACGTGGGGCATTTGGAAATGACCCACGTGGGGCATTTAGAAATGACCCACGTGGGGCATTTGGAAATGACCCACGTGGGGCATTTGGAAATGACCCACGTGGGGCATTTGGAAATGACCCACGTGGGGCATTTGGAAATGCCCCACGTGGGGCATTTGGAAATGCCCCACGTGGGGCATTTAGAAATGACCCACGTGGGGCATTTGGAAATGACCCACGTGCGGCATTTGGAAATGACCCACGTGGGGCATCTGGAAATGACCCACGTGGGGCATCTGGAAATGACCCACGTGGGGCATCTGGAAATGCCCCACGTGGGGCATTTAGAAATGACCCACGTGGGGCATTTGGAAATGACCCACGTGGGGCATTTGGAAATGACCCACGTGGGGCATTTGGAAATGCCCCACGTGGGGCATTTAGAAATGACCCAAGTGGGGCATTTGGAAATGACCCACGTGGGGCATTTGGAAATGACCCACGTGGGGCATCTGGAAATGCCCCACGTGGGGCATTTAGAAATGACCCACGTGGGGCATTTGGAAATGACCCACGTGGGGCATTTGGAAATGACCCACGTGGGGCATCTGGAAATGACCCACGTGGGGCATCTGGAAATGCCCCACGTGGGGCATTTAGAAATGACCCACATGGGGCATTTGGAAATGACCCACGTGGGGCATCTGGAAATGCCCCACGTGGTTCATTTGGAAATGACCCACGTGGGGCATTTGGAAATGACCCACGTGGGGCATTTGGAAATGACCCACGTGGGGCATCTGGAAATGACCGACGTGGGGCATTTGGAAATGACCCACGTGGGGCATTTGGAAATGACCCACGTGGGGCATTTGGAAATGACCCACGTGGGGCATTTGGAAATGACCCACGTGGGGCATCTGGAAATGACCCACGTGGGGCATTTGGAAATGACGCACGTGGGGCATCTGGAAATGCCCCACGTTGGGCATTTGGAAATGACCCACGTGGGGCATTTGGAAATGACCCACGTGGGGCATTTGGAAATGACCCACGTGGGGCATTTGGAAATGACCCACGTGGGGCATTTGGAAATGACCCACGTGGGGCATTTGGAAATGACCCACGTGGGGCATTTGGAAATGACCCACGTGGGGCATTTGGAAATGACCCACGTGGGGCATTTGGAAATGACCCACGTGGGGCATTTGGAAATGCCCCACGTGGGGCATTTAGAAATGACCCACGTGGGGCATTTGGAAATGACCCACGTGGGGCATTTGGAAATGACCCACGTGGGGCATCTGGAAATGCCCCACGTGGGGCATTTGGAAATGACCCACGTGGGGCATTTGGAAATGACCCATGTGGGGCATTTGGAAATGACCCACGTGGGGCATTTGGAAATGACCCACGTGGGGCATTTAGAAATGACCCACGTGGGGCATTTGGAAATGACCCACGTGGGGCATATGGAAATGCCCCACGTGGGGCATTTAGAAATGACCCAAGTGGGGCATTTGGAAATGACCCACGTGGGGCATTTGGAAATGACCCACGTGGGGCATCTGGAAATGCCCCACGTGGGGCATTTAGAAATGACCCACGTGGGGCATTTGGAAATGACCCACGTGGGGCATCTGGAAATGCCCCACGTGGGGCATTTAGAAATGACCCACGTGGGGCATTTGGAAATGACCCACGTGGGGCATCTGGAAATGCCCCTCGTGGGGCATCTGGAAATGCCCCACGTGGGGCATTTAGAAATGACCCACGTGGGGCATTTTAAAATGACCCACGTGGGGCATTTGGAAATGACCCACGTGGGGCATTTGGAAATGCCCTACGTGGGGCATTTGGAAATGACCCACGTGGGGCATTTGGAAATGACCCACGTGGGGCATCTGGAAATGACCCACGTGGGGCATTTGGAAATGACCCACGTGGGGCATTTGGAAATGCCCCACGTGGGGCATTTAGAAATGACCCACGTGGGGCATTTGGAAATGACCCACGTGGGGCATTTGGAAATGACCCACGTGGGGCATCTGGAAATGCCCCACGTGGGGCATTTAGAAATGACCCACGTGGGGCATTTAGAAATGACCCACGTGGGGCATTTGGAAATGACCCACGTGGGGCATTTGGAAATGACCCACGTGGGGCATTTGGAAATGACCCACGTGGGGCATCTGGAAATGCCCCACGTGGGGCATTTAGAAATGACCCACGTGGGGCATTTAGAAATGACCCACGTGGGGCATTTGGAAATGACCCACGTCGGGCATTTGGAAATGACCCCCGCGGGGCATTTGGAAATGACCCACGTCGGGCATTTGGAAATGACCCACGTGGGGCATCTGGAAATGCCCCACGTGGGGCATTTGGAAATGACCCACGTGGGGCATTTGGAAATAACCCACGTGGGGCATCTGGAAATAACCCACGTGGGGCATCTGGAAATGCCCCACGTGAGGCATTTAGAAATGACCCACGTGGGGCATTTGGAAATGACCCACGTGGGGCATTTGGAAATGACCCACGTGGGGCATCTGGAAATGCCCCACGTTGGGCATTTAGAAATGACCCACGTGGGGCATTTGGAAATGACGCGGCTGATCGCGCCGCGAGGTACTAGATCACTAATTTTTTTTTTCAAATATCTGAACTCACAGATGTTCAAGTAGTGGAGTCAAATTAGCTTTATACCTCGGAATCCAGGGAAAGTCGATGCATCTGAAAAACGAGTATAGGGCTGCATTATAAAAGGGTCAAATAAGAAAGTTAAAAAAAAAAATTTCACCGCTCTCGATTACAACAGTTTTTATGGACCGTTAACTTTCATTCCGTATGCAAGCGTCAATCGGAATTGCTGTCTCATTTTAGATTTTGATCAAACTTTGTAGGGATGTTCTCTAGGACTGTAAGGAAGCAAATCCATGATGATTTAATTTTAAGTTGCGTGGTTTCCCCGCTACCCGCATTCGAACTTTTTCAGAAGGTCATTTTTATGTTATTATAGCTTTGCGTCTACTTAAGATATCTTTTTGTTTGAAACGCCATTTTAAAGCTTAAGAGTAGTAATTTTTAAATATATATTAAAAAATTACGTAATAATTATCCCTGAATTAAAAATAATTTTTGAAAAACTGGTAATTTTGCTGATTTTTCATGGTTTTTGACTGGCTCCAGAACCTTGGCTATTATATGTAGGAATCTTATACTTACCAAATATCAAATATAGATATTTTTCAACAAAATAAATCTAAAATGAACTCGATGGCTGTACTCCTTATGCAAAAATTTTAAGTTCAAAGTTTTGAGTTTTTTGAAAAAATATTTTTTTATACTATGATTTTTTACAATTTGACTAAAGATAGAAACATGAAACTAACAGTGTGTTAAGTTGAAACTTTTAACTTTAAGTCCTCTAAATAAAATTGTGTTATTTTCATATCTTCTTAGTGTACCGCTTGTTTGAAAATTCGCAAAAATGCTAAAAAGCCAAAAAAAACCCTACTTAAGGCTATGATTGCACTATGTTTGACATAAGATAGAAGCATGAAATTAATAGAATATTTAGTTCGTACTCTTAACTTAACACACTGTAAGTTTCACATTTCTTCGTTTAGTCAAATCGTAGAAAATGACAGTATAAAAATTAGCTTTTTTAAAATACTCTATACTTTGAACTTAAAATTTTTACATAAGGAGTACAGCCATCGAGTTCATTTTAGATTTATTTTGTTGAAAAATATCTATATTTAATATTTGGTAAGTATAAGCTTCCTACATATAATAGCCAAGGTTCTGGAGGCAGTCAAAAACCATGAAAAATCAGCAAAATTAAAAGTTTTTCAAAAATTATTTTTAATTCAGGGATAATTATTACGTAATTTTTTAATGTATATTCAAAAATTACTACTCTTAAGCTTTAAAATGGCGTTTCAAACAAAAAGATATCTTTAGTAGACGCAAAGCTATAATAACATAAAAATGACCTTCTGAAAAAGTTCGAATGCGGGTACCGGGGAAACCACGCAACTTAAAATTAAATCATAATGGATTTGCTTCCTTACAGTCCTAGAGAACATCCCTACAAAGTTTGATCAAAATCTAAAATGAGACAGCAATTCCGATTGACGCTTGCATACGGAATGAAAGTTAACGGTCCATAAAAACTGTTGTAATCGAGAGCGGTGAAATTTTTTTTTTAACTTTCTTATTTGACCCTTTTATAATGCAGCCCTATACTCGTTTTTAAGATGCATCGACTTTCCCTGGATTCCGAGATTTTACAAATTTTATGTCTAATTTGACTCGACTAAAGATATTTTATCTGTTTGTTTTGTTTTTTTTTTTAATTCATTTCCATTAGTGATTTTTTTCGTGAAAGAAAAAATATAATGCAAAATAAAAAAAAACGTTAGGTATAATCAATAATTTTGCTAAATTGTTGTTTTCGATTATATTGAAAGGATTTCAAATCTGTTAAAACAAAAGAATTTGCTTCATTTTACTCTTTGCACTCCTTATATTTCTTAAAATGCATACAATTATAATTTTTTGAACAAAAAAAAAACTATCATCTAATCTGTGAGTTTAAACTGGAATAGTTTTTTTTCGAGCTGCAACTCTTACCACTAAACCGCACTTGTAAAATAGAATTAAGCTACAATTTTGGAGATCATGGACATCGAAAAATTAATATTTTTTGGAAAATATTTATATCCTGATAAGGGAAGAGAAGGGCTTCCCCCAGCATAACTTTACCATAGCACCTCTTAACCGCAAGAAAGAAAATCTTAAAAACACAATTTAATTAGCAACGCAGGGCCCTTAAAAAAGCTGTTAAAAAAATTACAGAAAACAAGAGTGAGCTAATTAGCACAACTTACTCAGTAGGTACACACACATCATAGCAGCATTCAATCAAAACCCTTTTATCCTTAAAAATTCATTATAATGTGAATCTACCCATCCAAAGAAAAATCTCTACCAGCCTACACTTTTTACTAATGGACCTCCATAAATATTACCAAAATAAGAAAAAAAAAAAGCTACTCCTCCACACTGGATGGATGATTATGATCCAGCAGCGCGCATCATCACTTGACAATCGAATTTATTTCCGGTCCGTACAAGGAATATATATCTACGTATAATAATGGTAGGTGCAAAAGTCACCCAAGGGAAAAAAAAGAAAAAAAAAATTAAAGATGAAACAACAAGAATAAAGACTAATAAAGTGCAAGGATTGGTTGTATAAACTTGCTCTCTTGAACGAAAGGCTCTACTTCTGATATAATTATACTTTGTGATTTGATACCCAATCTAACTTATAGAGGGCTTTGGATGCACAATTAGCAAGAAGTTGTATAATTTCGGTATGGCTCTTCTTCAATAATTCTTGTGATGTCATTTGAAGCGTGTTGTTTTCAAAATCTGAAATCCCGTAAACACAAAATCCCGAAAACCAAAATCCCGAAAGTCCAAAATCCCGAAAACCCAGAATCCCGAAAATTCGAAACCGAAAACCCAGAATACCGAAAATCCAAAAACCGGAAAACCCAAAATCTCGAAAAGTTATATACCTAGAATGAAAAATTTTCATTCAAAGTACACTGAACCAAAAAGGTACATAAAATTAATGAATTTGTACATTAATTTAATGTAAAAATTCATGGCAAATGAGCCAATGTAAAAATTCATTAAATTTAAGAATCTTTTTAAGAACAAATTCATAAGGGAATGAATCTTTCTTAAAAATTAAGAATAAGTTCTTAAATGTTAAGAATTCTGTTCATAAACGAATTCGAACATTTTTGAACATGTTTAAGAAAAGTTTCTTAGATTTTAAGAAAAGATTCTTAGATTTTAAGAAAAGTTTCTTAGATTTTTAGAAAAGTTTCTTAGATTTTAAGAAAAGTTTCTTAGATTTTAAGAAAAGTTTCTTACATTTTAAGATTATTTCTTAAATTTTATGATTTTTTTCATAAATTTCGTAAAAGTTTAAATGAAATGTTGCTTAAATTTTATGAAAAAAATCGTAAAAACTATGAACTTTTCTTAAAGTTGTATGATTGTTTTCATAAAATATAATACGCTTTTCATTAAAGGCATGCATTTATTTATATAAATGCATATAATACATTACCATTTCCATTCCAAGCCTTTAATTTGTTCCTAGAAAAAATTGTATCCCAAACAAACAAACAGCAAAAGAAAACATCCCAAAATCTAAAACAAAAAAATGAAAATTGTTTTTAAAAATAAAAGAAATTATTAAGTTTAAACGTTATAAAAATGTTTTATTGATCATTATCACTATAAATTTCACTTTAAAGTTAATTTTTAATTTAATTTTACTTTTTTTAATGGATGCATCATCTGAAAAGATAGAAAAAAGTTTGTATTAGTAAAATGAATATGTACTATTTGGTTTAAAAAATTGAAATAGCTAGAAGGTTAAATTATCTTTTACCCTATTGTAATCGGCAGCATTAGACTTTGGAGCTGAAAAAAAAAAAAAAAAAAAACAATACAAAATTGAATAAGTTGGGGAAAAATAAAAATATAAAGAATGTAGATATCTATCTACATCATATAGAATAATTTGAGAAATGTTGATAATATTAAGTTAAAACAAAATTTAAATATTTAGAGAAATAAAATAAAATTCAACACTTACCTACTAAATACTATGTGTTGCTTTAGTTTGCAATGACAATTTCAAGTGTACAGGATTAGTTGAGAGTCGCCTTTAATATGGTTTTTATTTTGTGTTGATTTTTTCCCCTTTGCCGGTCCAAAGTTGAAGATTACGTACATATGTGTCTCCTTATTTCACAAAAATATCAAATCACGATTTTTAATTTTAAAATATGCACCTATAAGAAAAAAAAAAATTAAAATATGTTTAATATATAAAAGAAAGCAATTTTTAACATTCTATGTTTTTATACTTATCTGAGTATATGGGAAAGAGGCAACCACCAATATTTTACACTGTTAAATGTCCCTACTTATACTCTTCAAAATTGTCTACATGGTTGAATTGCTTAACACTGTTTATAATAAATATTGTTTTTTATTCACAAACTTTTATAACTTATTTCGGCAACGACCGTCCACTTTAAATATCAGATTTTAAATTAAATCCTCAAAGAAATCTTTCTGAGGCATAGATTCAGAACAACAGTTATTATTTTTTAGATTGATGAAAAAGTACATAGATTTTAAGAAAATATACCTACTTAAAAACTCAAAACGTAAGAATTTTTTCATAAATTATAAGTATACTTTCATAATATTTAATGAATTAATTCTTAAATCTTGGAAAAATATGAATTTCGAACTTAAAAAGTATGAACAGATTCTTAAATTTTAAGAATAAGTTCTTAATACCGAATACAGGATAACGGTAAAATATTCGTTATTTTTCGATTAATGAAAAAATACATTCTTTTTAAGAAAAAATACTTAAAATTACAAAATGTATGAACTTCTTACAAATGTAATTTTTAAAATAGATTTTTTCAATTTTAGAAGGGAAAAAACGTCAATTATAAAAATTATTTTAACTCATAATACAAATGAATGCAAAATAATAGTGAATTTAGTTTATAAAGGTATGTACAGATTCTAAGATTCAGCAAAAAAATCTTTCCAATTGGATCTAGAAGTTTATGAATTTGTTCATAAACTTTCGTATTCGTTCTTAAAAAAAATTCATAAAAATATTTTCCATAGGAAAATTTGTATGAAAACTGATTCTTAAATTTTATGAATCTTTCTTAAAACTAAACTTTTTGAAGTTTTACTTCTTTTCCGGCGGTGGACTGTGAAAATTTACTTTTTGACAAGAACTGTCAAAAGGATTAGCAAGTAGCGCCACCTAGCTTTATTACAAGTACCAATCTTAAATAACTTAGCAGCTACATGGGCATAATTATTGCGCACATTATAATAATTAATGTTCACACGGTAGAAAGTGAATTTCTGGCCAAAAGTCCAGTATACAAATCGCGCTTTACTAAATTTTATCTCTACAATTGTAAATCGGAAATGCAAACAATTTAAAGATGATAATTTCGTTCAATTTTCTCAATTATTTTAACAATTAGATATTTCTTTATTTTTTAAATGAATTCAAAATTTGTTTAAGTTTGTGCTATTTGGTGTGCTTTTTTGTTTTTCTATATAGAGTTTTGCTCAAAAAAACGAAATCGAGACATTTGAAATCAAGACAATTTACGCATTAAAAACAACAACAACAACAACAACAACTTTAATTGTATAAATATTTGAAAAATCCAGATCATTATCCAGATTTTACTATTAGGTGTGTTTTTTTGTTTATCTATATAGATTTTGTGCAAAAAAACGACATCGAGATTTTTGAAATCAAAACAATTTACGTGTTAAAAACAACAAAAACTTTATCTGTATAGATTTTTGAAAAATCCAGATAATTATCCAGATTTTACTTTCTCTCGATAAAAACAGTAGTGCCAAGGTAGTTTAATTGTTGTGTTCATATAGAAATATCTGAAAATATTAACAAAAAAAAAAAGCGGAGAAAACGAGGTTTGAAAAAAACTCTCATAGAAAAAAATAATTAAAAATTTGTTTGACATGGTTGCATTGAAATGTTAATATCTCGAGATATACGCAATGCACTTTTCAGATAAAAGTCTTAAATGGATCCTGATAAGATTGTTGAACAGATATGTATATAAAATTACCAAAGTTTTTTCGAAAAATTAGAAATAAAAATAAAAAAGTTTTCACATTTGATTTTAAAAAAATCGAAAAAAAATTCAATATGGCTACCTTCAAACGCTTATAACACAAGAACGACGCAACTAATGTTAATGGTCATGGTCTTAAAATGTAGCTAAGAATATACAGATCATTTTTGGTTTTTTGTGAAAAAAAATTTTTTTTGAATCCAACATGGATGCCATGGCCATATGAAAATTTTTGTTTGCATCCAACATGGATGTAATGGCCTTCCCACTTCGGAGTTAAAATAAAAAAAAACAAAAGCAACATTTTTGACAGACAGCTGCCAAAGTATATGTACAGTGGTGCCAAATGTTTGCATGGATTTCAAAAATCTCGATGCAAACATTTGGCACCACTGTACATATACTTTGGCAGCTGTCTGTCAAAAATGTTGCTTTTGTTTTTTTTTTTTATTTTAACTCCGAAGTGGGAAGGCCATTACATCCATGTTGGATGCAAACAAAAATTTTCATATGGCCATGGCATCCATGTTGGATTCAAAAAAATTGTTTTTTCACATAAAACCAAAAATTATCTGTATATTCTTAGCTACATTTTAAGACCATGACCATTAACATTAGTTGCGTCGTTCTTGTGTTATAAGCGTTTGAAGGTAGCCATATTGAATTTTTTTTCGATTTTTTAAAAATCAAATGTGAAAACTTTTTTATTTTTATTTCTAATTTTTCGAAAAAATTTTGGTAATTTTATATACATATCTGTTCAACAATCTTATCAGGATCCATTTAAGACTTTTATCTGAAAAGTGCATTGCGTATATCTCGAGATATTAACATTTCAATGCAACCATGTCAAACAAATTTTTGATTATTTTTTTCTATGAGAGTTTTTTTCAAACCTCGTTTTCTCCGCTTTTTTTTTTGTTAATATTTTCAGATATTTCTATATGAACACAACAATTAAAGTACCTTGGCACTACTGTTTTTATCGAGAGAAAGTAAAATCTGGATAATTATCTGGATTTTTAAAAAATCTATACAGATAAAGTTTTTGTTGTTTTTAACACGTAAATTGTTTTGATTTCAAAAATCTCGATGTCGTTTTTTTGCACAAAATCTATATAGATAAACAAAAAAACACACCTATTATCTCGATGAAAACAGTAGTGCCAAGATACTTTATTTTTTGTTACACAATACCCAACTAAAATTTCAGCTTCGGTTAAGGTATTACAAAAGCTACATTTCAGCTTCTTTTAAGCTTTAGTAAGGTTGTTGGGCATGGAAAAAGGAGAACGTTATACAAGTTTGAAACTCTTTAAGAAGTTTAAATGAAGCTTTACCGAAGCTGTGAGATTTGACAGATAGCTTCGGGAGAACTTGTATAGCTCTTTAATACATGTCTTATCGAAATTAAAAAAAAAAAACAACTACAAAAACAAAAAAGAATTCTTTTTTACTTTCGGCCATCCTAGTATATTCATTAATGAAATCAAAAACTTAATCAGTTCAAATATCAGAAATGTCAAAAAAAATGTCTGAGCTAAGTTATTCAATGTCAAAACCAAAAAGTGTCCGAGCTAGATTATTCAATATCAAAACCAAAAATCAATTACTAAACTTGGTAATTTCTGTAAAGCTTGTATAAATTCATTAAGCAGGCTTTTCCGACAACAATTTTTTTTTCGTTTAAGTTTCTTTAACAGTATTTAAACAACTTATTAGAAGTTGTTAAACAAGTTCGAACTTCTATAAGAAATTAAATTCTGAAGCAAGCTCAATACAAGCTGTATAAAAAGTAGTATTAGTAGTAGAGATCTCAATTTATAGAAGCTGTTGTGCTAGTTGGGCCTAGCTCCTCAGATAAACTTTATAAAAATAAATTAATACTTAAATAAAAATCAACATAAATGCAACACAATTTAATTTCTTTTTATTTCTCCTCGTTTTATTTCCACTCCTTTTATATCCTCACTCACCTTTTATTTCTCCTCCACTTGCGTTTGTTGATGACAAACTTTACAGTAGTCTTACAGTGTACTTCTTCCCACACTTATAGGATCGAATACCACTTTCGGCTACTGATGAGAAACTTTACAGGAGTATTTCATTGCACTTCTCATAAGTTTAATAGGAGTAAAAAAGGGGGCCTTTTTGATGATAAACAGGGTTATATGAGTCTTTTAGGTGTGAAATTAGTCATGACGAGAAGCTTCTCACCATCGTTATAACATCGAAATAGTTAGTTGGGTGGCCGTCGGATGTGTGTTCCCATTATCAAAATACTATCCGATCAGACCAAATGGCAGCTAGTCTGTCCGGTAAGTTGGTCAATGTGAACCCCCCTATTATGGCATTTTTTTCATAAGTTGTCAAAAAAGAAAATGAGTGCGTTCAGCACATCAAAATCTGTGTGTTTGGGTATGTTTGATTTCCTCATTTTCGATTTCGATTATAAGGCCGTGTGTGAATTGGGTTAAATATTTAACCTCTGTTAAATTTTTGACACTATTGAGGTGAATAAAAAAATTTTCAGTTGTATAGCTTATTGTTTAATATTTTTCTCTGCCTCTTTCTACCATGATACTACTCCTTTTCAATAAAAAAAAAAACATCTGCCAACAAAATTTAACCTGGTCCCAGAGCCCATTAAATTTTTAACAACTTAACATTTTTATTCACCACAATAGTGTCAAAAATTTAACCGAGGTTAAGTATTTAACCCAATTCAAAAACGGCCTAAATCTTGTTTTGGGGAGATTTAAAGGCTTGGCCACACCGGAGGGTATGCGGTATAGCGGTAACGATATTTGTACTAAAAAAATTCCACACCTGAACGTTGATGTGTCAGTTTGGAAATTTTTTCATACAAGTACCCTCACCTTGTGAGGTCCTCATAACTTGTGAGGTTTGCCAGAATAGGGCCATTAGAGGCCGTAGGCAAATCACCCAATTTTTTAAGATTTTTTCGGAAAAATAAATTTTTTAACTCACCACAGCTGTAAACCAAAATCGAAAAAGTGAATACGGTGGCACTACGGTAGGGAAAAATTCCAAGCCTTAACAGTTCCACACGGGAAATTGTATGAAAAAAAAATCCAAACCGGTGATTTACGTCAACGTTCACGTGTGGAAAAATTCCAAGCTGGAACGGCGACGACCGACGTTTACATGAGAAACTTTTCCACACGTGAACTTTGACTTTCTGGTTTGGAATTTTTTCATACAACTACCCGTTCCCGTAGGTACGCATCTCTTTCTGGTGTCGTCATTCCATTACTACTATTTGCCAAAAGAGAAAAGTGCAAATTTACAAAGTCATTTTGTGACAAAATTTTAAACAAAGATGCAAAAAACATAAATTTGGTTTCAAAACCATTTTTATATTTTTCTTTAAACATAAAATGAAAACAAAATACGCAGAAGTAATTCTTCACGTATGATAACCCTAGACGTTCTTCACGTGTGAACAGGCACAATAATGCACACAAAAATAATGCACATGTAGCTGCTGAGTTATCTACGCTATAGGAAAATGTCATTT
This sequence comes from Episyrphus balteatus, assembly GCF_945859705.1. Lineage (NCBI taxonomy): Eukaryota > Metazoa > Arthropoda > Insecta > Diptera > Syrphidae > Episyrphus > Episyrphus balteatus. Next base: position 40,467,087 of record NC_079137.1, on the reverse strand, counting down.
TGACTTTTCTAGTAGTGTTTTTTTTTATTTGAATTTTGACATAAGATTCTTGTTTCTTGTAGTTTATTTGAAAGTACACACAAGTTGTTGTTGTTCACTCAAAACCTTCAATATAAATTGATTACATAGGCAGCTTCCCTGCAAGAATGAAAAGCCATACGGGTAATTCCATGAAAAAGTGGACACGAATTTTGAACAAATTATGCAGTCATTTTTACTTTTTTTATTAGAAAATTACTATTTATAAATAGCAACATAAAAATTCAGGGAGTTTAATAATCTTAAAGCATTTTTATAGCATAAGCTTGCCAGCAACAGAAGAATTTCACATGAAAATGACGGAAAAACAAGCAAACTGAAAATATGATGAGTCTAATAGTGACGATGACAATATCCCCTGAGGTGCGTTCTTTTTCTAACAATAGTCAACTATTGTTGTTATGTCAAAAAATATTGTTGATGTGTCATTGTTAGAAATTGTTGGGTTTTTTACAAATCATTTAGGAACGATTTATTGTTAGATATTGTTAAACTGTCAAACACAAAAAAAAATTGTTTTGAAAATATTTTTATTTGCATAATTATAACAAAAATAATGTTTTTTTAGTCAAAATAAATTCTCTTGCATCATAAAATTGCAAAACTTTGTTTGTAATTTCATTTTATTGCGCTTATTTCCAAAAGAAAAAAATTCTTGAGTTGGTTTTGTAAACAAAACATCCACTTTGGCACATCAAACATCTCATAAGTGTTCAACTCATATCATGGAGGTGAGTTGGAAATAGTTACGATTTGTAACTATTTGACACTTGAAAACGAGTTTAGGAACGATGTTCATCTGTCAAATAGTTACAAATCGTAACTATTTTGTAGTTTAGGAACGACAAAAGTTAACGATAGTTAACAATAGTTAACTATTGTTAGAAAAAGAACGCACCTCTGGTGAGTGCTAAAATAAGTTAACATTTAAGCAAGCTTCGTTACACACTATTCGATTAAAACAAAACTTGAGTGAAAATGCATCTTTTTTTTACTTTTGGAACCACAAATCGCAGGTAACATGAGTTACCAAAATAATGTAACGTGAGTTACCTAAATATTTAAAAATTTTTCCTTGAAATATTGAAAAAATGTTTGGTTTTGTCACTCATATTAAAAGCTTGTAATTTTGTATGTATGGAATCTTCATTGAAAACAAATTAAGATACTTAATTTCACATAAAAACTTCATACTGTCGGACCCTTAAAATTCGTGTCCGATTTTTGTAACGTGAGTTACCATCAAACTTTTATTTTTCCCAAGTAAATGTTAAAAATAAAGACAATTTTTTTAGTGAATTATGAAAGTAATAGTTATGCTCCATTCATGGATAGTAATTTCGTATCAATTTACATTAAAATTGAAAAAAAAAATTATTTATGTGTTGGAAATTTTTGTGAATGTAACGTGAGTTACCATGGAATTGCCCATACACAAACTTCTTCTAAAATCGAATTAAAATCGATCTCATTGCGTTTTACTTGTCGTAAATAATTCGCGAAGTCTGTTGTACTGAACAAAAAATCGATTCTTTTTTAATCTACATAATTATGTGAAATAAGATGTGAAATTTTTGAAGAGCCTAGTCGGCTTTCTTTAATCAGAATGGTATTGTTTTCTATTGCAATATCATTAGTCCTGAACTTATTAGGTAGGGTAGAGTTGCCTATTTTCGGCCGTCTCCAGTTTCCGGCCACCTTTTGGAAAATCGTTATAGCTAGGGATTTCATAGGGTTTATTCCAAAATTTTGTTCTTATGCTGTTATCTTATTTGTTAGAACAGCATACGAGGGAAAATTTGGAATAAACGCCTTCGAAATCACTAGTTATAACGATTTTTCGAAAGGTGGCCGGAAACTGGAGACGGCAGAAAATAGGCAACTCTACCCTATGTTATTAGAAATTAATGAATGTTATTAGAAATAAAATTTGTAGTTTTGCAAAAAAAAAAAGTGAGAAGTAAAACTTCAGTCGCGTGTACATGTGTACACACACGTTTTTTTTTTTTAAGAATTTGTGCTTAAATTTAACGAATTTTTCTTAAAAATTTATGAATTTTGGTTTATGAACGATATTCATAGTTTTTAAGAATAATACTTTTTTCAGTGTATAATATTTTTTTTGTGTTTGAGGTCAGAATGTTAGAAAATTGCATTTATCGCTTAAACGATGGAAGATTGTCCCTTACTGCCTTTTATATATTTTCCTTAAATTACCTAAAGAATCTTTTGCTATCATTTGTTTTATGAAATTTAAGCAAAAAAAATGGTTTTGTTAAATAAAAAATTAATTTTAATTTAAAAAAACAATACGGCAACACCGGCAATTTTTAATCTATAGACTTTAAAGTATTTTTAATTACCTACGTTTGAAAAAAAAAATCGTCAAAATCAGAGCTGTTCGGCCGGGTTCCCTAATAATTTGCTTTAGTTACTCTACTAATAGGTTGAAACACAATTTTGAAGATTTTACGTTTTATTTTCAATATTTTGTCCTTTCTGAATTTTGTGTTTTAAGGATTTTTGGTTTTCCGGATTCAGGGTTTTTGGGATTCTGGGTTTCCTGGATTCAAGTTTTTTTTTCCCCATTTTAAGCTTTTTTATTTAATCTTTAGGCCCTCTTTATTTGGAATTCTATAATTCTTTTTATAGAACCGCCCGTAGAGGCCAAAAATATTCAGATTTTTTTAATTTTTTCAAAAATCCTCTATTTCGTCTTTACCAGGATCTTTACCTATCGCAAGGTAAAACAGTAGAAAAGGATTCAACTTCCAATTAACTTCATCCTGCAGGTATAGTCTTCCTCGTCTTCGTAGGTATAGTAGAATGTTTGACAAATTTATACCCATCACATATGTCGCCTTGGCAGGACTCCACACTCTCCTTTTTGATATGTTTACAAAGGGCTTTGGATCCAGATTGGAGATGAATTTTTTCCCCTACTTCACCTTCTCCTTCCAAAAAAAACCTATGTGTGAATGGATCTTAGTGTGTGGTATATTTGTCTCTTCTCATTCTATATGAACTGGATTATTGCCAGTTATAAATAATTTTTGACGCAAAGTGATGTGCGGGAGTGTGGCGTGTGTTAAGTGTGTGTGTGTGTGTGATGTGTGAATTCTTGCTACTATATTCTGGGGTAAAGATGAAAAGGATCTCTCATAAAAACAATGCCAATCCTTTTATTTTTCTGCGTATAGTTAGGTACCAAGTTATATATCCTTGGTATAGAAAGTTCAGAAATGTGTATGTTTGCCGCAGTAGAGTGGTGATTTATAACGTTTTATTGCTGGCAATTTTCAACTTCAGGTAGCAATCTGTTTCTGTTCTAGGTGTGTTTTTTTTTTTTTTTTCTATCTCACCTTCTATTTCGAGTTGGTTTTTTGTTGTGATTGTTCCTGAGAAAGGATGTTATTTTAGGTATCACATTTGTCTGCTACTGTTATGGTTGGTCATAAATTAACCCCAAACATACGACGACGACCCGTCTATTGCGTTTACACCGATGTTTGTTTGACTTTTTGCATTGAGTGTTGGTTTGGTTTCATAATAAAACTCCTTTTCTGACTCGTCATATTTTTTTTTTATTATCCTTCAGAACAATAATATACAAATATATATAACTCAGGGTTCTGAGAAGGACATCTTTCTTGCCAACACGAAATAAAACATTCATTCAATTTCACAAGTCAAATGGACTTGACTGACTGACTGACATGTATTTATTTGGAACTCGCGAATATTGTATACTCGGTGCGTTGTGCCAGGACAGGACATTGCACTGCAATAGTATAGTCCTAGTTTGCGTGACTGCATTCCCGTCATCATAATCATGCACATTTCTTGTGAACCTATACAACACTCTTATAGCGTTGAAGAAATCCTGATATTTCAGTTGGGCCCAGTAATTTTCCCATTTATAGCAGTTTATACCAGGCAATGGGAATAAAAGTCATAATTGACGAGACTGTTACAAGGATATAAAATAATTGAAATGCTTTACAGCCTGATTCCCTAGGGAATTGTGTTGAAAAGAGTTCTAACTGTATAAATGTATGTGTGCTTGTAGTGCGGTGAACTTGTTTTTATAAAAATGCTCCTTTAGGTTTTGTGTCTCTGGTACTTCTGGTTGGAGTTTTTCCTGGCAACTTGGTTATTCGCTAGGGAATCCTCCGCATGCGGCATGCGAACCGCTTGAGGATTTTATACTGCTTGGACTCTTGGCTCTAGCTTTTGCTAGGTTGGCATTATAAGTTCACAAAATCCATTCCATTCCTAGCGCAGCACATTTATGCCTTGCCTTTTAGATGTGTGCTCCTTTTAGCCAAAAGCGAAATGGAGAAACACAGAGAAAAACCTCATAAAATTCGTTATATAATTCATTCATATTAAAGCAGATAGAAACACAACGGTAATGTTACCGCAAAGGATATCGCGTCCTAGGAATATCGAATTAAGTAATTGCATAATTGTTCTACCACCATCAACCGTTATAGTAGCACACTATGGAACTCCGGCTCTGGTTTCGTATGGTTTAGAGGTACCAGGACGTTGATGGTGTAATTGTTTTGCTAGCTGCTATAGCTTTTTTTTTATTTTTTCTAGGTGCCTTTGGCGAAAAAACACCACACATTCAAACAAACACACAAGTTGTAAGTACATTTAACTGGAGTTATTCTATGCTCTTTGTGGGAAAGAGGATTGTTGAGGGGTTTTTTGTAAGCCTTTTTTTGTTGAAATTTTCTAATTGTTTCCGGGGACTATAGAGAGTGACTCGGTTACGTGTGTGTATTTGAATTAGAGTTGAGTGTGTTGTGATGGTTTTCAATTTAGATGGACTAGTTTTATATGCTGAACATACGAGTATGTGTATGTGTATGGGTATGTGATAGAGCAACAAAAGGACATTCAATCAGGACGAATTAAAAATTTATTAGATTTGATAGCAATGCAGTGGAATAGTTTTAAAGAAAATTTCATTAGAAGAAGGTCATGGGCGGTAGATTACGATAGGGTGGGTAGATGAAGAACAGTATTTATAGGTATAGTTTTGTAAATTATAGGCTATACCTAGATATAAAAGATACATAAGGTATGTCTATGTAGTTCAATGTAATGGCATGAAAATGTAACATAACAGCAAGATGGCTTAAGTAACTATTATTACCCATCTAATAGTGGTAGTACAATTTATCGGCTTAATTTATATCTATCAATGTTGTTAAATATTTTAAACAAAATTTAAAATTCTACTTGGATTCATAAAGTCTGTCATAATCTCATAAGTGTTAACTTACCATGTAATGGGTTCTGTGAAATTTCAAGTTCTATAGTTAAATGTGAGTTTAGATTCAAATGAATTACATAAATGAAATATATTCATTAATTGGTTAGCCTTCCTGCATTTATCGGCTGATATTCCACAGTGCAGATCCGATAAATAAATAAAACAATATTTCGAATTGCCGATTAACTCTTGTTCAAAAACTCAAAACCTATGAAGTTTCATAAGAGTGGAGATAACGTAAACTTCAAAGGCAGAAGTACCAATGATTGAAATGCAGACATTGGTTAAAATTTTAAGTTTTAAAAACTAGTCAAAACATTAAGCTAAAATACACTAGCGCAAAAAATTTAAGGAACAAAAAAATTCGGAATTTTTTAGTAATTTTCGATAGGCTATATCTCAGTGAAAAATGATCGTATTTAAAAAAAAAAAAAGAGTGTGTGTACACATGTACCTACACGCGACTGAAGTTATATTTCTCATTCAGTATATGTAAATGAATTTCATTTGATATTTTTAATTTCTATTATTAAATTAATTAATCCACACTTCGTTTTTTACATTTTTATCAAGTGAACAATAAATGAATTCTTTCATCCTCCTTGCGTCCATGTAGTTTTCAATTTAATCTGTGAAATTTACTCATGTTGTGCGGTTCAGAACGTACGGTATATGCTTAACGAAAGTAAACGAATTGCGCATAAAATATGCTATACCAATGGGAATTTTATGAGGATTGTGTGTGCTTCAGCACTAGTAGTAGCAATATGCAACTTGCAGGGTTGCTACAAAGCTCAAAAGTGAGCTGAGCTCAGCTCGCAGCTCAGCTCAAATTTTGAGCTATGTACCATAGCTCAGCTCATTTGAGCTGAGCTGAAAGTGAGCTGAGCTGATGGTTGAGCTGAGCTGTTGGGTGAGCTGAGCTGTCGGTGAGCTGAGCTGAGCTGTGATGGATACATTGATTTTTATTTGGAAAGTATAATGAGATATGAAGATATTTTAAACTTTTATAAAACACCATAGCTTAAGATGTTTGGTTCTAGTTATTAATGGAATTATTTTAACACATGGATATTTTTTTAAATAAGACAGATAATTTTTCGTGATCTTTTCTCTTGTTTTTTTTAATAGTAAATATATTTCTATTTTTTTAGTAAAATATTTCTTTTTTTATCATAAAAAAAAATTCCGGTACAATCCGGTTTTTCTAATTTTTTCAAAATTCCGAGAAAATCGCTTTTGAAAGTTGGGTTAAATTTTTTTTTCGAAAAATCCCCGAATCTTTAAACGCTCCTGGAAGCTAAACCGCTTGAGAGCAATTTTTGGGAGTGATGCCAAATGATAGCTTGTGTCATGGGCCTACGCTTTGCACACTATCAGATTTTTAAAAAATCGCCTTCCATGTTATACCGCCACATCATGCCTTTTTTTCACAATCGTGCCTATTTTTTTTTACTTTTAGGTTCTCCCGGTTTGAGAACGCGTGGACCTACAGGAATGGGAGTTGTATCCAAATGCAGGTTGGAGTCCCCGCTACCTTTTGGCATGAAAAATTTTATTTTCATTTTCTTCAAAATTCCGCGATATAGGCGTTGGAAGTTGGGGCGCGAAAAAACTTCTGGGAGCTGAACGCTTTGATCTAGAGACAGGGGAGTGGTGCCATATGAAAGCTTATATTCTCAGCTACCCGATAGTGGTATAATCCGGTTTTTCGATTTTATTCAAAATTCCGAGAAAATCGCGTTTGAAAGTTGGGGTAAATTTTTTTTTCGAAAAATCCCCGAATCTTTGAACGCTCCTGGAAGCTAAACCGCTTGAGAACAATTTTTGGGAGTGATGCCAAATGATAGCTTGTGTCATGGGCCTACGCTTTGCACATTGTCAGATTTTTAAAAAATCGCCTTCCATGTTAAACCGCCACATCATGCCTATTTTTTCAGAATCGTGCCTATTTTTTTTTTTCCTTTAAGTTCTCCCGGTTTGAGAACGCGTGGACCTACAGGGATGAGAGTTGTACCCAAATGTAGGTTAAAGTCCCCGCTACCTTTTGGCATCAAAAAATTTTTTTTCATTTTCTTCAAAATTCCGAGATATAGGCGTTGGAAGTTTGGGCGCTCACTTTCAGCTCAGCTCAAATGAGCTAAGCTATGGTACCTAGCTCAAATTTGAGCTGAGCTGTGAGCTGAGCTGAAATGTGAGCTTTTTGCAGCAGTGGCAACTTGCCACATGGAAATTACCACATGCAACTTGCCACACGCAACTTGCCACATACAACTTGCCACATGCAACTTGCCACATGAAACATGTAACTTGCAACGTGTTGTGTGTTTTATGTTTGCCGTACTGCGGCGTACTGCATTTTTAAATACTAAAGTACTGCCTACTCTAAAGGTGAAACGACAGCCCTGCTACCCAGGGTGATCGCGTCATAATCCCTTTGACATTCTTGTCAAAAAAGTAAATTTTCATACCCACCCTCCCATAAGAAGTATAACTTCAAAAACAAAGAGAATGTATTATAAAAGATTTTAACCGCACAAAATGAGAAGGTATATAGGTAGTTAGAAAGCCAAAATAAAAAAAAATTTATTTTCTTTCTCAAGAAAATGGGAACAATTTTTCTGATAAAACGATTATTATTTTAAAAAGGCTATTCATTAAGCTTAAATTTTTGTTTTTTTTTTTGACTCTTCTACGATTTTTTACAATCTAATATCAGTCATTCACCGAAAAATCATTCCTTTAACTAACAATACCTCAATAACAGATCGCTTTACAGAAAATTTAAAAATACGTACAATTAAAATTTAATTTAACTTTTTTAGAATTATTGTTTTTTAATTCTAGGGGGCTTTGAATTTTTCAGTATCTACAATTTCTTTTTTTTAAATCTTTTTAACGTAGTGTGGGCAAGCGATGATTTTTTTTAATAATTCATTCCTCAAGGTGGACAAACGATCGCTATTTTAATTTTTGAAAAAACAAAAATAAATTTGGGGGATTTTAGAAAAAAAAAAAAAATGAAATTCTGTGAGAATGTTGCTGTAAAAATTGTTTTTTGATTATTTCCTAAACGGAGGGTGGACAAACGATGATTGGCTCTAGTGGGCTTTCATTAAAACTTCCTTCAATATGACCAAGATGGAAAAGCTCATTTTTCAAGAACAGTTCTAACGATTTTGATTTCATACAAATTTGTAGATTTTTGCAAATAAAATCCAACAAATATTATTTGAACCATTTTTTGGTCAAAAACCTTGTTTTTTGTTTTCTGATTTTCAGTTGACCATTAAACTAAACTCAACGAAAAGTTTACTAATTCTCATTTAGAGCAATTTTGGAAATATTAATTTTGGATTTAAAAAAAAATAAAGATTTTAAGTTAAGAAATTCATTTATTTACAATTAACAATTTTTTACAAAACATACATATTTGAATTTCTTTACTTACATTTTAAGAAATATTAGCTTTGTTTTCCTGGCAAAGCTAGCCGTAGCAGAATTTCCCAAATATCAATATTGAAAAAAGATTTTTATATGAATTATACAGTATACGCATTAAGATATAAGAAAAAAGGAACTAATGATTTTTTTTTTCAAAATTCTATCCGCAGATGGATTTAGCTTTTATTCTTATCAGTAGCTGTATGTTGTTTTTGTTATACATGTAAACTCCAACTGCGGATACGGATAGCAATGCGAAAAAAAACACAGCTATTATCAAAACTTCTAAAAATTACTTTAATTTTTAGGAAGGTTACAGCACACAGTTACAAATTTGTTGTTCAGTTTTTTTTTTTTTAACAAGATCTATTGTGAAACTTTTTCTATACTTAAAATGGTTTTCACGTGCTTCTATATTTATTGTCCTTTTTTCACATCACAATTTAATAGACATATCATAAAAGTTTGACTAACTTTTCAAACTAATGTCGCATTCTTTGATTTTATTTTCGGATTCCTATGTTTTGTTACGTGATCGTGGGCAATGGAGATCAAGAGTGAGTTAGATAAATGTACGAAGATTTCTATCAACCCATTTTACAATCAAAGTATACGAAAACCAATAAAAATACACCGCTTTTTTTATTTAAACAAAAACTAGAAAACAGTTAGTTGTTTTATATCACTTCTATCTTACCTATGTTTTTTTTTTGTTTATATTTTTTTTATGGAACCTCTTGAGAGCATCATAAAACTGCAATCGTAACTCCAGTTAAGAAAAATAATTAGAACTAAAATAACGAATGGAAAGAAAAAACACATAAATATGCAGCTGTAACTTCGTAAATCTTCCAGTTTTTTTCTTTAAAAAAAAAACCCTAAAACATTAAAAACAACAACAAACATTATGAAGAATTATGCTTCTTGGATCATTTTTGTTGATGTTGTTTTTTTCTAGAAGATGGATTGTTGTCAGCTCTTTATATCAGAACGAATTATTATTATTTTTATTATTCAGCCCATTTCCTTGATACCCTCTCTCTCTAAAGCCGTTCCGTCACTCAATCTTCAAGGGCTAGGTCATAAAAGATGTCATCATTGGCCCTAGGGGGTACGTTCTCCACACCATTTGCCAGCCGATGGCAATATGATGGTGTGGCGGCAAACAGTAGATATTATACAAAGATGGCTACACGAAGTATATTTTAAAGCTGGAAAACTTAAGTATTTTAATGTTTTGTTGGGCCATAAAACAGGCGCGCAAACAAACAGGCTAACTACGAGTTGCTAGAACTATACAAAACAAAATAAAAACCCATATAAAATCCTCAAGATACATTCGGACGAAGTTGGACGAGTGAAATTTTCATGTTCAACACGCAATGAAAAACGAGAAGAAAACTGCTCCGGATTGTTAACGATCTGCTGTGTGTGTGCTCTGAGAACTACTGCATCGGATAGTGCATCAGTTCGAGGCTATACGAATTCATTAGGAATTTTTGTATGTGGACAATAAAAATAAATTTAAGTTTTCAAAAAAAAAAAAAAAAAACTTCAACCAAACTAATATGTAGTTCGAATGGAAGAGCATGGGGGCAATACACACTCGTAAATTATTCCCGAAGACGTTTATTACGCAAAGTAAACTATTAAAGCCGATTAAAGAGGAACCAAGCTATATGTCGAAAATGTACAACAAATCATTGAAAACAGCAGGGTTCATATAAAGTTGGCTATTCACCATTATACCAGGTTAACTAAAACTAAAATATACTTTTTTGTCTATCTCTATTTTGAAGAGGTCGTTTGTATATAAGAATCCATCAAATAATGTGACACACAATATAGACAAAATATAGCCGAGGGTCACACCTCGTTTGATGTCCAAAAAGTGTCAGGGGGCACACTATCTAAATACACACGATTCGTGTTATATAGCTTCAGGGAGTGTTCATTTATGAGTTGACGAGTATTGAATGATTTTTATTATACCAAGACCAACCAAAAAAAAAGTGTTGTTAAAAATTTGTTTCAAAATAGTACTATAACAATCTGCAATTTAAGTGTGGGATGACGCAGTTGTTGTATTGTTTATAAAGTCGACAATATGACTTAAAGCCCTTAGTCGGAGAGACTTTTGTGATGTTTGAATTTTTATGAGGAATTTTTATTGGATCTATTCGGTGCGATTTATATCGAATAAGGTCGCACTATAAAACTGATTTCTAGCAGAGCAATAAAAAGTTCCATAAACTCGAATTTAAGAGTAGTCTCTTTAACTGGTATTCTAGTGGCCTATATAAATGGTTGAAATGTTTATAATTCCAAATACCAAGAACAAACATTTTTGGAAATTGTTTTTTTTTTTAGATTTTTAATAGCAAATCATTTAATTTTGGCGGAAGTTCGACAAAATTATTTAAAAACTATAACGATTTTTTATGTAAATTTCTTTCCGAATATGAGGTCTTGCTTGAAAAAAAGTGTAAAAATTTTAACCAAAAATTTCAATTAAAATTCCCATCGTTACTACGCCACAATATTTCTTGGAAGAATGGCCAAAAAATTCTTCATATAAATTATGGATTTTTTGTAGGATGCAAGTGCAAATTTTTCTGGGAATTTTTCCTGGTATTTTTTTGCCAGAAATTTTCTGAAAAAAATGTATATGTATGTTTATAGGTACAAAAATAAGCAAAATGTAACGAAAAATGTTACAAAACAATAAATTTTATATTACTAAAATTTAAAAATATTTTTCTGACTCTTTTTCCAAAATGAAGTTTATGCCAAAATAAATAATTTTTTTGGGCACTATACTTTCCAATTTTTGTTCCTAAGCTGTCTGGCTTAATTTTTAACATTTCTGCTTTATTTTTCAAATTATGTTCTGGTGTTTTTTTAGAATTTCAAGTTCAAACAAATTTTCTTGATTTTGTCCCAAACAAATTCTGACGTGACATCTACCAATTTAATTTTTCATACATTCTTGTACACGTACCTACTTGGTTTTGAAGTTCAACGTACATAAAAATATTTGCTAAAAAATTTATCAATATGGTTAGATATAAAAAAAAAAATTAAGAAAAATTACGTTAAAAAAATATTTTTTTTGTTGAAATTTTATTTTTTTTTGAAAATTTAAATGCACAAAATCATTTATTTTAAAATTAAAGGAAATATCTCTCTGTAAAGTTTGAACAAAATTCAGCTCTCAACATTATACATAAATAACCAAAATGTCAGTTTTCGCAAAAAAAACGGCAAATCAACTATCCAAATTTTTTGAATTTTTTGAGAAAAAAATAAAAATGCAGTTTTGATAGAATAGCTGAGATCATTACTCACACTAAATTAAATAGAAATCTTTAGATCTTTTTTTTTGAAAAAAATGCAATAATTCGAAAAATTTGTATGAGGAGGTAAAAATTTTTACTGAGAAAAAACAAAAAAAAAACACTATTGGAGTTTACAAAAATTCAACTGTAGGTACAATCTACATCATCGTAATTTTAGTTTTGCTCGAAATTTATTTTTGATATGAAACCAATACTTGGCATGGCATATATCTATGTATTTTAGAGTAAAAAAATATTTTCGAGTTTGATTTTTTTAGTTAAATTGATGTCATTCAAAGTCAACTTAAAAATAAACTGAAATTTTGAGTCGAAGTTAAAAAAGTTAATGGTAAAGCCGGTTTACGGACGATGATTTTACGTGATAACGTCGTCAGAAAACAGGTTGTGTGCTTTTGTTTAATATGAGTCATTTGAAGCGTTTATTTATTTTAAACAATCATAATTTACAAGAAAAAGCTAAAAAAATACCTTTTTTATTTTCTCATTATATTATTTTTTTTATTTTAAAGCTTACAAAAAAAATTATGCAATTTTAAAGCCAAGTATTTCTTCCTAAAAATAAAACCATTTTGAAATTTTTACAATGCGCAAAAAGCATAAAAATAATTTATTCAAAACAATCATTTTCTTCAAAAAAAAGCAAACAAAAAACATGCATTTTTATCTTCTCACGTCATTAATTCCATTTTTCAGTAACAACCTATAAAAAATTTTATACCATCTGAAAGCTTATTGTCTTAGCTCAAAATATATATATATCGATCAGTTCTATTAGACATCTACAAAAAGAGCTAGAATTTTTTGAACTCGATCAAATTTCATTAAAAAAAGCAAAAAAAGCATTTATTTTTATGTTCTCACGCAATGGAATCAATTTTTTTGTTTGACAACCTATAAAAATGTATAAAGCTTATTATTTCACCTTTCATATGACGTATCAATCTCATTTCAAAGATGCCTACAAGAGAAGTTAAAATTTTTTAAAGTCAACCATGTCGAATTTCCAGACTGAGATTACGGTACTTCCCACACTGGTGGCTGTTCATGTTCATGATCAACAGATCTCCACTGGTGTTTTTAGGTTTTTCGCAAGTTTCTTGATTTAACATTGTGTAGCTTGTAGTTAGTCTACCGTTATGTGTGATATTGATATACCAAATGAAAGGTAATTGTATCAAGATGCTCATAAATTTTTAATAAAATTTCTATCTGCTCTTGTTCAAAAGTTATAACCTGTTGAATTCTAAAATTTTATTTTACCGTTATCTCAAAATCGTGTTTACGAAAATGATTGAAACTTCGCACACATTTAGTAGTTGTCATGGTCTATAATTACTCTATATACTTTATTTGTGTATCTATTAAAGAAAAAAAGATAAAAAGAAAAAACGATGAAAATTAAAAATGGTCAAAAAACGTGTTTTTTAAAAACTTGTTTCTTCCGTTATTCAGTCAAAACTCACTAAACGATTACAATTTTTTGCACATGTATGCATAAGGCCAAAACTTTTGAAATATTTTGAACGCTCCAAAAAAAGCTAAAAATCAAAAAATACCCAAAAATACCCTTACCCTGTTTTTCAAAAATTCATATTTCAAAACGCGGAGTGTTGGAAAAAAATCCGTATTAGAACCTTAATTTTTTTTTCCTCATCTTTCACCTGGCACCTTTAGAATTGTCAAAAAAAATTTTCCCTACCCAAAATTATCATTTTGTCATAGCCCCATCACGTGTACAACGTTCACACAAAGCGTTATAGCTTAGTTTAAAAATTTTTTTAAATTTTTTCTTGAATGCAGTTATTCTTAAATTAGTCTCATCTATCTATAGCAAAAAAAAAATCATGTGTGCAATTCACACGTGGTAGAAGTGAAACCTTAAAAAAATCATTTTTCTTGCAAAAAAAAAAAAATAGAAAAAATCTACCTATTTTTATTCTATCACCTTCAAATCCATGTTTTTTATAAGACAACCTATATAAATTTTATATTATCTTATTGTCTAAGCTCAAAATATATATATAGATCAGGTCTATCAGACATCTACAAAAAGAGCTAGAATTTTTTGAACTCGATCAATTTCCATCAAAGAAACCGAAAAAAACACGTATTTTTGTCTTCTCACGCTATTAAATGCATTTTTTCCCTAACAACCTATACAAATTTTTACACCATCTGAAAGCTTATTGTCTTAGCTCAAAATATATATATCGATAAGGTGTATGAGACATCTACAAAAAGAGCTAGAATTTTTTGAACTCGATCAATTTCCATCAAAGAAAGCGAAAAAAACACGTATTTTTGTCTTCTCACGCTATTAAATGCATTTTTTCCCTAACAACCTATACAAATTTTTACACCATCTGAAAGCTTATTGTCTTAGCTCAAAATATATATATAGATCAGGTCTATCAGACATCTACAAAAAGAGCTAGAATTTTTTGAACTCGATCAATTTCCATCAAAGAAAGCGAAAAAAACACGTATTTTTGTCTTCTCACGCTATTAAATGCATTTTTTCCCTAACAACCTATACAAATTTTTACACCATCTGAAAGCTTATTGTCTTAGCTCAAAATATATATATCGATAAGGTGTATGAGACATCTACAAAAAGAGCTAGAATTTTTTGAACTCGATCAATTTCCATCAAAGAAAGCGAAAAAAACACGTATTTTTGTCTTCTCACGCTATTAAATGCATTTTTTCCCTAACAACCTATACAAATTTTTACACCATCTGAAAGCTTATTGTCTTAGCTCAAAATATATATATCGATCAGGTGTATGAGACATCTAAAAAAAGAGCTAGAATTTTTTAAACTCGGTGAAATTTCATCCAAAAAGCAAACAAAACATTTATTTTTATGTTCTCATGCTATTAAATCAATTTTTTTGTTTGACAACTTATAAAAAAATTTATACCATGTGAAAGCTTATTGTTTCACCTTGTATAATGATGCATAAATCTTATTTCAAAGATGTCTACAAGAGAAGTTAGAATTTTTTAAAGTCAACCATGTCGAATGTCCAGACTGATATTACGGTACTTCCTACACTGGTAGCTGGTCATCGCCAACAGATCTCCACAGGTGTTTTGAGGTATTTTTAAATTTAAGATTGTGTAACTTGTAGAGTACGTAACGTTGTGTGTGATATATCAAATAAAAGGTTATGTTATCAGCATGCGTATTAAAGTTAAATGAAATTTGTATGTGCACTAGATCAAAAGATATAACGTTAGTTGGAAAAGAACATCTTTTTACCGTTATCTCCGAATTTTCAATATGAAATTAATTGAAATTTTGTACAATTATAATTTATTTAATTACCTATATACATTACAAATTTCATTCATCTATCTATTCAAACAAAAAAGTTATAACAAGTTGAAGTCGTGTCGCGTTTTCGTTTCATCTTGTTTCAAATCACTACGATACTAAAGAAGTTTTCACTTCAAAAAAATCAACTCTCTACAACTTTGCGTTTAGATTTTATTAAATGACGGAATTTTTAAAAATCCTTCATTTAGATTAAGCTTTAGGTTATTATTTTTTGTATCTCTAATATTTAATTTTTAATTTTGAATTGAAATTTTTGCCGCGAAATTTTTGCAGCGAGAGTGGAACGGGAGAAAATGGCGTCACTTTTTTGTGGTGGCTGCCATGGTTCATCGATTTATAAGACGTTATCACGTCAAAAAAAAAACAAAAAAAACGAAACATTGATAGAAATTTACGAGGAGTTTTTTTGATTATTAGGATTTTTGAAAAAAAAATGTAGGTAACTATGTAAATTCAGCGTATTTTAAGTTTTTTTTTTTTTAATATTAATAATGTTCGAAATCTTATAGGCCGGTATTCGAAACGTAGTATTAAGATCATTGCAGTTCATTTAAATACTCATATCACCGAGTTAAAATGTTGTGTTATTTTAAAAGTTAAACAAATAACATTGAATTTGCTAAGGTATGTAGTGCAAATATGGAAGTTACACATTTTTATTAGGTACACACCAACACATGTATACAACTATGTACCAAAACGAATTTATAAAGCTGCACATAATTCACTTCAACCCAAAGTTGACCATCAAAACACCGCTAAAGGATAATTTTCAAGGTCTCTACGATGCGAAAGTGGCACCGCATGCATGGAACGTCAGCCGCACATGCATGCATGCAATCTGCATATCAATGAACGCATTTTATTATATTCATGTTCCTAGAAAACTATTTAACTATTCCAACGCGCACAGATATTGGCCCCTCCCTTTCACCTGAATTTGCTTCTTTTCTTAAAGCATAAACGCAGAACCAAGCATATCTTTACCTACCGCTACCAGCTACTACCTTGGGTCTTATGAATATTAAAGAGCTCGATCAATTGCCGCTGCAGCAAAGCCATTTAAGCTTCTGCTGTTCTTTTTAGTGAGAAAATGCTCAAACCATAAGAACACCGCCACATCTAAACTGAACATTGTCATGATAGTTTTGTCCGTTCTTTCGTACGAAATAAACGAATGCAAGTGAGGGGGGTTTATTTTGCTGTAGTATGTTTTGGTCAAAAGTATCGCGTCCTATAGCTTAGGATCGTTTGCATGCCAAAACGTTTCAACTGGCGCTAGGCTTCCGATGTTCGTGGTAAAAAAGAGCAGACAGAAGGTATATAGAAGATGTTTCAACTGCCAATAGCAATTGCACTAACAAAGCCAAGATGGGGTAATTACTGACCACTTGTGTGCGCGAGTGCTCTCTCTTTGCTTCTCTGAATATCATCATTCTTCTTCTTCTTTGCATTCAACAATTTTGTACAATTTCGCTATTTATTTTATACAATGGGACCGCTCTTGCCATTGCCACCATAAATTATCGACATGGCGCGACAATTGCATAGGCTGAACGAATACGTGAAGAATTATGAAGAGTCTATGACATTCCTTAAGACACACTCAATAACTCATGGCATGTGTCAGATTTTGTTTTGAATTAAAAAAAAATTAAATGGATAAAGGGTCTGATTTTTTCACATAAAAATGCAATTTTCTTACGAAGCTGGTAGCAGTTCTTTGGCCTTTCGTCGAACTTTGCGAAGCACTTTTCACAAATCGAATTGGGAGTAGTTTATTATTTTGTTGCTATTTTGTTTCCAAAAGTTGTGGCAATTTTTGCTCCGTTAGTTTTGGTTTTATTAAAATTTTTCGCTCAGTTCTCACTACTTAGCGAAGAACCCCCACTGAATCAAATCCAAACTAGGTTCATATTTTGTTGCTAATTAGTTGTAGTCATTTTTTTGCTCAAGTAGTTTTTGTGTTTTGAATATTTCGCTCAGTTTATATGAACTTAGCGAATCCATAATAAGTTTTTTTATTTTTTTGTGTTTCGCTAAGTTCATATCAACTTAGCGAAGCGAATCAAATTGCAAAAAATAATAGAGCAACAAAATCCATATTTTCGCAGCAAATAACTTACAAAACATAAACAAAGTTTAAATTCGCTAAGTTGATATAAACTTAGCGAAACACTCAACAAAACAAAAACTATTCGATCAACAAAATCTAAATTGCCGTTATTATCCAGCAACAAAATAAAAAACTTATTTTGGATTCGCTAAGTTCATATAATCTGAGCGAAATAACCAAAACACAAACAATACTGCAGCAAAAAAATTACCGTAATTAATTAGCAACATAATAACGACAAAATAATAAACTACTCCCAATTCGATTAGCGAAAAATGCTTCGCTAAGTTTTCACTCATCGAACTATTGATATTTTGACAAATACAAAAGGATTTTTAAACCCCCAATAAGCACCTGCTTTAACGAAAGTTTTTTTCACAAATCCTTTCAACCAGCCTTACCCTATTTTTCGGGGTCAACTTCCACCCTATTTCAATTCAAAATCAATTTAAATGGGTCATGTAATACCCCTTCACATAGAACCCTTTCATAGGTATCACAATTCTGATTCACTTTGTTTGACTCCGGACAAGAACTCACCCATTGGCATCGTCCATTTTCCTATATCTAAGCCCCCCAATAAGTTTATGCAACATTCCTGGATTTCTATGATTTAAATTTATTCCCATCTGACAGCCATAAATCGACAGTTTCGAGACCACTGCAGGTCCCTCTTCTGCCATTTTTATCCACCCAGCTATCAACCGATCCATTCCTTTGTTCATATATAAAAATAAAAAAAAAACGGATGTGATAAGCCAACAAAAAAAGAGTAGAATATCTGGAAGAGATTAAAAACCGCTCACATCGAGTCCATAAATAATAGCCATTTAGACTAAAAGGTGGACAAAACCATCACAGAAGTAAAATTTACACAGTTTAGGCGAGAGAAAAAAAAAAGAAGATGATATTCAACAAACGTTGCCTCCTGGTCTGATCTATACTTTAAGCAAAAAAAAAACTCAAACCGACACAAAGAGGATGTTAGACTTTGAAGTCAATCTCAGTGTTTGGATTTATAACGTGGAATATCTACCAGTTTCTTCTATATAAAGATGCGCTTTGGAATGACTGCTGGTATCTCATCCAAGAGAATTGACCGACCGACCAACCGACCGGGACTATCCCTATCAACAGCTAAAATTTATGCATACAACAATACAATACCCGAACTCTCTGGGAGCTCTTTCAAAGGAATGCTAAAGCTGTGTGGATCGTGTTGAAAAAAAGTCCAATTCTAGTGGATGTTTCATATCTCTTCAAATCAGGCAATCGGCCAGCCAAATGATATAGAGATACCACAAGAGCAGAGGAAAGGCAATGTCCAGGTCAAGTGGTATAGGGAGAAGATGGGTTATGCCGATTGGATGTTGGGGATATTTGCGTCTCTTCATATTTAATCAAGAATTTTTTTTTTGGAAATTGGAGCCTTTAAAGAAACTTCACTTTCATTTCATAAGAAAAAAACAACCAAAAAGTTAGTTTTCAAGCTTTCAAGTATTTTTAAAACCTGCATTTACAGTAAACTTTCAATAGAATGCTATTCGTCATGATGCTACAGAAATGCACACAAAGTTGGCTAAGGACTTTATCCACTTGTGCGGTGTGATCTTCTGTCACGGTTTCGTCAGACCCGTACGTCGATATACCTAGCCTTTGAAGTCGTTGTATCACTTTAAGTCTGTCTCGCAGCCTTTGCAGACGATAATCTCGGATTCTGAGAAAAAGAGCAAAAACTTTTGTTTTTGAAGAAATGGGTTCAACCATTCCTCACCACTATTTTGCTTTAACACTGGGGGGCAGCTGAGCGGGTGGATGAGTCTGGCTCCCATCAAAGCTTTCTTCAGTCTGACTATATTTCTATCAGCCTAAATTACTGGAGCGATTTCAAAAAATTTCAAAATCATTAGAGCCGTTTTTTAAAAAACTAATTTTTTATAAATAATTTTTTTTGAAAAAAAAGTTTTAAAATAAAATTGGTATGCCATTTTGTAGAAATCACTAATCAACATCTAAGAACAAAATTTCAAAAAAAATTCAATGTCCCGTTTTCAATTTTTACTTGCTCTATAGGGCAAGTATTGGTTTCGTGTAGAAAAAAAATTTCGAGGTTTTAATCAAAACCAACATTACGATAATGGAGAAGACCAAAAAAAGTGGTTTTCGTCATGCCGTCCGTCGGTCTGTGCGTCTGTGCGTCCATCTGTACATCAAGCTAGTTCCTAAACGGATGGATGGATTTGCTTGAAACTTGGTATAGATGATTTTTGAGTAATTTCCTAGGTCCGTTTTTTTTTTTATTTTTTTAATATCTCCGTTTTAACGCATATCTCCCATATACCGTTTTCGAGGTATTGAAATTTTCTCGAAAACGGCTCTAACGATTTTGATTAAATTTAGTGTACGTAATAGTCTTATTGATTCTAACAAAACTGCGTTTTTAGTTTTTCCCAAAAAATTCGGAGAACGAAAATATGGCGTTGCCGTTTTTCAAAAATTGACATATTTTTTAGGTGCATATATTTCATCAAAGCAAAAGCCAATTTTATTCAAAATTTACAGACATAGCTATATTTCGTATTATTTTGAAGTGTAAAATTTAAAAAAAATTAATTTTGAAAAAAAAAATTTGAAAAATTTAATTTTTTAACTTTTGATTTTTTTGAATTTTTTTTTCTCGGGACTTAGCAAAATGTCAAATTTCCAATAGATATTTAAGATAAAGATACTTTGAACAACGTCAGTCGTGCATTTTTTTTTTTTTTAAATCCAAAAATTATTTTTTTGGAAATTTTATTTTTGGTTTATATTAAAATTATATAAATGCTTCTTCACAAAAAGTTACGTTGAAATCGAATAAGCAGTTTTGGAGATAATCGGATTTGAAAAAAAAAAAACGGTTCTATGGCAAGCAAAAAAAATTGTTTCCAGTAATTTTTACACTTCATTGACACCCATTGAATTGATTGATTGCAATAAATCACCTAATTTCATCTACAAAATCATTATTTCAATCATTTTTATTATAAAAAAAATCAGTTGAAGTTGTAATACTTTAACATCAAACCTACACACAAGTCGTCCACAAAAAATTACACATGTCCCCCTAATGTCTCAATTAAAAAGCCACACCAATTCACCTTTTGAATGTGTCACCCATGTCAGAATGAATTCCCATTATGGAAGTTTTAATTTTCACAGCGTGAGACCTTGTAATGTCAACTTATTGTTGCTGCAGCTCAAAAACGGACGACAACATCATAATCTTACCTATGGCTACTTCTAATTCTTATAGGGTAAATTAGGGCATTATGGCATACCTAAGCACGAACCCAAATAACTTTACTACGGACAACAATTTTTACTTCCGTCATTTTTTTTAATTAAATTTCATAAAAAACGTAACATAAATAAATTATTTAAGCAAAAAAATTAAGCTTTTTAACAAAAAATAAAATAAATTAAAAATAGTCCAAAAAAAACCATATTGCCCTATGTACAGGCAATATGGCGAACCCCATTTACTTCGGAGCCCTTTACTTTTTTTACGTATATTCGGCATTTCTGAAATATAATTGTAAATAAGTTTCATAAAATTAACGTTAAATTGAGGTTAATTTCAAATTTAAAAAAATGCAGAGACATAATGTTAGTTACTTTTGAAATTAATTTTACATAAGGGCATTATGGCGCAGTTGGGTATAATGTAGCGCCATAATGCCCTTATTGCATCTGCACCATATTGCAAAATATACACATATTCACAAAACACCAAAAACCAAACACAATTCTTACTTCATTTAAAATATTACAAGTTATATAACCAAACCAAAACTGTACTCTGCATTCCACTCTTCACAACAAACACGTGCACTGTATAGTTACCGAGATACACACAAACAAAAACAAGGCGATATTATATTGGAACCTAGAACCGGTATATTTTTTTTGTTTTCTTTTTTGTTTGACACAAAAATAATAGCACTGACCTGCGATTTTCACAAGGCTAGTGTTCGAAGAAGACCAAAGTTTCTGCATTGGTTTTATTTAAATGCGAGTATTGGAAGTATGGTAGTTGAGAGGTGCGCCATAATGCCCGGTGCGCCATAATGCCCGAAGTTACCCTATACCAAGCAAGAAAAGAGTGGTCTACACAATAGGCAATTTTAAACCTTAGTACTGATGGTTTTCCCATGATGCAAGAAAGCAGTGGGATGGCTAATCATCATTATCAAGCCTGTCAGTGACACAAGAAAACACCCAGGCCCATCAAACACGTGTGACACTTTTAATTCTCCCTGGGCTGGCTGCTGGTAACTTTTTATAGTACCTCTGTGAGCTCTTGAGATGATGACCCTCATATTACCCACACCATGACATGAATGTATATGTGTAATATTGCCATCATTTTCACATTGACAAGAAGACAACTTGACATGGTCAGCTAAGCTATCCATCCATCCGTCCGTTTGTCATATATCGTAAATTGACAACAACTGTACAAAAAAAACAACGACGCAAGATGATGATGATGAGCGAGCAACAACCGAACAAGAGAGCAACAACTGTCATCATCATCAATTACACTATTGTCGCTTCTCTGTTACTTTTGCCAGAAGCAACAAACAATTAAGCAAACAATAAAAGTTAATTATTGCTGCCAAAGCTTCCAGATAGATGGCGCACCAAATAAGTTAGCGTGATGGCGCCCGGCCCGCCTGGGTGACAAATGTCTGATGGTGACGCCGATTATAATTGAGATTGCAATTAGATATTAGCCCAATTGGGCTTTTGTTTCCCTATTTTTTGTCAAATAAAATAGAAAAGATGGTAACTGGTAGTTTTTTTTTGTCATCTTCGTTTGACCGCTTGCTGTGAGGTTAATCAAAGAAATAGCTTTCTTTCCAATAAAAAAAAAAAAAACAAAATTCCTGTTGGGGGACCCTTTTAATTAGCCCTTTTTTAATGAAAAATGATGACAGTAGTGTTTATATGGCAATTGTAATTGTTTGTCTTCTTGGGGGAGGAAGGACAGAGTCAGACTATGATATCAGTCGGAATAAACAGATAGGGTCCCAAAGCTCAAGGGGGCCAAGTAAAAGGTTTCAAAACAGGAGGGCCTAAAAAAGATTAATGCGTTAGGCTCATTTCTTGACATAATTCGTACCTGCTTCCAATGCACTTTTCAACAATCTTATATAAATTATTTTTTTTTTCATCAGTAAATAGGTTTGAAATTTGTTGTTGTTGTTGTGTGGGCTTGACTGATCCCATGAAGTTGCTTGGTTTCCATTACGACTTGATATTTAACTTGAGAATATATTTTGTTGTTTAATGTTGAGATCACGATCGTAGTTTGCTGTAGGTGTAGAAATAAAATGATAAGTGCAATGTGAATTTTTTGTTACTATTTTTAATGCATCGTTAAAGTCACATAAGTCAAAAGTTATTAATGTAACTTTGACTGTTTTTTTTTTATTTGTTTGTTTTTCTTGTTTTAGTGCACTAAATGTGTCGTTAATGGTGTATAGAGTTGATGTAGAGTTGAAATATTAAAATTCCCAGGGTCAAGTGACAGGATCGATCAATAAATCAGAATTTGCAAATAAGTTTTCCAACAAAAAATTAAAGCTGGAGTGTTGCAATAATGCGGCATGATCTTGAGCTTTTTTTTATGCAGTTTGAAAAATAGTTTTTACATGTTAATGTGAGTTGTAGGTAATTGTTAATCTTGCGCATTGTGAGAGGTTTTTATGTTTAATGCAAATGAGCAAAATGTGTTAACATATTAAATCGATTTCTTAATAAGAAGCTTTTGTTGGATATGGGTTAATGTATTTTTCTTGTAATTTATCATTTATTTTTTTTTGTTTTGTTTCTTTCGTTGGTAATAGCATGTTGTTGTAGAATGTCAGACTAGTTAGCATCTTATTTTTAATATCGAGGCTTAGTGAAGTAATGGTTGAAATAGTAAAAGGTTAATTTGGATTAAAATTATTCCTTGCCAATAGACTCGAATTTCATTCCACATGTTTCTTAAGAGGTGCTTCCTATTTATACGTTTAACCATTCCAAGTATTTTATGATCAGAAAAGTGATTGTAGCAGACATCTCACTCATCTAGAGTAATATTACATTCTTGTGGTCGAGTCAAAAAACATCGAGAAAAATTAGCGAATGACTGTGATTAATTTCCCCAATAAGTATGATGGCGGAGAAGAATTCTAACCAATGTTTTTTCTGCACAGTAAACTGTAAACATGTCCGGTAAGCCACTCAGAAGTCAAATATGCAGAACTGATCCAAAAAAACTTTAGCACAAGATGCATCAGCACAGAAGTCAATAGCTGTAAAAAAAAACTAGATTCAACAACACCAACAACAGTTAAGACAGGTCCAAATAAGCTATTCTGACCATCCCCAATACAAATACAACCACCGATTAACTTCACCCAACGTATTGGAGCGTTTCTTTGGAAAAATTTTTTTGTAAGTAATGCGGAAAACCTGAATTCCTTTCCGTTTATTGGAAACTTAGCAAAAAAATTTGCACATGGGTCGTCCATAGAGGGGCTAGGTCAATCTAAAAGGATTTTGCTACTTGTATCAATTTTTGTTTGGGTTTTTTTGTCATTACTACCAGAAAAAAAAAAAAACAGATAATTCAAGGCTTTATGAAAATTTTTAACACTTTCAGGAATTTTTAATGCGTTAATTTACATCCTTGGTCGTTTTGAAAAAGCATACATTAAATTAACTTTTATATGAAAAGTATTGTTTTTGAGTCAGTAAAATTGAGGTTTTTATTTAAAACCGGCAGAAAGATAGTGGAAACCTTCAATATTTTCGTATGTTTACGTACTTTTAAGCAATTTTTGAGTCAAGCACTATCTAAAAAATAATTTGTCATGAAAATTTTGTAACTGTCAGATAATTACAAATTTGTCTTGACAAGTTTTTCATTGTCATATTTTACCATAATTTTCTTGTAGCGCAGATAGTACTTCGGTCTACGTATCAATTGCATAATATATTCAAAATATATTCCTCTGTAATTTTTCAGATTTGAAATATTTTCAATATATTGCATCTAAGATTCTTCAACACTTTCACTTCTGGACCAATACTCAATTGTCTGTCACAATTGTCAATTAGGTTCATACTGACAAAATAATTGTTGTTCCCATTTTTTTTCCGTCTCATAAAAAAAAAAATTCCTGACAATTAATTGTCGTGAAAATCTGATATCGGAGATTTCCCTACATTTAAACAAAATTTTCAACATTTTTGTAGGACAGGATTAAAACAATTGTCAAGTAGTCATTTACAAAATTGTCACCTGTCGCTTTTGTCAATGTTTATGAAATGATTGTTCAAGAAGCTTCGAGATTGGTTTTATTTTTTTTTATTCGAAAATGGTGGTCTTATAAATACTGTTTTTCACCATGCACCTCTTTTTTCCAAAATTTAATTTTTAAAAAAGTTTTTGCAGCTCAAAATACTGATTCTAAATCTTATCCGAATATTTTAATAGAGTTTCAACCAAAAAAATCGTCGTTTTTACACAAAAATTCAAAGTTTTTTTTTAAAGGTTTCTCTAGGGCTCTTTTAAAATTTTCTAGAGTAAAATTCTTTTTTAACTCTGTACGATTCTGATGTATTTTAAGGTTTTTCCATTTTCGAAAAATAGGCCCCAATTTTTTTAAAGTTTTCCAATATTATCACTGCCACAACGGGGTTGTTGTGTCTCTCATTCCTCTCTAGCCCCTCAACTTTTTCGATTAAATTTTGTACAATTGTGAGAAATAAATCTATATATATACGTACACTTTGGTTTCAAATCAATAAAAAAAAAACTTCAAAAAGCAGCGGAAAATGTGAAGATGGAAAAATTTCTTACCTAAGACCCATATATGTATTAGTCTTAAAATTTTGGGATTTAAGTCCAAAGGGAATAAAATTTAATAAAAAAATACGTTTCGCGAATAAATCATGCACTGAATGTAAACGAACAAAGTCTCAAAGTATACCTATAGAAAATTCTTAGAAAATTTACCTAATGCATTTTCCCTCATAACAACAATGCTAAAGAGATGTTTGTTTAAAAATTAAGTCTGTCTGCTTATAGAACTAACGTCCCACTCATTCCGTCACCAAAATATGATTAACATGTTTAACAGTCTCGTTATTTTCATGTTTTCTATACCAGAATGTACAATTAAAATGAAACAAAACTTACCTAGACCTTCATATAATACAAATCTTGTATTTTGTATTGTTCTTCTGTTATGTGTTCTTTTTTTTGTGTATTTAGTCTAATGCCTTCATAAAGAATGAATTCTATAGCACTAGTACCTACTAACATCAAAAGGCAAAAAAAGGTTCGTCCGAAAACCGAAAGCCTCCTCTCTCAAAGACACACAAAACACATTTTGACTGCTAACATAAAAAGGACAGCAATAAACAACACACGAACGCACACATCCAACAAATATTATAACAATACAAAAAGCTTTAACTTTACCATAGGTTATGCAATTAATTGTGTCCTTTTACAATATGTATAGTATAAATGTGTATAGTATATAAAAGGACATCCTTCTCCGCGTGCTTTTTAGAGGGATTTTATCTTCTTCTATCGGCTTGGGTATAATAGCCAGTCCAGTCGTATCTCTTTTTTTTCTCACACTCTCTTTGAAAGCAAAAATCTAAGCATAGTATTTGTCTTTTCAAGGCCGGACTAGGCAGTGTTTAGAGGCTAAAATTTTATGAAAGTATAAATTTGTTTCGAGAGACGTTTTGAGTCGAGCTTTTTTTTTAAGGATTTGTTTCTGTCTCATTTTTAATAACGATTTTTCTTGACCGATTTTGTACAAAAAGACAAAAATTATTATCAAAAACTTGGAGCCCACTGTCTTTTATATGAAAAATCCGCTTCTGATGGTCTGGTCTTAGTCGTTTCCACATCAAGGATGAGGTACAAAATACCTTTTGAATTCATTCGTGTATTCATATGTGGATTTCCCACAGCAATTAAAAGCACCAAAACCCGCCTACGCAGTAATAGCATACAAATATCCTGGTCCTATATAGAAGGTACCTATTTACTCTATTGTGTCTCTTCCGTATACCTATATAATTTCTCAAACAAAAAAAGGACGAAATTAGATTCCTAGTGTGGGCGAATACAACACAACCGAAACTCAACCACCTCGACTCGACTCTACAATTGCAGGAAAAAGCGACGTCGTCGTATTATACGGGTGCATGGAACTGAAAATGAATGTTATTACACTTGGCTAAACAAAAAAGGACTTTTTGTCAAAAGGACCTCCTCGGCTGGCATGTTCCTAACACACACATTACAAACATACATAAATATTTTTAATGGTGGGTGGGTTTAAATAAAATAAGAGCTCAGAAAAGAGGCTAAAAGATAGATATAGTTAAACAAAAAGAAGCTGGTAATTTACTTTTAATCCTTGAAGACAAATCGACAATATGCGGTCGTATATATATTTTTTTTAACCAAAAAGCGACCCATTGTAGACTATTTAGTTATTTTTGTTTTTTCATTTACTTTTTTTTGTAGGTATGTTGTTCTATCTCATTTTGGGTTTAACTTAAAAGTAAGGTTATTTACCGTTGCCGCATCGTTTGACCAGCAGAATTATCTAGGATTCCCATTAAAACAAAAAAGCTAAAACTCTACAAACGCACACGAGTAAATATTGTCATGAAAAAAAAGTTAAATAAAAAACACACACACAGAACTCTCAAAATGTGAAAACAATAGAAGATTACGAATAATGTCCTGATTTTACTATCACGGTATTTTAAGTGCCATTTGCAAAAAGGAGAAGTACTCCTTAAGGTTGTTTTGGCTGTTTTTAAAAAAGCAATTGAAAGCAAATTTTTTAATGCTCTCTCAAATAATTGTTCAGAAAATTGATGGGAAAAGTTTTTCTGTTCTTAAACGGTGTTATGTCTTTTGTGATTATCTACCTAACCTATTTGCAAGCTATCCAGGGGTCCTTTTTTAAAATTGAAATTTATTTGTCAAACATTTATCGGTGATATGAACATTGAAGTTAGAAAGGAGGGCGTTAGAAAGCAATGAAAAATTAAAAAAAAAATCGGTCACTGTGGTGTATGAGTAACATTTTCATCTAATTTTATTAAAAACCTATGTTAACCATTTACTTACTGTATTTATTATGGGTTGGGTTCGATATATTCCCGTTTTTTGAAATCCCGCTTTTAAAATCCCGTTTTTCATAATCCCGCTTTTTTATAATCCCGGTTTTTGTAATCCCGCGCGATTTTTTAAAGTAAAACAACTAGTTTTGATTGCAAAATCGGGACTATAAAAATCGGGATTTTAAAAAGCGGGATTATAAAAAGCGGGATAATGAAAAACGGGATTTTAAAAGCGGGATTTTTAAAAACGGGAATATAAAAAGCGGGATATCGAACCCAACCCTTATTATGTATTTGAGTATGCAATACAAAATTATGTTAACAAATTGTTGTATATTACTATTATGTCCCAAACCGTTTATAACAAAAAATTGTTAATGTTTTGAAGTTAAAAGAGGTAAAAAAAATTTTTTTCAATTTTTTTCTCTCGAAAATTTGGTCACCCTAGAATACTTTTCTATAACTACAACAACTATGAGAATATTAAAAAACCGTTAAATGTTTTGATTTTTATTACAGTTTGTCCTCCGAGGGTATATTTTTTGCACTATAGCCACCATGCCGCCACCAA
Organism: Episyrphus balteatus; assembly: GCF_945859705.1. NCBI lineage: Eukaryota > Metazoa > Arthropoda > Insecta > Diptera > Syrphidae > Episyrphus > Episyrphus balteatus. The sequence goes on along the minus strand of NC_079137.1, from coordinate 40,438,728 downwards.
TCATTTCCGGTAGAAAAAGAAACTTATTCTGATGTTCTTTTGATGCTGATGCTATGATGGCTGAAAGTGCTTTTATATGTACAAAACGTCCTTTGGCAAAAGCGTTGGCAATCAATGCGATGAGTAAGCACAATATTGTCGTTCTTCTTATCGGGAAAATATTCTGTTTTTCTCTTAACTTGTGTGAAAGGTTTGAGAGGTGGACATCAGAGACATTTAAAATTTTTCGTTCGATTTCCTTTCTATAAGGACTTTGGAAATGAAAGTCTTTAAATTTATATTTCTTTCTGTCCAATAAAGACAATCTGATTGTGAAATTATTTGTTAAAACAGTGAAAACATCGTTCTTATAGTCTGTAAGGGAGACGATGTTTTATTTTTTTTAATGTTCTCGATGTGATCATTAAGTTCTTGGTTGTGATAAGCGAAAACAGGACAATTTATTATTTAAAAGTTATTTTTGGTATGCCAGAAAGGAAATCAGAAAATAAAATTTGTTTGTTATAGTTACAACTATTATCAAATCGAAAATGATTTCAACGACTGAGATTTTGTTTGTAAGAACTTTAATGATTTTGGTTATTGTTTAGTAGAAGAAAACGGCTATTATATTAGTAAGAGATCCCGCCATAGGACGACCTACCCTCATCGTTATACCAGTTGAGAGTTATATTTTCTGAAGGGTAGTGTCTAAGGAAATAAATTGCACATGGGTTGCCTAGCGATGTCCTGTCAAGGCATAGGGTTACCAGGCCTTAAAGTTTATTTTTCGTATTTTTGAATACGCGACCCTGCTTATATGGCAAGCCAAAAAGTTATAAAAAAATATTATGTCATAGGTAATTTAATTTGAAAATTTTCATTTTCAGGATTTTTTAAAATTTGAAGTTTGAGTAGGGTAAACAAAGGTGAATTTAGAAAATAGGCAAAAATCTATTTTCTAAACAAAACGTAATAGAAATAAAATTTAAATTGGAATCGATAGATATTATAAAAATATGAAAGCCACACATACAAATAAAAAATGTAAAAAATCTACAACTCGAGATATAGTCTTTTTTAAGTCATGACACTCCAATTCGATATTTGAGAAATAATTCACCAAAAATCTGAATACAAAATTTTTTAAATAATTTTTATTTCATAAGTTAGAAAAAATAAAATAACTTGACACGTATCTGCCGAGTTTTTGATTTGACTTAGTTTTTGGCTCCTGTGTATTTTAGAAGAATTACAGATTTTTACAATTCAATGCTCTGTTTTGATGATTTGAATTATAAAAATCTGTAACTCATCTAAAATACACAGGAGCCAAAAACAAAGTCAAATCAAAAATTTGACAGGTACATGTCAAGTTATTTTATTTTTTCTAACTTATGAAATAAAAATTATTTAAAAAATTTTTTATTCAGATTTTGGTGAATTATTAAGTGAAGGTAGTTAGAACATTTTAGGTAAAACAAAGAGAAAGACAGAATCGTAAAATTAAAATCAGTTAATTACTCTTTTAAGATTAAGTCCTAAAGGACTCACGCTTGAACCCTTTTATCGTCTTATTCTTATTCGTTGAACTTGTTGAAATATTTGAATCATTTACCGCCTTTGTGTGGTTTTTTTAAAAATACATACAAACACAAAGCCAGGCGAGCACGCTATAATTATTTTTTTAATTTTCATAATTCATGTAAAATGCCAAAAAACTAAAACATTTGGAGAATAGCAAAGAACACGAAAATAAAATCGAAGCAAAAACAACAAAAAGAACGTCATATACCAATTTTGTAAAATTTTAGTTTTTTTTGAAAAAGTCTGATACGATTTTTTTGAAACAAAAAGAAATCAATAGTTAGTTTTTAAAGAAAGTCTTTAATTTTTCCAAAATGAATTCTGAAAAGATCAAAGAATCATCTATTTAATTTGTCAAAAACAACTTATACAATTTTAATGAATTTTCTTATACAAAAAAATTTGTATATAATAGCTTTAATATAAAACGAAAATAAAATAAAAAAACTAGTTTTCGTAATAAAATAATGATTTTTTTAGAATAATCAAATTATCGAAAAAGGTATATGAATTCTTTGAAATATCGGTTTGTGGTGTTTTTAAAGCATCTTAATTAAAATATTTGGAGGCAAAACTAATTTAAGATATTGTTTTCATTCCTTTGAAGGACCAATTTTATTTTGTATTACAAATTTACAAAATAAGTACCTACCTATCTACCTATGTATGTGAATATAAAAAATTAAACTTCAAATAGAACTCAGGGAAAGTTCGTGCTATGCATTTTAATAATTTTAATAATAATTTATAAAGTGGGACGTTTGTTGCGACATTATAAGTATTTTTTTTTAGTCTAGATCCGTTTTTGAGAAAAAAAACCTTTTACATTTTGGTCATATGGCATGTTCCGTTTTTTAACCTAAACAACTCACACCTCAAATTCCAATGCACCCTCAGCACTTTAACATAATTATTTATAAAAAAAAATCCACCTTGAGTATCTCAAGAACCGAAGTAGTCACTTTTCTTACATAAATCCAATCCCTCTGTAACTGTGATTATAATTCAATTGAAACTGACTTTTAGCCCTTAAGCTATTTCTAGAGTTATTATCCATCCATAAGATCTTATAAAAATACTCTGCAATATCACATACCAAGGTGTAGCGTCTATTTCTCACATGCGTGCCATAATTTACTCACCTCACGAGTTCCACCGCAGTATTATAGTATTTATAGGTACCTCCTTCGATATTATGTTGTGTGTGCAATGACCATTTCTAGAGCCTATACAGCACAAAGAGGCACCAACTGCAGAAGCAGTAAGTCCTATAAGACCACTCAACAACAACTTTTCACATAGAATTGACAATTATGACAATCGACGATGGTTGCTCTCAGAAACGATCGATCCATTGAATATACATATACTAACTTGAGAGGTTCGAATAGATCGATGTCAATTGGCTTACGCAACACGCATACGCATAATCCTAATCCGCAAAAAAAGCCTTCATTGGGGGGTTATGGAAGGACGTATTTCAACAGAATAGACATAAATTCCTAATAAGTTTTAATGCCAGAGTGTATGTATGTCTATGGAAAAGGAGCTAAATTACTGCAATTACTTCCATTGAATTAGCTTCAAGCGATTATTGAGTTAATTTCTTTGATATTAGTTTAAGGCGACATGAAAGATCGATGGATGGCTTGAAAAGAAAAAGGTTTTTATATAACAAATTGATAATAAGTACTAAATAATTGAATCGATTTAAAAAACATATTGAAACAGATGTGAAAAGGAATGTCAGCTTGATTTGCTAAGTTGCAAGTTCACCAAAATTATCAAGGCCAGGAGATCGCAGATTTTTAGAAAATAAATAAAGTAAAGATCTTCGACAGCTTCTACGAGTATTTAATAAGCTTAGCTGGATTTCTGAAACCATGGAAAAAGACAAACAAACAGTCTTAAGATGTCCAGAAGTGTTGTTTTTTTGTCTAGACAAAGCCAACAAAGTCTTTGCCTCATTGTCACGTCTTACATTTTCTTGTTAATTACCAAAATAATCACTACCACTCCATATAATGGTATAGACTTTAACTTTGTAGCTATCCCGATTCGGTGCCAAATTCTTTCATGTTTTACTAATTGTTCAAGACATTCTTTTTTACCCATGATGATCCTGAGAAAAAGAAAAACAACAAAAGACACATCCAACAATTTCAGCAATTTCAATACCGAAGAGTCCACAAGAGTATCACCGAAAACATTTCAGATACCTTTCCTGAACCAGACATTGTCCCAAAACAAGAAAAAAAAAATGTATATAATCAAAGAGTTGGTCATTAACGCCTTGAACCGGTTAGTTTTTTAGGCTTCATCCCTTCGACAACGACAAAGTCTGGTCATGCTTCTTTGCAAAATATCTTTCTTCCTCCTTTTATCTATACTTCAGCTTCAATTGAAGTCGACATTGTCCGCCGCAATAACGTGTGGCATCTCTGGTCATTGTCGACAATTGTTGTTGTTGGTCCAACATTGACCTCTTAACGCATGACTGCGAAGGTGACTTGCAAGCTTGCAGCAGCAGCACTTTCAACAATGATAAACATTACTTTGGTCTTCTCTCGCACACAAGAAGTCCAAAGTTTTTTTTTTTTTGTTTTAAACTTGCCAAATAGGTGGTTAAGTAATGTTTTGAACAGGCGAGCACATTACATCAATGATTACGTTTGATTCGATACGATGTTAACTCGGTGTGCATGTGCAGAAGATTGCTAGCAAACTTGGAGAACTCGCTTGTAAAGTTGTTGGAGCTTGGCAAGTTGTCTTATGGTTGGTCAAGCAAGATAACTTTGTGCTTTTGTGATGTTATGAAATAAGTCTTGAACTTGACTTTGGAAATTACGTTGACATTGAGGGAAGGTTTGTAATCAACTTAAATCATTGAACTTATTAGTTTTAATGACATATAAGATATTTCTTATGGCAGAATTTGTTTGTACATATATATATAAAATTCGAGGCCCCGCCGTCAACTTAAAGCAGTTGTGCGATTAGTATGGAGTAAATCTTTTTGATAAGTTTACCTACTTAATTACTAACTGTGTTTGGCGTGACCTTATTGTTTGATAGGTATTGAATATATATGACAAAAACATATTTCTAAAACAATCTAAGCACTCGCTATTAGTACGTAGGTAACATACTTACATATTTTGATACTATACAGCGCTCGATACATGAAGGCCGCATTCGAAAAGTTCTTCAGCTAGACGTCTTCAATTTTGCACCTCGTCGTCACCTTCAACCTGGTCACTTTAATTGTATATTTCAGCCTATATAGAACCAATAATTAGCAAGAGTTATTCTACGTTTTTGACTTTTGAGTCAGTAGACTGCTCAAGAAGTACACGCATAAAACTAAAGGCCCAGTTTTTTCACCCTTGATCATCATTAATCAATTATTATTCCAGTTGATAATCGTAGACTACGTTTGTTCACTCAAATTGTAATCAAGGAATGTCCAATTGTCCTTCATCAAAAGAGAAAAGATTTCTGCATATTGAATGAAAAAAAAAGAAAAAAAAAATGGATTTCCAATGATCAAATGGCTAACCGAAATTCGAGTTCAGCGAGACTTATTTTCTCCCGATCTTCTTCAAATCTTTAGAAAGTTCACGCAGCAACAAAACACAAAAAATTCTCACAAGCAAAAGCAAAGCCGCTACAACGCACAATGGTGCCATTGGTGCTTTTTGGCGTCAAATTTATTTGCATTTCTGGACGAAAAGTCATGAAATTTGGTACACTGAATAATAATAATAGTATGGAGAATACGAAAAGACTGCCAACTTTTTTTAATTCAAATTGGTGGCTCCAAAATGGCGAAAAGAATGAGAGCTAAAATAGAATTTTCATTTTCTAAACAGTAGGTATATAAGCTAGAAATTGGGCTAAATTCATGACAAAAAGGTGTCAGATCTTAGGTTTAAGATTCATAGATTCATATTCTTTACAAAAAAAATCAAAAATTAAAAAAACAAAGTCCGAAAAATGCAAAAATAGTAAAACACACTTTAAGACTCCTTATTACGCTATTTCATGGATTTTTTTTTTTAAATAAGCACAATTTTGAGATCACTTTAATTTAGGTTTCATAAGAAAACTGAGAATATTGGGGTTATATGCTTGCCAACTATGTTTTTAAGCAAATATTAAAAACATGATATAATGAAAAGTTTCAATACTCAATAAAACTGAGAATTTATTTTTGCCGTACACCAAAATATACTTTTCCAATATATTTTAATGTTCTAAACGCAGATCTGAAGTCGAACAAAATCTATGACGTCACGTTTTTGAGATATTTATTTCCTAAAATAAGCCAACATAAATTTCGAAAAAACGAAGGTCACTAATTCTGAAAATTTCAAAGAACCCATTTTTTCAGTCAAGTACCTAGACCATAACATCACACTTCCCCTATTCCATTATGAATCTTTTTGTTTTCACTTAAATTTATTTTTTATTATGTACAATAACGACTTGCCGCCAGTTAAAAAACACGCGAACAAAATAAAAATTTGTAGTTCCACAACCTCAAAGCACTTCCCCACAGTCGAGTCGTATATATACAAAAACTCTCACTTCTGACATGTAACGAGGTACCTACGATAACAAATTAGATCACTTAGCGAATTGCATTAATTGCAGAATCACATCAGCATACATCATCATGCGATGTGATCTTGTTCAACCTTACCCCCCCTTAACCATTCCTTCATAGAAAAAAGTAAAATAAATAAATTTTGTTATGATATATTCTCGACCAGACATGGACAAACTACGTTAACGACAACCAATCTCTGACAGCAACCAACAATAAACAACAACAACAACAAATTTCAGTGTGGCTGGTTGCTGTTGATAGTTTGTTGTTAGACGCAGTCAGACTCATGAGCTGCGAACGTTCAAATGCGTTCATATATTTTTTGCCCAAAAATAGACAGAAAATATAAAATTTCCAGAGAACTACTACTGATTGCACGTCACAGGACAGCTTTTAGAAGCACCTCTCCAGAGTATGGTATAGCCTCTTGTAATGCATCCTCTGGAACGATGTTGTCCTGGTCCAGACCAGACCATCATCCAGACGGAGGAGAGCAGTGTTTACGTTATCTGCACGAACAACTATAGCTTGAACAAACTATAACGACGACAACGACGAGAATGATGACGGCATGCATGCGGGAGAGACTGTTAGACAGAACCAGTGTGTCCCTCTGACAAATAAATTATATTTGTTAGTGCTGGTTGCTGTTTGAAATAAAGACCATCATCTCCATCCAGCCCATATTGCCCTTTCTACGAACACGATGAGATGGCTAAAGAGGGCTCCCTCTGCCGACTACGACGACCGACACCAACAAACGTCGACAGGGCAAACGACTATGGCGACTTTTATACGATGCGACTACTTCTCATAATTTGTCATATTACTATCGCACTATTATTACATTCGCATTTCAACTGATTATGCTGAGTGCTGAAAATGTAATTTAGTATCTCTATAGACTATCAGACTTGTATCTGGAGTGTTTAGATAGAGATACAGCGAGGATTATAAAAGGGAAAGAAGGGCAATATTGCTAGTGTATACGAGTATATTGTGATTGTGGAGCACTGGACTTTGGAGAGTGCCGCACTTGTCGACAGCTGAAGTAATGCATGCAGATTTTATATGAAAAGGTTTTTCATTTCATTTAAATAATCGTATCTGGTTTATAGTTGTTTATTTCCATTTTTGCATGAGCCCCATCAGACTTCAGACTCTATTTAGTCTAGAATAACAACAACAAAAGACACAATTTATTATGAATATGTCTAGATTCATTGGGACGGAATGATTCATTTAATAGGTTTTTGTATCATGAAAAGTTATCACAGCAAAAATAAGAGTTTATAATATTTTTAACATTTTGCAAGAAAGAGACAAACAAAAAAGCTCTTAACTAAGTTCAGTTTTTCCGTGCAAGATCATTAAATTTATGAAAAATAAAAGAACATTCAGGACATTTTCGGGACACGTTCGGGACACGTTTGGGACACGTTCGGGACACATTCGGGACAACTTCGGGACACCTTCAGGACACCTTCGGGGCACCTTCGGGACACCTTCGGGACACTTTCGGGGCATCTTCATGACACCTTCACGACACGTTCCGGACACATTCCGGACACTTTTAGACACGTTCGGGACATGTTCGGGACACGTTCGGGACACCTTTGTCACATGTTCGGGACACGTTAGGAACACGTACGGGACACGATCGGGACACGCTCGGGACACGTCATGAAACTTGGCAAAAAGTTTGCTTTTGGGATAAGAACCAAGGACAAAAAAAGTCTATAAAAAAAAGTTGGGTGAAAGGGTGTTTTTTTCGAACAGACACTAAAATTTGTAATTGGTCCCAAAAAGCCAATGATTCATTTTATTTTTGGTTTTGATGTCAAATTAAACGTTTATACTTAAGTTCTTAGACGTTTTACACGAATCATTGGCTTTTTGGGACCAATTACAGATTTTACTGTCTCTTCAAAAAAAAAAAAAAACACCCCTTCACCTAAATTTTTTTTATGAAAACATTTTATTCCTGCTTTCTATCCCAAATTCAAGGTTTTTACTAAATTTCATTAGGGTGATCCATCATTTTTGTTTCCACTAAAAAATACACCCTTTTGACCATGATATTTTTATAGACCCTTTAGATTCTTGTTTCTTATCTTAAAAGTAACATAATTACTGAATTTCAATAGGGTACCACTAATATAACTCTAGTATTACATACTTTTTCAGATATACCTATATTTTCTCTACACCTAAGAAAAACACCCTTTCAAATGAAGGATTTGTTTTATTCGTAATAATTCCTATGGGAAAAAGAAAATATTTAATGAATTTCGTGAGGGTACCTTTTATACCATTGATTTTGTGGGACTTATCGCGGATTTTCACTATTTGCAAAAAAAAACACCCTTTGACCTTAAATATTTGCATAGACTGTTTGGATTCCTGGTTACTGTTATAAACGAAACATTTTTACCAATTTTAATTGGTGTAACAATTTTTTCCCAGTTTTTGTGGTACTAATTCCGAATTTCGTCATTTCTTAAGAAAACACCCTTTCACTCAAGATAATTTTGTATACTTTAAAGATTTTTATACCAACCATAACTTTTTCAAGGAGTTTTAAAAATTAATAAAATGTAAGTCAGCTGTTATGATACCTTTTTCACACACAACTCAACCCATCAAAAAAACACCCTTTCACCAAAAATAATTTTAAGAACTTTTTGAATTCTTTCCCCTCATTCATCTTAAACCTTCATCCCGAATTTTATCGGTGTAGCATGTTTTTCACATGGGTTTCGGATATATTTTACCTGTTGAAGTCAAAAAATAAGCACCCTTGTTTTTAATCGGCTATAACTTTTCTTAGAGCAATCGTATTGACTTTATTTTTTTGTCATTAGATTCAAAATCAAAAAATACTTTGAAAACATGTGTCATATGATGATATTCGACAAACAATTTTTTTCAATATATATTTGACCTTCACCCCCTCCCTCTTTTCCGCGAAAAAACACCCTTCCACACAAATTTTTTCTATAGACTTTTTATCTACTTGGTTCGATAAAACTTTTTGCCAAGTTTCATGAGTGTAAATTTTTTTTTTTATTTCTTGATTTTATGTAATATTTTAATTGTACTATGCAACAATATTGAAGTATAACTTAAATCTTATTTTATTTTTAGTTTTTAGGAGCTTTTGTTTTGAAAAACGTTACAGTTAAAAAACTAGCCTCGATATCCATTTGCATTTGAGTTTTTAAGACTCAGTAAAACTCACCCTTTTTTGTTCAACTTTTTTGATTTACAAAAATGAACGTTAAATAATTTTAAATTTCTCTCCTAAATATCTACGAAACCATTTTCAGACAGCAGCTGTCAAAACAGAACCACAATCAAATCCCAAAAATAAAGTCATTCACAAAAACTATTTATGAAATACCTAACGCACTATAATTGTAGATTTTATTTCCATCCAACACAATTCATTTAAAACGTATCCCAAAGATTTCAACAAAAATGTCAGGCACAACAAAAACCCCCCATAGTGTTGAGGTCAACAATTGCATTGATATTCCATTTTATAGGGAAAGAAAAAAGAAAAACAATAAAATATCATTTTGATAAGGATTTTATGCTGTGTGTATACTGTCTGCTAGCTGGTACATGCTGAAATCAAACCACAAAAAGAAAAACTCGAAAAAAGTGAAAATTTATTATCCTTGGACAGGACCATATATACAAACCAATCGATCTGGCTGGAATGTGCATATACAATAAAGAGTAAAGACAGCCAAAGAAAAAGAACAATTTAATCCCAAAGTGATGTTATGGCTGAATACTCTGAAATGCACACAGTACAGTCGTGGTCAAACTATATGATGGTAGTGACCTTTTTGTTGTGGTTATCCGAATTCAAATTTCACATCGATAGCAAAATGTATGGATATAAAATATTATGAAGGTATAAGGTACTGTATTTTTACTATATGGCTCTTGGCAAGTCCAGGTGGCAATGATTCACATAATTCAAGGCTTCTGACATCTCGCACAGACCTTCGCCAACATGTCCTTATTCATGCCAAATCAGCAATAAGGCGATATATGAAACCACATCAGAGGTCGTTTTTCACAATCGAATCTTCCCTTGTCTGCATTCTTGCATTCCCCTATATTATTGAGAAAGAAATCAAAATCTCAAATTAGAGGGGGCTAAAGCCATTATTCTATTCTTTTTCTTAAATATAAATCCTGGGACAAAAATAACAAGATAAAAAGGTCAAACGACACATTACATCACAATCATCCAGCAATATTGATGAAGAAATTTTAAGGTACTTTTAGGTCGTGCGAAATTGCAAAAGGTAATAGCATTTTTTGTCGAAATTTGACTTAAATCAATATTTTTAATTTTTTATGGCCGGAGTAAAAATGGAATCCCACCGCATCACAGCTTCACCACGTCCGCAGCAATTTTTGACCACCCCGCACCACCGGTGCACCACGTCCGCACTATTATCAGAAATTTCTATTGGTCCGCAGCACCACTGCACCACGTCCGCACCAAGATTTAAAAATTCTAAACCACCGCTGTACCACATTCTCACCATTTTAAACATTTCTAGACCGCCGCACCACCGCTGCACCACCACTGCACCACGTCCGCACCATTTACTTTTTAATGAAAAGTTCACGACCGCCACACCACGACTGCACCACGTCTGTCTGCACCATTTCATTTTGAATAAAAAAAAAATCTATTCTCGTACTTATACAAATGTTTAAGTCATCTTCCAAGTTATTTTGGCTTAAGTAATAAATTGCCAGTTCGTACAAACATGACTTGGTGGTCGATTGGTTAAAGTGTTGGACTTCTAATTGAAAGAATCTCCTTCTCGTCGGTAGTTTTTTGTATTTTTTAATATTCCAAAATTATGTATCATGGTGCATCGATTTTTTCATACAAAATTAAATGGTACAGATGTGGTGCAGTCGTGCTGCGGTGGTGCGCCAAGATTTTCCGCCAAACGGCAATGGTGCAGCTGTGATGCGGCGGTCATATTTTTCGAATGCATCCAAAACGTGTCCTTTATAAGTTGAATCTATTTTGGAAGAAAAAAGTAAAAAGAAAGCCCACATATAGACGCCATTAGAAAGGATATCAAAAGAAGAACAAACACGAGACCCCATAATATGGGCTTGTTCGAACTTAACTACTCTACATATGGCATAGTATGGACCCCGTTATAAAGATAGACCTCCTCCTTATAGAAGGTATATCCTACATGTGCAAAAAGGCAGACATTTTCCCTGGCGACATTAAAAGCAGAACAAAAGGACACTGACTGTGAGCCCACGAAAATCAGATAAATTCACTTCCTATTGTCCTTTTTCTCATGATCCTGATCCTGATGATGGCCAAAAGGAATGGAATATCCTTCTTTGAATTTTATACACATACAACATGTGTACATATGCTTATTTTAAATTTTTGTATGTTTACTTTTCATTTGCCATCGTCCTCGTCATTGTCCATTGAGTGAGTTTTATGTGTGTGTGTGTGTCGCTATAAGTCCGGTGTATTGCAGGACAATGCGGTTGAATGATGTCCTTTTTTTTTCTTTGATATTTGGAAAATTGCTCCCGCTCCAGTCTTCTTGGTGCCATATGGGAACAATAGACGAACGTCGGCTACGAAGAAAATCTCTGCACATGCATCGAATGAAAATATATTCAGAATTAACTGCTGGTATTAGCAAAGGATTTCCAGGATATTATTGAGTTGAGAGAAAAGAGAGAGGAAAAGGTTTCACGTCATCATTTTTCAAGGACAACACACACGTGTATGTGTATTGTGTACATAGACATGATTTTCAATTAGCACCCAGATAAAGCATAAAGGCGGTTGGATTAATGGATTTGGCATCGAACAAAAGAGGTAAAATCCATAGCTATACATTATTTTGTATATATGTATAAAGCGGTTTGAGCGGGTGGTTTAATAGATGGGAGTGATGCATAATCCAATCTAAAGGTACATATAGAATGCTGCTGTTCCGTCTAAGCCATGTGATCAAATGTCATGGAGATTGCCAAAAATTTTAATTGCTATGCGATGTAATTCAAAGTGCTAGATATTCCCTCTGGAAATGAAAATGAAAGAAGTACGAGAATAGGTACACGAGTATATTTCTGAGGATTATTTTGGGGTACGAGTATTGGTTTTTTGTGTGGAAGAGAGGTAACGGAATGAGCAGGTCTATAGCTAGCTGCTATTCGATGAATCACTGTCACATGTCACAGGCACGTCAAATTCGGATTGCACAAGCACCACATACGGTATCACTACGGACTGACCGCTTTGCTGCCCAAAGTGCCTTGAATATGGATAGGATATTTACGAATACAAGTGTGGTTGATATATTGGGCTGTAACAGTGGAGGCAATCAGTGGTTTCTGCCTTAGCTTCCCGAGTAAAAGTAGAAATTGAATTTTTAAAGAAAAAAAATATTTCGTGGCCGCCGCACAACAGCCGCACCACAGCCGCACCACAGCCGCACCACAGCCGCACCACAGCCGCACTACCGCAACGCAGCCGTTTGGATGAAATTTTCGCTGAACCACCGCCGAGACAAAGCCACACGCTTTTATTTTATATAAAAAATTTTCGCTGCGCCATGATATATAATTTTGGATTGAAAAATAAAAAAATACTATCCGATGAGAATAAGTTTGGAAATTGCGTGTGCAGAGCACTTTGAGTTAGCAATCTAACGCCTTAACCACTCGACTACGGGCAGTTTGTTGTTAGGCTGCATGCCGTGCGGCTGTGCTACGGTATTGGTGCGGCGGAATAGAAATTTGTGATCATGATGCGGCAGAATAGAAATTTTTGATTCAGGTGCAGCTGTGGTGTGGCAGAATAGACATTTTTGATCATGATGCGGCAGTGGTGCGGCGGAAAAAAAATTTCCATGATGCGGCAGTGGTGCGGCGGAATAGAAATTTGATCCTGGTGTGGCTGTGGTGCGGTTGTGGTTCGGCTCCCAAAAACCCACGCAGCTTTGATGTTCGGAATTCCATTTTTACTCGGGAAGACTCCACTGTACAGAAAACGTATACCGCACACACTAAAGCAAAAAGCATTAATTACATTACAACAACGGACCAAAGGACTGCGCTGGCACAAGTCCCAAGTGACAACCCATGACTTTTGGAATTTCCATTGCCCCAACCACCTTCCTTAAAATATCTAACGGAATTATTTCGTTTGTAATTCTAATCTCTCCGCCCTGGCATTTGTTTCGCCGCTCATTTTGTAGTGTGAAACGGTGCAATCCTGGGATGATATGAAATGAATGTTGTTGTATCACAACAACCATAAGTTTGACCATCGCGGATGACATTCATCCGCATGCCAGCCAGCTCCCCCTCATCAACACTTATGGCAATGGCGAGAGAGATGATGCATTATTGTCAAATACCCTACGGAAAAATTGTTGCGATTCTTGATGTTCCAAAATGTCGCTCTCCCCTTCCTCAGACATATAATATGCACATTTGTACGACTATTCCAAAATGGATATGTTTGACACTTGGGATGACTACACGATTCGGAATCAGCGACGCTTAAGGCTCTTTAGGGCAATTGTCAGATGCTTCACTTGATGGATGGGTGTAATTTGTGGCGTGAAGTATATACCATCGATTTTCTAATTGTTATAAGTTATACTTGAGTTCTACTGCGGTTGCAGGAATTGTACTAGCCATCTCAGGCCAAACGCATGGAACAATAGACCACCGTGTAGTTCAATGCATTAGCTTCTTTTCTTCTCAAATGAGTTTTTTTTACTGTGGTTTTCTGTCGTCCTCCTTCTATATAGTGGCTCTTTGAGTGATGAGCCGAGGAAAATTTAAAGTGATCATCTTCATTGTTGGAAATGTTCTTTTTTTTTCAAATTTAACTGAGGTCTTTTCAGAAGACTTTTGTGTGTGAAAAATCGTTGAATTGTTGTACATTGTTATTAAGTTGCATTGTTGAAGCCAGGAAGTGAAGAAAGCCTGGCTGCAAAGTGCGTGTGTGGCTTGGATATGGACAGCACATATGTAATATTGATGGTGTGAGAATTGACCCGAACTTTTGAAACCTTTCCAATTTATCTAACGAGAAGTAAAGTGGGGTTAGGATGAAGAGAAAGAAAAGGTGTTAGAAATATTGATGAAGAATAGACGCTGAAACCTACTTAGAAAGATTTGAGGTGGGGTCAAACTGATTGAACTTCCAAAGAAGTTCTGTATGGAAGAAAAATTGACCAAGTGTATTCTTGATAAATTGTTATTATCATCACTTGGATGTTTAACATTATTCAGGTTATTTTAGTTTTCGACATGGTGTTGTACACGATGATTGATCTATTAATTCGATAAGGCAGCTAATGAAATAGTTCAAATGTCTGTATAATATATGGAGATTTTAGTTATCGACAAATTGTTTTTGTATATTAATAGTTTTTTAGTATAAAAATAAAATATCGGTAGTATAACTTAATTTCCATTGTTTTACGCCAGATGTCCTAAGTAGTGTTATTTTCTTGGAAATTCAGTTTCAAATGGATTTATGTAAAAGTACTGTTATAATAATCACAGTATACTTCATTTGGTCAAAATAAAAATAAGACCTATTTTTATTTCGTCAAAAATGTTTGATTTCCTCAAAAAAAAGATTAAGCTTTACTTTTCTATTGGGACGAGATCCATTAATTGCCAAAAAAATGGGAAAAAGTAGGGGCTAGCGATGGAAAATACTTTTAATACAACATGTACAGTTTTTATTGAATAAACCTTCATTTTCGAGCAAACCAAACGATGGAAATTAAGTTTTAGGTACTCCAAATAAAATTTTGGGAATTTCTGAATTCAAAGTTTTACAAATTGTATTTAGACTTGTTTTTTAGTACTGGGCATTTGGCATTTCATGAGAAAGTTAGAGTCTTTTATTTTTAAATAATTTTAATACCTCTATACAAACATTTTTTTTGATTTGGTACTCCGAAAAATCGATTGCTAGACACCTCTAGAATATACACACCAAATATGAGCTCTTAATATTAATGCGAAGGTCCTCCGCTTGGCAATTTTCCATTTTTACATCAAGCTTCTACTTAAAAAAAAATCATTTTTTTTTTTAAATCGACTTTTTAGCAAATTTCTTTACGTATTCTTGTAGGAAATTGAACGCTCTACAAAAAAGGCCTTGGACACTTTTTTCGTTTATCTAACCGTTTAATAGATATTTCAGGTCCAATAATCGAGAAAATCTTTAAAAATTCGATTTTTGTTCTTAATTTTGTAACAAATTGAAAAATTATAATAATAATCAAACGCGCAAGACATATTCTTGTAGGAAATAAATTGTTCCACAAAAAAGGTCTTATTAACTATTATTAAAATTAAAAAAAATTATAAAAACATTTTTTACTTTTCAAAATTTTCTAATTCACTGAAAATTCATTATTTTCAAATTAACAAGATATATTCTTGCTTTAAAGTTCTACAAAAAATTCCTTGGAATCAAATTTATAATCGTATCCAAATCGCAAAGCGTACGAGTCATAAGAAAACTACTGAAATCAATGGGCATTGGTTTGGATACGAATAACTTCTAAACGGTTAAAGCAATCAATTTCATGCCAAGGAATTTTTTGTAGAACGTTTAAGCCCCTACAAGAATATATCTTGCTTAATTGAAAATAATGAAGTTTCAGTGAACTGGAAAATTTTTAAAAATATAAAATGTTCTTATAATTTTTTTTAACTTTGACCTCGAATATCTTTAGAATGATTAGATTAATGAAAAAAGTTGCTAAGACCTTTTTTGTGGAACAATCTATTTCCTACAAGAATATGTCTTGCGCGTTTGGTTACTATAATTTTACAATTTGTTACAAAATTAAGAACAAACAACGAATTTTGAAGGATTTTCTCGATTTTTGGACCTGAAATATCTATTTAACGGTTAGATAAACGAAAAAAGTGTCCAAGGCCTTTTTTGTAGAGCGTTCAATTTCCTACAAGAATACGTAAAGAAATTTGGTAAAAAGTCGATTTAAAAAAAAATGATTTTTTTTTAGTAGAAGCTTGATGTAAAAATGGAAAATTGCCAAGCGGAGGACCTTCGCATTAATATTAAGAGCTCATATTTGGTGTGTATATTCTAGAGGTGTCTAGCAATCGATTTTTCGGAGTACCAAATCAAAAAAAAAGAATTTCGACTTTTTTTGACCCACCCTAATAGGTATCCTTAATACACTGAACCAAAAAGGTACATAAAATTAATGAATTTGTACATTAAATTAATGTAAAAATTCATGGCAAATGAGCCAATGTAAAAATTCATTAAATTTAAGAATCTTTTTAAGAACAAATTCATAAGGGAATGAATCTTTCTTAAAAGTTAAGAATAAGTTCTTAAATTTTATGAATTCTGTTCATACACGAGTTCGAAAATTTTTGAACATGTTTAAGAAAAGTTTCTTAGATTTTAAGAAAAATTCATACAATTTAAGAATTATTTCTTATAAATTAAGAACAAAGTTTAAGAAAAGTTTCTTACGTTTTAAGATTATTTCTTAAATTTTATGATTTTTTTCATAAATTCCGGAAAAAATTGAATGAAATGTTGCTTAAATTTTATGAAAAAAATCATAAAAACTATGAATTTTTCTTAAAGTTTTATGATTGTTTTCATAAAATGTAATACACTATTCATTAAAATGTATGCATTTATTTATATAGATGCATATAATATACATTACCATTTCAAGCATTTAATTTGTTCCTGAAAAAAATTGTATTCCAATCAAACAAACAGCAAAAGAAAACAACCCAAAATCTAAAACAAAGAAATGAAACAGTTTTTAAAAATAAAAGAAATGTTACAAAAATGTTTTATTGGTCACTTTCACTATAAATATCATTATAAATTTATTTTTTAATTTAATTTTTCTTTTTTAATTGATACATCATCTGGAAAGATAAAAAAAAGTTTGTATTAGTAAAATGACTATGTACTTTTTGGTGCAAAAAATCGAAATAAAAGGTAGAATTATCTTTTACCTTATTGTAATCGGGAGCATTAGGTTCTGCAGCTGAAAGAAAAAACAATACAAAATTGAATAAGTTGGGGAAAAATCACAATATACAAAATTTAGGTAGATACAGCATTAAATAGAATAATTTGAGGAATGTTGATAATATTACGTTAAAACAAAATTTAAACATTTAAAGGAATTAAATAACATGCAACACTTACTAAATTCTATGTTTTCCAAACATGATGTGTTTGCTTTATTTTGCAATGACAACTTCGGGTGTACTGGATCTGTTGCAAATAGCCTTTAAGATGGTGTAGTATAAAGTGCCCTTTTTCCGGTTCTATTATTTTTCGATAACACTGTCTGAAATTGAAGATTACTCACGTGCCTACTCGTTTCACAAAAGTATCTAAATTATGTAACTATAACAAAAAATTTTTAAATATATTTAATATATGTTTAAAAGAAAGAAATGTTTAACAAATTATGT
Organism: Episyrphus balteatus; assembly: GCF_945859705.1. Classification (NCBI taxonomy): domain Eukaryota; kingdom Metazoa; phylum Arthropoda; class Insecta; order Diptera; family Syrphidae; genus Episyrphus; species Episyrphus balteatus. The sequence continues at coordinate 40,421,006 of NC_079137.1, read as the reverse complement.
TTTTATACTTATCTGAGTATATGGGAAAGAGGCAACGGGAACCAACAAGAGTATAATGTCTTATACCTACAAAATTGTTTACGTGGTTTAAAATGCTTAACACTGTTTATAATAAATATTGTTTTTTATTCACAAACTTGTTTCGGCAACGACTAACTGTCCACTTTGAATATCAGATTTTAAACTAAATCTGCAGAGAAAACCTTCTAAGGCATAGATTCAAAACAACAGTTATTATTTTTTAGATTGATGAAAAAATACATAGACTTTAAGAAAATATACTTAAAACCTCAAAACGTAAGAATTTTTTCATAAATTATATGTATACTTTCATAATATTTAATGAATTAATTCTTAAATTTTGGAAAAATATGAATTTCGAACATAAAAAGTATGAACAGATTCTTAAATTTTAAGAATAAGTTCTTAATACTTAATACAGGATAACGGTAAAATATTCGTTATTTTTCGATTAATGAAAAAATACATTAATTTTAAGAAACAATACTTAAAAACACAAAATTTATGAATTTCTTACAAATGTAATTTTGAAAATAGATTTTATCAATTTTAGAAGGGAAAAAAAGTCAATTTTAAAAATTATCTTAACAAAAAATACAACGGAATGGAAAATAATAGTGAATTTCGTTCATAAAAGTATGTCCAGATTCTAAGATTCAGTAAAATATTCTTTCGAATTGGGGCTAGAAGTTTATGAATTTATTCATTAACCTTCGTATTTGTTCTTTAAAAAAATTCATAAAAATATTTTCCATAGGAAAATTTTTATGAAAACTGATTCTTAAATTTTATGAATCTTTCTTAAAACTAAACTTTTTTTTTAAGAATTTGTGCTTAAATTTAATGAATTTTTCTTAAAAATGTATGAATTTTGGTTTATGAATGAGATTCATAGTTTTTAAGAATAATACTTTTTTCAGTGTAACATTTTTGCTATTATCTATTTTATTAATTTTGTTATGTAATTCCACAGTTTTTTTTTTAATGAATTATATTTGCTAAAATAAAATTCGTCTGGCAAGCAGAAGGCTGAAAATAAAACGTCATTCGTGTGATTATCACTTCGACCCAAAAAGTTGACGACTAGACGACTGAATTTGACATTATGTTATATTAATCTACACATATACATGTGTGTAAAAATTGGTTATCACCCAAAATCCCAAAATTTTCTGCCGTTTTTCAAAAGTACTAAAAATTCAATCTCTAAAAACTTGATTTTTTTAATTTTTAAGACTGGAAATTTTCAAAAAATGTTTAGTTTTTCAGAACACGAAACGCTTTTGAAAAAGTAAACGTGTTTTTAAAAGTGAATAATATGAAAATATTTTCTAAACATGTTTTAATAAATTTCTTAATAAAACAAGTTTTAACTAAAACCTGTTTTGTTTCGTGTTTAACGAAATGTGAATAATATGAGCGTTAAAAATGAACTTTCGAAAAAATCCATCAACTCGAGTTAAAAATTTGATTTTCCAAATAATAATTTTTTTTTAATCCAAAAATCTGTTTTTTTTCAACATTTTTTACCTATAGTTTTAATTACCTACTACGTTTAGTTGTTCACAAGTAATTTAAAAATAAAAAAACACGGTTCTGCTGCAAGTAGTCAAAAATTGGATCTTATTGGTATTCTAATCAAAGTCGTTTGAGTCGTTTTTGAAAAAAAAAAAATATTTTTTCTTTAATGGTAATAATAGTTAAAAACTTTGGTAACAAATAAATTTTACTCTACTGCATTAAATAAACAAAAAAATATCTGATAAGTTTTTAAAAAAACATTTTAAGACAGGTTAGTTTTTTTTTTTTTTTGTTCAAACTGAATTTTGAAAACAAAAAAAATTATAAATTATCTTGATTTTAAAATTAAAGATAAGAATTGACTTCTGAAATTTCAAAAATATATTTCTCGCTATTGTAAATGGTCGTCATTGAAGCCGTTTAAATCCAAATTATTTTTGTATATAATTTATTTTTTTAAACATTTTCAAAAAACTTTTGGCATGTCATTTTAAGGTTATAAGAATCACTTATTCACATCTAAAAAAAATTACAGATCCGTGATCAAAAAATCGTTTAAGAAATATTAAAAACAATTTTTTCCAAACATTTTTTTTCAACTGCACTTTAATGTATATCATGAAAAAGAGGCTCATCTATTTCTATTTCTAGTGTTTTTGGAAGGGTATATTTAGATTGCTGCTTGATCATTTCCCACGGCAGGCAGGTCCGTTTTAGATAGAAGAAGAATTAAGAAATCAAAGTTAAAAGGGGGAAAAAAGTTAAGGGCTTTAAAATGAGATGAGAAAATTTTTGAAAATGAGAATTGTAGGTACTTTTTCTTGGCTGTTGGTTTGTTGGTAGAAAACAATATTGACCTGCAAAATTACAACAAAAATTACAATTAGTCACTTTCCATTCAAAGAAAAAATTGCAAATAATTAAAGCTCATGTAAAGACCCTGATCTACATTTGTGACTTTCAATTCGTGCACCCTCCTATCACGTTCTCTGAGTCATCTGTTTTGTATTCCAAAACTCAAATTCTGACTATTCAATTCTATCCCACCAAATTGTTTGCCAAATTCGTAGAAAGTATAATTCCTCCAGCTCTAAATCAAGCTCCAATTTTAACGGGTATGAGTCTTTAAAGAGTCTGCTAGTTGATTAGTCATTCCACTCGTGTGACCAATCTACGTACAAAATGCACACACCATCACCAAATAGAAACCCTCCTAACTTTTTATCATCAGCGACCATATACAAACAATATTTGCATTCACCAAAAATACATCGCATATAAAGGGAATTGCCTGATGACGCGCCCGTCTTCAAGTCTGTTTTATTTATTTTTTTTTTATATTTTCAGTTTCGTGTGATAAAATTTATGTGACATATTACCGCGATTGGTGTTCTTCATAATTTTGTGCTCGAAACCTCCCGTTTTTGTCTCTGAACACTGAACTGAATATCATTCCTCTCTAAAGAAGGTCTATCTACAACCATTCCATATAGCGGGTGGGTTGTATCACTGCTGTGTTGGCCACTGCTTCCAAACTATAAATCCAAATAAAGGGACAGACCCAGAAATGAAAGGAATAACAAGAAACAAAACCTTCGACAAAAAAAAAATGAAAACAGCAACCAAAAAGAGCCAAACAAAAGTCAAAATGGGATTTATGTCTACAAGCTTCGAGCATGTAAAGTCGGTGTCCCCCATGGTCGTTCCTCTTCGCCTTGATCCATTGTCGTCGTTGCTCTTCGGTCGTCTGGCGTGCAACTTCCACATTGGAATTGGAAGCAGCATAAAAATCGTGATTAAATTCTATTGCCGCCTTCGCCCTTGAATAGGAGTAAGAGGCTTCTCTCTGTTCCTGCCTTATTTTTTTTTTTTAGCCGCCTTCAAGTTTTCATCCTTTATACGGATGTTGATATGGTTTTTTTTTCACTGCTCTGTCGTATATCCCTTTTTGAATGGTGTTAGTGGTGGGCCAAGGCTTTTTAAGGTTCATCACGAGGATAACCAAAACGAAATGATACCCTAAACGACAACGACTGGGTAGATATAGCGCGACAGTAGTTCCGAGTTCTGCGGCGGTGGCGGCATTTTGAGAAAACAGCCCTAGGGCTGCTGCGGCAACCACCGCGCGTTGCAGCATCAAAAAGCATAGCACAACAGCATTCAGCCTGACACTAGAGAGTAGAGATGGAGACTGGAGAGAGAGTAGTCGAGTTGAGTTGAGTCGAGACTCGAGAGTCCTGCTTATGAATTTCGCTCATGTTCCACAGATGCTTTTTATTATGTTCCATGGTCGTCGTCGACGTCTCCGCAAACAGCAAAAAAGTCGTGAATTATAAAATCAGAATAGGATTTCAATTCGGACTTGTTGTCCATCTGTCTGGATCTGGTAGAGAGTAGTGTAGAGCTGATTCTTCTCTGATTCCCGACTGCTTTGCAGGCTGAAAAAGAAGTTTCATTCCATTTCTGGAGAGCTGGTATATATGCGATGCGAACAATGTCATGGGGCGTGAGCTACCTCTTTGAATTGTGTGGCAAATTCACAAGTTCGTTGCGCGCTGTTTCACCTCACGTCGCGGAATTAACAAAAAAAAAAAAAAATAACGCTCTATCTATCTCTACCCCCAGAGGTCAACCTTTTGTGTCGATAGCTGCAGCCAGATAGGTTTAACCAGAGGTAAGTATAAGAAAAAAAATTTCAATACAGGTGGTACACAGGTATAGGCGGTGGTGGTGGCGGTAGTGGAAGTGAAGTGGTGGTAGACGGAAGCTGATGCTTTTGTAGCTTCCAGTCCTTTTTAGCCTGGGTGGTGATCTGAAATCATGCAGAACACTATCGCGTACTATTCGGATGAGACGTGAACTGGAGTAGGATTTCGTTGTGATCTGTCATTAAATTCTCCCTCTCGAATTCGAGTGGACCAGCAGCAACAGTGTAAAATGAATGAAAATTGTCGGTCTAAATGGTAAATTCGTTTCAAAAAAACATCTTTCTGTGTGATACCTACAAAGGGCAAGAGGGAGTAATGTATAGAGAAATGTTTTTTAGTCTAAAGAGAAACTATGCTAAGACGGAACCTTGTGGTACATCGTTTTCGCTTGTTAGGTGATGTTGTTTTTCGAAAAGACGTGAATTGAATTTAACTATTGTCTCAGGGCGAAAGTTACATTGCATTTATGGTTGGTTAAAAAAAAAAATGTTAGTTACCTTTAACTACTTAAAAAGGTCTTACGAGTTGAGGTTAGCAGAGTATAGTTGGTTGGTGTGCCTGGCCTGCTATTACATAGTTCAGGACCAACAATTATGGAAATTAAGTTATGTTCAAAAGGAGTTATTTATTGTTATTCTCGATGAAGTTGAATTTCTTTAAGTATGTTGTGCCTTGAATTGTTTAAATGAAAAAAAAAAATCTTACTTGAGGGCACTAACACTAAGGTGAAATTTTATTTACCTACACACCTACTACACAAAATTTATAAAAAAAAGTCGTTTTCAAGACTCTTTTTATTAAAGATAATGAAGTTAGATATAAAAATATTTTTTTATAAAAAATTTCACCATCAGGAATGTCACTAGACAATTGGGAATTCTAACGAAACATTGAGACTGCTGTACTTTTCGATAATATCTAAAGAAATTCAAGAGAAAATGAAATTTTACACTGTTAAAACAATAACATGTTTTAAAGCTGAGGAATAAGGTCTGACTTGCTTGGAAAGAAAATATAATGCACGACTTTGTCGCAAGTGCTTGCTTTTAGAATTCAAAGTACAAACATTTTTAAGACTTTTTTATACAAATTTAGTAAATGTACCTATATGAAAATTTAAAAAAAAATATAAAATTCGTTCCACAAATGAAAAAAACAACTATTTAAATAAAATTGAGCTCCAAAAAAGTATTCAGTAAATTTTATTTTATAAAGATGCATTTTTAGAAAAAAAATTATCAAAATCGTTAGAGCTGTTTTTTTAAAAAACTAAATTCTTATAAATATATACCTACATAATTTTTTGAAAAAAAAAGTTTTAAAATAAAATTGGTATGCCATGTTGTAGTAAATTATTAATAAACACCTAAACCCAAAATTTCAAAAAAACAGGGTCCCTTTTTTGAAAATTCGATTTTTCAAAAAAAAAATTTGTTTTTTTTAATTTTATTTTTGATTTATATAAAAACAATATAATAGCCCATTGAAATAAGTAAATCAGCCGCCATCTTGAAACAGATATTGATTTAAAAGCTCCATTTTTAACCATTTTAACCAAAAATGTCCAAGAACAGACTTATTAAAAAAAAAAAAAATTGGTATACAAATGAATTCCGTGAGTTAATTAAATTCAATTTTATAGTTGATCAAAGTCAAGGTTTGTCTCGCAAGGTTAGGGGAAAATTACACTTTTTTTCAAATACGTATCGGACGAACTTTTGGTTTATTTGGGTAATATTTGAAGAATAAATAATAGAACTTTAAATTACTTTAATTTTCAGCCAAAATGGACACTCAATCCCACTATTTTTTTCTAACGTACTTTGACCTCAGAAACTCGGATTACGATTCATATGTTTTCGAGATATGATTTTCAAAGTTTTTGTCGTTGTTTTTCCAAGCATACTTAGTATTTGGGCTATATCTTGAGCAATAAACGATTAATATGAACAGAAACACCGGCACCTGAAAGCTGTATAAATAAGTAATAAACACTGGAATAACTTTTTTGGTACACTCCAGATGATTAAGAGCAGTGTATCAAAACATTTAAAAAAAATCGATTTTTAAAGGAAATTTTAGCAAAAAAAAAATTCTTACTGAAATAAAAAATCTAAATCTTCTGAATCCTAATAGTTTTATTTTTTTACGTGTAGTGAACTTTTTGGCAAAAATAACAAAAAAATTTTCCTTAAAATCTATATATAAGTTATAAAGATATGATAATTTTTTTTAATGATCAATATTTCGACTTTTTTTTTGTTACTTTTTTTTTTTTTTGCCTATAACTTGAAAAGGAAGCCGAGTTTGAAAATTTTTATTACGAAATTTTCTGTAGGTAATTAAATTTCCTATCGATATATATCCTTTTATAAATGCTTAAGATTAAAATATTGTAAAAAAACTTAAGAAAAACTACTATTAAAAAAAGAGAAAAAAGAAAATTTTTGATGTTTTTACTAATAAGTCTAGCTATTTCTATGTTTTGGTCATTTATACATATTGAATATGTTATGGAGAAAAGAAAAACTTGATCTTTCAACACAATGGTCACAAGAATTGAATACGGCAAAAATTGGATAAAATAGGTGTGGACTTTCAAAATCTACTGTTTTTGGTCTTTTTGAGCCACGATTAAGGACTCATTAAATAAAAACGGTACCAATCTCTCCCGACATCCTATCATCAAAACAAATTGATTTTTATGATAAAGACATTATCTAGCCATTAAAAAAGAAATCGTTGAAATTGAGCAAATTATTTGGGAGAAAATCAGATTTAAAAAAAGGTTCTATGGAAAATATCGTTGATAACGATTTTTGAAAAAAAAAACTTTTTTCATTAAAAGATAATATAGGCTTTATCTTAAAACTAATACTTTAATTTTTTAATAAAAATCGTAGGAGCCGTTTTTGAGTAAAATGAACTTTTTCAAAATTGGTTAATGACAGGTAGGTAGGTACTGTTATTTTTGGTCAAAAAAATTAATTCCAAAAACCCCTCTGTACAGGATCCAAAAAATGCATCAGTTTCATCATTAGCATCAGCATAAGCTTTTTCTTCAAAAACTTTCTTAGCTCTCAGATAATTTTAATAAAAAAAAAAAAAAAAACAAAATGTGGCAAACTAAATCATTGACCAATTTTTCTCCCAAATATTTCCAAAGATATATTTTGTCCTAGTTTCCATAAACCGAATCTGTCACACGATCAGGTTGTTTTCATTCAATATTTTTTTTATATCTGACACAGTATTTAAATTTTCATACAAATGTGTTTTTGGTAAAATATCGCATTCCAAAACATCTATCTTAAAAGCAGTCTTAAATCTATCAAAAGACACTTTAAAAACAAGTTTCATTTTTTTTTTTCGTTGTATCTAACCACCATAACACCTTTTTTTTTCTTATTTTCCAATCTCATTCAAGTCGATAACTTATTCTAACTGTGAGAGCTTCTGCCAAACCATTTCCAAACAATCTTATAAAAATACAAAACCCTTATCACTCAATAAGTCAATCGACCAAAAAGATACCTCAACTTGATTTATAGCATTATGCATCGAATGCCTTCTATATACAAGACATATTCAAAATGGACGCATCATTTGTGACAAAGACTCGCCATTATCAGTGATAAGCTACATAAGGTTTGTAATTTTCTATTAAAAAAACCAAATGAAAAAAAAAAAATATCATTTGACATGCCTGACTTGGCAAATGTCTTTATAAACATTTTAAGAGTGTCTTTAAAAATCGAAATCTATCCTCACACTTCTCGCCCTCCACATTCAAATAGACTCTAAAAAAAAACACAAACACAAATTGATACAAGTTAATTGAGTTATGTAAATGTATCTCTCGAAATGGGGCTCTATAGCTGATCTCTTTCTTATAAAATTTCGTTCAAGATTTATTGTAATCACTTACACACATAAATGGAAATATTGGAATTGACTTTTAGGGCCCATCTAATGGCTCTTAACACTCTTCCTTATATTTGTTTTTTTTTTGTTTCTTCTTCGAATTGAAATAGTGACATGGGCCAGCAAGATTTTATTTTTTTTTTTTTTATATTTTCAGGGCAAGAAAAAAGGGGTTACCAGGCCGTTTGGTATATATAATTACAATCGATTATTATGTTCCTCTTTTTCAGGGCAGATAGATTCAATAAATAAATTGGGAAATATGAAAATGTAAAAAATTATTTCTTTCGAAACAGAATATGCCACTTTTGCTCCAGATGCAAGCATTGGTCATAAATCACAAAGATAAGGACCACTAACTGTCTGACTGCCATAAACTGTATATTCAATTTCATAATTAGACACATTGCTTCTGTTGGTTGCTGTAGGTCTTGCTCCTCTTTTCCGATTCAATTTTCAATAGTGTTCGCCTCCATTTCCCCCTGCCTCCTCAACAAAAAAAATTGAAAAAATAAAAATCATAAAAAATTATATGAAATTTGGTCCTCCTTGATAATGGTGATGGTGAGCATCATCAGAAGCAGCAAGGAACGGAGCAGCTAGCGCATGTAGTCGATAAGGACAGTTTATGGAAATCGGGGTGGCCTTAGCTAGCTGGAGAGAATGCATTTCCAGAGAGAGTCAATCGGTGGGTCTCTTGCTTCACTCCATTGCAGATGGAGTAATCGAATTTTAAGTGGAGCCACTTCCGACTTTTGTCTATATGGCATTGGGATGGTGCTTTAGGGATGCAATATAGTGCCATTGCTCTCTGCACTGCATCCTTATCCGATTGAATATAGTTTTTTTTTTGTTCCTTTCATTTTTGAATAAATGAGAATCAATTGACGAAAACGGTTGAAAAGTCTTTCTCTTTTGAAATTTAGTAACTAGATGATTTGGAAAGTTTAATCATTTTTTAATTAGATGAAGTACTAGTTGATGGCAAGCTATAGAACTCTATTATAATGGCTGTGAGTTTGGGAGGAAATTGATGATGTAATTGAAAGAAGGATGGATAAGGTGAATGTGTCTGAAAACTAAGAGGTAACATAAAGATAAAAAAGGCTTTTTAAAAATTGAAGGTATTGAGAAATATCATTTTATTGTTAGTGAAGCAGGAAATATATCTGGAAATATACCTACCTACTCATGAATACACACCTAGAAACAAATTTTAAGCAGTTTTAATTCTATTCTTGGCAATAACACAAATAGGCCATTTTGGGAACTCTGTCAGTTGTCAGAAAGTTGTTTTTTCTCATACATAGGGCACAATGAAAAAAAAAAAACCTTTAAGCAGATTTCGAAAACCGACAGCGTATATTTTTTATTTGCAACATTTTTTAGGTAATGCGATTTGTAAATTAAAGAAGCAGGATTAAAAGTATTTAAGGCATTTTAACTCTACTCTACAAAGATATTGTGTTTCGAACCTGGTAGTTTTGAGTTTTGTGAGGTTCACTAAAGGCGCATTTGAAATTTTATAAATGTTGGACCAAAACTATAAAGGGTACTTCCCATATAGCCGAAATGAAAAAAAAACTAATTTTCTCAAAAACGATTTTCATTCAAAATTATTTCGTTTTGAAAAAAAAAAAAAAAAAAAACGTTTTTTGACAATCAATTTATCGACTATCAAGTTAACCGATTCAACCCGTTTTTTTTTTGATAACGGGTCGATTTATTTTTTTTAACATTATTTGATCTGAATGCCATAGGTATTTCATTTAAAGTAAAAAATTTTATAAAGGTACAAAAATTATTTTTTTGATACGTTTCCATCAATTATTTTTTTTTCTAAAATTTCTTTGTTGTATAATATGTGCGTTTACAAGGGTTTTGTTGCCGAGACAAAAATATACTTTTCTGAAGGTTTTTGGTGTGCTGAACTCGAATCCGAAGTCAGAAACAACTAATCAGCTCCCGTTTTTGAGATATTACCTACAGAAAATGCAAAAATACGTTTTTTTTTCAATTCTTCGGACCTTATTCTTTTGTATAAAGCAAATTGTTTGAGCATATTTAGTAACTGTTTCTATAAGAACTGTTTTCCATCTTTCAACACCTGTTTAAATCTTTTCAATATCTTTTATATTGCCCGAGATATCTTAAACTGAAGTAAGTGGGTTTGGCTTCATATATCATAAAGAAGATAATGACGTTATAAAATTTATAAAAATAATAAACAACTTAGGATATCTCGGGCAGTAAAAAAGATATCGGAAAGATTTAAACAGATTTAAAAAGGTGGTAAATAGTACCACCTTATATAAAAGAATAAGGTCCGAAGTACTGCATTTTCTAATGGTAATATTTCAAAAACGGGAGCTGATTAATTTTTTTTGACTTCAGATTCGAGTTCAGCACACCGAAAACCTTCAGAAAAGTATATTTTTGTTTCGGCAACAAAAAAAAAGTTTGATTTTGTTAACCAGTGTAATGTAATGTAATTCTTCGTTTAAAGATTAACAAATTTTATTTTATTATTTCTTATAAATATAAATTATTGAAATTAGTCTTTATTCATTTTTTACATGAAAAGCTTTAACATAATTAACCCTCTACTGCATGAATTAATATTAGTGGACGAAAAAATTAAAAAATGCTTTACATGGGTTCTTTGGGTTGTTTCAAAACGGTTTTCATTAAAAATTTTTTTTTAAATTAATTTGTTTAAAAAATTTGTTTATAAGCCAAATTTGGCTTCGTATGCATTAAGGGGTAAGAAATTTTACTAATTTTATTTATTCAGATTATGTAAAGAATACAATTAAAAATATCAAAAGATAAATATTTATCATTTAAAAACAAAATAAAGTAAAATAAATACATTGCATTACAAAAAGTTAAGAATTAATTCAAATTTGGCTCATTTTAAGCCATGGAACCGAGAAAAGCAATTTGTTTTTTCCGTTAAATATATTTTTTTCTGGTTCACATTCTTTCCACTGTCGAAGTAAGTCTTGCTCCAGCATTTTCACCCACTCCCAGATCTTACAAAAGCTAAGAAGTAATAAAATTATTGAAAAATATTATAGGTGAGCCCCCCTTTCCCTGAAATTTGTGTGGTTATGCCGCCGGAAATGGGGTTAACATGTGAAAAATGTCTCTAAAAGCGAAGGGACTCCATTTCTGAATAAAACATAGCTTCCAAGCAAAATAACAATGTAAAGGAACAAAATTTTCCAACAAAAAAGTTTTACATATTGTGTAGATTTACAACCCCTGAATGCATACGAAGCCAAATATGGCTTCCCTACTTTTTGCCCTCCCAAGACCAGGCCAATAACTTTTTTTCAATAAAAATTGGTTCATAGCATACACAATTAGACAATCGATCCTAAATAAATTTTTAGTTCCACTTTACTTTCCAAGGAAAAGCAGTAATTAACACTTAAAGTATGAATATATTCTACACTTTCGATTTCAATGCACACGACTGATCGACTCACCTGTGATCATAAAATACACCTATATTTTGTGTCGCATACAAGAAAAAACTATATCTATGGGTTCTCAGAAACACAAAGAAGAGGATTGTATTGAATCTTTACCATTTTTTTGTTACAGAGAAGAGAAAAGTGCTTCCAAACTGACAAAACCATATTTGGCTTCGTATGCAGTAGAGGGTTAAGATTTAGAGAAAGTACGTGCAAATCAGTCGGGCATTTTATTTTCCATGATCTAAAGTTCATATGAGGAGCTACAGCCTCTATATAGTAGGTTTTTTTTTTTGGACAATGTGGAAAAGGTTATCAAGTTAATGCTATCTTTACAAATGTTGCTATTGGCTGAGTTCATCATTAAATTTTAACATACAAAATTTATCAAAAAAATATTAAAATTGTTTAAAGAACTTCTCAATCTATCAGAGCTACATTTGGAGTTTCTCAAGCAGGCGCGTATCTAGAAATTTGGTTGGGAGGGGGGGTCACAGGATTAAAAAAAACTTGCTTCCAAAATAATCAAAAAGATGGTCAAGTGCTCAAAATTTTAGCTAACATACAAAATTCTATCCAAATTCTTAGATCAAATGTATTTTCGAGATGATTTTGTTTCGGAGCTTAAATTAAACTAAATTTTTGACAATACATTTTTTTAGAAAAAAATTTTCAGCTGTCAAACATTTACCCTGCTCTGGGAGCCGGTTAAACTTTTATCTTCAGAGTATAAATTGTTTGCAGAAGGATTAATGTATTTTTTTAATTTATAACCAAAAACTGAAAATAAAGAAAGAAAATTGGGAAAGTAACGTCGACTTTTCACGAGTCGATTTTAGCCGCACGATAGCTTACAATAAAATGAGGATTTTGTTTATAGTAGGAGATCCCGCCATAGGACGACCTACCCTCATCGTTAAACCAGTTGAGAGTTATATTTTCTGAAAGCTAGTGTATAAGGAAATAAATTGCACATGGGTTGCCTAGCGATATTCTGTCAAGACATAGGGTTGCCAGGCCTTAAAGTTCATTTTTGCAAATTTTTGAATACGCGACCCTGCTTATATGGCAAGCCTAAGAGTTATAAAAAAAATATAATGTCATAGGAAATTTAATTTAAAAATTTTAATTTTCATGATTTTTTAAAATTTGAAGTTTGAATAGGGTAAACAAAGGTGAATTTAGAAAAAGGGCAAAAATCTATTATCTAAACAAAACGTGATAAAAATAAAATTGAAATTGGAATCGATAGATATTATAAATATATGAAAGCCACACATACAAATAAAAAATGTTGAAAATCTAGAACTCGAGATATAGTCTTTTTAGAGTCATGACACTCAAATTTGATATTTGAGAAATAATTCACCAAAAATCAGAATGAAAAATTTTTTTAAAAGTACTTATTTTTGTATTTCAACATATTAAAGGAGAAAATCCCGTCATAGGACGACCTATCCACGTCGTTATACCAGTTGAAAGCTATATTTTCCTAAGGGTAGTGTCTAAAGAAACAGTTTGCACATGGGTTGCCTGACGACATCCTGTCAAGGCATAGGGTTGCCACGCTTTAAAGTTAATTTTTTGAGTTTTTTCGACCACACCACCCTGCTTATATGGTAAGTGTTAGAGGTGTAAAAAAAAAATTATGTAAGAGAAAATTACATTTAAAAATTTGAATATTCAGGATTTTTAGAAATATGACATATAAGAAGGGGAAACTGAGGTAAATTTGAAAAAAGGTCAAAAAGCTATTTCCTTAACAAAAAGTGGTAAAAAAAAGATTGATACTGGAATCGATAGATATTGTGAAAATATAAAAGTCACACATACAAACCAAAAATGTAAAAAATCTGCTACTCGAGATATAGACGTTTAAAAGTCAAAACCGTGAAATTCGATGTTTGAGAAATAATTCACCAAAAATCAGCACGAAAGGTATTTGAAACAATATTTATGTTATTAGAGAGAAAAAACGAAATAACTTGACAGGTATCTGCCAAATTTTTCATTTGACCAACTTTTTGGCGCCTGTGTATTTTAGAAGAATTAACAGATTTTTCAATTCAGCTCACTCTTTCGGTTAATGGAATTGTAAAAATCTTCTAAAATACACAGGCGCCAAAAAGTTGGTCAAATGAAAAATTTGGCAGATACCTGTCAAGTTATTTCGTTTTTTCTCTCTAATAACATAAATATTGTTTCAAATACCTTTCGTGCTGATTTTTGGTGAACTCTTTGGGTCCATAATTAATTTCAACTCAACATTCGCTTTTTCCTAAAAAAGGAGAAAAATAACTCTCTTCTTGTGGAACTGACATTTCTATACCTACAGTATCTAGAGGTACAAAATTAAGTAGGTTTTGTGAGGTTACATTGTCATTTCTTTGTGTGCTTGTTCAATCTAATGCCAAACCCTTGAATATAGTTCCTGGTAGTTCCGATTAATCCTTCAACTAACTTCAAAACGTCATTTCTTATAATCTCATCCAAAAAAAAACTTAAACTTCTAACAAAAATGAAAAACACCCATGACTCCATTACTTTCAGATGGTCTCTCCACTATTATGCATCACACAACAAATCATAATCTCCTTCCTCTAGAACTCACTAGCCATGCAAGAAGAAGTCAAGAGTGTCATCTCACATGTATGTTGGTCGAAAGGCAACAACCAGTTTAACATCTTGGCGCTGACACGAACTTACCATCCAGAACCGTATAACCGACAGCGCGCATGTGCTGTGGATTGTGTAACTTCTTTATTTTTTATCAACGCCGTCAAATCGCCAAGCCCCAGCACTGTTTTTAGCCATCGGGCCTTTTGGACATAACGTAATTAGATTTATGTCACATTGCATGGAGTAATAATACTCCCTGTTTACAGATGACATATGGTTGCCAATAAAGTTCATTCAAAAATTTATAATTAAAAAAATACACTTAAAATTCTGTTAAAAATCTACTCTCAATAAAAACATGTAGATTTGAAATCGTTATTCAAAAATTTGGAAAACGGTTTTTGAAACCCTTAAGCCTTGACTGAATTGAAGCTCTTTATTTTTTGATTATTTTGAATTCCTAGAAGAATATTATTTTCTTTTTTCAATAACAAAGTTGGCAACCATATTCTAGATGCTCCGCACGCTTTAAGATTGGAAACAAACGAACAAAAAAAAAATTAGAGAAAATATTTGTGCACGAAAGCAGAGCACTTTTAAGCAAGGAGCCTTCCAGCCACATTAGGCGTTCATAATACAACATATGACATGATTAATTTACATGATCTCAGGAAGTGATCTGGTACGCTCTTACACACCAGTCTCCAGCGCGCCTAGAGATGCTTATAGATATACAGCAGGCAAATTGATTTTCTGCTTCGGCAACTGGATATCTAGTTGCGCTCTCTGCATATCATCATCAGTTAAGGCCACACCGTCACCGTCAACCTTCCTATTCCTACCTTTTGTTGTTTGTTTGCTTGCCTCAGCATCACACACATGCGAGCTGGATGAGATGCTGGTGGACCGTATATCTATCCAGAGTTCCTGATGCTGCTGATGGTCATCCCAAAGAACTGGCTTCGTTTTTGATTCTGATTATGATGGGCGCGCAAGTGATTCAACGGTTTATACAAGACACAGCAGAGAAAAGAGAGATATGTCTTCCAGTTCTATGAACAATGTGCGTAGGAGCTCACCCTCAGCCATCACAGCTCTAAGCATCAGCAAGCAGTCCATATCTAGGCATAGAAGAAGATTGAGATAGCTCGGATACAAATTGGGGACCGTTGCAAATTCCTCCACATTTTATGCAGTCAACAGCAGCAGCAAGCAGCTGAAAGCTGACTCGTCTGCTGCTGTGCTATGATGATGATATGATGGTGCCGATGATTGAGGCACGATAAAATGCGGATTCAATTGGCGAAGCCCAGTTTCTATATGTATAAGTCCAAGCCAAAAGCCCACGCTCAATCGCCTTGAATTTGATTGTGGTTTGTCTAAAGCAATTAAGTAATAAACTTAATTTTATTGGCTAAGTGGCATGGATGTGCGCTTGGTCTATAAGAATTGAGGGGCTGAAGAAGGGGCGGAAGATGGGCACTTTTCGATTTCTTATTTCATGTTTTTAATGGTTGCAGTTGCATGAAATTTATATAAGTCCAACAGCCAGAAAAAGCGAGAAGATTCACATAAAACAGTTTGGCATGACTTCGATGTGCAAGTTGGTTGGTGGCGATGCGGTGTGTAGTAGTGTGCCAGGGGGTAGTTTATAGGCATTAATTGAATTAGGAAAGGATTAAGTTTCACTGGGAAATGGAAGCGTTGATATGTAAGTTTCATGCTAATCTGCTGGTTTATTATTCGAAAACGTAAAAGTGAAGTGTTAGTGTTGGTTGGGGTTGTAAAATATAATTTATGTATATGGTTTAGGGTATTTTCTTGAGAAATTGTATTCCATTTGGTTGAGTTGGGGCCAGTTCACTGACATGTGAAGGATTTGAACAGGTGCACGGAATTAACAAAATTGCGCAAAGCAGTTTTTATGGAATGATTTTTGAAGAAGAAAGCACACAAAAAATAAACAATATTATTTCCACAATAAATTAGTGATAAAAAAAAACTTAAACGGTGATATGGCTACTTGTCCCTATGCACAATATCAGTTATATTGACTACTAAATTGTATGTCTTAAAACAACCTACTGCATTATATTAATGTTTAGTTTGATAAAACTTGGCTTTAAGTCAATATTTTCATTGAAAAAAAAAAAGAGCAAGTATACGCCCTAGTGACCAGATTAAAATATCTACCAGCAACAATTTCAATTTTGTAATACTTCAAATTTCTAATACCTAATTTCGACTATTTGGAATTGTAAGAAATTAGACGAATATTAAAAAAAAAAAGGAAATTATTTAACCCTCTACTGCATACGAAGCCAAATATGGTTTTGTCAGTTTGAAAGCACTTTTCTCTTCTCTGTCACAAAAAAATGGTAAAGATTCAATACAATCCTCTTCTTTGTGTTTCTGAGAACTCATAGAGATAGTTTTTTCGTGTGTCCGACACAAAATATAGGTGTATTTTATGATCACAGGTGAGTCGATCAGTCGTGTGCATTGAAATCGAAAGTGTAGAATATATTCATACTTTAAGTGTTAATTACTGCGTTTCTTTGGAAAGTAAAGTGGAATTAAAAATTTATTTAGGATCGATTGTCTAATTGTGTATGATATGAACCAATTTTTATTGAAAAAAAGTTATCGGCCTGGTCTTGGGAGGGCAAAAAGCAGGGAAGCCATATTTGGCTTCGTATGCATTCAGGGATTGTAAATCTACACAATATGTAAAACTTTTTTGTTGGAAAATTTTGTTCCTTTACATTGTTATTTTGCTTGTTTTATTCAGAAATGGAGTCCCTTCGCTTTTAGAGACATTTTTCACATGTTACCACCATTTCCGGCGGCGTAACCACACAAATTTCAGGGAAAGGGGGGCTCACCTATAATATTTTTCAATAATTTTATTACTTCTTAGCTTTTGTAAGATCTGGGAGTGGGTGAAAATGTTGGAGCAAGACTTACTTCTACAGTGGAAAGAATAAGAACCAGAAAAAAATATATATTTCGGAAAAAACAAATTGCTTTTCTCGGTTCCATGGCTTAAAATGAGCCAAATTTGAATTAATTCTTAACTTTTTGTAATGCAATGTATTTATTTTACATTATTTTGTTTTTAAATGATAAATATTTATCTTTTGATATTTTTAATTGTATTACTTACATAATCTGAATAAATAAAATTACTAAAATTTCTTACCCCTTAATGCATACGAAGCCAAATTCGGCTTATAAACAAATTTTTTAAACAAATTAATTAAAAAAATTTTTTTTAATGAAAACCGTTTTGAAACAACCCAAAGAACCCATGTAAAGCATTTTTTTATTTTTTCGTCCGCTAATATTAATTCATGCAGTAGAGGGTTAATGTGCACATTTTGTATCGATTTTTTTTATACCTACAGAAATTTTTACTTGCGATATAGGTACTATAGGGCAAGTTTAGGATTCGTAAAAAAAATCGAACTCGAGATAACAATTTTACATGACATTACGATGATGGAGAATGCCAAAAAAGTGGGTCCGGCAATTCTGTCTGTCTGTCCGTCTGTCTGTCTGTCTGTCTGTCTGTCTGTATGTACCTCGAGCTACAGCCTAAACTATTCAAGTGATTTTGTTCAAACTTGGTAGTTAAGAGTTTTGGGTGATTCCCTAGAGGACAAATTGAAATTTTTTTTTTAAGACCAAAACTAACGGTACCTGTCATATAACGGAAATAGAAAAGTTAATTTTTTTCATAAACGGCTCTAACGATTTTGATTAAAATTTTTGAGTGTAGTATTACACATAAGAGCCAACTTTCGAAATAAAAAAAATATTTTTTTTACCGTTATAACCGGTACCTGTCATAGAACGGTTTTTCTTATTTATGAATATCTCGTTCAAGAATACCCCGATTTCAACAAAAATTTTTATACAAAAGCGTTTAAGTATAAATAATATTAAAATTTTAGAAAATTTTCAAAAAAATCATTTTTGGATTTTTAAAAAATATTTCAAAATTTTTTTTTGATAAATCAATTTTTTGAAAACAGGTTTTTGAAAAATTTTGAAATTTCGTTTTTATGCGTAAATAAATTATTTCTTCAAAATGGCATACCAACTTTTTTTTTGAAAAATGTTAGAAAATTTTTATATACAAAAAATAATTTTTTTAAAAAACGGCTCTAACGATTTTCGAAAATTTTTTTCTAAAAATTCCTTTTTATACAAGAAGTAAACTGGCATACTTGGTTTTTGGTGAAAGATCATTTAAAACGGTATTTAATTATTTATAAAAACAGATTATATATTTTTAATTTCTTAAAAATATCAAATTTTAAATTTTCTTAATTTTCTTGAATAAAAAGCTTTAACATTAGAGTAACTTTAAGCATAAGAGCAAGTACGTGCGACCCCAGTCGTGCATTTTATTTTATTTGCAATAACATTTTGTTTTTAATGGAAAATATTTTTAGTTGCAATAAAAATATTTTTTTTTATGCAAATATTTTTTAGTTGCAGTAAAAATGTTTTTTGCAAAGCAATTTTTTACTTGCTCTATAGGACAAATAAAAAAAAAAAATTTTTTCATTTAACAAAATTTTGCCCTAAATGTCGGCTCTTCCCCAATATAAATTTTTTTAAAATTTAGATCCAGCTTTTAAAATTTACAAATAGACTAACATAAAAGTGCTTTGAACTGCAAGAGCAAGTACGTGCGACCCCAGTCGTGCATTTTATTTTAATTGCAATAAATATTTTTCTTAATGCAATTTTTTTTATTAAAAATTTTGTTTTAATTTTCAATGCATTTTTTTTAATCGATATTTATAGAACCGTAATATTTACCTAAAATTTTTTTGTCGCAAATTTGCATTGTTTTTTTTTTTTAATGCAAAATATTTTTAGATGCAATAAATATATTTTTTGTATGCAAATATTTTTCAGCTGCAGTAAAAATTTATTTTGTAATGCAATTTTTTTTTCAGTTGCAATAAATATTTTTCGTTATGCAATTTTTACTTGCGATATAGGTACTATAGGGCAAGTTTAGGATTCGTAAAAAAATCGAACTCGAGATAACAATTTTACATGACATTACGATGATGGAGAATGCCAAAAAAGTGGGTCCGGCAAATTCTGTCTGTCTGTCTGTCTGTAAGAACCTCGAACTACAGCCTAAACTACTGGAGCTATTTTCTTCAAACTTGGTAGTTAACAGTTTTTGGTGATTCCCTAGAGGAGAAATTGAAATTTTTTTTTTTAGGACCAAAACTAACGGTACCTGTCATGTAACGGAAATACAAAAGTTAGTTTTTTTTTCAAAAATGGCTCTAACGATTTTGATTAAATTTTTTGTGTATAGTAAAGCACATAGAAGCTTTTTTTGGAAATAAAAAAAATATTTTTTCTACAGTTATTAACTGTACCTGCCATAGAACCGTTTTTTTGATTTATGAATTTCTCGTAAACTACAAAACAGATTTCGACCAAAATTTTTATACAGAAAAGTTTAAGCAATTATTTTTTAAAAAAAATTTTAATTTTTCAAAAAACACATTTTTGGATTTTTAAAAAATATTTCAAAATTTTTTTTTGAAAATTCAATTTTTTGAAAACGGGTCGGTGAAAAATTTTGAAATTCCGTTTTTAGGTGTAAATTAATTATTTCTTCGAAATGACATACCAAGTTTTTTTTTGAAAAATGTTAGAAAATTTTTATATATAAAAAATTATTTTTTTTAAAAAAACCGCTCTAACGATTTTCGAAAAATTTTTTCTGAAAATTCCTTTTTATACAAGAAATAAAATGGCATACTTATTTTTTTGTAAAAGATCATATAAAACGGTATTTAATTATTTATAAAATCAGATTTTATTTTTTTTTTCACCACTTATGAAATTCCGTAAAAATATCAAATTTTAAATTTTCCTTTATTTTTATGAATGAAAAGCTTTAACATTAGACTAATTTTTACCATAAGAGCAAGTACGTGCGACCCCAGTCGTGCAATTTATTTTATTTGCAATAATTTTTTTTTTATTTCCAATGTATTTTTTTTTTTTCAATTCTTATTTTTAGAACCCTGAAATCTTCCTTAAACGTTTTACCGCTACCGCAAATTAAAAAAAAAAAACTTTCCAGTTAGTTTTCATGTTGTTTATGAGATTTAGCAGTATTCTAGAGCAGGATTCTGCAGTCAAAAATGCAGGCTGGTGGCGGCGGTATCAACCTCAGCTATCATTTCAAATAAGAAGATCAAATTAACCAAAGGAAACAGGAAACATGTTGCATGCCACAATATCATTACTTTTGATTCTTACATTACCTACAAAAAATCCTCCTGCGGCATTATGACTGCACTTGTCTTTGTACTAAAAAGTTTTATTGCATTCAAATAATCTAAAACACAAATGACAACAATTTGCATAAATGCTTAAAAGCATAAGGCAATTATCTTTTGTATTCGCAATTCATTCTGATTATACGCCTGTCAGCGGCAATCTTCTCTCCAAAGTACCTACTTATCTCTCAAAAGGCATTATATACAAGTAAACCAAGTACAAGTATAAACAAAAATATCAGACAAGCGCCCAGCAGTTTCGTTAAATTCAAATTATAAAATTTTAATCCCGGAAAGTGCATATTACTCGCACCATGTTCCATCATTTTTCAAACACCAAACCAAAGCCGGCATTGTCAACTTCGAACAAGCCCTCAGATGCCACATCAAAGGCCACGAAATGCCGAATACCACACAGATTACCCGCCCATAATATCGTTTGAACTAAAAAAACCGCATGCATTAAAAATCGCCTTCAAAGTATCGAAAATAACAAGCGACGACATTCCGCGATTCGCGCTCGCGTTTCTTTGATATTTTTTCGGCTAATTATCTCATTTGCTGAAAATCAAATAATTTTGCATTTGACTGCGTATTATTTGTCGACACAAATAGACTGGTCGGGTGGATGATGGGTTTCGGGTGGAGCGGGGCGGTGGAAGTTTTGGTAGTGGTGGTACCGCCCTTAAGTCTTGAGTGAGGAGCTCTATGACGGCTGTGATCATGGATCGCTGAGATGATCGTAATTCAAGGGGGGCAAACGCATCTAAGTGGTTTTTTGTGGCGGAATAGTGTATGGAGTCCATTAGGCGCTTTGAATGCTCTGAATTAAGTGCTCCGTTGATGTAGGTATGTGTCAGATGAAGGTTCCTCTAGAATACACACATGTAAAACCATCAGCGACCTACGCATAGAAAGCCTGTCGCTAGGGAGTTTTTTCGTTCTACAACGCTCGATGGAGAACTCAGTGTCAACTTAGCCAAAAAACATCCGCGAAATGTAACTTGGAAACCAAAATAGATTTTAACGGTGCGCAACTCAAAAAGTGATCTTTATTTTGGACCAACCGACCGACACCATAAATTTCTATAGATGCAGACGGCGGATTTATTTTTAGGGCTTTTTGATACATCAGCAATAGATACATCATTAATAATTGTTCGAGGGTTTGGTTTTGCTTATGGTTTATATCTATTTTTTTTTTTTTAGGACTATGTGCGGTGATTATGACAACTGTCTTGATTTGTATAGTGTCTCTTTGGAGACATTCCACAATTTCTTTGATATCAGACTCGCCGGGTGATATTGTAAAAGTGCGTATCGTTCCTGTTTCAAACAGATGTTGAACAGATGAAAGGGGAAGGAGTTTCCCTTCGAAGAGTTTTATGTGTTTGATGACAAATTGAGGAGGGAAATTAATTTTAATTAAAATTCCATATTACGTGCTTTTGTTTGATCTATGAGGTATTTTGGAGTCCAATTTTCGTTTGTTAGGTTAAATGTAGAAATTAAGAAAGCCTTTGTTAGCAATTAATAAGTGGAATATATATATATCGTCAAGGAAGAAATTATAATGAATGAAACAGGAAGATTAGCCAACTATTAATTGACTTTTTGTTAAAAAAGCCAGATATTCGTATCCAAACCAATGGTCACTAATTTGAATAGTTTTATTATCACTCGTAACGCATTGCGATTTGGATACGATTATCTTCTAAACGGTTCAAGCAATCAATTTGATGCCAAGGAATTTTTTGACGTGATAACGTCCTATAAATCGATGAACCATGGCAGCCACCACAAAAAAGTGACGCCATTTTCTAGCGTTACACTCTCGCACTTTCGCAGTGCGGCAAAAAAAATTCAATTCAAAATTAAAAATAAACTATTAGAGATACAAAAATCTCCTATAGCTTATTTGAAAGATAATAACCTAAAGCTTAATCCAAATGAAGGATTTTTAAAAATTCCATCATTTAATAGAGTAAACAGGGGTAAAACGGAAAGGTTAAATTTGGGCTAAAATCTAAACGCGAAATCGTAGAGAATTGATTTTTTTTGCTATAGATAGATGAGACTAATTTAGGAATAACTGCATTTAAGAAAAAATTCTAACAATTTTGAAACTAAGCTATAACGTTTTGTTTGAACGAAGTATACTTGTTGGGGCTATGACAAAATGATGATTTTGGGTAGGGAATATTTTTTTTTGACAATTCTAAAGATGCCAAGTGAAAGATGAGGGAAAAAAATTAGGGTCTGACACGGATTTTTTTCCAACACTCTGCGTTTCAAAATATGAATTTTTGACAAACACTTTGTTTTTTAAGGGTATTTTTGGGTAGTTTTTGATTTTTAGCTTTTTTGGAGCATTCAAAAAATCCCAAACTTATAGGACATGTAGGTTTTGGTCTAATACATATATGTGCAAAAAATTGGAATCGTTTAGTGAGTTTTGACTGAAAAACGGAAGAAATAATTTTTTTTTAAAAACACGTTTTTTGACCGATTTGCTTCATTTTTTATTTTTATATTTTTTTGTTTAATAGATAGAGGAATATTATATATGGAGTAATGATAGACCATGACCACGACTAAATGTGTGCAAAGTTTTAATCATTTTCGTAAACACAATTTTGAGATAACGGTAAAATAAATTTTAGAATTCAACAGGTTATAACTTTTGATCAAGAGCAGATACAAATTTTATTAAACTTTAATGAGCATCCTGATACAATTACCTTTCATATATGTGTATCACACATAACGGTAGACTAACTACAAGCTTCACAATGTTAAATCAAGAAACTTGCGAAAAACCTCAAAACACCAGTGGAGATCTGTTGATCATGAACAGCCACCAGTGTGGAAATTCGACATGGTTGAATTTAAAAAATTCTTACTTCTCTTGTAGGCATCTATGAAATAAGTTTAATACGTCATATGAATGGTGATATAATAAGCTTTCATATAGTGTAAAATTTTTTATATGTTGTCTTTGAAAAAAATTGATAAAATAGCTTGAGGACATAAAAATAAATGTTTTTTTTGCTTTTTTTAATGAAATTTGATCGAGTTCAAAAAATTCTAGCTCTTTTTGTAGATGTCTCATAGACCTGATGGATATATATATATTTTGAGCTTAGACAATAAGCTTTTAGATGGTATACAATTTTTTATAGGTTGTTAAGGGAAAAAATGGAATTAATGACATGAGAAGATAAAAATTCATGTTTTTTTTGCTTTTTTTGATGAAAATGATTATTTTCAATAAATTATTTTTATACTCTTTGCGCATTATAAAAATTTAGAAAATAAAAGAAGAAATACTTGGCTTTTAAATTGCATAATTTTTTTTGTAAGGTTTTAAAATAAAAAAAAACTAATATAATGAGAGAATAAAAAAGGTATTTTTTTTTAGCTTTTTCTTGTAAATTATGATTGTTTGAAAAAAGTAAACTCTTCAATTGACTCATTTTAAACAAAACCACACAACCTGTTTTCTGACGACGTTATCACGTAAAATCATCGTCCGTAAACCGGCTTTACAGACAACCTCTTTTTTTATAGAACGAGAATACATCTTGCTTATTTGAAAATAATGAATTTTAAGTGAATTAGAAAATTCTGAAAAGTAACTTTGACCTCGAATATCTTTAGAATGGTAAGATTAATGAAAAAAGTTAATGAGACTTTTTTTGTAGAACAATCTATTTCTTACAAGAATATGTCTTGCGTGTTTGATTATTATAATTTTTCAATTTGTTACAAAATTAAGAACAAAAAAAGAATTTTTAAAGATTTTCTCGATTTTCAGACCTCAAATATCTATTGAACGGTTAGATAAATAAAAAAAGTGAAAAAGATCGTTTTTGTAGAGCGTTCAATTTTCTACAAGAATATGTAAAGAAATTTGCAAAAAAGTCGATTTATAAGAAAATTATTTTTTTTTTAGTAGAAGCTTGATGTAAAAGAGGAAAATTGCGAAGCGGAGGATCCTCCCATTAATATAAAGAGCTCATATTTGGGTGTCTAGCAATCGATTTTTCGAAGTACAAAATCAAAAAAAAAATTTTTTTTTATCCACCCTAAGGTGCATGCCAATTTTTTTGTTTTTTTTCTTTGTGTGCCGGGGATGACAGCGACAGTGCCAGCACACAAAGAAAAAGTTTTATGTACTTTAGACCATACCTATCTTTCGATATGTTTTTGGACCCGCTGAATCCGAATTTCAAGTCCGTTTTGGCCGGTCACCTTAAAGTTTTGAGAAAAATGCAAAAAAAAAACCAAAAAAGGCAAAAAACTTCCTTTTTTGAGTTTTTTTACATTTTTCTCAAAACTGAAGGGTGAAACGGACTTGAAATTCGGATTCAGCGGGTCCAAAAACATATAGAGAGATAGGTCCGGTCTAAAGTATTTACATACAACTTTTTTTTTTTTGTGTGTGCAGGTGCTATTACAAGATCTTTTTGTCAATTAATTTTAAGAAAAACTGAAGATTGTTGAGTTGTTAACAGAACATAAAAAAATTCAAAAATGTTTTGAAAATCTGTATGGTATGGCAGAAGACGTAAGTTGCTTACAAAAAAGTCAGAAATCAATAAAATGGTATCAGGACAGGTACTCGTAACATTAACACAGTTAAATTTTGTTTTATTTCGATAGTGGGACACTACTAGCGTTAGTAATTTTTTTTCAATCAAAATTGTATGAGACATTTTTGGTTAAAATATCAATATTGATTTTGATCATACCGTTCATTCTGGTAATAAAAAAATTACCTAGGAAATCACCCAAAAAAACCTCAACTAACAAGTTTGAAGCAATTTGACGAATAGTTCTAAATATTAGTTATTATTCTCTAACTTTCCTAATATTTTTAATTTTTTGAAATTATTAGTTACACAAACTATAATTAGTTTTAATATTATTCTAGTCTCTAGAATCTAGATGCATCCCGCATTTCTCTGTTGAAATATACCAATAAGAAGACACAAAACAACAGTAATATTTGACACAATTAAAAAAAATACTTTCCCATACCGGGAATCGAACCCGGGCCTTCTGGGTGAAAGCCAGATATCCTAGCCACTAGACCATATGGGATATATATAACACTGTAGTGTTGAGCTGGAAAGTAATTATTATATTGTTTGTTATAACTTATAATAATTAATAGTAAAGTCTTTAACACTCAAAATTCTCATGTGAAAAAATGTTAGCATTAATTTTTGTATCCATATTGCACTGGAAAATATTGAGAATAACGTGCAAAAAGAGTTGTTTCCCAGACACGTATCGTTAATGTTATATTTTAAGAACAAGAAATTTCAAAAATCTAGAATCTTAAAATCGTTAGATGATGTGGCTACGAAACTAAAGACAAAATTACTGTCTTCTTCCAGCCAGCGTAATTATAGTTCTTTTGAAGGTACCCACCATACACTGAAAAAAGTATTATTCTTAAAAACTATGAATCTCGTTCATAAACCAAAATTCATACATTTTTAAGAAAAATTCATTAAATTTAAGCACAAATTCTTAAAAAAAGTTCAGTTTTAAGAAAGAATCATTTTTCATAAAAATTTTCCTATGGAAAATATTTTTATGAATTTTTTTTAAGAACGAATACGAAAGTTTATGAATAAATTCATAAACCTCTAGCTCCAATTTGAAAGAATATTTTGCTGAATCATAGAATCTGGACATACTTTTATGAATGAAATTCACTATTATTTTCCATTAAATTGTATTTTGTGTTAAAATAATTTTTAAAATTGACTTTTTCCCTTCTATTTTCAAAATTACATTTGTAAGAAGTTCATAAATATTGTGTTTTTAAGTATTTTTTTCTTAAAATGAATGTATTTTTTCTTAAAATGAATGTATTTCATTAATCTAAAAACAAGGAATATTTTACCGTTATCCTGGATTCGGTATTAAGAACTTATTCTTAAAATTTAAGAATCTGTTTATACTTTTTATGTTCGAAATTCATATTTATCCAAAATTTAAGAATTAATTCATTAAATCTTATGAAAGTATACATATAATTAATGAAAAAATTCTTACGTTTTGACTGTTTAAGTATATTTTCTTGAAGTCTATGTACTTTTTCATCAATCTAGAAAATAATAACTGTTGTTCTGAATATATATTCAAAGTGGACAGTCGTTGCCGAAACAAGTTATAAAAGTTTGTGAATAAAAGACAATACCTATTGTTTATAGTGTTAAGCATTTTAAAGAGTATAAGTACATTTCAAAAGTGTAAAATATTGTTGGTTCCTGTTGCCTCTTTCCCATATACTCAGATAAGTATAAAAACATATAATGTTAAAAATTGCTTTCTTTTATTTATTAAATATATTTTTTTTTTGTTAGGTATAGGAATATATTTTAAAATTTAAAATCGTAATTTTATAGTTTTGTGAAATATGGAGGCACGTACGTAATCTTCAACTTTGGACCGGCAAAGGGGGAAAAATCAACACAAAATAAAAACCATATTAAAGGTGATTCTCAACAAATCCTGTACACTTGAAATTGTCATTGCAAACTAAAGCAAAACATTGAATTAAGTAAGTGTTGCATTTTATTTTATTTCTCTAAATATTTAAATTTGGTTTTCTTAATATTATCAACATTTCTCATAGGTACCAACATTCTTTATATTTTTATCTTTCCCCAACTTATTCAATTTTGTATTGTTTTTTTTTTTCAGCTCCAGAGTCTAATGCTGCCAATAACAATAAGGTAAGAATTAGATAATTTAACCTTCTAGCTATTTCGATTTTTTTTAAATCAAATACTACATATTCATTTTACTAATACAAACTTCTTTCTATCTTTCCAGATGATGCATCCATGAAAGAAGTAAAATTAAATTAAAAATTCAATTTATAGTGAAATTTATAGTGATAGTGATCAATAAAACATTTTTATAACGTTTAAACACTTAATAATTTCTTTTATTTTTAAAAACAATTTTTATTTTTTTGTTTTAGATTTTGGGTTGTTTTCTTTTGCTGTTTGTTTGTTTGGAATACAATTTTTTAGGAACAAATTAAAGGCTTGGAATGGTAATGTATTACATGTATATGTATATAAATAACTGCATAAATTTTAATGAAAAGTGTACTATATTTTATGAAAGCAATCATAAAACTTTAAGAAAAATTCATAGTTTTTATGATTTTTTTCATAAAATATAAGCAAAATTTCATTTAAATTTTTACGAAATTTATGAAAAAAATCATAAAATTTAAGAAATAATCTTAAAATGTAAGAAACTTTTCTTAAACTTTATTCTTAAATTATAGCAAAAAAAAAAAAAGATTTAAGAAATAATTCTTAAATTGTATGAATTTTTCTTAAAATCTAAGAAACTTTTCTTAAACATGTTCAAAAATTTTCGAATACGTTTATGAACAGAATTCTTAAAATTTAAGAACTTATTCTTAAATTTTAAGAAAGATTCATTCGCTTATGAATTTGTTCATAAAAAGATTCTTAAATTTAATGAATTTGTACACCGAAAAAAAAAATTGATAATAACAGCTATCAAATTAACATTTTTCAGTGACAAAAGTCGTCCAACAATTAAAATATCAATTTTGATATTTTATCATATTATTTTGACATTTTTTAATTTCAAGTGGATAGTGAAAATTTCACTTTGACGATTAAAATATCAATGTTGACTAGATTTTACGTTTTAGTTTATTATAATGAAACCTATTTCTTTCCTTTTCATTTTTATTATTTTTATTATTTTAAGAATTTTCTTTCTTTTTTCAAAACATTTCTGAAAGGGAATATTCTTTACAAAATAATGGTGATATTATTTTTTCTATTATAGGTGATATAATTGTTTTGTTATTTTCTCCCAAACTATGTGAAGTAAAATCTTAGTGCCGATCAAATTTTCTCAGTAAATCATACATTTTACTTCGAAAAAACACAAAGCGCCTTTAAATTAGAATTAGAACATTAAGAATTTTTTATTTAATATTTTTCAATAATTTGGAATGAGAAATTGATATGAAAAAATGATAATAAAATATCAAAAAAAAATTTCCAAAATGTGACATTTAAATATCGTCCTGATAATAAAAATGTTGTTTTAACATTTTAAATATCATAAAACACATTTTATAGAGCATTTTTGGCTGATATTTAAAAAATGTTAATTTGATATTTAAAAAATGTTAAATTGATATTGGTTTTTTTTTCGGTGTACATTGGCTCATTTGCCATGAATTTTTACATTAATTTAATGTACAAATTCATTAATTTTATGTACCTTTTTGGTTCAGTGTACCTTAGTTTCAATACTTCTCTATTTAACAATTCGACTAAAAAGCTTTTTTAAAGTGTTATCTTATGAGAACAATTTCAAGTCTTTATCACTAAAACCATTGTGAATCTAAATAAATCGATATTTTGTATCAATATTTTCCCTAAGATCATTGATATCCATTATGATGGTGGTCTAGTCCAATGATTTCCACTTAAGTTCTTCAAAATATTGGCCTCTTTCATATCACATTCGATAGCCTGCATGAATGCCAGTGATACGTACCACCACAAAAAAATAAAAATAGGTACCCTTTAATCTGCACTTTAAAAGCATTTAAAAGCGAAAAATCTCTTCACCCTATAAAAGAAAAATTATCTAAGTTGTTTGACAAAGTCGTAAAGTTGATAGGTGTGAACGGATCTTAGATGGTCTCGGTCACGGATAATAAAAAAAAAAAAAAAATTAACTAAAATAACATGTTCCACAGCCGCAGTTGCTGTCTATTTTGTTGATATCGCCTACGTTCCAAAATGCGGGAAAGGAGTGGGTTCCGGACACGATTAACCAGATCTCTGACCGTCATTGCATCTTTTCAAGCCGCACACGTTTATTAATCTTCAAAAGAAGTCCCATCATCAACATGGAACAAAAACTAGAAACAGCCGAGCCGCGGCCTCAAATGCACTCTCTTCTATGGAGGCACACTAAATTGATTAGATTGCGACCCGCTCGCGCCTTTCGTAATTCATAAATCTTTTTTCTGAATCACCTTCATTGACGAATTCGATGATAAGGTTTATGTTGATCATGAGAGAGAGAAGGGGGTCGAAACGGGGATCAGTGATGGCGCGTTGCTACGAAAAACAAAATCATGATCACGGTGGACGTTGTCGTGTCGCGGATGACACGGAAAAGATTTTGTTTCGATTAAACACAACAATAACGAGCTTTTATCGCTTTCGATCGTTTCTTTTTATGTGGACGGATTGTTGATGTTTTGGGTTTGGTTTTAGGTTTATTAGTTGACCTGTTGGGTTTTCTTTTCCTTGTTTTTTGAATAAACATTGAATGAAAACAAAACTGCGGGGTGGAATTTGTTAAATTGATTGCATGTTAGTGAGGGCGATGTTGTTTGTTTTTTCGTATAGGTAAAAACGAATAAGGTGCTTTTGTTTGAAATTGGTCGACAAGTGTTTTCTAACAAAACGGCTTTTGAAATATTACTTCAAGACGATGTAGTCATTTGTTAAGCTGATGACATGAAAAATATAATTAATTTGAATAGATTGAAACATTTTTTAAGAGAATTTACTAGAGTTGATAAAACGATAGAAGAGTCGAAAATTCGATCTTCATATAGTTTACAAAAATTGTGATGTGGGAGGAAGAAAAGGAAAATTTTAATTTGTATGAATGATATGAGTTTGAACATTAAGGGGGGAAATCCCTCTGGACGACAGCTTTTTCAATAATATTTTTTGGAAAACTGAAAGCTTTTATTGAAATTTGGGAAAGTATGTGATATTATTGACATTATGAAGTATTGATACAATTTTTTTTAAAGTACAAACAAATCAAAATGGCGGCTCTAGAGCTTTTTAAAGTTGACGTCTCGAGTTTGCGCGGTGCAATGCCCAGGTCCAGAAAATTATTTATGATCAAAAAAGACATTTTTTTCCAATAAAATATATTTATACGCATTGCACGAACCTAAATTTAGTAAAAAAAAGTGTAAAACAAAAATTAGATACCAAAAAAACGAAAAAACAAAATGTTTTTTATAAACAAATTGTTAAAAAAATATTTATTGTAAAAATTTTATTGAACTTTTAGGTTAAGGCAATGGCCAATAAATTAAAGAGTAATTTCAACCCGATAGCTTCATTAGTTTTTGAGTTACGTTGCACGGCGCGAAAAAAAACGCGTTTCGAGGAAAAAGCGTTTAAAGTTTTCGTTTTTGTACTGTTGTAGGTGCGCATGGGTTTCGGGACTATCTAGGGGCTTTTGAGGCTTCATTTAAGGTTTAGACCACTGAAAATAGTTTCTTCGGTCGATAAATGAATTTATTAGGCAAACCAAAATTAATGCAAAAATAAAAATTTCCAGAGGGATTTCCCCCCTTAATTGTATTTTATGAAAAGTGAAGCGCTTAACACTTGAACATATGAAAATATAACAGCAGCAAGTTAAAAGTTATAATCTTTGTAGTTTTAAAGAAACTGGGTTTTAAGCTAAAGTTTCTGATAAAGGTATCAATGAGTGTCTTTTCAGATGGCTGTCACTCAAAAACTCAACCTTAAAGCAATAACCCAGGCTACACTATTATTTACGTTTTTGACTTAGCCCTCCTTTTTTCGAAAACTGAATTCTTAAAAATTGTTCCTGGTTTTAAAAGTGGTAAATAACAATGTACCAAATTTTTGGGCCAGTTAGTACCTATGTTTAGGATATAGGTAAAAAAAAAAAAAATCCTGGCACCCCCTTTTCAAATCGCAAATTCTAAAACTTGCTCCAGGTTGTTCTAGACCTCTTCCAATATATTCCAGACTTTCATTTCTTATTATTGATGTATAGTACAAAATACATATTTAAAAAAAAAAATGGATTCAAAACAAATTTTTGGAAAATAAAAATGGGACCACAATTTTTAAAAAAGTTTCCAAGCAATATCATTAAAAATACAAATTTAACGACATTAAGTTTTTGGAACAATGGTTATTTATAACACTTTTTTACAGTAAAACAAAAATAACAAGGGTGAGCAGATGTGTTTTGTTTTTGGCCCCTTACACTTTAAAATATTGAGCATAGAGGTCCAAAAATTTAGAAAATTATTGGGAGCAATTTGTGAAGCCCGGAGTTTTAAAAATTCAATATTCGAAAAAAGGGGGCATTATCAAAACCCCCATTTTTTAATTAAAAAAAAAAATTGGAATCTGGCACAAATTCTGAATAACCGAGAGAAAATTTCAAAAATAAAAATTAAAAAAAGGTGGGCTAACTTCACACAAGTATTTTTCCTTGTCCAAATGATTCTCTCGGAGTGTAATTTCAATTTTTGTAAAAACACTTGTTACGAGTAAATTGGTAAGGATAACAAAGTGCAGTTTCGCTCAAAAATTTAACGCTCAAATAACAATATGTGATATTTCTGCGTCAAAAGCTGATAAAACACGGCTAAGGTAGGAAATAAGTAGAGATATTTCGTCTAGATAAATATATTCGTCTTACAGTTTACACAACATCTTAAACCATTTCATTTACTGGATTATTATATATAAAATGAATGTATAATTGCCACAACCCAACTCCTTGCTTAATTCTTATTAACATTTTGTATTAGCATCCCTTCCTCATCTGGAAATCAGAATTCACCGATTAGGGCTTTTAAATTTTCAAACTTGTCCAACATTTTATGCTTTTCAGCACTTAGCATTAATCTACACAAAAAAACACATTCTTTTTATATACTCTTTTGGAAAATTGAAAAAATCCCATAAATCATAAACAAAATTTATGTTTACTTAAAAAAATGCCGACATTCTTTAAATTTTCCAATTCAAAATTATTTATTGAGTCATCATTTCTCACATTAACCAGAAGAGAATCTGGAGTATGTGAAGCTAGAGAATGCAATAAAAAATTTAAAAAAATCCAAAGTCAAGCATTGTATAAAAAGCTTTTAATTCGGGCAATTTAAAATGATAAATAACTCATCATAATATGGTTTGAAGTGGCCTCCGGGCACAATAATAATTCCATATGGGCATCTGATGGATATCGATGGGAGATATATTGTTTTTTTTGTCTGTTATTTTTTTAGTTGTATGTCCCTCTTATTGGATTGTTTGTGCAGTTGCGGAACCAGACCAATTTTTCCCAGAATTTTAAAAAATCAGACTGATTTTTGTTCACCCTGATTCATTTTGCATATTTTTTTGTATATCTACAAAAATATTCGAAACATGTTCTTAGAATCTTCCAGTCAGACAAGTATCAACGAATGTAGCGAATTTTAACTTTGTTTTGGTTTTCTTTTTTTTTTGTATTTTTAATTAAAATACCAAATAAATGACTCTTACTTGGAGCGTCCCCTCTCTCAATAATAACATGCAATCGGATAAGATCAGCAGAGAGGGCACTATGCCATACGCAACATGGAGACATGAGAATAAAATAAAGTCATCATCGATGGACCATTGCTCCTCTTTATATACCATCGAGGCCATTCGATTTCATTTTTAGCCAAAACAGGGTGTTTCATTAAAATTGTGAGGAGGTCCTAAAAAAATGGATAATCTGGGTTCGTTTTTTATTGTTGAAGCTTAAATGGCTCATATTTTGTATTATCATAACGGTAAAATCAAACGTGAAAAGAAATTTACCAATTAAGGCCGAGTGTGAATTGGGTCAAATATTTAACCTCTGTTAAATTTTTAACACTATTGAGGTGAATAAATAAATTTTCAGCTGTGTGGCTTATTGTTCAATATTTTTCTCTGCCTCTTTTCTGCTCTTTTTTAATAATAAAAAAAAAAAACAAAACCATCTGCCAAAAAATTTAACATGTAACAACACATTATTGTTGTTAGCATACAGTACCGCCTTTAGCTATTATTTTTATATTTTATTTTTTTATAAAAGTTTGAAATCAATGTCGCCTTTGACTATATCTCGACTAAAAAGGTAAAGTATATTATGTCAATTTTGATGATTTTTCAGGAGAGCATAAAAACACTTCAAAGCTGCCTCCACAAAAATTCTTTCAAGTAAAGATTTAATTGTATAAGTTAAGTACATTAAGTTGTCAAATTTTATGATCTTTTTTATTAAATTTATTTCAAAAAGATATTATTATTATAAATATGACTTAAGAAAGTTTGGCTTTTCTATAAATTGTATTTTATATTAATTTCCAAAATCTTAAGTTGACATAAGTGATTTGTCTTTTCACACTCTTTCGGAATTTTTTAAAGTATTTTATCTTATGTCAACTTAAGGATGACTTTTTTTTTTTTGCTTGCACGCGCGAAAATATCTTAAGTCAACATAAGATAATTTAAGATTTCACAATAATAAAAAAAAGTCTTAACCCTATATAATCTTATGTCTACTTTAGGCTTTGAATATGTGTCTTTTGAACATATGTAAGATGAAATTGTTTTTGTGCATAAAAAAGCAAAGGGATGAGATAGAAAGATGCCGATAAGACAGAATTGTAGGCCTTTAGGATGGCACTGAGGTTCAATAAAAATTATGTGTGCAATTAACACGTGGTAGAAGTGAAACCTTAAAAAATCATTTTTCTTGCAAAAAAAAAAATAAAATAGAAAAAATCTACCTATTTTTATTCTATCACCTTCAAATCCATGTTTTTTATATGACAACCTATATAAATTTTCTATCATCTGAGAGCTTGTTGTCTTAGCTCAAAATATATATATCGATCAGGTCTATGAGACATCTACAAAAAGAGCTAGAATTTTTTGAACTCGATGAAATTTCATCCAAAAAGCAAAAAAAACATTTATTTTTATGTTCTCATGCTATTAAATCAATTTTTTTGTTTGAAAACCTATAAAAAATTTTATACCATGTGAAAGCTTATTGTTTCACCTTGTATAATAATGTATAAATTTTATTTCAAAGATGTCTACAAGAGAAGTTAGAATTTTTTACAGTCAACCATGTCGAATTTCCAGACTGAGATTACGGTACTTCCTACACTGGTAGCTGGTCATCGCCAACAGATCTCCAAAGGTGTTTTGAGGTATTTTTAAATATTTTTCAATTTAAGATTGTGTAACTTGTAGAGCACGTTACGTTATGTGTGATATATCAAATAAAAGGTTATGTTATCAGCATGCGTATTAAATACAAATATGTATGTGCACTAGATCAAAAGATATAACATGTGTTGGAAAAGAACATATTTTTACCGTTATAATTGAAATTTTGTACAATTATAATTTATTTAATTACCTATCTACAGTACAAATTTCATTCATCTATCTATTAAAACAAAAAAGTTATAACAAGTTGAAGTCGTGTCGCGTTTTCGTTTCATCTTGTTTCAAATCACTACGATACTAAAGAAGTTTTCACTTCAAAAAACGCGAAACATCCTAAGCCGACTAAAGATACTCTTCATTTTCAATCGAGATATTATTATTATTTATTTTTTTCTAAATTTCAAAGCCTCCTAATTACTTAATATGTAAATTTTCAATGTTTTTCTTGCTATAAAAGGAACCTACATTATGCCTGATTTACAATATTGCAAGACGAGATTTTTTTCTTGGTAATTTAAATCGTAAGCCATTTGCTATTGTTAAGATTTTTTTTTAGTAATTGTCTATTTTTGACAAGAAATAGAAGAATGTGTGTAAAAAGAAGGAAATTATTTGGCCAAACATCGAAAACTAGATATCAATTTTACTACCGCAACGCTATCGTCTCGTCGTCTCGCAATATTGTGAAACAGTCATTAGAATTAAATCACTTTCGACTTGACCGGGAAAGAGTCAGGATATTACAAAGGTAACACTTACCACTTTTTATCCTTGGCTATTTTTCTGAGAGTGTTACTGAAGTGTTTTCTTCTTCTTCTGTAATAACTGCGGAACACCAACCTCATAATAGCAAAGGGAAAGAACACCATTCAATAGAAGTACTCGTATTTCCAGTGTTCCAGAACTAAGCCTAGTACGCAGCTGAAGCGAAAAGAAATTTTCCATACAAAAATAGCATACATACCTACATAACGAAAAATTTCGTTTTGCTTTTCGTTTTTCAGTACGCAGCTCTAGCGGAAAATTGGAGAGTTTTCACTCATTTGTCACTTACTTTTGACTGTCCTGTGCATTTTTCTTGACTCCAAGAGCTGTGTTGAAGGTTTTTTCACTTTTAATCCTTATTTTAAAATTTATTTTCTGTTGGTTATCTTCATTTTAAATTAATTTAGAATTGTTTTATTTTGACTTTTTGACAGAATACTCGATGATATTTTTTCGATAGAATTTTCGTTGTCGACTTTGGAGACTTGAACATTTTTCGTTTTGCTTCAGCTGCGTACTATACTTTAAAAACAAATTTGAAATTGTATTTTTTCATGAATTTTGACGAAATTAGTTAAAAATTTATAAATTTGTAGAATTCCGTTCAGGATTTTAAAAATTTCGACAAGGAATTTTGAGGAAATTCGGAATTTCAAAAAATCTTTTCAGAGTTTTTATCATTTTCAAAAATTTCATGAGGCATCTTTAGAATTTTGACAAAATTGACTTAAAACAAATTCAAGAAATTTTCTGAAAATCTACGAATAATTTTGCGGTAGGTATTTGAAAAATTTTGACAAAACTTATTAAGAAATTTTTAGTACTTCATGAAAACTCGTTCAAAATAGAGAAGTTAACTTTTCATTAAAAAATGCTGTAATATGGTATTTCTATAAAAATTTTACTAAGATTGCTCAATTTTCGTTGTCGCTTGTCGAAAACCATGAGTAATTTAAAGAATTTTAACGAAATTCACAAAAAAAATTTTGGAATTCCGTCTCGTCTTAAGGTCTTTTTCCTTTTTTAAGTGAATTTTCTATAATTGGCAGGCAGCGTTAATTTTTCTCCTGAAAATAAAATTTATAAGATACACTGAACAAGAACACCCTTTACAAAAATAAAAATGTTTTCTGAAAGATACTTGTTGTAAAAGCGATTTGTTGTTTTGATATCCGAAAATAAAATAAATCTGATTGAGTTATATTGGGTTGTTTGGCTGGACTGTTGAGTGCATGCACTTAAAGCATTGAATTCGAATTCAACTAAGAATATCGTTTTTAAAGAAATTATATAGGTCGCCTACTGTTTGTCAATCGAAAGTAGATAAGCAGATTGGAATGTTTTCAAAATCCCCCGCAGGCAATAAACGCAAAAATAAAAAAAAAAAAAATAAAAAAAAGAGTGTGTGTACACATGTACACGCGACTGAAGTTATACTTCTCATTCAGTATATATAAATGAATTTCATTTGGTATATGCTTAACGAAAGTAAACAAATTGCGCATAAAATATGCTATATGGTAATTTTGTGAGGATTGTGTGTGCTTCAGCACTAGTAGTAGCAATATGCAACTTGCAGGGTTGCTACAAAGCTCAAAAGTGAGCTGAGCTCAGCTCGCAGCTCAGCTCAAATTTTGAGCTAGCTCACTTTTGAGCTATGTACCATAGCTTAGCTCATTTGAGCTAAGCTGAAAGTGAGCTGAGCTGATGGTTGAGCTGAGCTGTTGGGTGAGCTGAGCTGTCGGTGAGCTGAGCTGAGCTGTTGGGTGAGCAAAGGTAAAGTGAGCTGAGCTGAGCTGTGATGGGTGAGAGGATACATTGATTTTTATTTGGAAAGTATAATGAAATATGAAGATATTTTGAACTTTTATATAACACCATAGCTTAAGATGTTTGGTTCTAGTTATTGATGGAATTATTTTAACACATAGATATTTTTATAAATAAGACAGATAATTTTTCGTGATCTTTTCTCTTGGTGTTTTTGATAGTAAATATATTTCTATTTTTTTAGTAAAATATTTCTTTTTTTATCATAAAAAAAAATTCCGGTACAATCCGGTTTTTCGACTTTTTTCAAAATTCCGAGAAAATCGGTTTTGAAAGTTGGGGTAAATTTTTTTTTTCGAAAAATCCCCGAATCTTTAAACGCTCCTGGAAGCTAAACCGCTTTAGAGCAATTTTTGGGAGTGATGCCAAATGATAGCTTGTGTCATGGGCCTACGCTTTGCACATTATCAGATTTTTAAAAAATCGCCTTCCATGTTAAACCACTACATCATGCCTTTTTTTTCAGAATCGCGCATATTTTTTTTTACTTTTAAGTTCTCCCGGTTTGAGAACGCGTGGACCTACAGGAATG
Source organism: Episyrphus balteatus (assembly GCF_945859705.1). Lineage (NCBI taxonomy): Eukaryota > Metazoa > Arthropoda > Insecta > Diptera > Syrphidae > Episyrphus > Episyrphus balteatus. The sequence continues at coordinate 40,383,182 of NC_079137.1, read as the reverse complement.
AGAGTTGTACCCAAATGTAGGTTAGAGTCCCCGCTACCTTTTGGCATCAAAAAAAATTTTTTTCACTTTTTTCAAAATTCCGAGATATAGGCGTTGGAAGTTGGGGGCGCGAAAAAACTTCTGGGAGCTGAATGCTTTGATCTAGAGACAGTGGAGTGGTGCCATATGAAAGCTTATATTCTCAGCTAGCCGATAGTGGTATAATCCGGTTTTTCGATTTACTTCAAAATTCCGAGAAAATCGCGTTTGAAAGTTGGGGTAAAATTTTTTTTCGAAAAATCCCCGAATCTTTGAACGCTCCTGGAAGCTAAACCGCTTTAGAACAATTTTTGGGAGTGATGCCAAATGATAGCTTGTGTCATGGGCCTACGCTTTGCACATTGTCAGATTTTTAAAAAATCGCCTTCCATGTTAAACCGCCACATCATGCCTATTTTTTCAGAATCGTGCCGATTTTTTTTTTACTTTTAAGTTCTCCAGGTTTGAGAACGCGTGGACCTACAGGAATGACAGTTGTACCCAAATGTAGGTTGGATCCCCGCTACCTTTTGGCTTAAAAAAAAATTTTTTTCATTTTCTTCAAAATTCCGAGATAAAGGCGTTGGAAGTTGGGGAGCTCACTTTCGGCTCAGCTCACTTTCAGCTCAGCTCAAATGAGCTAAGCTATGGTACCTAGCTCAAATTTGAGCTGAGCTGTGAGCTGAGCTGAAATGTGAGCTTTTTGCAACCGTGGCAACTTGCCACATGGAAATTACCACATGCAACTTGCCACAAGCAACTTGCCACATGTAACTTTCCACATGCAACTTGCCAAACGCAACTTGAAACATGCAACTTGCCACACGCAACTTGCCACATACAACTTGCCACATGCAACTTGCCACATGCAACTTGCCACATACGACTTGCCACATGCAACTTGCCACATGAAACATGTAACTTGCAACGTGTTGTGTGTTTTATGTTTGCCGTACTGCGGCGTACTGCATTTTTAAATACTAAAGTACTGCCTACTCTAAAGGTGAAACGACAGCCCTGCTACCCAGGGTGATCGCGTCATAATCCCTTTGACATTCTTGTCAAAAAGTAAATTTTCATACCCACCCTCCCATAAGAAGTATAACTTCAAAAAAAAAAAATTACAATTCCAATTTTTATGCAATACAACTAAATAGTGGGGAAATGGAAAATCCTTTTTCTTTACGCACTCATATCACTTGCACATAAAAATCATAAATATAGAAAGAAAGTATCTTTATCGATGAAAAAAAAAGAAACTTATTTCTTGCACTCAACGCCAAATCATCCTCCAACTTGCATACAAATTATTATTGAGTAAGTTGGATGATAGACGGACGCTGGCTTCAAACGGATGGATGGACGTTGTAGGCATTTGGTTTTGATGAAGATGATTGCGATGACAGGCCCAAACGATACAATGATATGTTGCCGATGATTTCTTCAAATGATGTAATGACGGATTTTAATGTTAGAAACATTAGTTTTCCGGTATTTCAATGACGATGATGATGGGTTTGTCTGTCGGACGGTTGTTCATGTACAACCAATTGGCCTGTGATGTATTTAAAAATTTAAATTCATTGAAGTTTGCATGTGATTGTATGAAGGGATAGCAGATAGAGCAGTTGAGCATAGAAGTTCTAATTGATTTTGAGGCACTTATTGGCAAAATGCAAAAACGGTGTAATTAATTGGAAGAAAATAAAGGAAAAGTAAGATCAAATCTATGGGAAGTCTCATTTAAACTCACAACCTTAGCCCAATCACTTGTTTCTATTAAAAACAAAAAGGTTACACATACACCACAGTGACCCTAAAAGTTCAATATATACTAATTGGTACTAAATTTTCCAAAAGAGACCAAATAGTAAAACCAACAACCAACAACCAACAAACCAACAAACCAACAAACCAACAAACCAACAAACAAACAAACCAACAAACCAACAAACCAACAAACCAACAAACCAACAGACCAACAAACCAACAAACCAATAAACCAACAAACCAACAAACCATCAAAAAAAGAGTGTGTGTACACATGTACACGCGACTGAAGTTATACTTCTCATTCAGTATATGTAAATGAATTTCATTTGATATTTTTAATTTCTATTATGAAGTAATTAATCCACGCTTAGTTTTTTTACATTTTTATCAAGTGAACAATAAATTAATTCTTTCATCCACATGGACGCAAGTCCATGTAGTTTTCAATTTATTCTGTGAAATTTACTCATGTTGTGCGGTTCAGAACGTACGGTATATGGTTAACGAAAGTAAATGAATTGCGCATAAAATGTGCGATATGGTAATTTTATGAGAATTGTGTGTGCTTCAGCACTAGTAGTAGCAATATGGAACTTGAAGGGTTGCTACAAAGCTCAAAAGTTAGCTGAGTCAGCTCACAGCTCAGCTCAAATTTTGAGCTAGCTCACTTTTGAGCTATGTACCATAGCTCAGCTCATTTGAGCTGAGCTGAGAGTGAGCTAAGCTCATGGTTGAGTTGAGCTGTTGGGTGAGCTGAGCTGTCGGTGAGCTGAGCTGTTGGGTGAGCTAAGGTAAAGTGAGCTGAGCTGAGCTGTGATGGGTGAGGGGATACATTGATTTTTATTTGGAAAGTATAATGAAATATGAAGATATTTTAAACTTTTATAAAACACCATAGCTTAAGATGTTTGGTTCTACACTTAAGAGCAAAAAAACGTAATCAAAAAAGATAATTTTTATTTAAAACAAAAATTGCAATGGATAAAATAATGTTTCTTCAAGTTTTATGGTCTCATTTAAAAGCTTGAATTTTTTACTTTAAATTGTTGGTAAAAACTTCAAAATGCATACGATAGTATCATAGCTATCTGTCAATAAATTGCACTTCATTTTTTTCTAAATGTTAAATTTTCTTGATATTCTCTGCTTCAATTTCAGTTTTTTTTTCCTACTGTTACTATTGACGTTATCTGTCAATAAATTGCACTTAATTTTTTTAAAATGTTAAATTTTCCAGATACTCTCTGTTTCAGTTTCAGTCTTTTTTTGCTTACATGCTTCATTTATGTTGATTGGATCCTTATAAAGTGAACGGGTTTCAAAGTTCCTAGTATTGATTTAAAGCCTTTGTTTCAAGCTTTTTAATGGTGCAATTAACATTCATGTATGTCAATTACATCCTGGCCAATTAACGTTTTAAAAAAACGCAAAAGTTTGATTCCATTTTTTTACTCCTAAGTGTAGTTATTAATGGAATTATTTTAACACATGGATATTTTTATAAATAAAACAGATAATTTTTCGTGATCTTTTCTCTTGGTTTTTTTAATACACCCAGAGAAAAAACGCATAGTAATTTTTAATCCGTTCTACATTGAATCAACGTTGAAAAATATATTCATTAATTTTCTAAAAAGTTGTCCTATGCTTAAGTTACAGTTTGTCACATCAATTTTTATAAGTGAGATGGCACAGTGGTATAGCACAAGCTTGTCAACCCAGGTATAGCAGGTTCGATCCCCAGCGGATACCAGTTTTACTTTTTTTATTTTTTTAATGTGTGAACAACTTTGATTTAATGTGTGAACAACTTTGATTTAATGTGTGAACAACTTTGATTTAAAGTGTGCTACTTTGATTCAATCATTTTCCACTTTAGGCTAAAAATGTAGTGATTTTCCATTGATTCAAAGTGGTTTAGATTGATTTTACGTTGTTTTTTGGCTCAGTGTAGTAAATATATTTCTATTTTTTTAGTAAAATATTTCTTTTTTTATCATAAAAAAAAATTCCGGTACAATCCGGTTATTCGACTTTTTTCAAAATTCCGAGAAAATCGCGTTTGAAAGTTGGGGTAAATTTTTTTTTCGAAAAATCCCCGAATCTTTGAACGCTCCGGGAAGCTAAACCGCTTGAGAGCAATTTTTGGGAGTGAAGCCAAATAATAGCTTGTGTCATGGGCCTACGCTTTGCACATTATCAGATTTTTAAAAAATCGCCTTCCATGTTAAACCACCACATCATGCCTTTTTTTTCAGAATCGTGCCTATTTTTTTTTACTTTTAAGTTCTCCCGGTTTGAGAACCCGTGGACCTACAGGGATGAGAGTTGTACCCAAATGTAGGTTAGAGTCCCCGCTACCTTTTGGCATCAAAAAAATTGTTTTCATTTTCTTCAAAATTGGGGTAAATTTTTTTTTTCGAAAAATCCCCGAATCTTTGAACGCTCCGGGAAGCTAAACCGCTTGATAGCAATTTTTGGGAGTGAAGCCAAATGATAGCTTGTGTCATGGGCTTACGCTTTGCACATTATCAGATTTTTAAAAAGTCGCCTTCCATGTTAAACTGCCACATCATGCCTATTTTTTCAGAATCGTGCCTCCTTTTTTTTTTACTTTTAAGTTCTCCCGGTTTGAGAACGCGTGGACCTACAGGGATGAGAGTTGTACCCAAATGTAGGTTAGAGTCCCCGCTACCTTTTGGCATCAAAATTTTTTTTTTCATTTTCTTCAAAATTCCGAGATATAGGCGTTGGAAGTTGGGGGCGCTCACTTTCAGCTCAGCTCATTTTCAGCTCAGCTCAAATGAGCTGAGCTATGGTACCTAGCTCAAAAGTGAGCTAGCTCAAATTTGAGCTGAGCTGTGAGCTGAGCTGAAATGTGAGCTTTTTGCAACCCTGGCAACTTGCCACATGGAAATTTCCACATGCAACTTGTCACATGCAACTTCCCACATGCAACTTGCCACACGCAACTTGCCACATGCAACTTACCACACGCAACTTGCCACATACAACTTGCCACACGCAACTTGCCACATGCAGCTTGCCACATGCAACTTGCCACAAGCAACTTGCCACATACAACTTGCCACATGCAACTTGCCACATGCAACTTGCCACATACAACTTGCCACATGCAACTTGCCACATGAAACATGTAACTTGCAACGTATTGTGTGTTTTATGTTTTCCGTACTGCGGCGTACTGCATTTTTAAATACTAAAGTACTGCCTACTCTAAAGGTGAAACGACAGCCCTGCTACCCAGGGTGATCGCGTCATAATCCCTTTGACATTCTTGTCAAAAAGTAAATTTTCATACTCACCCTCCCATAAGAAGTATAACTTCAACAAACAAACCAACAAACCAACAAACCAACAAACCAGCAGACCAGCAAACCAACAAACCAACAAACCAGCAAACCAACAAACAAACGACCGTAGGCGATATGGAAGAAAAAAAAGCACAAGTTTTTTGGTCCACCCTAATGAATGCATAATAATTATAATAAACTAAGAATGATCACTACAACTTTCGTCACTTCCATGATTTTGACAGACGACATTTTAAACAACTAATCATCTTTTGTTATACAGAAGAAAAAAACCATAACATTACCTCATCACAATTTTCCTCGAAAATGTATCTGAATCATAAATTTCCATCAGCCAACTGTAAATTTTTCTTTCTCGAGGAAAATAAAAAAAAAAAAATCTCATGTCACCCATAAATCCATAGCTTGTTAAAATTAATTAGAGCAGATTAAAATTATCATTTCTGATATAGTGGCTAACCGCAAATTCAAGATACTACAAAAAATAAAAATAAAAAAAAAAAAACAATAAAATAAAACTTTATTTTGTAAATAAAAATGCCTCGAATTGAATTTGCCGAGAAGAGAAGCACAATCAAGCACCACAAACAACCATAAGCATAAACGGCAACGTCTTCCAGTCATTTTATTGCCATTCCATTTCATCTGTCTAATTGTCATTTGTCTGCCATTTATATCTAAAAGTTTGATCATATTTCATTTGGCGGATTAATTGATGACTTTGTTGCCAATGGACACGGACATGTGTTCGCTGAGAGCAGAAGCTCGTAGTAGATTTTTTTTTTATTTTTCATTTTCTTATTTTAGATGACTTACGGCAAATATTGTTTTTTTTTTATCTGAAATTTGAAATTTTTTTGTTCATGTTAAAATTTATCTACTCAAGTGTAGTTTTTGTTTTTTGTTATTTTATTTTTGGTTGTTGATGTTGATGTTGATGCCACTTTCATTTTCTGATGATATCCATTCATCAGTCAGAGAAGAAAGAATACAAAAATAATACTAAAAAAAAATCGTCCATTAAATTGAACTTTTTTTAGAAAATAGGTATAGAAAAAAAAACTAAGTCGCGGCGGCGGTGCTGGTTTCGATTGTATCGGTCCACTTTGTAGAGGTGAATTATTGAAGACATAACAATGTCATTGTGATTAGTAGCAGAGTGTTTTTTTTTTCGTTCTGATTTAAGAGGTATTTAGGACGAAATTGTTTTACATTTATAGGAAGCATAAAGGCGGCCTTTTTTTATTTTAGAAAAATTTGAAAATGGGGCTTGTTGAGATATAAAGGGGATACGTCACATATTACTATTCGATGTATATTGAAGTGAATAATTTAGCATATTCTAGGTTTTTGTAATAGTCAAACCTTAAGTTTGAAAAATAGTTTGAGTCAAAGTTTGAAACAAAAGAATGTTGCGATCGTAAGCTAAAGTCGTTAGGAAAATACCAGGAGTACACTGAAACTCAATACCAAGTCCTAAATTAAGCTCTACAGGCTTAGAAAATCACTCATACCAAATTTAATCGAAATCATTTGAGTCATTTTTGGAAACAATGCAATAAATCGAAACATTTGTATGGGAGGTAAAAGATCTAAGTGATACATTACAAAACAAAAATTGAATGTTAAGATCCTTAAAACATTGATTACCAAAAAATTATCGATTGATCTTTTTCAAAATATGCTTCCCATTAAAGCCGCGCACTCGTAGGGGAGAGGGGGGCCAAATGTAACACTTTTTACTAAAACCGATGGTCCTCCTACAAATTTGAAAATAAGTCTACTAGACCTTTTTAAAATTGAAGACCCATGTTTTAGCTCCAAGATCCATCACAAAAAATTTGCAAAATCTAACGGTAATGTTGAAAAATAAAGCTTTCAAAAAAAAAATTCGTGGTGTTTCAACTTACCCCGTATACGGGACAAAGTGTAACACAGACCGTTGTAGGTTGTACCAAGAACTAAAAATTAGAGAAAAAATACCTTTATATGTTAATATTTATTTATTTTTTATCGGTTATAATAAAAACGAGCCTGGGTCATGAAATTTTGGTGCAAATTTAAAAAAAAAGTGGAGCAAATCCGAGATTTACGGAGAAGGTTTGACAGAAGTCTATAATTAAAGTTATTTGAATTCATAAATTGGTTATAAGGTTTATAAATTCAAGTGGTGGTTTAAAATGTGTTTGCAATTCCACAATAAATATAAATTCAATTACAAACATTCATATCCAGGGTTAGTGGTAATAATAGATAAACGATTTTTCAGTATGTAAGAAAAAAGTGGGGTACGTCCCAAAAAATCGTTAAGTTGAACGTTGAATTAGATTTTTCTTCCCTGAAAATTGGGCAAAGAGCAAGGCTTGATCTCTGGTACTTATTTAAAAATTATTTTATACTAGTTGATAACAAACAGCCTTGTTGTAATGAAAAATAAATAAAAACAAAATAAACGAAAAATCACAATTCACTTGTAAGAGCCCCCGCACACTACAAACTTTCTATCGGCCGACAGTTTAGTCGGTCTCTTTATCAGAATGAAGATGTATTAGAGTGCGCACACTACAACGAATAATTATCGGCCGATCAAAAAGTTTGTTTGATAGAAAAAAAGTTTGTTTTGCTACACAATTGCCTTCAAACTAAAATATTTCTTACCTAGCCGACTATTTAGTCGGCTGCCTGTGCGCACACTAGGAGCCCAACCCGACTTAACTACCGACCGATAGAAAGACTGTAGTGTGCGGGGGCGGGGCTCTAAAAAAAAGTTAAGCCCGATTCTGAAAAAATAGGCATGATGTGGCGGTTTAACATGGAAGATGATTTTTTTTAAATCTGACAATGTGCAAAGCGTAGGCGCATGACACAAGCTATCATTTGGCATCGCTCCCAAAAATTTCTCTCAAAAGGTTTAGCTTCCAGGAGCGTTCAAAGATTCGGAGATTTTTCGAAAAAAAATTTTACCCCAACTTTCAAACGCGATTTTCTCGGAATTTTGAAAAAAAAAATCCAAAACCCGATTATACCACTATCGGGTAGCTGAGAATATAAGCTTTCATATGGCACCACTCCTATTACTCTAGGAATTGATAAATTTGCAGATGAGATTTATTTTTTTCTCTCAGCGATAAATCTCACTGGTTGACCGAAACATAAAAAAATACAAAATAAAGGTTTCTCTCGACCGAAAATTTTCTTTTTTAAAAATAAAGGTTATTTATGACCTTTATTGAAAATGGCGACAAATAAGAGTTATTAAAGAACCTTTCAGAAGGTTGAGATTTATATCTGATCTCTGTTTCTTAGTTTTCTAGAAATTTTGCCACACCCATTACTCATATGGACGTAAGACGAATTAGATTGCTTTTAATTCGGGAATTCTTAAGGGCTTCTGAATGAAGTACTTCTTGAATTCAAGATTCAAATAAAGCTTATGAATTGAATATTATTCAGTTCTCAAATCTAAAAAAGCTTATGGATTAAATATTTTTTAATTCACAAGTTAAAGAGTAGCTTATGACTTAGTGTTTTTTTAATTCATAAACTCGCAACCCTGCTAAAAAGTAAAAAAAAGTCGAATGATTACATAATAAGAGGAGTATTCATCTGAGTCACACTTTATGCAAACATACATATGTACATAAGTACCTAAGTGAACAGATCTATAGGTAGGTTTTTACATGTTACAACTTGCCCCGGAAAAATGTTACAACTAGCTTCAGTATGAAATTCGTCACACAAAATCAATTTAAAAAAAAGCGAAACTGATAGACATATATAGACATATACACCCAATTTGAGCCAAAACACAAATTCATGTAACACAAAAACACTAAGCACTCTATCTTTTTCTGGTAAAGAGGTAGACCAAAAATAAAATTTAAAAAAAAAGTTACAAACCTGCTTTTTTTGGGCACTACTAGTATAATTTCTTAACCTGCCGTCAAATCTTCAACTGAAGAAAATGTGCCGGTAGATATGGAAATAAATTGCACGACTGGGGTCGCACGTACTTGCTCTTATGCTTAAATTAACTATAATGTTAAAGCTTTTTATTCAAGAAATTTAAAATTCGATATTTTGAAGAAATTTCATAAGTAGTATAAAAAAATTAAATCTGTTTTTATAATTAATAAAACTCCGTTTTAAAATATCTTAAAAAAAAAAAAACAAATACAGTGGACTCTCGCTAACTTGAACATACGATAACTTGAACAATCCAATAACTTGAACATCCTATTTTCTTGAACTTTTTTATTGCTGACTCTATAAGTTGAATAATTTAAATATTTGAAGCTCTTTAACTTGAACAAATAAATTGTATTTCAACAGAAGTTTGAATTTCCTCAATGTAGGATACTACTTTTCTAATAGTCTTTTATGTCATTTACATTAATTTATAATAACAAATTGAATTCATGCAAAAAAAAAGACTTTTTTATATGTTCCAGTATCTTGAACAATCCAATAACTTGAACAGGCCTGGTTTCATATGTGTTCAAGTTAGCGAGATTCCACTGTATGCCATTTTATTTCTCGTATAAAAAGGTATTTTTAGAAAAAAAATTTTGAAAATTGTAGGAGCCGTTTTTTAAAAAAATAATTTTTTATATATAAAATTTTTTTAACATTTTTCAAAAAAAAAGTTGGTATGCCATTTTGAAGAAATAATTAATTTACACATAAAAACTAAATTTCAAAATTTTTCATTGATCCGTTTTCAAAAAATTGATTTTTCAAAAAAAAATTTTGAAATATTTTTTAAAAAACCAAAAATGCGTTTTTTGAAAATTTTCTAAAATTTTAATATTATCTTTACTTACACACTTTTGTATAAAAATTTTCATTTAAATCGGGTTAATTTTGTACGAGATATTCAGAAACGAAAAAAACCGTTCTATGACAGGTACCGATAATAACGGTACAAAAAATATTTTTTTTATTTAAAAAGGTGGCGCTTATGTGTACTATTACACACAAAAATTTTAATCAAAATCGTTAGAGCCGTTTTTGAAAAAAATTAACTTTTCTATTTCCGTTATATGGCAGGTACCGTTAGTTTTGGTCATAAAAAAAAAATTTCAATTTCCCCTCAAGGGAATCACCAAAAACTGCTAACTACCAAGTTTGAAGAAAATCACTTCACTCGTTTAGGCTGCAGCTCCAGATAGAGACAGACGGACAGACAGACAGACAGACAGACAGACAGACAGAATTGCCGGACCCACTTTTTTGGCATTCTCCATCATCGTAATGTCATGTAAAATTGTTATCTCGAGTTCGATTTTTTTTACGAATCCTAAACTTGCCCTATAGTACCTATATCGCAAGTAAAAATGAACATTTTTCTCTTTCACACGTTTCTTAATATTGAAAGGAACTGCTGTTAATTCTTACCCCTGTTACTTTTAGCCCCACTCTCCCCTACCTATATAATTTTTCACTTAAAGAAATAATCATATTTCAGTTTGAAATAAAATTTCTCAGAAAATTAAAAGAACTAAAATATTTTTCGCAAAATTTATCACTTTTTTGTGAAATAAAAAAAAAATTAATAATTTTTCCCATCACAAATAATAGCTTTCGCAAAAATATTCTTAATTAGCATACACAAAAAACAAACATGCCAACCAACCATGAACGGTTTTATTGCAAAAAAACTGAAATTAAAATCAGATAAATACATTTTTCATCTGAAATCTGATAAACTTTTATCTAAAATTTAACTTTTATATTTTTTCGCATGGAAAATCTCTCACACGATCTAGATCTTAAATTTCACATCTTCATCAGCAAAAAAGATCGTTAACCTCATTTTGAATATGCCAATTTTTAACAAGCATTCTAACTCTTCTCGAAATAACAATACAAAATCTAAGCATTAATAACTCTTCTATTTTATTTTTTTTTTGTATTTTCACATTATAAAATTCTTTGGTATTTAATTTAATTATTAACTACTCCCCTGAAGGTTAAGACAAAATCAAATTAAACATAACACGGTCATAGATCTGCCTTAAGACGAAATATTTGAAAAAAAAAAAAAAAACAAATCCAATTAGAAAGTTAAAAAGGCAGAAAAATATCTCCATCAATTTCTTCCATACTTCCAACTTCTGTTCTAAGAGATATCTTCTGTCAGTTTAACGATGAGAGGGGATCTGCAATTTTTTAACCCCATACAAAAAATATTTTCAGCTCGTTCATCGAGAAAAAAGAGGTAGTATACCTTGATTCCTAGAGACAGTATCATCGGGCACGATTCAAATTAACACCGAAGGGAGATAGCAAGTTTAATAACTTTGTAATTACGCCTGTGAGACCTTGTTAAGGTTCGTCCCGCTTGGTTGAACTGCAACTTCAACTATATAATTCTTCCATACTACTCCACTCTCGTAGTTCACTCTTCAGTACCTCTTCATAATCATGGTAGTTTTTTTTTTTTTCTATTCGTCTTTTATTATCCTCCGACTTCAAGTCTAGCTATATTCAGCCAGCTCTGAGCTGCAGATGAAGAAACAAGAACTATGAGGAGTGGTGTGCGGCTTCGCTTTTAACAAAGATGATCGCTCTGTTCAAGGTAAAATGTATATGAAAAGCCCGAAAAGTGACAGCTCACTGATTTGACTGAGTATGAGTATGAGATGGAGCGCAAAAGGAGCCCCTTTCAAAGGTACCTATAATGGGAAGGATTTACTTAAAGCACATCAAGGCAATAGCTAGCGGCGGTGACGCGGCGGTGACGCGGCAGCGTGATGGTGACAGTTGAGTGACCAGCAACTTGGCTTCTGGAGCGAAGGTACATTTATATATTCTTTACGATATCATAGCATTTTTACTAGCGCAAGAAGCGCCTCTGTACTTGCATTGGCACACACTTTGAACAGCACCAACGTGCGTCTGACATTTCACGCATGTTCGCATCTGGGAGTGACACTTATTGAAGATGACGGATGGGATATTCTGACGTGTGCGGTGCGACGAAACAGTCCAGAAAGGTCTCATGTCAAATATGCCGTGTAAACATTAATATGACGTGATCATTTCAGAATCAATCGCACTCCGTTTAAATTGTCAAGGATAATGGATGCAGTGATCTTAATAGAGAAGGGATTTGGAGTTCATCTGGCAGAGGACTTTAGGTGTTTTTTTTTTTTTTTATTGGTCTATGTGACATAGATAAAAAGATGAAGGGAAACTATGACAGTGCTAAAAGAAGAACTTCGTAACTTTTTTATTTTTATTTTATTTCATCTGAACTTCTCTCGTTTAGATGGATTTATTGTTTAATAAAGAGAATTGAAGCATGTATATTAGCAGTTTTTACTTGTTAATAGAGTTCAAAAAAATAAGAACTTCGGATTCCAAAACAGGATAGTTTATTTTTAATTACTTAGGTACAATACGCGACACCTAGAAAAAAACTAACTTAAAAATTTTAGTTTTAGTGGAAGTTTTTTGGAGAGTAGGTATTTTGTAGATATCAAAACATATCCAGGTAAAAATAAACTCTTCACTGAGCCAAAAAACAACGTAAAATCAATGGAAACCACTTTGAATCAATGGAAAATCACTACATTTTTAGCCTAAAGTGGAAAATGATTGAATCAAAGTAGCACACTTTAAATCTAAGTTGTTCACACATTAAAAAAATAAAAAAAAGGATAATTGACGCTGATAATAATTGACGCTGGGGATCGAACCTGCTATACCTGGGTTGACAAACTTGTGCTTTACCACTGCGCCATCTCACTGATAAAAATTGATGTGAAAAAAGCATAGGACGATTTTTTGAAAATTAATGAGTATATTTTTCACCATTGATTCAATGTAGAACGTATTAAAAATTGCTATGCGTTTTTTATCTGGGTGTTTACAATATTGTTTTTTCTTTTAGGCACAATTTCGAATCTATGAATTAATAAGATTCATCCCAGTTGCTTAAAAGCCACTTAGATTTTTTGAGGGCAAGCCATTTAAATTTGCAGATAACAAGCAAGTATTAGTAGAAGATCCCGCCTATAGGACGACCTACCCTGATCGTTATACGATACCAGTTCAGAGTTATATTTTCTTAAAGGTTGTGTCTAAAGAAACAGGGTAAGGTTGCCACGCATTTACTTAAAGTTAATTTTTTGAATTTTTTCGACAACGCCACCCTGCTTATATGGTAAGTCGTAGTGGTGTAACAAAATATAATGTCAGAGAAAATTGAATTTAAAAATATGAATATTCAGGATTTTTAGAAATTTGACATTTTGGTAGGGTAAACTGAGATGAATTTTGAAAAAGGTCAAAAAGCTTTTTCCTTAACAAAAAGTGGCAGGAAAAAGATTGATACTGCAATCAATAGATATTTTTAATATATAAAAGTCACACAAACAAAAAAATGTAAAAAATCTGTGATTCGAGATATGGACGTTTAAAAGTCAGAACCGTGACATTGGATGTTTCAGAAATAATTCACCTAAAATCAGCACGAAACGTATTTGAAATGATGTTTATATTTTTAGAGATGAAAAATAAAATAACTTGATACATATCTGCCAAATTTTGATTTAATTTAGTTTTTGGCTCCTGTGTATTTTAGAAGAATTACAGATTTTTACATTTTAATACACTGTTTAACGAAAAAACGAAATTTGAAAATATTTTTCTGTTGACCTGATACATTTTGTAGGGCATACTGAATATACCTACTGCATACTTTATTTTTCAAAATACCACCATAATCTGGATTTATGGTCAAAAACGATTTTTTAGACCTTCAGACATTTCAAATGCTCAAGCTTTGTCAATTTTCTACTGATTTTAATTTTTAAACCTGTTCTCAAAAGAAGATACATATTATTTCAATCTTTTCAACAATACCTATATAAAAGTTAAAAACCTAAATAATTTTAAAAATAGTGTTTTATTCGACATTTTCTCTACTGGAACATAGATTTTTAGCATACTTTTGAACTAAGAAATGTCAATTTTGATAATTTTTTGAAAAAAAAAAACAAATGACTTTTTTTTTATGAAATCGGTTGAAAATTGACGAAGCTAGAGTATTTGCAATGTCTGAAGGTCTAAAAAATCGTTTTTTGGCCCAATTTGATGTGGGCAATTGGAAACCGAGTCAGTGCCACTTTAATCAAATCGAACTGAAATCAATTTTTCCCTTCTACCTGTAATTACTTCAACCTCAAAACAGATTTCTATGAACCTGCTGACGAAGCCCAATTGATAATAATTGCTTTTACAAATTGTCACGCCCGAAAATTATATCAAAATCTCGATAATATGCATTATTACCTTCCTTGTCTTTGAACAAAAATTATTAAATTTCGAATTGATCATAGATTTTATAAAACCAAGGACCAACTTGTTGCAAAACAAAAAAAAAAACAAAATTCAATCAATTTTTCTAAACGCCCAATCACAACATTTATTGCAAAGGATAAAGATAGAAAGAGGTAGGTATATATTCTTTTGTCATTTAAAAAGATAAACATCTTCCATCAGAACACAAATTTCATTCTCAGCTACATTATGTCCCAGTTCGGCTCCACCTATATCTATTCTCGATTGAAAAATTCCACACTGTCAAGCCTCAGATGCACCGCGTTTCAACATAATCACCTTTTGTTCTCGCATCAAGCGCACCACAGACCGACAATATTCGCAAAGCCTTAACCTTTTTCTTTTTCTAAGCTGGGAGATGGCAAAAGGGCACGGGATATACTCTACCTCCATTCATGGATATATCAGGTTGCGTATAGAATATGCGACGACTGAGGATGCGACACGTAAAGATAAGCTTGTGGAAAATGCGTGAATCAAAGACGTCGTCGGTCGGCGGCGTCTTCTTCGTCGTCTTCATCGTAGCCCTGACCTACAGGATGAACTTTTACTGCAAGACTCGTTTTGCATTTACCTACACAGAGTATCTATGAACGCGGAAATCGCGCATTGGATTTTCGGGGGATTGGCCATATTGTTAGATGGTTTATGCGGATAGATACGTTTAGCAGGTATAAACTTATAAAGACTATAGAACTGCACCTCTGGGCTGAAAAGAAAAGATCATCATCTGACATCATCTTCGACTTTGATGTTGTTGTTTTGGGTCGAAAAGGTTGATGGGAAAGATCGGAAAATCAGACTGTAAGGCGGAAAGAAAAAAACAAAACAAACTCTAAAAGAAAAAAGGAAAAAAATTCTTTTTACTTTTTATATCGTATTTTAACTTTTTTTTTTTATTTTTGAGGAGGAAAAGGTCAACTCTTTCATCAGGTTTTTAATTACAAAAATCTAGGGTTGTGCCGTAATCTACATGGGGGGCTTTGCATGTGATGATGGCCAGGGCCACCCGGGCAAAGCAGCACAGTATCGAAAGCCGATATACGAATGAGGAGAATCCGTTTGTGTCAAACTAATTAATTCCGTGGTTTGAAACGAAATTGTGTTTGTGTGGCAGCTTACGCAGGGATTTTCAAGTGATTGGAGGTTTTGGGTTTAGTTGGAGGTTATGCATTTGATTGGGGTTCGATTAGATTTATGATTTGGGAATATATAGGGAAATAAATAAATCGAATTTTAGAAATGAATTACAAAAGCTTTTGGGAAAGATTTTGCTTTGTATACAAAATTGTATGAATACATGTAGGACAAAATTCAAATTAACTATAAAGGCTATTTTAACTTTAAGTACCGAAAATATTGTACCTACTTAAATAAGTTGTACAGGAAATTAAAATAGAATTCATATAATATCGATATTTTTTCATAAACCTATCGACTGTTTTTTATGTGTTTTGATACACAATGGTACACAAAAAGAGAAAAACAACCTTTCATCTTTCATTTCATTGGACCATAGGTGTTTTGGGCCCATTTTCAATATTGCTCAACAGTGATCAACGTATACGTCAAATGAAAGGTCTTAAAGAGTACTTTATTTTATTATTTAGTGGTAAAGTCGAATCGAACGCAAAAGTGATGTTTTTCAACATTTTATAAAAAAGTACTTAAAATAATAAAAAAAAATCATGTGTGCAATTCACACGTGGTAGAAGTGAAACCTTAAAAAATCATTTTTCTTGCAAAAAAAAAAAAAAATAGAAAAAATCTACCTATTTTTATTCTATCATTTTCAAATCCATGTTTTTTATATGACAACCTATATAAATTTTATATCATCTGAAAGCTTATTGTCTAAGCTCAAAATATATATATCGATCAGGTCTATGAGACATCTACAAAAAGAGCTAGAATTTTTTGAACTCGATCAATTTCCATCAAGAAAAGCGAAAAAACACGTATTTTTATCTTCTCACGGTATTAAATCCATTTTCTTAACTAACAACCTATAGGGTAAAGTCGGGGGATATGGCACCCATTTTTGTTTTTCGTTATTACTTGAGAAATAAAGAAGACATCTATTTCAAACAAAAGCGGATTTATTTTAAAACTATTTCTCAAATACAAAATAGGTAGATAAGTGTAATTCAAAGATAATTTCTTGTTATTTTTTGCAAAAATAAAAAACATTAAAAAAAACATGATTGAAAAAATGGAGGGTGATATGGCACCTAATCGAGGGTGATATGGCACCCTATTTCTTTTTTAATATTTTTTTGTGACACTTGTTGCATGTATTGTTGAAAGACGTACACGAATCATGAGACCAAAAGTGACATTATGATTACTGCCTTATTCGGCACTTTTCTGCCAATCTGAAAGCTATTTGGCAAACTTTTAGGCTCTGGTCATTTAAGAAGCCTTTTTAATGTAGTGAAGTGTGAAGAGAATCGCAAAATGCTTAGGTCCTGCTTTTTTTGACATTCAGCAGCTCTAACGGCTGCTGTGATCTGGGTTTTAGTCCACTTGGCCTGGTTTGCTGAAGTTTTTTGTAAATACAATTGTCAGTTGAAAATTAAATAGGTTCAAAAGTAGATGCGGGGGAAATGGCACCGGTGCCATATATCCCGATGTTTTTGGGTGCCATATCCCCCATTTGACTACACTTCTGTTTTTTTCCAATGACACGAATAATCACGTTTGCTTAGTTATGGTAATGAGCAAACACAAGAATATAACCGTTACCGTTCTTTTTGTGTTAAAATGAACCCTCTGCGTCAAATACTTTTGGAACCACACGTACAACAATTTTACACAAAAAAACTTTTCGCTCAAATTGAACTCACTTTTTTGTTTGTCCATTTTTTTAATTTTAGTGGCAATGGTTACTGCGGATCCGAATGCATCCACTGATAGCTTACGTCAGACTTAATTCTTTTTTGCTCTTTTTGCTTTGAAAAGAAGTCACTAAGTGGGAGATATTGAAAGGGTGCCATATCACCCGTGGTGCCATATCACCCGACTTTACCCTAACAACCTACACCATCTGAAAGCTTATTGTCTTAGCTCAAAATATATGTATCAAGTCTATGAGACGTCTACAAAAAGAGCTAGAATTTTTTAAACTCGATGAAATTTCATCAAAAAAAGCAAAAAAACATTTATTTTTATGTTCTCATGCTCTTAATTCAATTTTTTTGTTTGACAACCTATAAAAAATTTTATACCATTTTATATAGCTGTTTCCTATATAAAAAATTGCAATCTTTTTGCCCCTCCCCGCCTAAAACTATACAATTTTTTTCTTGCCTGAGTGCAACCTACACGCCTAGGTTTTTTGTTACATCTATTTCTATTTTTTTCCTACAGATCGAAAACGGTCTGTCAAATCGAAAAACCGTTAATGTAATAAATGAAGGTAATAAAAAGATCTACAACTTTTACTTCAAATTAATTTTTAAAAAAGCTCAAATAAAAGAGATATGACGAAAATAAGAAAATCACCCTTTGACTTGCTTCAACAAAACCACCCTAACTCTTAAACCGAAGGTTTAATCGAAAAAATTTTTTAACATATTCTGTAGGAAATTCAATTATCTTTAAGATTGCTATACAATTTTTTCTGCTAGGTCCAATAATACGCGAGTTATGTGAAAAGTAAAATAAATCAATTTTCAGAAAAACTGCATTTTCAAAACCGTCTGCCGAGGGTTTGGCCACACTCAAAATGTCTGCCATGGGTATTTTTGTTATCAGGGAGTCCATCGCTATAGGATGCGATTAATTTTAGGTGGTTACCCCAAAGTCTAAAAACGCCAAAAAAAACGCATTTTCGGGACAGTCTGCCGGGGCTTTGGCCGCACTTCAAATGTCTGCCATTGGTATATTTGTTATCCGTGAGTATGTGGCGTTGGTTATCAATAAATTTTAAGTGGTTACCCTCACTAAATCGATTTTCAGAAAAATGGTACATTTGATGCGCTTTTTCTCGACAACGGCCCAAATAAATGCAGGCAGACTAAGGTATTCGTCATCACCATTACCCAAGCTACCTCTGACATTCATATGAATCGGTTACCTCTCACGCAAGAAATCTGCTCCCGGCTCTCGGTCTAAAAGTACTTTACAAGACCTTTTACGTTTTATCACTGTTGAGCAATGTTGAAAATGAGCCCAAACTCCATACAAAAGTGCCCATGGTCCTTTCACAAATGTTTCTTTTTATTAACAAGGTGTTTCAGTGCAAGTTGCAAATCCTCTCATTTCCCTCAAAAAGTAAAATGAAAAATTAAAAGAGACTATTGATACTTTATTTGCATCACAAATAAAACCATAGTGCCAATTTTTTTTTTTTTTTTTGGCGTGGATAAGTTCTCGTTCCATTCAGCATTGTAAAATAGTTTAAAATAATGTGTCATCAAATTGATTGATCAATTGCCTTCTTTTCACCCACTCTTAAACATGCAGTTTAAAAAAAAAAATCAATAAATAAATACAAAAAAGAGTACGTATACACCACAGTGGACGTGGACAACGTGCAAATAATTGTGAATTACAACTTTGGCCTAGGTTCCAACAGACACAAATCGATATTAAATAACACTTGCACTCAATAATTGATGAAGAACTTCATTTTCCTTGTCGTCAGTATTTATAAATAAACAGAAAAACAAAATCCTTCCAAAGCAAATCGCAAATTAAAAATTTCTTCAGCTTCTTAAATTCTGTTTATTTTCAAAATATAACAAAAATCAACAAACACAAATTTAACACAATTTATCCAAAACAAATCCATACTAATAACTTTGGTTACAAAATAACCAAAAAGTCCTTTTCAAGAAGGCGCAATCCTGTAATGCCCACTTGTCACTAGTAGCACGATATGTCGTTCGACTAGGATTTTTCTATAGGGATTGTCACTTTAATCCCCTGCGACTTACGTTCACACGAGTCGAAAAGCTTCGCCACACGGCAAAAATCGACTCGTGAAAAGTCCCTATAAGGCGAATGTGGCTCCAATTCTCATTCATAGCGGATTTTTTTAACCCAGGCTCCACTATTGACACAAAATCAGTGACCACTGCTAAAAAGGCAATTGACCAGTGAAACCTTCTTTGGGGTAAGTAAAATGTGGTGGTAGGTAAATAAGTTAAAAGGTAATCCATTTTTTCTGTGTCGGAACTTAAAAAAAAAAAACTTGAAAGTTGTTAAGTAAATATTATCTGTGTCATCTCAAAAATTTTATCGAAATTTCAATTTTTGTGTAGCAATAAATTTTTTTTTAACCAAATCGAAACTAAACTGTCTCAAAACTACGTCAATTATATCACTTAACCACAACAAAGGCCAATGTTTTCCACCTCGACTCAAGCAACGTTCTGTCAAATAAATTTCTCAAATTTTATTACGAGCATGCCGAATATTAAAGTTTTATATGTGTTATATGTGCGGACAAAATTGTACCCGTAAAAGTACCAAAGTGAGGAACTATATCCGACTGTCTCATATTTACTATTTTTTTGTGGTGTTTCGTCAAAAGTTTGACAAAAACTTAAACGAAAACGTAAACAAAAAACACAAACCAATAAACCGAGAGTAGGCTGCTAAAATTGCTTTATGGGTTTTTGCTGTATGCTGTTGTTGTTCTGGGTCGTG
The DNA here is from genome assembly GCF_945859705.1 of Episyrphus balteatus. NCBI lineage: Eukaryota > Metazoa > Arthropoda > Insecta > Diptera > Syrphidae > Episyrphus > Episyrphus balteatus. Next base: position 40,363,053 of record NC_079137.1, on the reverse strand, counting down.
AATAAGAATGAAATCGACTGACACTTTGATTTAAAGACAAAAAAAAAAAAAACAGAAAAAAGGCAAATCTCTACAAATCAAGTCTGTTGTGTTCTAAAGCTGTCCGATTCTAGGTCCGATGGGTACTTCAATGTGTCAAACATTGGCCCAGTTTTGTTGGATTTTTCTTTCCATAAATTCTTTCCGAAAACCAAAATAAACTACGATCCAGGACAACAAGGTTGCATATAAACACTCTTATAGTCTATATAAACTTTGGAACGGGACAACAATTCAGTGCCAAAGTCTAAACAAAAACAAAATGTATGAAAAGCGGACACAGGCGAACGGGATTGATTCAAATCTCCTCCGGAACTCGTTGATAGGTTCAACATTCTATATACACAAGTTTACAATAGGATTCACCTTTCACTTAGGGCTCTCTGGCTAGCTATACATCGAACTCGAAGAGCTCATACTTATAGGGATGGCTAAGAAGAGTGTGTGTCACTATGTTGTTCTAGTAGAGACAGTGGGCGAGAGAAACACTAAACAAAAAGTTTAGTGAATGTAAAATGTGAAAGAAACAACGATGTACGTCAACAAGACCAACATGCGGCCAAATAAATACCTTGTATTTTTGTATGTTTGTCTATGGGATAACAAAAGGATTGAAAATGTTTATGTTGCAAAAGTTGTTGGAGTTGGGGCTAGAGCTGCCACTGACAATCGGGATTGATTTAAAATGTACAACATTGTTGTAACACTGCCAAAGCATATTGTCAGTCCAGAAGGCGTTCAAAGTTGCAAGGCCGTAGTCAAATTTAAATGAGGTATGCATACATTGTTGCATTTTTATTCTTTATCAATCTAGAACTGGCCAACAGTGGTAGTTTTGCCCCTTACAGTTTTGCTGGGTTACCTGAGCAATCTCACCACAAATTGAGGAGGTCCTTGGTTCGAAAATCCTGTTCATCAATTCGACTAAAAAAGATTCTTATAAAAGCTTTGTTTAATAATCCTGTTTGGGAACTGCCTATTTTATCCCCTTCAAAATAAATCTATGGCTACGCTCTTGGCCAACTGTTCTTTTCCTTACTTGAAAGAAATTAAATCTGAATGCCAAAAAAAAAAGGTCAATGTCCTTTCGTTCGACTCTTTATTCGTGAAGAATGGAAAATCTTAAATTTCAAAAACTACGATTTACTATTCAGATCACATCCTTGTCATACTGTCAGGGCCCATCAAAAACAAAATATGTGACAAAAGCTAAAAATTTATATTATAAATTCTCTCCCACAGTCAAACAATGTTTTGTTTTTTGTTTCTTTATTTCATTCGTTCTTCAAAAAAATACACTCACACAGAAAACATGGCAAGAATATCAACAAAAAAAAAAAAAAAATAAAAAACCGCCAAAAAACTGCTGCATGTCAAAAGTTATGAAAACAAATCCCCCTAACAGGCAAAATGCATAAAGTAGCACAAATGCAGGCAAAGAGCAAGTGCACAATTTCCCATCAGAGAGTGAAACCTAAAATAATGCATGCAGAGGACAATATGATGCGCTCCTCCTTGGGCTTTCTGGCTCTCTGTCCCATCTCCCTAGTGGTATTTTTTTTTTTGAAACAATCGATCCTGAGGGTATTTCAAAAACCCTAAAAAACATTAAACTTTTTTTGGGTTTTTCAAAATACAAAGAAATAAAGAACAAAAAAAAAAAAATCAAAAATGTTGTTTGATTTTATGAAGAAAATAAAAATGTATCTGGGCCCTTATGTTGATGTCCTTCTGCTGTATACAAGTGGATCCATATCAGGATACAAACAATTGACAGGAGAAATAACAATGTTTTCCTCGTCATCAACATTGCATCATCGTGTCGTGGTTTGGGCAAAGTACAGAAAAAAAAAAATCACAAACAAAAAAAATATCACATGACATGTTGACACTGTTTGTCCAATGTGTGTTGTATTCGAATTACAAAATCAGCAAAGTAATTCCCTTTTTTTTATTTCATTTTATTTGTTAAAAGGACGATAGAAAATAATGTAAGTGGATCTAGAACAACATCAAAACAAAAAAAAAAATAACATAACATCAAAATCACCATTGAACAATATTGTTTCCCTAATTCCCGGATGCACCCATCTACACAAGATAATAGATACTTTGAACTTTTTGAAGCATCAGCTACTCACATGTGTATGTGAATTGAAAATGCATTTTTTTTTGGATTTCATGGAGGAAGTTGTAATGGGTGGTGGCAGGAGATTTTTTTTGTCCAATTTTGATGTGAGAAATAATGGAATTCGATTCAGTTGAATAAACAATACTAATTGATATTTTTGTTCTTGTTGTTGTTTCTGTCATATGTAACGTTTTATTTTCATTTCGTTTGAATTGTAACAATTCGATATTAATAGTTTTTGTTTTTTTTTTTTTTTTTTGAAGAAGAAGAAATGCATTTTGTAAAAATGTATGTTTGCAAATGATAATTCAATAATTTATCGGATCCGTCCTATAATGACAGAAAGTATGTTAGACGCCATAAATGCAAGCAACTATGATCTTGAACACATAGTCTTGGGTCTTGATCCAATCTGGGTTTTGGGGATGTTTTTTTTTATTGGCTTTGGACTTATTCATCGTGTTGTAGGTAATCTGAACATAGAAAAATACGTTGACATTTTAAAGATTATAATGGTACCGTGGGCGAAGGAAAATAAGCCGGTAATTTGGTCATTTCAAAAAGATAATGACCGAAAGCGTACCTCAAAACTGATAAAACAGTTTTTTGAAAAGCATTTTTTGCACGTAAGTCTTGACCTCTTCGAATATGTATGGGATGACTCAAAAATAGAGATCTTTATGCAAAAAAAAAATCCAGAGAGTGAAAGAACCTTTGGTGTTTGGTTTCTGTGAAGAGATGCCAAGACTTGATCTAGTCTATGCAAAATTGATTTGTGCAGTAATGAAGCAGTGCGGATTCCTTACCAAGTATAAGCATATGAAACTAAAGTCAAAATAAATATTTTTTGGTACATATTTCTTAATTTATTTTTCGCGTTTCTAAGTAGGTAGTTGTTTCAGTGAAATCATAATTTTATAGCTTAAAGTGAATTCAAAACTATGTTTAATACAGGTTAAATATAGATAAAATTTCACACAATAATTAAAAATTAATTAATTTATTTTTAAAAATTTTTATATAGAAATATGGAAAAAAAAAATAAAATTCGTTTAAAAAAAAAAATAAAATAAAATCTGAAATCAAATTGCCCTCCAAAACAAGTATGCAGTTTTGATTGATATATTGAGATGCATTTTTAGAAAAAAAAAATTTCAAAATCGTTAGAGCCGTTTTTTAAAAAAATAATTTTTTATAAATAATTTTTTTGAAAAAAAGTTTTAAAATAAAATTGGTATGCCATTCAATGTCCCGTTTTCGAAAATTTCATTTTTCAAAAAAAAATTTTCAAATTTTTTTTAAAAATCCAAAAATTATTTTTTTCGAAATTTTATTTTTGGTTTATACTTATAAATTATAAAAATGCTTCTTCAAAAAAAATTTCGTTGAAATCGAATAAGCGCTTTTGGAGATAATCGGTTTTGAAAAAAAAACGGTTCTATGGCAGGTACCGTTAATAACGATTTTCAAAAAAAAATTTTTTCCTTAGAAGATAGACCTTGTCTTAAAACTAACATTTGAATTTTTTAAACAAAATCGTTGGAGCCGTTTATTGAGCTATTTCAACTTTACTAAAATCGCTATATGACAAGTATACCGTTATTTTTGGTCCAAAAAAATTAATTCCAAAAACCCCTCTGGAGAGTCGCCAAATAACGCTATGCTACATACCAAGTTTGAAATTAATCGGTCCATCCGCTTAGGCTGTAGCTCCTTATACAGACAGACTGACAGACGGACTTCCGGGACCCACTTTTTTGGCATTCTCTACCATCGTAATGTCATGGAAAAATGTTATCTCAATTTTTTTTTTGTACGAATGCATAACTTGATATACAGGGTGTCCCAAAAGTAATGGATCAAACGAAATATGCTGATAGGCCAACTTAATTGCTCTCAGAATTTGGTAACTTGTTCATCCCAAATCTTTACGGTTTTCGATTTAATACGTTTTTGTGAAATTTCGAAAAATCTCGACTTTGCATCAGTATTTTTCTTCCTCCGCTCATAATTGATTTTTGTTTTATACAATTCTTCCACTAAATTATCGCCTAATAATAGGAAATAATTAATTAATCAAAATATATTTTGTTTCATACGCCATTTTGCTGCAAATGAATAAACAGTTTCAGTTTCATGTTTTATAAAAAACTCAATTTCTTACTTTTATTTCAGAGCAAAAAAAATTTGTATGGTGTGATACTGGTTTATTATTTTAAAAACCTGTCATGTTATTGCAGTTTTCAAAAATGTATAAAAATGTCCAAAGTTGAAATTAGAACGAAAGATATTACAATTTAAATGCAACAAAACAGGGTTTTTCAGAAAAAAATAACAAACAAAAATCGAGACTTTTATTCAAAAAGAAATAAACAAACAACAGTCGAGAAAATGTTTTTGCCAACTAGCGAAACAAACTTTGTATTTGACCAACTACTATAAAATTGAATTTAATCAATTCACACTCGTTTTGATACAATTTTTTTAAAAATAAAGGGACGGACCCTTGGTAATTTTTGGTTAAAATCAGTAAAAATGGAGCTATTAAACAAATATAATACCGTTAAGCTTAAAGAGTGAGTTAAACAAAAATTAAAGCTTATAAATTAAAGCACGTTCATAAATAGAACTCCAATATAAAGCCCCCACAGCGAGTATCGTTGAAATAAAATTTTCATTCTCATCTCAAAACACTCCATCAGCGGAGCTCCCTCCAGAAAACTTGTCAATCACCAAGACTCTTTTCCAGATCCTTCAATGTTGCATTGCGTTTAAGTATTTTTAATTAGAAAATAACGACTCTCTTTATGTCATCACAAGCAATTTGAATATTTTAGAATCTAAAATTAAAAATGTTTGTTTTCCCCCTATCCGAGGAGCAAATAATAAAAAAAGGAAAGTACACCACCAATGCATGCATTCAGCTAGCAAGTGTCTTTCATCACTTTGCCAGCCTCCTGCAAGTGGGTCCTTAAGATTTTGTATGCTCTGCAATATCATGCCGACGACAACGAAGACGAAGATATGAAACTGATGACTACTATCAGCTACCAGGGAGACAATTTCTTGATTTATAAATAATGGACCTAGAGCCAGAACCCAGAATGACATATGATTTTCATCTCGCACGCTATTTTGAAATCGGAGCAAACCTAGCGAAACAGAGAGCCACAGAAGTGATTCCGATGCCGCTGCTGCCGTTCCATTCACCAGACATACCATCTGCTTCCTTCTTTGCGAGGAGTGACATTTTCTTTGAATTTTTTTTTTTTTTAATTCGTCGTCATGTTTTTATAGCTTGGTACTTCTTTTTCTTCTTTTTATCCATTTCAAGTGCATGCCACTTATATATGGGAAAAAAATATTTTTTTTCAAAATTTAAAAGAAGCAAGCAAAGGAAGAAAAAACAGTTTAAGACCCAAAATGACAAATTTACAACAACTCATACTCAGTCGTTTGAGAGCAAGCGAAAGCGGGTCCTTGAATTGATCATTATTATCATTATCATCGCCATTACAGCCTTCGTTATCATCGCCAACATCTCTGGGCTTCTTAATATTCTTTTTTTTTTTTCTATTTTTGGTTTGGGATTCTCCTCTTCAAGTGCCACACGGATGAGTGAATATGGCATTCAGAGTACTTTTTTTTTTTTCTTTTTTGCAGACAAAATAATGAAAACAGCTCCGACTCTTTCATTCAGTTCTCATTTTCTATCAGAATTTGTGTTTGTCCTTAATGTCGATAGCGTGTCACTGATGATGAGTATAAAAAAATCCTTTTGAAATTTTTGTGTTGATGTTGTTTTTAGATTTTTAAAAATAATACAAAAAGAACTGCGTTTTAGAACACAACAACGAAAACAAAACAAAAACCAGCAACAAACAAGTAAAAAAAACTCATCCCTTGATTGCGATCTTTTGCTTTGTTCGCCACAATTCTATTGTTTGACAATCTGGTTGACAATATTTTGAGGTTATGAAAACATTGAAGGGGAATATATCTTAGATTCTCTTTATTTTTAGATAAAAACTGGAATCCTTCCAAAAAAAGCTGAAATAATACATATTCACATGATAATATACGCCTTGTATGTGATAAGATTTAATACCTTCTTAGGTGTATATTGGAGTAAAGAACGAAAGATTTATTCGATAAAGGTATTTTATAGACTAAAGCCTTGCGTACATCTGGGCTATTAGATATAGTCTTCTATAGTTTTTGAATCTGGTTTCACATACGTTAGCTTTAAAATTATTTGTTGTGCGTTGCGATTTCATCAGTTTCTTACTAAATATGGTCCTTATGTTTTTTTTTTGTCGATACAAAATTGAAGGTATTTCTGGAGAAATTAGCAAAACTATCTTCCTACAACTCAGCGGTACTTTTTCGAACACACTGGTGGGCGATTTTGTGTAAAAAAAAACTGTTATTTTACAATTTATGCTTAAGAAACAGTAAAAAATTATAAATTAAGTGTAAGAAACGTAAAAAACGTAATAATCAGTTTTATCAAAAAGCAAAACCGACTTCAATGGATCAAAACTGGGTTTTATGGTTTTTCTAATAGAATCATTTATTTCAGAAACAACATAAGTCCATGAGCATTAACTTTTCAATAGGAACAAAAAACTGCTTTTTATGTTAAAATTCCACAGCACTTCAAATTTTGAGTATGCCGAGTTATAATCTAGCTAAAGACGCATTTAAAAACCTTTAAAATATAAACTTTTTTTTTCAAGTCTTAGCAGGTTTTTAAGCCTTTAAAGTCGCTGGACTTCTGTCGTTTCTGAAATAAACGAATTTTTTTGTGGTAAAACTTTTGTTTTTTATCTAGCTATACCTTCTTGAACCCTGCTTCTGATTTTAATAAATAAAATACCAGTAGATAGAGTAAATCTTTAGATAAATGTATATCTTTAAGGCTTGCGTTTCATGATGGCTGAAAAAATAATTCAAAACTGGTAAAATGACATAAAATTTAATACTTAAAAATGCTGCCACCACGAGAAATCTGGCTTTAACTTTTGAACCCTGAGTTCAATTTTAATGAATTTAATAGATATAGATAGAGTAATTCAGTACCTTTTTAGATGTATAACAAAAGGGTGTGCGTGTCAAGATTGCTGCCAAAATAATTTAAAACTGGTAAAAAGTCATATATTTTTCCTTATATTTTGAACCCCTTACTTTCAGTTTTCGTATTTTGGGGGATCTGACATAGTTTATTTTTTTTTGCAGAAGATTAAGAACTACCTATACATAAATGAGAAATTTAAAAAAAAAAAACTAAAATTTGGGAAAAATGGACTTATGTTGTTTCTGAAATAAACGATTCATAGTTTCTGAACTGAATGAAATTAAAATTGGGCCATCACCACACTTCAGACACCAGCTTTCCAATACAAAAAAATTATCAAAATTAGTTCAATCAGTCCAAAGTTATGAGCAGTGGCGTATCCAGAAAAAAATTTGGAGGGGGCTGGAAAAATTTTCATACATTTTTTAGAGGGTATTTTCTCTCTTTTTTATTCATCTTTGATGGAAAGTGAAGTGCTGCTGTACTGAAAGTGGTATAGTAGCATTTTACTGCTCTCGAGAGCTTCGTACTACTGTCTCCTCCTTTTACATCCAAAGTCGTGTTTCATCAAAGTTCTTGTATCCCAAACATTTTCACAAACACCAAGGAGTTGAGTCATATTTCTTAAAAAAACACTTTATTTCTTGCTAAATTCAAAACAGTTTACAGATTTATTCCTATCACGTCTAGTTTTTGAGCTATACTCATCACTATTATCGGTATAAATGCCCATGTTCCGCTATTCGACCGAAAGTAAATTGCAATCACTTTCCAATTTCACGTGAAATGAAAAATATCTCATTCTTCATTTCGATCGATTTCGAAAACTTTCAAATTCATTTTTATTTTGTTTCGAAAGTGAAATTATTGCTGCTTTTCATTTGCATTTTTAATGAAAAAAGAAGAGTTTAAAATAAAAAAAAAAAATATCTAAGAAGACACATTTTGAGGGACAAATCAAATAACAAATATGTAAGTAAAATGCAGAGCATGGGCGATATTATTGCAAATTTTAAAAGAAAAATGAATAAGGTAAAGTATAAAGCGAATGAGGTTGCAAACACAGGGTGCAATTCTCCCCTATAGAATAGTACAGTGTACACTGCAAACACAGGCAGTGAAGAATTATAATATTTCATGCCTCATGTGTTTTGTGTATTTTGTCAAAAAATAAACATTACAAAATAGTAAAAATATAAGTTTTGATAATATTTTGTCCAAAAATTTTAGAATCAATGAAAAAGGCACCAAATTCAAGAAAAGAAACAAAGTGAATTGAATTCGATCAGAAAATCTAAATGAATGAAAAAATGCAGACATAACACCTAATTTCACTTTAGGCAAGTGAATGGTCAAAAAGTGAAATGCAGAACGTGAAGTCTCAAAAACTAATTTTCAATGAAATTCTTCTTCATGTTTAATCCGAAATAAATGTTTTCGTAAAATGTTGCTTTTTTAATCCAAATCAGTAGCACAAACTGGAATGTGCTTAAAGAAACCATTAGTAATGTTGACCACTAAGATTTTAAGATATCAAAAATTTCTATTTCCAATATCATGGAGAAAAATTTTTTTTTTTGAAAAAAAGTAAATATGCATAAGACTAGGTATAAAATACTGCATTTTAAGATTTCTTCAGAAATTTTACGTCAAAATACTAAAAAAAATGATCTGAAGAATTCCGAATTCGACTAAAATCCACAAAAAAACCCCAACCGTCAAAGTTAGCTACAGCTCTTACTCAAACAAACACAAACAGCTGTTTCAGAACTTGGAGGGGGCTCGACTTTCTGAGCTGCCTCTAATATCTCTAATATTTACTAGCAAGCTTTAGTCAATCATTCATATTATAATGAAATCAGCTAAATAATAACATGATCTTGAAGGCTTGGGGGGGGGGGGGCTTGAGCCCCCTGAGCCCCCCCCCCCCCAATACGCCACTGGTTATGAGGTAACAAAAAAAAAAAAAACAACAACAACAAAAATACAGGCGAATTGAATACTTCCTCTTTTTTGGAAGTCGGTACAAAAATGGTATAAAAGGGTAAAAACGATAAGAAACTTACCTATATAAATACGTGTCCATTTTGAAAGATTGCCATTTGAATTCTAGATTTTTTTAATAAACGGTTATCATTGCTTAAAAACATTTCCAAACTAAATATAGGTAGCCACACAGTCAACAAATTTCGAAGAGTTAAATCTGTATGCAAATCTTACAGAACACCGCTGTTAGTAGATTGCCCAGGCATCGAAGTATCAGGAACCAAAAAAATTCCAAACTCTGTAAAAAAATTTCGCTTTAGAAAGAAACTTAAGTTGAAATCTAACATTTTAAAGAATGTAGGGAAAGCCACATTAGGACTGTTCTGTTGCAAAAACTCCAAATTTCAATTATGTTTTATGGCACTTTTTAGAAGACGTAAATTGTACTTGAAAGAATAATTCTTTGATGATTTTACCACTTCCTCATCTTATCAAAAGCTCAGGATTTAACTATTCAGTTAATCTCTAGCAATTGTTTTATAACTAACATTCCTATTACTAGTCTGAGTGTGGCTTTAATGTGGTTTTTAATTTTAACTGTCCACTATATATTGTTAATGGTGAAGATATAGTCCACAGAGTTCAGCTGGTTAAATTAATTTTTAGTAAAAAGAAACATTATTCCCTACCAACATAAGTGTGAAATTGTTGCGCGTACGCCACAGTGACCGTTTAAATCTAGATTTTGAAATTTGATACAAAGTTGTATTGTCTTTTTGTGGTGTAGTAAGGTGAATTGCTGAAAAGTTAGGAGTACTTGCCCCAGGAAAGCGTTAAAGTAGTACGAATAAAATTTCTGAATATTGAGAAATATTTCTTTATTGGTAGAGTGTAGGCAAAAATAATTTTAATATTTTTTTTTAACTTTAACATGATGAAGATTTTTATAAGAGATTTGATTCTCGTTCTGTAAATTTGTTTCTATACTTAATTGGAACTGCTCTTGCATTTTTCCATAAAATTTTTCTGCCTTACGTTCGAAGTATCCTTTTGGAAAAATCAGCAATTCATTTACAGATAGAGTACAAGAACAGAATAAACCTAATCATTATTTTAACGATTGTATCTTTCATTGTGCCCCTTAGTATATTAATCGATTTGAGTTTTTACCCAACGTCAATTCTTTTTTAAATTCCATGAAGCTTTTCAAAAATTTCTAAAAGGATTCATATAAAATATAAAACAAAGTCGTTAAGAACTCTCAATTTAAACACATTTTAATAACGCACAACACAAATTTTTGTATTCTGACGATGAAACAAAGTCCTTGAGGTGTGTTATGCAATATACTTAAGCCATATCGTTTCCACTCGATTTACAACAAAAATCCGTTTCTTTTTGTATTATATTTTTGTGTGCTGTGTGTGGTCTTTTGTTTTTTTCTCCCCAAAAAAATAAACTTGCTTGTTTGCCATAGTGATGATCAACGTCACACTCAAGTGTCATATTATCCTTGAAACTCTTATCCATCTCCATCGACTATATAGATTCTTCATTTCTGGTGCTCTGTGCACGTCGACATCGTCGTCGGTCGGTCGTCCATTATTATTGACGGTGATGATGTCCTTCTCATCGTCATAGTCAGTCAATGATGCGATTAACGATGTTCGCAAATATTTGGCGTTACTGTAACAGAGTCACACAGAGTGAGTTTTGAGTATCCTTTGCAGGACCTGATGATGGGATCCAAAACTCTCCTCTGTTACAAAGTGTGTGTGTGTATATTTGGTGCGGGTGAATGTGTGAAGGATGTTCAAAAAGTTTGTATGCTGATGCTTCAAGTGTTTCTTGTTATGATATGATATTACGCTTCGAAAGTCCTTTGAAGCAGCATTTTGCACTGAAGAGTGTGTGTTTTGGGTTGTTTTCTTTTTTCGGAGATAGGGGGTGGTAAGGGAAGCAAATTCGTTTGGTTGAAACTGGATGACTCTCGTCCTCGAGCTAAAAGCATTCAAGTGCAAATGTATTGCTACTATATACTAGAGGGCAATATTTCATCATTTCTCTTCATCTTCTCTCGTGTCCCTCTTTTCATCATGTTTGTCTTTCAAGGAATTTATCTTGTTTCTGTGATCTTCTCATTCTATGGATATGTACTTAGAGACCTTTATAGGGGGAACAACACTGAAGAGAGATTGCGGGAAGAAACATTGTGGATGACTTTGCCAAGGATATGGATTCTATTGTAGTGGTTCTTTTTTGCCTTAATTGCTGGACAATAGCTTATGGATGAACGATAAAACGTAAGGTTTTTTTTTTCTTTATTTTCTTTCTATTCTTTTGTTGATGCTTAGACAAATGGAAGACAATTGATGTTTTTGCTTGCTTCCGTCATTGAATGAGGATTTATATATTGTTGGAATTTTAGACACCTTGAATGGTGGATTGATGAGGTTATGGTCATAGTGATGGAAGTAGGTCATGTGTGATGAAGAGGAAATATTGCGCTTGAAATTTAATGTTAAGCATTTTTTATTGACAAACATTGTTAAAATGTTCTTTAGCTTTTTCTTGACAATATGTTTTTTTAGAAAGAATTTTTTTTTTTTTTGAAAGTGTACTAAATCTTGATAGTTAATTTAAAAAAAATACACAATTGCTCATATAAAGCATAAAACCAAACCGAACCCTACATGGAAATTAAAGTGGAAGAAATATTTTCACATGAGAATTAACTGAATTTACGAATCAGAAATTTAAAATTCATATACAAAAAATTGAGGTATAGAAATAAAATATTCGGGCAAGTTAAACAGTTTCTGTGGTTTATTAAGTTTGCTGGTCAACTCTTTTGTTTTTATTTTTAGAAATAATTTGTAATTTAATAATTTGTAATCTAATTTAACTAGATCAAAGATAAACAAGGAAACTGCCTGCCTCTGATGCGCAGAAGGTTAAGATTATTTTTACTGATCTATATTTCCATCGACTTATGCATTCGTACAAAAAAAAAGTTGAGATAACAATCAAACATGATCTTACGATGATGGAAAACGCGGAAAAAGTGGGTCTCAAAAGTCTGTCTGTCAGTCTGTATGAGTACAGCCTAAACCTTGGTATGTACCTAGCAGTTATTGAGCACTCTGCAGAGGTGTTTTTCGAATTTATTTTTAGGGACCAAAAATAATGGTAGGTGTATCAATGTTGGAATATTTTAATCTTCTCAAAAACGGCTACTACAATTTTGATTAAAAAATTAAAGTAATAGTTTTTAAATTATTTCTATCTTCGTGACCTTCTTTAATATATAATATTAACTCCTATGTGGGCTTTAGGTCAAATTCATTTATCCTAATTTTTCTTCGACGTTTCGGTTGTGATTACAACCTTCTTCAGGAATGATGTTAAGCTTAAAAAGTTTAAGATCTTTAAAATCTTTAATTTTATCTGGATTGGTTTTTTTTGTTTTTGTAATATTTTAAAATTCAATTAATGAAGTCTTGATAAAGACGTTTCTATCAATCGAAATTTTACTTTTTCGGTAATAAGAAACATTAAAAAGCACAGGTTTTCTGTGCAACAAGTCGCTCTTGAGATAATGAGAGTAACGCGTTTTTTTTATTAAATAGCGGATGTCCCACCCAACAAAAAATTACGTAAACTGGGATTTTGTTTTAAGTATCTTATTGTGGTTTTTGGAATGTTTCGTTGATTTTTGTGCTACGGACAGCTTCAAAATCCTCATCCCTTCTTCATAGCTCGATACCAAAAGCTTTTTCTGGAAAAGGTTAAATCACTTTGCGATTAGTTTAAATAGATTTGCTAAAAGTTTAAATAGTTTGCTTTAGTTTAATTATATTTGCTTTTGGGTTTAATTGATTTGCTTTTTAAAATTTCGATTGATAGAAACGTCTTTATCAAGACTTCATTAATTGAATTTTAAAATATTACAAAAACAAAAAAACCAATCCAGATAAAATTAAAGATTTTAAAGATCTTAAACTTTTTAAGCTTAACATCATTCCTGAAGAAAGTTGTAATCACAACCGAAACGTCGAAGAAAAATTAGGATAAATGAATTTGACCTAAAGCCCACATAGGAGTTAATATTATGTAATAGTTTTTAGATAAGATTTGATTTTATTGAAAACAGTTTTTTTTTTTCAAAAATCGTTATTAACGGTTCCTCCCATAAAGCACTTAGGTATATTGTTTAAATATACATAAATCAAAAACAAAATTTTGAAAAAAAAAAAAAATAATTTTTGGATTTTAAAAACATTTTGAAATTCAACAAAAAAAATTGAAAAATCTAATTTTCGAAATTGTGACTAGTTTTAGGTGTCTATTAGTAGTTGCTGCAAACCAACTTTATTTTTTTTTTTTTTTTTTTTTTTTGTAATTTAGGTATAAAAATTTAGTTTTTTTAAATATAGCATTCGCACTTTTAATTAACCTAAACACAAATTAGTTTCACCTTTTAACAAATATATTTCACCCTTTAGCAAATATATTTCACCTTTTAGCAAATATAATTAAACTAAAAGCAAATCAATTAAACCCAAAAGCAAATATAATTAAACTTAAGCAAACTGTTTAGACTTTGAGCAAATCTATTTAACCAAAAAACAAATTTATTTCACCTTTAAAATGAAAAATTATATTAAAATGAAAAATTATTATCCGTTAGCTGACATTGGAATAAGTAGAATAATGTCAATAACATTGCTAGGGCAATCTAATTTTATCAATTTTACTTCAATAACTGCAACAAAGTTATGGTCCATGTTAATCTTACTTAAAACTTGTCATGCGTATGTTTTGAAAGTGTCTTTTTATCTTTAATAAGCTATACTATAATAGCCGTATTTATTAGATTTGCTTAAATTGGTTCTCAATGGTTGTTTAGTTCAGCTTGCTTAAATATTTAATTCGCCTTAAAGCAACGTTGCTTAGATTTGGATTTATAATTGATTTCCCACAGATGATTAACTAAACGATAGTAGTGTCAAAAAATGAGGGGAAATTAACTAATCTAGTACAAAATACTACTACATTTTAGAAACATCACGTGGTTTTTGACATTTTGTAAGTATGTATTTGTAAACAAATACCTATTCATAAATTTGACTGCAAATAAAAACACTGATTAGTTCGTTGACGATGATTCTGCTTACGTCGTCGGGTTCCTCAATAAAATACGCAGATCAAAGCCAAAAGAGGGAGTTGATTTTTACTAACCATTCTAATTCTTTTTTATTAATATTTTTCAATTCTTTAGTTTCAATTTAAAATACAAGCTCCTTTTAGGGAATAATTTAATTTCAAAACAAAATGTAGTCTTCACATCAAAACCCTAGATAAATTAATAGCATGATACTGAGCTCACGATCTTAATAATAAATCATATGTGGTCAAATCATTCTTAAAATGGCTCTAAGCAAGCTCTAAACGTGGTGAATGGCGTTTAAGTTAAGCAATCGCTAAGCAACGTTGCTTAAATGTGTAAATTCTTTATAAATACACATTTTGTACTTAAGACCTATTTAGAGGTGGTTTAAAGTTAAACAACCTTTAAGATTCTTTTATAAATATGGCTGTAAGAGTTGGAGTATGTTAGTTTTAATTTTTTCCCACATAACTTTTTCGGTAATAAGAAACATTAAAAAGCACAGGTTTTCTGTGCAACAAGTCGTTCTTGAGATAATGAGAGCAACGCGTTTTTTTTATTAAATAGCGGATGTCCCACCCAACAAAAAATTACGTAAACTGGGATTTTGTTTTAAGTATCTTATTGTGGTTTTTGGAATGTTTCGTTGATTTTTGTGCTACGGACAGCTTCAAAATCCTCATCCCTTCTTCATAGCTCGATACCAAAAGCTTTTTCTGGAAAAGGTTAAATCACTTTGCGATTAGTTTAAATAGATTTGCTAAAAGTTTAAATAGTTTGCTTTAGTTTAATTATATTTGCTTTTGGGTTTAATTGATTTGCTTTTTGTTTTATTATATTTGCTAAAAGGTGAAGTTTATTTGTGAAAATGTTAAATCATTTGTGTTAAGTTTAAATAAAAGTGCGAATGCTATAAATGGCTCCTACGATTTTGACAACTTATTTTGTCTTTCGAAAAATGCAAATTAATAAAATAAATTAAACTGCATATACTTTTTTCGGAGTTTTATTTCATTTAAAATGTTTTTTTTTTCCTTTGAAGAACGTGCATGTTTTATTTGCCGATACGGTATCTAAGAGCCATTGAGTTTTTTTAATTAAAAAATAATAAGGTTTTTGATTCTTTTATTGCAGAGGTCGATTAGGTCATCTAAGAGCGGAGCACTGAGGGCTTGATGTATGAATAAGGATAGGGTTGGGCAATTGCAATGGAAATGTTCTTGTCTCTTTTTCCAGTGTAACCTTGCAACTTCATGTGTGGGTCATATCTTTCTTTATATTTTGCAGTTTTTCAGACTTTTTAAACTTCGAAAATTTTAAAAATTCGCTGCCTTGAATTACTAAGCCCCAGGTACCCACACGTGCGATTGCTAAGTCCTGCCATTTCTGTTTTGCTTTCATTGACTAGTTTTAAGTTCGTCGAAAAAACATTATCATGCTTAAGCTTTTTTGTAATAAACATGTGCGTACCAAAAAACAACATGCTAACTCAGCATTTTTTCAAGTAAATTCGTTTTTTGTATGATATGAAAAGTCATCGCAGCAACCATTTCGCTTTGGGTATACAAAGTTTGCGTGTAGAAAAGAGCACTGGAAATGGATATGCTCAAAATGGTGGTCTTAAGCACAATAATTTTATTATTATTCAAAATTCAAAACAAAAACCAGACTTATTTTTTAAGAAGACACCCACCAATATTCCGAAATAACAATTACATTATTTGCAAGTGCTATAGACCCATTAATAATTATTATTCACGTTGCCTTTAATTGAATCATCGAAAACGCACCATGCCTACCATACATATACCATACAACATACAATGTTTTAAAGCTACATAAACCAACAACTCTTGAAGACACTAACAGCCTTCGTTATGTCCACAAGTCCTGGAACAATGTCCAGCCTATCTAATAAATTTCACATAAAACCATCTGTAGGCGTTCAGCAAGCAAAACTCCCATCTTTCTCTTTACGTTTCGTATAGACTTTGTCCCCATCATATTGGCATAGCGGATTGGTTGACATTCTTCTTCTTCTTCATTGCAGACAGACAACGACTATACCGGTGGTTAACAAATTAATTGGTGTTTACTGCGATTTGCATAAATTTCCATTGAAATTACCTCCGAAATTACCAAGTTGTTTGTGTCGATGGTGCCACCATATAAACGTATAAATACATATATCTATAGTCCTATACCACCATCTACCACATTAGGCATCCGAAATTAATTTGTTGTCCAAACTTGCAAGCCCCCTTAAAGCCCGAAACCATGAGACCCGTAAAAGAGTATGAAAAACGACGGAAACCTCAGGCAAGTGAGTGGGCGGCTTTGCTAATGACCAAACGCAAGTCGCAAGTCACACGGACGGAGCCAAAGTCGAAGGAATAAAGTCACAGTTAGTAGGTCCTTGAGTTTGGGTTTTTGTTTGGGAAGATGGTGTCATCGATAATTGCTATTGTGCACGCATAAATATCTTCCTTTTTTTTCATTGTGGACAGAAGAAGTAGAGGAAGCCACCATCATCATCATCTTCTGGAAAAGTAAAGACAAAAAAAAAAATAAGACAATGTTTACCTCGTCGCACTTAAGTTGGAGTAGGTATGCTGAACCACTTGAGGGGCACTTTTGAAAAATGTTTGCTCTCTTCTGCCTGCGTTGGCTTGCATCCCACTTGAAAGTCTTAGTTGTTTTTGTGGTAATTGGCTGAGTGCGAGTATCAGAGTGATTCCTGAACAAGGTGACACATCTTGAAGAGTTGAATACCATCAGCAGCAGACAGGCTCGCAACACACACATATGATGAAGAATGAGTTTTTTTTCTCATTTTGCCACATTTTTTTTTTATTTTTGTTTGTTTGTGCTATTTTGTTTGCTGCCATCATCCATCATTTGTGGTCATTAATCTTGGGGCATTATTGGAGTCAATTAGATGAAATGTATTGGAGAAAAAAAAGTCAGTAGGGCAAATCGACTGATATGAAGAGTGAGATCAGGGAAAGTCAAACAAACAAGTAAAGCCAAAAAAAAAAAAAAAATATTTCCAGAGGGTAAATTAGCTGGAAAGTGGGATTATTATTGTTTGTATAAATATGAAGAAAACGGAGCAAAACATATAAAAATGTTCGAAACATGTGTGCAGAGCCTGCAGGGCTTAAACGTATTAATATTTTGTATCGACCGACAATTTAGAAGAAGAAAAAAACAAGAAACTTTTGCTTATAGTGATGGTAAATGTCGGTATCGATGATAAAAGAAATCATCGACCGACATCTATAAATTTGTTTGGAGGTCATTTCTGACAATATCTGTTTCTTCCAGCTATGAGGCATTTAAAAATGTAGATACCGAAATTTTCTAAAAATTTTTGTTTTTTTTTTTCTAAGTATCCGGTAGAAACATCCTTCCGAAAATGATCTAGAAAATCATTGAAAAAAAAAAAAAAAAAAAAATAACAACGATTTACATTATGGACGACGAATAAAACTTATAAGTGAAGAAACGGAGAAGAAATCCGAAACCTGTTCAGTACCTACAGTTTTTAAAATTTTTGGGAAAATGTCATCTGGGGTACCTACTGGCTACTGCGCCTACAATACATCCACCTCAATATCTTGATTTCATAAAATGAATCATACAGATTTCAGCCAACAAAATTAAATATAAAAAATCAAAATCAAATTACTTTTTATCTCGTAGGCCATTTTTGTGGCAAAGACCTGTTTTTTTTTAAGTGAAAACTTCTTTAGTATCGTAGTGATTTGAAACAAGATGAAACGAAAAAGCGACACGAAAAATCAATTGATCATAATAGATAGATGAATGAAATTAATACAGTAGATAGGTAATTAAATAAATTATGATTGTGCAAAATTTTAATTAATTTCATGTTCAAAATTGTGAGATAACGGTGAAAAGATGTTCTTTTTCTAAACACGTTATATCTTTTGATCTAGAGCACATAACAAATTTATTTAACTTTAATACGCATGCTGATAATATTACCTCTAATTTAATATATCACACATAACGGTACGTGCTCTAAAAGCTATATAATCTTTTATTGAAAAACTTGAAAAATACCTAAAAACACCTGTGAAGAAGAAGTGCCGTAATCTGAGTTTGAAATTTCGACATGGTTGGCTTTAACAAATTCTTACTTTTTTTGTAGGCATGGTAGAAATATGATTGAAGCGTCATATAAAAGTTGAAATAATAATGATATAAAATTTATTAGGTATAGGTTGTCTTTTAAAAAATTTATTTAATGGCGTTAGAAGAGAAAAGAGATTGATTGTTTTGCTTTTTTTATGAAAACGAATTGGGTTAAAAAAATTCTAGCTCTTTTTGTAGATGTTGTATAGACATGGTCGATATAAATATTTTGAGATGAAACAAAAAGCTTTCAGATGGTATGAAATTAATTGTAGGCTTATCATATAAAAAAAGTGATGGAATAAAAAAAAATTATATTTTTTCGATTTTTTTTAAATGATTTTTAAGGTTTCACTTCAACCACGTGTGAATTGCACACATGATTTTTTTTTTTTTTCTAATGGGAGATTTTGTATCCCATGGATTATTTTCTGTCTCATGAGCATGTTCCATGGAGCTTTTTTGTCCCATGAAGCATTTTTAAAGTTTATTATACTAGAAATAAAGTTAAATTTACCACAATTATAGTTATCCTTGTGTTATTTTTTCTATATGTGAGCAGCACGAACTTGCTCTTGCAGTTCAAAGCGCTTATTATATTACTTGTAGCTTATAAGAACTGCCGGTATGGAAGACAAATTTTTGTTCAATGAAATCTTGTTTTGTTATTTTACTTTTCCGAGACAATCTTAAAAATGCAGTTTTATTGCAATTGCTTTGTATATTACTTCTGCATAGTTTAATCAAAATCGTTCGAGCAGTTGTTAAGAAAATTGTAATAAAATAAAATAATTGTATGGAAGATATACTTTTTAAGCGAGATATAAAATAAATTCACGACTGGGTCGCACCAACCTGCTCCTAGTTCCAGTTGCTTAACATTTTTAGAATTAATAGAAAATTTGTTAAGTTTAAATGAAACAAAAAAAAATAAAATGCATGTACTTGCTGTTATAATGAAACATAGGGGAAGTGTGGGCAAGATGGGGTACTTAAGCTTTAAACGTTAAAAATGATATAAAAATTACATAGTGAAACAATCAAATTTATTGAATATTGCTAGGTACTCCATCTTACCCAACCACCCCGTCTTGCCACCCTGTCCCCTACATAAATGTTTGCTTACCATTTTTTTTTTATTGATACATACATTCCTTTAATGATAAGAAATATTTGTGTGTATGGTTTGAATAAATTTGGTCCATGCTTTAACGAAATATGGATAAGTAACCAAGATGTCAGTTTTCGCAAAAAATGGCTTGTACGCCATATTTCCACTATCCGATTTTTTTAGAAAAACTAAAAACGCAGTTTGACTACCTTAAATCATTATATACACCAAATTTTATGGAATAAGTAAGAGCTGTTTTCAAAAAAAATTGCAAAACCTAATTCAAAAATTTTGTAGGGGAGGTACCTAAGCTTTTAAGTGAGATGTTAAAAAAAAAAAAACCTTGGAAAGCACGAACAAATCTGTACCAAATTTCAAGAAAATCCGTACACCCGTTTAGGCTTGATGTGACGTCGCATAGACCGATGTGAAGGACGTCATGACTAAAACCACTTTTTTGGAATTAATTAGTTTCGATTAAAAATCAATCAAAATTTTTGACACAAAACCAATACCTACTTGCCTCTAGAGCATGCAAAATCAAATCACATAGAGCCTTTTTTTTAAAATAGTTTTTTTTTTTTATAAATATTTTTTTGAAAGATAAATTAAATAAATTATATTGGTTTTATAAAACCAAATTTTCAAAAAAATTCACTTTCTCCAAAAAATTTAGTTAAATTGCTAAAAACACAAAAACAAATCACTTTTTTTCAGCGTTTCGCTAATGTTGACTACCCCAGAGAAGATTGCTTAGCGATTGAAGTTGAATGTAACCCTGCAGTTATATCTGCAATTGAAGGTTTAGTACCAAGAGTCAAGTAAGATTTGCTAATGACGTTATATCCAATTGATTGAGCGATCCTTAAAAGTTTCCGGAATAGTTTCATCAACATTCAATTCAGAATTGTTGCCAGTTTTTTTCCGAAAAATTTTTAAAGTGCTTTGTTTTCATTTCTCTCCTTCTCCCATAATTTCCTCTAGTCTCCTCAAAGCCATCCAACTTCTTTTCAACATTCAGAGTCAATTTCTATTTATGTTAGTAATCAGTAATTTGTTCATGAAACTGACGATATTAATTATTGTTTTTCACCAATTACGTTGATAGTTAAAATACTGTTTAATGAATCTGATCCGCACAGAAAAGTACAGAAAAGATCCGAAAAGTACAAGTTTTTGAGTTTCATGAAAAAAAAAAACTCGCCCCAACTTGTTCTACAATTTCTGTAATTTTATGTTCCATGAAGTTGTTCAGCACAGAAAAGTTTTTCTGCTCCTACTTTTGCTCTTACAATTTTCAGCTGTTTTTTTTGATTGTGATAAAAATTAGAGAAAATGAGATTTTAAAATGTGAATTTCTTAAGAATTTTGAATTAATAACAAGAAAAAAATTAAGGGTGTAGGTATTAAAAGTGCTAGTAAATCATTTATTTTAGTACAAAATCATTTCAAGAAATAATTTTTGAATTTAAAAATTTTCAACTAGTATAGACAACAACTGTCAATCTTTTTAAATATGAAAGTGATCATTTCTGTTCTTTCTTGTTCTGACAGTATTCACAAACTTGTGCTGCTCTAATTTCTGTTCTGTCCTAGATTTTTTCATTAAACAGACCTACTATTTCTCATTTGTCAAAAATTTAAAACTTTAGTTGACAAACTGTGAGCAAAACCTTTTTTCAAGGATAGTCGTTACTGTCTTCTTTGCAATTTTATTAGAGTTTAGTTTTTCTCTCAATAAACAGCAACAACTCTTAAGACCTTGAAACACCACTAGACCATTTGGTCTATTGATCAAACTGCCACATACTTTCAATATGATTTGATTACCAATTGAATTCTTGGGGTCTGGGTTACGGGTAGTTATTGATGGTAAGACCTTCTGCTGACCGTTTATCATTGATAAATTCAATTAAAGGAGGCGTGTCTGTGTGTTCTCTATATGTGGACCCACTAAAGCCCCTTTATTTTATGTTTAAATAAAAGTCCGCCATTTATTACATCTGAGTTCAATTCATGTTTTCAGATTCTTTTTGATATTTTTTATCAACCCTCTGCTTAAAGAACGGCTGTTTCGACTGCTGGTCGTGTCACCAGATAGAAATTAAAGATTTTCCCTAAAAATATTATTTTCTCTTTTAGGGTTGCTTAAAGTCCTTTTTTTTTGTTGGAAGGTGTAACGAATTCACCGCCCCATTAGTATGGGAATGAAAATGAAAAATTCGTATATCCTCGTCCTCGTCGTCGACGTTTGTGAATCGTTGTAAAGCCAAGCTATTCACTGTAAATGTGTCATATCAAATCAAATTCGTTCCACAGTGACAATAAAACATTTTTCCACCAGTTTCACAGGAATTTTTATTTTGTTCAATGAACAAACGCACGAGGGTTAGAGAAGAGATTTGGTTTTGGAATTGGAATTTGCGTTAGAAAAATATCACCAACCCTCTTTATACTCCCATACACTCGTCGTCCTGTGTCGGTCGCTCGGTCGGTCGGGGGGATTGTTCAATGTTCATACAATTTCCCACAAAAAAAGGACAATTTCGCTAAAATTTTTATATAAATCGCTGTGAGAAAAGTAAAAAAAAAAATACAATCTATCTCTATATGGACTCGAATTGTCACTATTTATATGATGAGGAAATCAAATGATGGGCGTAGCCAATTGTAGGCAATTTTTGTTCAATCTTCTATATATCTTTCTATGATTAATGGGACTTTTTGTGGGAGCAAGGCTCGTTTAGCTTGATGACCAATTGTAACAATTACAAAATCATGGCCATTCTGGATGGACCAAAAGGAAGGAGGGTACGAGTAGGTAGTTAGTTCATTTGTGTTAACATGGTCCTTCTTTAGTCAAGGTTTGTATTGTAATGGTGGTCGTTTGGAGTGTGGGGTATTAGAGGAAAAGATTGCATATTGACCGATACTAATTGCACAAAAAGACAGTTTGGACGTTGGACACGTGTTGTAGTAAATGTACCAAAAACCATCAGCAGATGGTTGTTTTAGAGACTTTAAAGAAGTTAATTTCAACGAAACATTAAAATGTGGGCACGAAAAATTTAAAATTTCACGGTGTGAAATGTGCTGGTCGATAAAATCAGGAAATTATGTATTTACTCAATAATAATGCGGGGAACCGGATGTTTTATTTGACATAGTCCACGCTTAGCATATATGACTGAAGTTAAAATATAAGACTTGCTTGACAAAAATTGGTACAGACATAAAAACAATTTTATATTCGGTCAAAATTAATCTGAATTTTATTTTAAAGTTGACAAAGTATTAAGGACATCACAAGGGAACCATAAAATAATTCATTTACATTGCCTATCTCTCTTTTGATAGAAATCTACTTGCATGAGTTTAAAAATAATCTCAATTTTTTGTGAAATGTGTATTTTTTTGAGGCTTTCCAACATCGTTTTTTTTCAATAGGACTCAATATAGGTGATAAGAATTTATTCCACAGCCCACTAATCAAAAATAATATGCAGAACGTAGTGAATTGAATAGATTAAGTCATTTCGGATAGATTAAAACTTAAAAAATTTCGAATTTTTTCTGAAAAATCTCTTGTCTATCTAAGTGAAACCAGAATTCCGATTTAAAACTTTTAAACCAAACTTGTTAAAATCATGTGTCCACCTGTTGTTCATGTTTGTCCAGTGTCCACCCAAAATTTTCGTTTATCTACCCTTCGAAAAATTCTAAGAGCTAATTTTTTTATAGGAAATCTGAAATATGAATTCCCTTAAAAATCCAAGAATAATTTTTTTTCATAAATTCAAACATTCTGTCCAGGGCCATCTTCGTAGATTTTCAAAAATAGGCCAAAAGCAAAAAAGAGGAAAAAGAGAAACCAAAATATTAAATAGAGGGATTTTTTGTCAATTTATAAAAATTGAGGGAATGTGGATTGGGTGAAAAAAAAAAGACCTCTTTAGAGGCGCAAAGGTAGCCCTGATTCTGTCATTTATCCACCTCGAATTCTTTACATACAATAAGCTCATGCCACAAAAGCTTATTTTGTTTTCTAATAATTAGCACTGGCAGTCTGTTTTTTATTGTGATTTGTGATAATATTGTGAAAAATTTTTTATGCATGTCCAAGGTCAATTTATGTACTTTATGTTAATACAGAAATTTCCATATATTTTATTGAAAATATATTAAAAATTGAGATGACAAGAGTGCATAGAAAAACGTGAAAATGTATGTAATTTTCGGTAGAAAAAAAGTGTTTTTGTTATAGTCTTGGGTATGGTCGGGCAAACATTTTTATTTTATATTTAACTGTACATCTTTGTCATCTCATGCACATAAAAAAATTTTCACATGTTTCCACCTTTTTTTTAATGGAGTTTTTTAGTCCTGAGGTATTTTTAGTCAAATTGCCTTTTGTTGCTTAAAAAAACTACTTATTTTCAAGTTTTTGTTTTTTTTTTAACCTGAAATATTAACAATATTTAAAAATTTCATGTAAAAATTAGTTATACGAATTAAATAAAATTGAAAAATTTTAATTAACCCGACAATTTTTTTCAGTGTAACTTTTTAATTTTAAATTATAAGTTATAAAATAATGTTTAAGGCCAATTCCAATAAGAAAAACATTAAAAGTACTTTTGACCGGATTTTGAGGTGGAATACTCCTGTGTGCAGCGAGTTCTTTGCATACCGAGAATCGTTATTTTCCCACCCTACAATAAGGAAAAAGAAAAATAATAAAAGTGCACAAAAACTGAATCAAGAATTTTCTTTAAATTTTATTTTGTAAAATCATATTTTGTATGAAAGTTGTTATAGTAAATTGTTTTTTTTTTTTTTTTTTTTAATATCTTCTAAATAGTATAGGAAAGTTAATAAAATAACAGGCATTTTGTGGAACGAAATACAGGAAGCTAAATTTTTCAAATCTGAAAGAAGGGTATTCGAAAAGCTTAAGTCCTGGTTTTTGGGACGCCAATCCCCTGGCGAAATCTGCCATTTTGAAAAACGAGAATTGGTCTATATCTACTAAACTATTGACTTGACCGGATAAGTAACTTAAACTGAAGATTAAAATAAAGTTCGCTGCTCAACTCTTTTGTTTGAACAAACCCAATTATACTGTTAAATTCATGGAAAGGTATAAGCGTAAAAATTCAGCAAATAAAAATGGTTTTATAAGATCTAACACACGAAATTAAAAATATCATTTTTCTCTTAGGTAGATAAATCCCTCTCATAATAATGCGCGGTGCAGAATGTATATTCCATCCTTCGAAAGTATAAAATTTTAGCGTCACAGTCTTAAAAGATAATCATAACTTTGAATTTTGTGCACCTATCACATATTTTTTAGCATGACTCTTTAACTTTCCTAAAGCCACATAGAAGTTGATGCTTTTACTGTTATTGTGACAGTCTATTAAGACAGAGAAAATTGCTTTCGTGGGAACACTTTTTTTAGGCGGCAGTTAGAAGGCACGCCGTTATTCACTTCTATCTTATAATCATGATTGGTCCTCATACAAAACTGAGTTCTTTACATTTGATAGTAAGATCTGCAATTGAAAGTGGTTAAAAATGTGTTCAAATAACAGAACGAAGACAATACAGTTGAAGCATTAATACGATTAACTCTTTTTGAAATTGAAGCTTCTGTTAACCTTAAGGATGCATGGCAATTTTTTGAGTCCACAATAAAATAGAAACATTTTTTCTCGTTGCAACTGCAAACAAAGTATTTATGAATCTCATTATTTAGATTTATAAGTACTTACTTACCGACATAGTAGGTACCAACATACAGTACCTTCCGACTAATACCTCAAAAGAACAACAAAATTAAAAATTAATCTAACGCATTGTCTAAGGATAATCCTTTTCAAATATAAACAACACACGCACCATGAAAAGAACTCAATTTTTGTTTTGTTTAATCCTTTTTGTATTGTCCATTGCCTCCGAGTGTCGGCAATACAAACGACAATTCCTCTATTACATCCCTAAAGGGCCAGTCACCATAATGTGCCTTTTTTTTATTGTTCATCTCCTTTTTGGAATCCGAAAGCATGCCCAATAGTCAATTTAAATTCACTCTCCACACCGTTATTATCCCTTCTTAAAAAAATAACAATTTCCATCTTTATTTTTTGTTGTGTTTTTTTTTTTCGAAGATCCTTTTAACTGGATATTTTTGCATTAAAGGATGTGGGATAATTTTAAGAAGTTTTCTCAACTCGATACAAAAAAAATGAACAACAACTTACATTCACACGCATATGAAGGTACTTTTATCCTTTATTTTTTCTTGTTGCTTTTTGCAAATTCCTCATCTTCGTCCTTTTTTTGAAAGGATTTTGCAAACTAACTATAGTTGCTCGAGACTCTATGTTATAGATGAGATGTGGTATGGCTGTATGTTTTCTATACGTGTGTGTTGTGCTTAATGGAGGATTAGCCTTAAAAATAACATCACACTGGAAGTTTGTGCGCAAAGTTGTTAGGATGTTTTATTATCCTTGATCCTCGTTTCTTGGTCTTTGGTTAGAAAGTTGATTGATATTATTTCAGTGAGTCTTGGAA
The DNA here is from genome assembly GCF_945859705.1 of Episyrphus balteatus. Taxonomy (NCBI): domain Eukaryota; kingdom Metazoa; phylum Arthropoda; class Insecta; order Diptera; family Syrphidae; genus Episyrphus; species Episyrphus balteatus. The sequence continues at coordinate 40,336,796 of NC_079137.1, read as the reverse complement.
ATGCGCGGCTGAACAAACAAACGTAACATTACTTTACCCTTTGTCCCTCTGCCCTTTCGTCGTCGTCCTTGCTCGCACAACTCAACACTCTCTTTTGCAAAGACGGATGTTTGATGGTTTTTGGTTAGGAATGGATTTGACAATGAAAACACCTTAGAGACTTTTTATGTTATATCTTCACCCACCAACACACGCACAAATAAATTATACACCTAAAAGTATGTAACTTGGTCTATATACGAATAGGTATGAGCCAGAAATGTGTTTTCTTAGCGTAAGGATTTTGAACTTCTTAGCAATGCCGCAGGATGATAAAAGATGATGGAGGCGAGTTGAAGAAGAGAATTGTGAACATATTGTTCAAAAAGAATTTCGAATTTCGTAGGAATCTTCTGTGAAGTTGGTTGTTGTAAGCCCCGAAGGTTAGATAAACTTTTTTTTTTTGCTGCCAAACAATAAAACGCTCGTAGAGGTACATAAGTACTAACTAAGTAGAGATATGTAGGTGTGTGGAGGTTTTAAGAAGGATAAGAAAAAATTTCTTGGCAAAGATGGCTAGAAAGGATAATAAAAATGAAATGAAAACATCATTACGAATTGAAATCCTTTTAACAATTTGTTTAATGGAAAAGTTACTCAGCGACCGCTGCTACCACCACTCACCTCCTACAACTCTACCTAATGCTGTTGCCGATTATGCAGGTATTCCGGTGACGATGATGAAATTTTCATTATACCCATCTGAGTGTGATCTATGTATGTGGGGATGAATAAGCCTATATGAGGTTCTTGTTTGTATATGAATTTCAAACGAGGTAAAGACTCAAAGAATTGGATTTGTTTTGAAAATTGCGTTTTGATTTTAAGCTTTTGCATATATTGAGAAAGGAAAATCGTATAGATTAACTTTTTTTTTTAATGTAATTTTTCTTTGAGTGGTTTTGGATCTGCATACAAAGAGATGGTGTTTTTTAATCTTTGGAAAAGATGGAAAAGCGATGTGAGGTGGGATAATATTGAAATATATTTGTTTTTCTTTTATCTTAAATGAACTTTGTTGATTTTTGCAGTGATCCAACAAAAAAAATTTTATTTTTTAATTCAAGTTCCTAAAATTGGATTATAAATTCGAGGTGCCTCCTCGTTAAACAAAAAAACAGCCATCATACACACCAGAAATGGTATTCGTGCATTTTAATTTGATAATTTGAAAGTCTTTCAGTAGGCTGCTAAATATCGCAAAAATAGGGCAAACCTGGAACAAAACTAGTTTGGAGCCGAAAATTGGTAGAAACCATTGTTTCATCGTTAAGAATGATTTGCTTAAAGTAAAAAATAAACATATTTAGGTAAAGCTAAATGTCAAAAATATAGCTATGGGTAATTTTTGTAGGTCGAAAACCCTTATTTAAGAATCCAATATCTTCTAATCAAAAACTATTCTGTCGCCAAGTCGGCTTGTCGCCATGTCACCTTGTCGCCATGTCGCCATGTCGCCATGTCGCCATGTCGCCATGTCGCCTTGTCACCTTGTTGCCATGTCGCCTTGTCACCTTGTTGGCATGTCGCCTTGTCGCCATGTCACCTTGTCGGGAGCGGGTCATATTACTGTACCTACCTATTTCAAAATTCTGGATTGTCAAAATTCTGTATACCTAATGCTGAATGATACTGTATGATCATAATACTGTGTGATTAAAATTCTGTATTTCAAAACACTGCAAATTTAAAATCCTGTAACTGAAAATACTGTATGAGCAAAATACTGAATGTTATAGTCCTGTATTACAAAATTCTGTATTTCAAAATTCTGTATAATAAAAAATACTGTATTTTCGAATACAGTTTTGTATAATCATAATAGGTATGATTATGATGAACTCCATGTCGCCTTGTTGCCATGTCGCCTTGTTGCCATGTCGCCATGTCGCCATGTCGCACAGTGCGTCGATTTTATGGAGATGTTGGAAAATAATAAAATTTTTTAAAATAAGTTGAGTTTGGAAAAAAAATTGTTTTTAAATGTAATAACAACAAGTTTTACAAAACTTGCCACGCCCACTTCTGAGTGTGCATATATATATCTAGAAAACGGCTTGCACAATTTGAATAAAATTGAAGAAATTTGATTATCTATGCGAGTTCAAAACCACAAAATAGTGTCGACTCTATTCACCCCCTGCCACGCCTACTTTTGTATACATGATTCAATCCAGGAACTTGTAGGTATGGGAATTCGGGAAAAAAAATTAAAAAAACAAGTGTTTTGCTAAGATTTCTTGATTTTCAGGCTCTAAATTTGATTGCATATTTAATTTTGACTTCATTAACTGCAAAACACCACGCAATCGGGCTGTTGGGTTGGAAAACCGAAGATCAGAAAGCTCCCTATCTGAACACATTATGTAAAAAATACTCGTAAACAAACACTTGTTGCAAGAGTAAGCGGAAGTTTCTACAGACAAAACTTACTAGTTGCCATGTCGCCGTGTCGCCTTGTCGCCTTGTCACCACGTCGCCTTGCCGCCTTGTCACCACGTCGCCTTGCCGCCATGTCGCCTTGTCGCCATGTCACCCTTTACTGTAGTTTATGTGGAACTTTTCGAAGTTTTAAGTATAGAATGATGTAGGTACGTATTACTTAATTTAACAAATGTTTACACTTTTTCGATGTTTATATTGTGGTCGTTGATCCTTAGTTTGAGATTTGAAAATATAGCAAACTCGGTGACGTATGAAAATTGTATCAAGCTACGAAAATAGCTATCTCATCTTATCACTTTTCGTACTATGTACAATTATAGTTCCTCGCAATCAAAACTTCACCAGTGCCATAGATGATTTTCAAGGTGTACGGCTGGATAAATTCCATTTGCTAAATTCATTGACCCAATTAGTCCCAAGTCATGCCCCGACAACCAATCCCAATCTACCAATCCTTGCAAAATACACATTTCGACAAAATGATTTGGTATTTCAGCTTTGTCGATTGAATTTCATTGGAATTTCACAGAATTTCAGATAAAGCAAAATATCCCAAACTTCATCAACAATAGTCTGCCAATGAGCTCCGAATTCGAATCTCTGATGCACATAAAATACATTCCCTCTCGTTGCATTTGAGATTCCATTCACTCAACATACCGCAAAATTTCTAAAATTACATAGCAGCTATCTCTGCTCTGCAACCTTTTCGAATTGTTGTTTCGCGTGTGATTCTGTTTATAGCATCACCGAAACGCGAAAGACCAAAACCAAGAAAAAATGAGAAAAAAATAATACAACAAACCATCATCTGACAAATTGACATTTGGGGGATTTATATGCGTTTGCACGAGTAATTAATGCTCTGAGAGATGGATAGAGCTGGGATGCCCTATAGTTCTGGGGAACAAATTAGTTACATGATCATGTGGCGGCAGTGGCGGCGCCTTACTCGGATGATGGTGGTGGAACAATTGTATAAATCTTCTTTTTAGAGCATTGTTTTGTTTTTTTCTATATTTCTTTCTAGTTCTTTGGTTGTTCTCTTGGATGCACTCTGCTCCATCTGTCAGTTTGTGTAAATGTGTACATATGTCTGGTGTTTGTCTGATATCGAATGCTGAGGGTTCATGATGATGACGATGACGCCATTATAATGTTCCTCAGATGGAATGTTCGCGGGAATTGTAGATACTTCAATTGTTTTTCACATTGCGTTTGATGCAATGACTCTCTGAGTCCTCTTCGTATAATACTTTCAGCTACTCTCTCGTCTTATAAGCAGTGGATGATGTTGACAAACCAAATGATGGCATCTTGGAGGAGTTGATTATGGAACTTGTCGAGATATGTGACATGTTGTTTATCAAAACATTAGCAGAACTATAATGTGCCCTTGTGAATCGTTCTGTGTTCTTATTTTAACTGCAAGAGTTTGAAGAAAACTAAATTTCTACATTATAACAGATTTGTGATGATTGAAAAGATAAACAGCTGCACTTTTAATGTTTTTTGTTGATTTTTAACAGAACTTTTTTTTTTTTTTTTTTTTAGAAGAATTTGGAGCATCCAGAATAATTTGCTTTAATAGCTGATTTTGAAAAAAAAAAAAAAATAATGCCAAAAACCAAAACCATATCAAAATTGATTAAGATTTTCTCAACCATAGGGGTTTTTTTTTCGAGAATTCTAACTCTTATTTCCAGCTTTGAAATACTAAAGCATGTTTCACTATCGTTCAGAGTGAATCAAGCTTCACTCGGATAACGTATATCGTAACTCACGTACATATAACGTATTTCAGAAAACAAATCTTCTTAATATCTGCTGGGTATTAGGACAAAACTGAACGAAAAGAAGTTTTCGCGGTTGGGTTAAAAATTCGCCAGGATCAATTTTTTTTTTTCAAAATCCTGCGTTCAAAACTCAGTGTTACAAAATTTTGCAAAAAGTTAAGAATTAGAAAATGTTGAAAATCACGGGATTTTTAAAATTTTCCAAACCTTTTATTTTTAATTTTTTTTTACAGAATTTTGTATCTAAAATAGTCTTGTTGAAAAAGTAATCAACTTAACTTCAAATTTCATAAGAAAAGGAATATTTTGTATCACCCAACCTCGTTTCTAATCAGTTTTCAACGGATGTGAGTTGTACGAAAATCAGTCTTTGCATTTTAAATAAATTGCACGACTGGGGTCGCACGTACTTGCTCTTATGCTTAAAGTAACTATAATGTTCAAGCTTTTTATTCAGGAAATTTAAAATTTGATATTTTGAAATTGAAGAAATTTCATAAGTAGTATAAAAAAATTAAATCCGTTTTTATAATTAATTAAACTCCGTTTTAAATTATCTTAAAAAAAAAAACAAATATGCCATTTTATTTCTTGTATAAAAAGGTATTTTTAGAAAAAAATTTTCGAAAATTGTAGGAGCCGTTTTTTAAAAAAATAATTTTTTATATATAAAAATTTTTTAACATTTTTCAAAAAAAAAGTTGGTATGCCATTTTGAAGAAATAATTAATTTACACATAATAACTAAATTTCAAAATTTTTCATTGATACGTTTTCAAAAAATTGATTTTTCAAAAAAAAATTTTGAAATATTTTTTAAAAATCCAAAAATGCGTTTTTTGAAAATTTTCTAAAATTTTAATATTATTTTTACTTACACACTTTTGTTTAAAAATTTTCATTTACATCGGGTTAATGTTGTACGAGATATTCAGAAACGAAAAAAACCGTTCTATGACAGGTACCGTTAATAACGGTACAAAAAATATTTTTTTTATTTAAAACGTTGGCTCTTATGTGTAGTACTACACACAAAAATTTTAATCAAAATCGTTAGAGCCGTTTTTGAAAAAAATTAACTTTTCTATTTCCGTTATATGGCAGGTACCGTTAGTTTTGGTCATAAAAAAAAAATTTCAATTTCCCCTCTAGGGAATCACCAAAAACTACTAACTACCAAGTTTGAAGAAAATCACTTCACTCGTTTAGGCTGCAGCTCCAGATAGAGACAGACACACAGACAGACAGACAGACAGACAGACAGACAGACAGACAGACAGACAGACAGACAGACAGACAGACAGACAGACAGACAGACAGACAAACAGACAGACAGACAGACAGACAGACAGACAGAATTGCCGGACCCACTTTTTTGGCTTTCTCCATCATCGTAATGCCATGTAAAATTGTTATATCGAGTTCGATTTTTTTTACGAATCCTAAACTTGCCCTATAGTACCTATATCGCAAGTAAAAAATCAGTCAGAAACCATTGGAAAAGGAGGTGAATATGATAAAAATGAAGGGAAAAATAAATTACGGGCGAGCCGAGTTCGGGAAGTGGTAGGGTTGAGTTTTTAATGGTAAAGAATGGTATAGGTATCTCGATTTCCGGCAAAACTACAAGTCCTATGGAAAAAAGTTGTATAGCAAGGTTGTAGGTAGTAAAAAGATCTACAACTTATGTATCAACAATTTTTTCACATAACCTCAAAATTTATGTGAAAAATTCAAAAAACCGAGTTTTTGGTTTTTTATTTTTATCTTTTTAAAAAAAAATGTTTTTTTCTACAAAATTTGGTGAAAACTTACCTTATTATATCCCAAATACACAGTAATTTATTTGATTTAAAATGTTTATTTTTTACCCTTTTTTTTATTAATACCAAAAAAACACCCTAATTATCAATCGAAAATTCACGTGTCAAAATATCAGCTTTTTTCAAAAAATCGGTGGGCATTTTGTTCGTTAAAATCTCTACTTTCTAATAGTGTAAACAAAAATTTACATTAGTACACCAAAGCGCATGTTCTCGGAAAATGCAAAAAGCTTGAATTCGAAAATTTTTTTATCATTATTTATAATTTTGGGCTATTTATTAAAATTTACACTTAAATTATTTAAAAACCATAAGATTAATCAATGTAACATAAAATCTTACGGTTTTTGAGCCGTAAGTGCTTGGTTGCTTGAATCTTGCTTAATATGAGTTTTGTAGGATTCTCTGCAGATGCAATTAAATTTCAAGCGATATCAATCAAATCGTTAAATTTAGAATAAGTAGGTACAATTTCCGAAAAACAAACTTAATTGATTATTTTTTTTTTAAATGTTTCAAATATTCATTTTTTTTATTAATAGAAAAAAATGAATGAAATGAAATACAATTTTGGTAAATGTATATAAAATTAAAAAAAAATATATATATAGATATATAAATTATATAAAAATAGATATAAAAAATATAAAAAAATAAGTCTTGAAATTAAATTGAGCTCCAAAAAATGTATGGAGCTTAGTTTCTTTTATAAAAATGCATTTTAAGAGAAAAAAAAAATTCAAAATCGTTAGAGCCGGTTTTTGAAAAACAAACTTATTTAGGTATTTAAAATGAAAGTTTTAAAATAATGTTTGTGTGCCACTTTGAAGTAAAGTTAGATTAAAAAAAAGACGGTTCTATGACAGGATTTTCCAAAAAAAAAAATTATTTATAGACAGAACTTATTTAAAAACTAACATTAGTATTTTATTAACAAAATCGTTCGGGCCTTTTTCGAGAAAATTAAACTTTTCCAAAATCGCTACATGACAAGTAGCGTTATTTTTGCTCAAAAAAATTAATTCCAAAAACCCATCTGGAGAACTGCCAAAAAAACTCTATATACAAACTTTGATGTTAATCGGTCCATCCGTATAGGCTGTATCTCATAATTTTACTCTAAAAATGTAGGTACATACATATACTTGATTTTTTTTCTAAAAAATGATACATTTTCAGAATCACGAAATCAAAATGTCCACATTTATAAAAATAAATTATTATTTCAGCAGTTGTTGTCTCGGATATAAACTGCCAGAAAAACGGCAGATAGAATAATTCTCATAAAGTCGATTGTGTCTGATGTTATTATAGGTAATGGTGTTTAGTTTTAAGTGTGTGTCTTAAAACTAAAACTAATAGCTCTCAGTTTGACTATAATTGTTGTGTCTTATCTAAAATAAGTGATAATTGAAAAGTAAGCTCGTCTTACAAAATGAAATAAAATGCTCAAATGCACTTTTTTTTATGTTACTCCAGATTTCTGTGTTGGACTGATTTCTCTCTATAATAAAAGAGTGAAATTTATCAATAGACTATCCCACTTTTTTTTATTTGACATACAATACAAGTAGTTTTATGGTCAAATTAAATTTTCTACCTCACGCCCAACCGATTAATATCTCATCATCCAGCACATTTCCCTTTAGAACGAAATCCAATAAATTTTTCTAAAATGGATCTCGGCTTCTACTTTTCCACACGATGATTGTGCCACACAAGAAAAGAAAAAAACCAGCCTCCAGCTGAAAAAGTATATAAAAATCATTCCTGATCCATAAATGACCTTCGAGACTTAGATTTTTCTTATCCGACAATGAAAAGCAAAGAAATTAGTTAACTTCTTTAGAAGCCTCTTCGTGAGAGTACCACGCGCGCATGATCATCATTCATCAATCACGAATCTGCCTCAAAACAAAAGCAAAAAATCTCTAAAGATAGAGGCCCTTTATTTTCTCAAAGACAAAAAAAGAAAACCAAAAAACTTGTGTCAATTCCTGCAATCAATCTAAGTTTTTGAAAACCTTTAGGGAGTAGGTACCTATTGTGTGGTTAAGGGCCAAAGGTGTAGATGACCTACCAAGATACCGCGCTCACAAAATGCACGCACACCAATCTTGGCAGGTGGTTTGGTAAATTAATTTCATGATGAAAGTCGCATTGAAAAAGAGTTCCATCTACTTTTTTATCATATTGAATGGGATAACCCAAGGGAAGCATTAAGGCCTCCGATTTCAGGAGAACAAAAAAAAACGAACAGAGCTAGAGTCATATATCAAAACTTTGAACTTTCACTAGAAAACTTTTCAATGAAAGGAAAGATTTTTTAATGGACCACCATCATCATTGGGAAGCACCATCATTTGTTAGAACCATCGCTCTAGAAGCCCCAGTGGTCTCAGAGTGAATATAAAGAACTCAATCCAATTAAAGAGTGTTGCCACTTTAACTTTAAAAAAGATACCCTAGAGTCAAGTCATTTGGCGCACACTTTGTATCATTTGCTACCACTTTCTGGATTTCCAGTTCACACAGAGAGAGTTTGGCCATCTCTTCCTAAATGACCCGACTTACTGGGTTATGGTTATATTGTTGAGTTATTTCTTTTTGCCGTAAAACATAAACTCTTGGGAGGCCATTTGTCTACTTCCCGCCGGACACTTCGGAACAGCTTTTTGGTGAACTTTTCCGTCTGCATGTCGCTTTAGTGGAGCTGAGGAGCAAGATAAATCGCAGCGGTCATCCATCATCAGTTAAGAGAGGGTGGAATCTCTAAAATTTAAGTTCACACACACACCGACCGGACTGGACCCTACCGACGAACGCCGGCCGACTGTGAGAGCAACCAACCGACAACAATATTCTATACTACAACAAAGAGTGGCGGCCTTCATTTACAAAATGACAAATTGGTAGCCTTTCGTTGCACTTTAATGCTCCAGAGAGGCCGAGTGATATGGATGAGTTGCATACATGAAACTCTTCTATACAATAGGTTTCGAACTCTTCTTTGGAAAAAGTTCTTCTTATTTTTTTTTTTTTGGTTTTTTCTGATTCTATTGTGAATTTTATGGGGAAAGTTTTGTCCCCGGAAAGAAAAACCTTTCACTTTTCTAATGGAGATTCATGAGGGAAGTTGATAAGCTAAATATAATGCATTCCACGGGAATATTTGTTAAAGGTTGTTGGTGGTGTTGTGATGGTTTTTGGTGGTGATTATTTAGTCTGCGAAGGTATATATGAAGATGTGTAAAGTTTAAAAAAGTTTTTGTTGATTTTTCTTTTTTGTATGGTCTCTTGGGTCTTTTGTATTGTGTCGAAGGAATAAAGTTAAGATAATGGTATCGCAGGTGGTGGGAAGACACTTGTGCTGTCAGCAGAAAATTTGAATAAATAGATACTATAAAGCAAGATGGCTGTAATAAATCTAAGAAACATTTTGGGACTTGCAAATGCACTCTGTATATACAGATTTTTTTTAAGATCAATATTGGATGAGTGTTTGATTTTCATTCAGGATGAAAAATTGATATGTACGTTTTTTTAAACAACTAAGATTTCAACGACGATTTAAGACGGTGTGAATTATAAGGTGTAAAAAAAATATTTAAACAACTCGGCAAAACATGAAATTTGAAATAGTAGATGTAATGGCTCCTTAAGAATTAAATTACGGTCTCGGATTAAATTGTTTCTTATTCGTTCAAGCGTTGTTACTACAGTTGTTCTTAAAAGTATTTTCTTGCCAGCTTTAAGTTACATACGTTTAAACAACTGTCCAACATTGCGAATCGTATGAAAGTGCTGGATGAATAACTTACGCCCTTTAGGTCTTTTTTCCTTTGACTTAGGGGTCACTCTATCCCCCTAATTCTTACCCCATGGCTCATTTCCTTGTAACAAGATGCTTTTCCGATTAAGAGTCTAAATTGTTTGGAAAGTTTGGGAGCGTGACCTCTGATAAGTTTGAAGTTAAAAGGTTACGTCTTGCAAAATGTCTCCACTGACCTGAGAAAATCGGAAGCGCAGTTCTGATAGCTATTTAAAATTGAAATAAACAAAACGCATGACTGGATCACACGTCTTATTCTCTCTGGAGAACGAAGGCGCAAATGAAAAATGAAAAAAAAAAAAAACAAAGAACTCGTTAATTAAAATTGAGCTCCAAAAAAGTATGCAATTAAATTTCTTAAATTTCTACAAAAACAATTTCAAAATCGTTAGAGTCATTTAAAAAAAAAAATAATTTTTTGAAAAAGAGTTTTAAAATAAATTTAGTACCTTTGCCATTTTGTAAAAATTAATATTAATCAATATCTATCTAATCCCAAAATTTCAAAAAAATCAATGTCTCTTTTCGAAAGTTCGATTTTCAAAAATAAAATTTAAATTTTTTTAAAAAATCCAAAATAATTTTTTTCAAAATCTTATTTTTGACTAATATTAAAGTTATATAAATGTTTTTGTTGAAATCGAATAATTAGTTTGGAACAAAAATTATTGACAGACAGAGAGATGGGACTCACCTTTTTTGCATTCTCTATTATTGTAATGGCATGTCTGATTTTTATCTCACCTTTTTTACTTGCCTTACTTTTATTGGTTTTGTATGAAAAAAAATTCCAGGTTTTAATGAAAATTAACATTAAGATGATAGAGAAATCCAAAAAAGTGGTTTTCGTCATGATTTATGTCGATCTGTGTGTCGCACAGTGGGGCGCCTTGTATGGGAGACCGGAAAAAACTCAATTAAGACTAAACTACTGAACCAATTTTCATGAAATTTGCAGGAAAGGTAGCTAATAGCAAGACAAACCTACATCAATGACCACCCATTGCCAAATCCACTCAGAAAAAAATTATATTAAAAAATCTGAAAACAATTTTTTGCAGCTGTAAATGACTTACTTCCAATCACTTTTTTTTACTAGAAAAATCAAATTCTTTTGAGTTTATTTGAACATTTTATTAATAATTTTTAAATTCTACATAAATTTTCAAAAAAGGAAAAATATCCAAAAACGGTAGGTATGACATTTTTTTCAAAGTTTAACTTTTTTGAAAACTTTTTTTCCTTTGTTAGTTCTAAAATTTAAACGGCTACCAAACCCAAACTTTTCCTTCAATTAGCGGAACATTCCATCAAATCATTCTATCTTTTTTTTGGAGACAAGTGGAACTAAAGATAAGAGAGGCTTCAAATAACCAGTTTTATTGTATTCCGATTCCGATAGTTATAAAAAAGTCCAAAAAGTGGCTTAGTGAAAAAAACATTTGTTTTAATAGGTAAATGTGCCACTCAGGTTTCATTAACACAAACTCCTGATCCCAACAGCGACTAAATTGGGAAAAACTTTAAAATTGTGTTTTTTAAATTTTTTTTTTTGCAATCTTATCAAAAATTTTGGGTTGTTTCGCAAAACGGACTTCACATTCAGATTCAGCATACCAAAACACATTTAGAAAGATTTGTCTGGCAAAAATAGCTGCTTATTTTTTTTGCCTCATTTTTTTTTTTTTTTTTTGCTTTTTTTGGATGATTTTTTCAGATTGAAATTGCTATAAAAACCGAATACGGACGTCTTCGGGTGAGATTTTTTTTTTGAAAACTATTGCTGAGATTTAACACTATCTAACGAAACCTATCCGCCAACAGAGGCAAACAGAGGAAGTAGTTAAAACCTTATGTGAACATAAAAAGTCACTAAAATGGAATGTTTTTTGTCAAAAAAATCGTATTCAATTCTTTTTCGCTAAACTAATGTACCATATTGTTTGTCAATTTATTTTAATCCTACTTACAAAAAAAGTTGGTTCAAACATTGAAATTATACGGTAAATGGATCATTTTGAAACTACTTGTGTTTTTATCAGTTTTCACTATTTTTTAACTTTGAGCGATAATCTCAAGGCCCACAAATTTTTTTTTTTTTGAAAAACAGTTTTCATTTTCTGATTCTTAAACTAATTTACTGTTAGAAACACGTGCAGTATCAAAATATATCGTATTTCCGAAATATGGTTTTTTTTCCGCCTTTTGTACATCGTCACTTCATCATCTGTACATGAAAATGCAGCCTCAGCGGGTGGACGGATTTCTTTTTTAAATTTGGTACAGATAATTTTTTCGTAATTCCAAAGGTTGATTTTTTGTTTAAATATCTCACTTAAAAAGTTTACCTCCCATACAAAATTTTTGAGTTATTTCAATTTTCTTGAAAACGGCTCTAATGCTATTCCAATCAATATGCGTTTTTAGTTTTTCTCAAAAAATTAGGATAGTGGAAATATGGCGTTGCCTTTTTTTTCGAAAACTTTTGCTATAATTTTGAACATCAAGAAATAGTTATTTTCATATTTTCTTCCTCTTACTTTAGACTTTTTTTTAGCGGAATTTTGAAAAACAAAAAATAAAACTGTGGTTGATATAAAAATGAAGTTTGTGGAATTGAAAAGCATTTAAAAAGCTACACAATTGGATGAAAGACAAACCCATTGTTTTAAATAATATCTGATTTTTTTCGACTTATTTTAGCGGAAATTCAGTAACTCAAAAACCATGGTTTGTGCAACAAATAAGGATTTAACTCACTTCAGTTACCGAGATTATTTTTTTTACTCCTCCACTAAGTGTCCTCAAAAGTATGGAACGTTTAAAAGTAGGTGCCGATACCTCTTTTTTTTCAGAGGACATCTCGTCTGCACCAAACGCTTTTCAAGGAGATATTTGCAGATATCTTTTTAAGGTTTTTCTTCCAAAGTTTGATTGAATCCACTTTGAGACTGGATTTTAAATCTTAATAATGAGAAGGCGTAAAGAATATTATTTAAAATCCGTTTTTTTTTTCGTTCAATGTTCTACACTAGGTTCCAAATGATGCTCAAATAATGATAGGTACACCTTATTAGTATTTTTTTGCAAAGTCTTTCACCTCCATGTTCTATCCATAAGAGCTAGAAATTAGGTATTTTATCACTCTGAGTTTCCATTTATCATTCATCCGGTCTCTATTGATAACTAATTTTGTGAGTTTTTGTCAGTGGTAAAAACGATTACAATTTGAAATTGCAGTCTCTATAAAATGTAAAAACCGATAAGCACAAACAAAGAATCTAGGCATGTCAAATTTGTCTCAAAATTTTCCTTTAATGTGCATCAACCATCAATATATTCAAACAATTTTTTTTTTTTTTTAAATATTTTTGGTCCTTTTTATCACCTAAAGCAGATGTCTGGCAATAAAATTTTATCTGATGGAATTTCTTTCACACACATGAGACAGGTTCCAGTTGTCAAAATAAATTTGATTGATAGGCACTTGCAGGGATTATTTTCCCGACTTAATGCTCCTATCTGGGGTCGTATAATCCTTTTCCAATAATTTTTTTTTTATGAATGCCCATTCGTTTCTTATTATAGCACACAATTGACTTCTTAAGAAAGGTGAAAGGAAAATCCAAATAAATAGATATGAGGATCAATCAAAGACACACAGATAACAATCGAACTTTATGGAGACAAAGAGTCTCGTAAAAAAAGGGTTGTCTTTCAAAAGGATTTATTTGCCCCAGTTTTCATGGTTACATTTTTTATTTTTAATGTTACCTCGAAATAATGGTATCCCATCTCCCATAAAATAGTAATAAATTTATAATTGAAATTATTTCTATAAAATAAAATTAATTTCCAAAATATTGGATAAATTCAAGGATAATGGGACAAAAGTATCCTTCAGACATTTTTTACCTAAGTACACACTTCTTATAATTTTTGATCTTTTTTTTTAACTTATTTGGGGGTAATTGACTGTGTGTATGTGGGAGACTATATATTTTCAGGTTTAATGTCCTTACAGATTAATCTTGAAAAATGTCCAGTTTATTGTTGAAAGGACATAATATTTTTCTTCGTCGTATTAAGACTAATCCTTTATTTTGTTATTTTTTTATGTTGGAGGTAAATCTTTTTAAATAGAGACGAAAACTCTTCAGTGCTAAGGGCCACCATTTATAAAATAGTCCTTTTGATTAAAACCCACACTATGCTTTGCTTATATTGTTCTCTATGAATTGCATACACATTTTTGTCTATCATCTGGTGTTTTTTTTCTAGGTACTTTTTTTTTTCTTCTTTTATGAATGAAAATGTGTTTCTCGTCGCGTAAGAAGCATCATTTTCAGATGCAAATAGAGCATTCACCTTGGTTTTTGCTTCCATAATTTACAGAACTGTGCGCAGTAAATTGAATGTTTTCGAAAAATTGTTGTTTATAATATTTAAAAAGTTCCATCGATTGATCATATTTTTTGACTATTGACTGAGCGATTAGGTTAGGTTAGGTTAGGTTAGGTTAGGTTAGGTTAGGTTAGGTTAGGTTAGGTTAGGTTAGGTTAGGTTAGGTTAGGTTAGGTTAGGTTAGGTTAGGTTAGGTTAGGTTAGGTTAGGTTAGGTTAGGTTAGGTTAGGTTAGGTTAGGTTAGGTTAGGTTAGGTTAGGTTAGGTTAGGTTAGGTTAGGTTAGGTTAGGTTAGGTTAGGTTAGGTTAGGTTAGGTTAGGTTAGGTTAGGTTAGGTTAGGTTAGGTTAGGTTAGGTTAGGTTAGGTTAGGTTAGGTTAGGTTAGGTTAGGTTAGGTTAGGTTAGGTTAGGTTAGGTTAGGTTAGGTTAGGTTAGGTTAGGTTAGGTTAGGTTAGGTTAGGTTAGGTTAGGTTAGGTTAGGTTAGGTTAGGTTAGGTTAGGTTAGGTTAGGTTAGGTTAGGTTAGGTTAGGTTAGGTTAGGTTAGGTTAGGTTAGGTTAGGTTAGGTTAGGTTAGGTTAGGTTAGGTTAGGTTAGGTTAGGTTAGGTTAGGTTAGGTTAGGTTAGGTTAGGTTAGGTTAGGTTAGGTTAGGTTAGGTTAGGTTAGGTTAGGTTAGGTTAGGTTAGGTTAGGTTAGGTTAGGTTAGGTTAGGTTAGGTTAGGTTAGGTTAGGTTAGGTTAGGTTAGGTTAGGTTAGGTTAGGTTAGGTTAGGATTGGTTAGGTTAGGTTAGGTTAGGTTAGGTTAGGTTAGGTTAGGTTAGGTTAGGTTAGGTTAGGTTAGGTTAGGTTAGGTTAGGTTAGGTTAGGTTAGGTTAGGTTAGGTTAGGTTAGGTTAGGTTAGGTTAGGTTAGGTTAGGTTAGGTTAGGTTAGGTTAGGTTAGGTTAGGTTAGGTTAGGTTAGGTTAGGTTAGGTTAGGTTAGGTTAGGTTAGGTTAGGTTAGGTTAGGTTAGGTTAGGTTAGGTTAGGTTAGGTTAGGTTAGGTTAGGTTAGGTTAGGTTAGGTTAGGTTAGGTTAGGTTAGGTTAGGTTAGGTTAGGTTAGGTGAGGTTAGGTTAGGTTAGGTTAGGTTAGGTTAGGTTAGGTTAGGTTAGGTTAGGTTAGGTTAGGTTAGGTTAGGTTAGGTTAGGTTAGGTTAGGTTAGGTTAGGTTAGGTTAGGTTAGGTTAGGTTAGGTTAGGTTAGGTTAGGTTAGGTTAGGTTAGGTTAGGTTAGGTTAGGTTAGGTTAGGTTAGGTTAGGTTAGGTTAGGTTAGGTTAGGTTAGGTTAGGTTAGGTTAGGTTAGGTTAGGTTAGGTTAGGTTAGGTTAGGTTAGGTTAGGTTAGGTTAGGTTAGGTTAGGTTAGGTTAGGTTAGGTTAGGTTAGGTTAGGTTAGGTTAGGTTAGGTTAGGTTAGGTTAGGTTAGGTTAGGTTAGGTTAGGTTAGGTTAGGTTAGGTTAGGTTAGGTTAGGTTAGGTTAGGTTAGGTTAGGTTAGGTTAGGTTAGGTTAGGTTAGGTTAGGTTAGGTTAGGTTAGGTTAGGTTAGGTTGGGTTAGGTTAGGTTAGGTTAGGTTATTTTCACGTAAGTAAATATTTACAAACACAGAATTTAGAAGAAATCTTTGCACAGTTCTATAGTATAGGATATATGAGGGTAGGTACCTAAAACCTAACCTAAACACCTCCCCTTAATATGCGATGTGTGTATTTTTTTTTAATTTTTATTTTTTCTTCCTTGCTTTTCAAGTCCTTATGCGCCAACTATTTTTACGAGAGGGAAGTAGTTTGCTTATAATCCTGCCTGCAGCATATCATTTCGTGTCATGTCCTTAAGTCTTGACAACACGTTATGTCGTTACGCTAGTGCAACTTAATGAAAACTAATGTACGATGTACAATTTGCTTGCATTGCATGTCCTTGATGCAGAAAAAGCTCTCTTCGCCCTCTCTCTGTTTTTTTTTTTTGTGTGAAAAAAGGATGTTTTCGGTTAGAGTGCGAGGGGTGTTGATGATATGAAGGAGAGGGTATCACCATAATGTTTCTGGTGTAGGATGAAAAGCAAAAACAGAAAGATGGATGCTGGCTGATGTAAATTAAGTCAGAATGAGGATGTTTTTGCATTGAAGTTGATGATGTTGCGACAACGTTCAAGTGCAATCAAATTTAACATTTTCGTTATATCTATTTTTTTTTTTTTTTCATTTTTATTTTTTTATATTTTTTTTTTTTAAATTGACATTAAAGTATCTTAACGGAAGGAAGCTCGCAAAGAATATAGTGTCGTGTCTGCATACGCTATAGTTTTGTATAAGGTTGTTGATACTTAAAAAGAAAAAAAAAATAAAGCGGAAAGCTTAACATAAGTGTTGTCATCTGCAATATTATGGACGGAGATGATGTTACATGTTGCGGATCTTATAAGAGTGAAATTGCTCCAGAGCGGTTTATGTTATAGCAGGAAATGAAGTTTATACTTGTACAACACTCTTTGATGTTACTTTTCACTTCAATATAAGATCATTAAATAAATTACGTCGTCGGCGCTTTTTGGCGGCTGAATGTTTTCAAATTATATTTTAAGTGAAGATTTTTAAAATGGTCCTCAGCTTCTTCAAGGCTTCTTTGAAATTGTTTTGCTTTATTTTTCCACTGCAAGAAGTTATTTCATTTGGAAATGATTGAGTAGAGTACCTGTATGAAGTTGGATATTGCCATAAAAGTTATATCAGGAGGCGGATAGGTAAAAAGGGTTAACTTTTGGGAAAATCCTTTCTAATTATTAAACCCTTTACTACTACTTCAAATATCTATGATATCATATTTTACAAATCAAGGTAAAATACAAAATAATTATTCAAAGATATCAGCAAACCATTTCAGTGAAAAATTTCTTGCAGAGCTTTTATATCAAATAACAAGAAAACAGGTATACAAGACGACAATTGCATGCCTTAACAAAACTAACCTCGAACTTCATATCATCATCTTCATCATTTCTCAAACAAACCAATATTCTGTAAAAATTGAACATTTCAATTTGAATTTCCATCCCGGAATAAAGTTCCTTATCATATTATTATCATCTGAAATGAGCTAGGTTTTGGCCATAGGGGCGATATTGTGCTTCGTTAAAGGACGGCGGCATGCTTGTCTCGGGCACGGCTAAGGCTCGTCGGACGGGGTGGTTCTTGTCCTTTACTCACACTCTAGGCTCACTCTCAAAAAAATCATGCCGATTGTATATAAAAAAAATTTAAAAAGAAGAAGGAGAAAACTAAAGATCTATAATTTTAATCAGACGGACTTTGTTCGGACGATAGGAGAAAAGAAATAAATAAAAAGGAACATACTGCACATTGCCTATGCCATTACCTTGACGAAAGGATGGATAAATGATGAAAGAAAATAATATCTATCTTGAATTTAGATAAACTATATCTTATAACTAACTATAAAATTAATTTTAAAATATGAAATTACCAATAGAATATATTAGTAAAATTAACCCCCCTTAATACAAGCTATCCTAACCTAATCTAAATATATTTTTATCTGTTTATCAAGATAAAAATATTCTAACACCTATATCCATCGTCTCCTCAAGATAATGGTTCGCTGGAACCATGAAGGTTTGCCCGGTGTTGTTGGCATCCGCTTGGCCATCCCTCCCATATGTTCGAAAACATATCCTTCGCTATCTTCCTTGGCCCATGTTGTGGAAGATAGCCCCTATATTGCTTACCAGCTAAAAAAATATATCTTATGTCATGTTCTCGTTCTAGTCCATTCCTTTTAGGTGGTCTGACAAAGACCCTTCACACACCAAATGCTTCGAATTTTAGCAAATCATCCTGCTGTTAAAATCATTAAAATATAACCACCAAATTCTGGTAGCAATGAAAGATTTTCATTTGTTTGAAAGTTCAAAAATTTTTAATATTTGATGTTTCATCAGTATATTCATAAAAATCATAAAAATTCAATTTAAAGAAAAAAAAATTATCAAAATTTAATATAGTTATAGAAGCAAAAAATCTGCACTTAATAATAAGTATATATATATATGTAATTTTAGGTTGGATCTGGGGAATTCTTTGTCGTCCCAGACAAATATATATATATGTATATATATGTAAATCTTTGGTTTACTCACGTTTTTACACGTCCATCGAAGTCCTGCCGGCAGCACGTATCAGGAACGTCGTTTTAAAATCACTGAATTTATTTTTTTTTTTGTTCTTACCGATACTAATACTTGTATTTCAAATGCAGATAAGCTTTTCACTCTTTTTCTTTTCTATATTTTTAAAATTACTTTTAAAATTACTTTACTAAAAAAATCTAATTTTACTTTAATTTTTGAACCTTTCTTTGATATTCTTTTTTTTTTTTTTTTGTATTCAAATTTATATATATATCTTTAATTCACTTCTTTCTATTTTTTTTTGTTCTCTTTAGTTCTTTCTTTAGTCACTTATTTCTTTCTTTCTTCGTTTTATTTGTTTAAACTTTCGCAGCTTCTAGCTCCTTTTAGATCCTAATGTCCCCGTCTAGATTTAATAATCTATAAGATCCCTCGTTTGACATGGATTCCTGTACTGAATGGCTTCCTTTTCCTTTTGTCAGACAACCTTCATACAGGACATCTATGGTCTTGATAAAAAAGGGGGCAGAGGCACCTTTGTGTCCACCTTGAATTTCGTAGCCCCAGGACTACAAATGAGTACCTATACACGAATGTAAAAAAAATGTTCAAGATAAAGTCACCACAATCTATGCCTGGTGAAGCTACATACCTCTGCTTATTTTTTTTTTTGAATCTTAAAAAGAAATCCTTTACTGCTTAATGGGGCTTTGCAGCTTTATTAACGAAATCTCACTTAATTCACTTTTCTTGTAATTTTAAGTTTATTTGTCTCTTAGAATTTTTTTTTTTATTTTATTATTTGTTGTAATTTTTCACTTTTTCAGTCTTAACTTTGATTTTATTTTAAAAATAAAAAAAATCTAAATTGGTTTAAAACTTCGTGAAACTTTCTTCAACTGCTAATCAAAAATTCTGCGACAAGATTCACACTGATCTGACTGAGATTTCTTGGTCATATGACTACCCTTTGTCTAAACCCTTAAACAAAGACCCCCAATATACTTCTAAAATTCTTTGTTTTATGAGATACATAAGCTTTAACCGTAGGGTAGCTGGACATAGTTACTGGTATTAACATTCGTACTCTTCACTCTTTTGTACTTACAAGCCTAATATGGGTAACGTATTACCCTTATACATATAACAAGTATTCACTACTATTGTACTGTTTGTACTATATTTGGTTGCCTTATGACTAATATCACAGATTATAAGTATATTCCTATCTTATAAACTAGTATCACAGTATAAATATTGCATCTTATAATCCTAAAACATTCTAAAATACTATTTATTGCTTTTACTACTTCTTTCCCTGTTTTCAAAGTGTAACCGACACTAGAATTCGTATTTCCGGCTACGATCTTAACTTCCTATAAATAATTCTACTACATCCTTTGGTACTTTCCTTTCTTTTTGAATTCGCCGCAAAAAGAAATGGCCGACTTAAATTACATAATTTCTATCTGTACTCTTTTCTCTCCTTTAAGAAAGAGACAGATAGAGTGTTATTAAGAAATGTCAAACTATTTTATGTAAATTATGAAAACAAAACTAAACGTGGTGGCGAATGGATGGCATAATTGGTAAGTTTTATTTTTGGTATTTATTTCTTTTTTATTTTCTTTTTTAATGACCTTTTTTTTTTTCTTTTAGATTTACTATATTATATAAGAGAATGATAATGAATACATAAATGGAATAACGAAAGACTTAGTGCCCCAGATAGATGGAGATAAAAACAACAAAGGCAAATTTGCAAATTTGATTCGCCACTACCTGTTGTAGTGCGAACTATCCAGCACTGCTTTTCCACTACCTGGGGGATATATCTTGTATGCATTATGGGATGTACAAGATACACTCCAAAAAAATATTGTGGATGATATGCACCCACAAGTGGAAGATGGAATATGGATCCAAAAATATGAATCGAGGTTGAGGGGGTGGTGTATGATCACCTCCTCCCTCCCACTATGTATGAATGGTAGATAGATTGTAGTTTAGATTTTATTTTAAGATGATTTTATTAATTTTATTATTATTATTTATTATTATATTTTTATTAAAGTAGTGGTAGTTTGTTGATTGCATGTTAGGTTTAAAGTTAGGTTTAAGAATGAAATGCTTTTTTTTTTTTTTTTTCTCAACATACAACTGGCTCACGTTACAAGCTCGACGATTTTGGCTGAGTGGTCGTGAGGTCAAAAGCGTCGTAAAAAGGAGTGGTGCTGGTTGTATGTATATGCGATTTTCAACAAATTATTTCTCGTCAAACGTGTGGCAAGAGCCCCGCCCTGAACTAATGCTCTACTGTTACAGCCGGGCTTTTATTAAGATACATGATTGTGCTTATACTGTGTTTCGAGATTTTTTTTTTTTTTTTTTTTTTTTTTTTTTTTTTTTTTTTTGTGGAGGACGTTAGTCCGAACGTTAAAGTTTACATAAAAGGGACGTTACGTGGATATCACAGATGAAAGATGTATTTAAAATTTTCTTAGTATCACAGATTCTTTTGCATATCAATAAAATAATGCCCTTAAAACTATATTGCACATTAAAGTTAAAGGAAAATAAAAAAAATAAAACTATGTTAAGATAAATAAGTAAATAAATAAAAATATAAATCTCTGATACTAAATAAATACTAAATAAATCTTTCTCTTAAAAACTAAAAATATCACAGAAGTTTATCACGGTTTTATATCACAGTTTAATCACAGAAGTAGGTTTTTCCAAAAGTAAAGGTTTTGACAGAAGTAGGTTTGTCAGAGTGAATAGTATATCACAAAAATTAATCACATAGGTTTGACTTAGCAGTACAGATTGTCAGGATTTTTGAAGATTTAAGTATGAAGATCCTTAGCATGGAACGTTCCTACTTTTTCTCCTCTGAGATTACCTAGTTCATATAGAGAATTCCCAATTGTTTTTAAAACAATGGACTTCAGAAATTTTGGTCCCAATTTCACATTGTAGTGGTCTGCTAAACTACTTTGCTTGAAGTTTCTCCTATACACAATTTGACCTACTTGGTATTTTATGTCCCTACTTCGTGTGTTATAGGTTTTTGTGGTTTTTTCATGTGCTAGCTTTAAATTTTCAAAAATCTTTTTTCTTATTAATTCTAGTTTATCGTTAGTGTTGCTTATAGCTATATTGCCATCTTTTAACGCGTTTAGTTTTCGCAAAAGTTCATAAGATCCTCCATGCTGTACCATTTGTGAACCGAAAACCGCGTAGTATGGTTCAAATGAAATGGAATCATGGATTACGCTTCGTAAAGAAAATGCTGCACTGCTTGCATGCATATCCCAGTTTCTTTGATCGGTTTCCAAATAGGATCTTATTTTTGCTAAAACTGAACGATTTACTCGTTCGGATGCATTCGCTTGAGGCGAATAAAATGCAGTTTTGATGTGTTTAACCCCATATCTTTTGAGAAAGCTGGAAAACAGTTCAGATACAAACTGTTTTCCATTGTCCGAATGTATGTACTCTGGTACACCGAAAATATGGAATATACTCTCTTCTAAATATTGCACTATGGTTGCTGAAGTAGCTTTTCTTATGGGTTTTAGAAACACGAATTTACTAAAGTGGTCTAAACAAATGAATATATGAGTATTTCCTGATTTTGTCTTAGGATACGGTCCTAAAAAATCTATGTATAACCTTTGAAAAGGTTTTTCAGTCACGACTTGGTTACCCATTGGAGGTCGTGATATCACAGTTAGAGGTTTATTGCACTTACAAATTTCGCATGAACTTACGTGTTCCCGCACGTCGGTGGTCATGTTTGGCCAAAAATATTTTTGTCGCAGTTTTGCCAAGGTCTTATGGATTCCTCCATGTCCTGCAGCTGGTGAATTATGAGCCGCCTCCAAAAGGTTTCCATGCAACTCCTTCGGAACCCAGAGTTTCCAGGCTCTGTCTTCTTGAAGCTCGTCACCGGTTCTTATGTCTGTCCGTTTGTAAACGAAACCTTCCGAAACACATACATCAGGCAATCTTTCTTTGTTTTCCGCCACTGTCTTCTTCAGCTCCTCATACTCCTGAGAACAGAAATATGGAGAACTGAGATCAACTTCCTGCATTTCTATTTCGGGATTGAGCTCTTCCATATGGATTCGTGAGAGAGTATCAGGGACTACATTGAGGACCCCTTTTCGGTGTTCGATTTTAAAAACGAAACCCTGCAGTTTGAAACTCCATCTGGCCAATCTTCCAGACAGATCCTTTTGGGTCATTAACCATTTCAAACTAGCATGATCCGTGATTATTGTGAATGGTAATCCCTCAATATATGCCCTGAACTTCTTTACCGACAGAACGGCCGCATAGCATTCAAGTTCAGTCACTGTGTAATTCCTTTGGGCGGAATTCAGTTTTTGAGAGATGAATGCTATGGGTCGTTCGTTCTCCTCAGCATCTTTCTGGAAAAGAACACTCCCTACACCTGAAGTCGATGCATCACACTGAATGTAAAAGTGTTTCGAGAAGTCCGGGTTTATTAAAATTGGCGCAGTTACCAACTTGTTTTTCAGCTCCTCGAAGGCCTTGACCGCTTCGTCTGTCATGAAGAAAGCTTTGCCTTGCTTAAGACAATCGGTCATTGGAGCTGAAATGGTCGCAAAATTTGGTATGAACCTTCTATACCAGCCTGTCATTCCCAGGAACCGACGGAGCTGCTTGGAAGTCTTTGGAATTGGGAAGTCTTTCACCGCTGAGACTTTGTCCGGATCAGTTCTAAGACATCCATCACCGATGAAATAACCAAGGTACTTAATCTCCTTGAAGCAGAATTTGCTTTTCTCCACGTTAATAGTGAGACCAGCGTCACGCAAACATTTTGCTACCTCCTCTAGTGCTTTAATGTGAGATTCAAAGTCTGGTGAACAGATCAAAAGGTCATCCAGATAAACAAAGACATTCTCCCTCATATGACCGGGAATGACTTTGTCCATCAGCTTGCACATTCTCTGAGCGGCATTGCACAGTCCAAACGGCATAACCGTAAACTGGTACAATGGTCGTCCAGGGACTGTGAAAGCTGTCTTCTCCCTTGACTTGGCCTCCAGTGGAATCTGCCAGAAAGCATCCTTTAAGTCAATGCTGGATATAAAATGTGTATCTTGCAGGCGGCTTATAATACCTTCGATATGTGGTAGCGGATATGCAAACTTTTTTGTAGCCGCGTTCACTTTACGTGAATCTAAGCAAAGTCTGTTCTTCCCAGGTTTTCTCACCAGCACAACTGGAGAACTATATGCACTATTGCTTACTTCTATGACTCCGAGTTCGAGCATCCGGTCAAGTTCCGCGTACATCAACTTCTGTATCACAGGTGAGATTGGGTAATGCCGCTGTTTTATGGGTATATCATCTTCCATTTCTATTACGTGTTCTTCGAGATGAGTTTTCCCCAATCCCAACACTGCAAACGAAGGAAACAGCTGCTTGACCCGCTCTAGATCTCCAATTTGTGTTGGTGAAAGATCCCGTACAGGATCAGTATCCGGTCCTACCATCGGTGATGGAATGTCTAGAGCACTCACAATATTCGGAGCTACCTTGAAAGCTCTCCAAAAGTCTACTCCCAAGTATAACTTTTGCTGAAGACCTGGCACGACATAAATATCTAATTCTTCAGTTTTATTTCCCCAGGAGACTTTAGTTTTGAATCTACCTAAGATCTGTTGATTTTTACCATCAGCTGTTTTTATCCCAATGTTCATTTTTATGATTTCTATATTATGATTTCTTAAGAAATCTATTGCACAAATCCCTAAACAACTAACAGATGCTCCGCTGTCTAAAAGACCGAGCATCTCTTCTCCATCAATATGTACTTTTGTATATGGTCTATTGTCGTCTGTATTTGTTATAATCGATGATTCGATTCTCTTTTTATGTAACCTCAATATTGCACACTTCTCCCTTAATTTTTCAATCTTCTTATAATTTTTAGATTTTTTTGTTACCTGTTCTATCTCCTCACCAAAGATACGTTTTCTAGCTTCTTGATAATCAAGAAGCCGTTGGTGAAGCGATTTTACAGGTAGTATTTCAGGTTTTGGTTCAATTTCATTTTCATTGGTTATTCTTCTTAATATATTTATTTTTCCGTTTGACTCGGGTTCGCAGGAGATTGCATTTTCGTCGGAAGTGGACTCCCGGATGCACTTCCGACTTGTACTTTTCCCATACAAGATGCACATTTAAATGATATGTTTCCCTGTCCACAACTGAAGCATGTCATTGTATGGAAACTTGAAGGACAATTTGCATTACAATTCCCTTCCTCTTTCTTGCGGTCATTTCCACTAAAATGTGGTTTTTCCCTTTCGGATTGTTTAGGTGGACCTGAACCTCTTTTATTAAAATTCGTATTCAATCTATTTTGTTGAATAGCAGCAATATCGTATTCTTCTTCTTCGCCATTAAAGAAGCTTTCTTCACCTGTCCCTTCATCTTCTTGTAAAATTGTTTTTTTATAATCTACTTCGCTAACATTTTTTCTAAACTTCTCTCTAGTTGCTAAGTGAATTTCAGCACGTCTACATTCTTCCCTTAAATCACGAATCGTACTTATGTTAGAGCTAAAAATTAGATTTGCTACCCTATCCTTAATGTTTGGCATTAAAATCCCTAGCAAATCCTGTTCATTAGGGCGATTTCGCATTTGCAAAAAGAGACCCCTAATATCACTATAAAATTCATCGAAGCTTTCATGTTGAAGTTGCTTCCTATCCATAATTTGTCGAAGGATTTCAGGATCTTTTCTTTTATTCTTAAACTGATTTAAAAGTTCCGATTTCAAATCCTCGTAGTTGAGGATTGTATTTGCTAAATAATTTTCCTCTAGATACTGCCAGTACCATGTCCGAGCAGTACCTGACAACAAATAATGAAAATTTTTAAGTAATTCTTTGTTGCTTAAGTTATGATTCTTTTTCATGAATTCAACTCTAAAAATGAAGCTTTCAACAGACACAGATTTTGATGACCCATCAAACTTTACATCCCATTTGTGTACATCTAATTTTCGTGTATCTCTAAAGTTTTCTGTATCCCTACAATTAGTTTGGTTACCTCCACTTATTGGTGGTTTTGTATTTAAAGATAGGTTAGCAGTGGGAGGAACTATCGGATTTTTAACACTTGAATTGAACGTAAAAGTATTATTAGATTGTTTAGACAGAGAAGGAACATTATCTTTTATAAAAGTGGAAGTGTTTTCAAGTTCACTTATTTTTTTGTTTATTTCTTTAAACTTATTTTCCACATTTGTAAACATTTTTGTCATACCATCGTGAAACATATTAAGTGTCCGATCATTACATTCCCTCACTGCCACTGATATCGCCGATTCTATTTTATTTGAGATACTTTCTTCTGCTATTTTTTTAATGTAGTCAGCTTCGGATTCATAGAGTTGACTTTTCTTTTCAATCTTCTCAGAAGCTCTTTTCCCTGACCCAAGATTAGAATCTAATGATTCACGAGATTTTTCGCGATGTGAATTTCTCTCTTCCATCTCAGCACGGACATTTCTGTCCTCGATCTGTAAAATTCGAATCTGATTTATGATGTCGTTATCATCATCTACGCCGTCTAGGCTATTCTCTTCATCGATCTCTTCTATAGTTGCTCGATGAAAAGCAAATTCCCTATTTGATTCACTTCGAATACTTCCCCTACTTGAAATGCCACTGGGTCTATCTGACCCATATAGCATAGGCGGATTTTCACCCAATGACCTACTTAGAGCTTCGCCATTCAAAGTGGACATTGCACTAGGACTGCTCCCAGCTGTAGATGTCCTATCCTCCATCTCCTCCGTAAGAGTCCTGAGAGGAAATCTCACAAAAGGACTTGGTAAACCATTCCTAGATACAGCACCTGTATTTCTACCTGCCATATTTCGAATAATCCTTTAATATTTGAATTCCACTTTTTATAAACTGTTTGAATTAGTATCAAACGTAAAAAAATTTAATCAAACAAAAATTTTACTCAGCAATGATTTATAAAAAAAATCAAAGAGAATAATAAAGAAATTATATAAAAAAAATTCAAGCTAAAATTCAGAAATAAAAAAAAATTATCTTAAATATCTAAAAAAAATTGTTAAATTAAAAAAAAAAATGTATTTAAAAAGATAAAAAAATTCAAGTATTCCTCTTTACTAAGAATTCAGATCTTCTTTTATACTAGACTTAGTTTTTTTTTTTTGAAAAAAAACTAACTAGTTAAGAAATTTAAAAGAGTGTACTAATAATATTAGTAAATTTTATTCAATAAAATTAATAATATTTACTTGTAAATTCACATTAAAAAATGGTATAAAAAAAAATATAAAAAGTAAAAAAAATAATAACAAAAAAAAAAAAAAAAAATGGAATTCAACCAATATTACTAACTAAAAAAAATATTATTTTCACTTATTTTGCTTTAAGTATACTTCAATTTGCAAAACAAAAAAAATTCTTAAATGAAAACCAAAAAAAAATTGTGTAGAAAATTTCTTTCAGTGTAATGAAAAATGTGTATAAAAATAATAAAAAAAAAACAAAATAAAAATAAAATCTGATAAGAAAGAACTAAAAAAAATATCAAAAATAAAAAAAAAAACGTGTTGTAAAGAAATATAAAAAAAATGTATAAAAAAAAATGTATTAAAAAAATGTATTTGTACGATAAAACAAAATTTTGAATTTATTAAAGAATAATATAAGCAAATATACTTTTTTTTCTTTGTTCTTATTTGTTTAATGGATTATTTATGTATTTGTTTTTTTTTTTTCTATTTAAGGAAGATTCTTTCGTTGATGCGGTGGTGTGTGAAGTCCCTGTGTCAGGTATCCATTCTAAAAAAGGAAAATGTCTGTATGTCCTGTCAGTCAAGTCTGTCATGTTATTAGCTGGAACCCCCTTGATCCCAGCGAGTGTTGATGCATAACCTTTCCTTCTTGCCACTACTTGCAACGTTTGAAAAAAACTGATAGAAGGCTGGCCTGAACTTCCAGCTAAGCATCAACACGGACGATGTTTCAAGACCAAAGCTCACGCCTCACTAGAATCTGGACTGTGCCTTTAATTCAAAGGACAGCGCGATGCATATGGCCTTTCAAAATCGTCCCACTCCTGCTTCCATATCAATCTTCCAATTTCCTCACGGAAACACTGGTTCTAAGGACCTATAAGTTTTGGGCAGAAATTTTTAAATTAATGAGAAGAAGCAGGAGTATGTACGGCTGTGAGTATGTTTTATAGTAAAGATAGAAAAGTAAAATTTTAAAAGTTTTGAAGAGGCTATTGAAAGTCCAAGGTGACGACTTTCCGAAGAAAATCGTCCCCTTGAAGTAGCAATTAGTCTCGAGAAATGATTTAAAAAAAAATCGTTGGGCGCCATTGAAATGAGCTAGGTTTTGGCCATAGGGGCGATATTGTGCTTCGTTAAAGGACGGCGGCATGCTTGTCTCGGGCACGGCTAAGGCTCGTCGGACGGGGTGGTTCTTGTCCTTTACTCACACTCTAGGCTCACTCTCAAAAAAATCATGCCGATTGTATATAAAAAAAATTTAAAAAGAAGAAGGAGAAAACTAAAGATCTATAATTTTAATCAGACGGACTTTGTTCGGACGATAGGAGAAAAGAAATAAATAAAAAGGAACATACTGCACATTGCCTATGCCATTACCTTGACGAAAGGATGGATAAATGATGAAAGAAAATAATATCTATCTTGAATTTAGATAAACTATATCTTATAACTAACTATAAAATTAATTTTAAAATATGAAATTACCAATAGAATATATTAGTAAAATTAACCCCCCTTAATACAAGCTATCCTAACCTAATCTAAATATATTTTTATCTGTTTATCAAGATAAAAATATTCTAACACCTATATCCATCGTCTCCTCAAGATAATGGTTCGCTGGAACCATGAAGGTTTGCCCGGTGTTGTTGGCATCCGCTTGGCCATCCCTCCCATATGTTCGAAAACATATCCTTCGCTATCTTCCTTGGCCCATGTTGTGGAAGATAGCCCCTATATTGCTTACCAGCTAAAAAAATATATCTTATGTCATGTTCTCGTTCTAGTCCATTCCTTTTAGGTGGTCTGACAAAGACCCTTCACACACCAAATGCTTCGAATTTTAGCAAATCATCCTGCTGTTAAAATCATTAAAATATAACCACCAAATTCTGGTAGCAATGAAAGATTTTCATTTGTTTGAAAGTTCAAAAATTTTTAATATTTGATGTTTCATCAGTATATTCATAAAAATCATAAAAATTCAATTTAAAGAAAAAAAAGTTATCAAAATTTAATATAGTTATAGAAGCAAAAAATCTGCACTTAATAATAAGTATATATATATATGTAATTTTAGGTTGGATCTGGGGAATTCTTTGTCGTCCCAGACAAATATATATATATGTATATATATGTAAATCTTTGGTTTACTCACGTTTTTACACGTCCCTCGAAGTCCTGCCGGCAGCACGTATCAGGAACGTCGTTTTAAAATCACTGAATTTATTTTTTTTTTTGTTCTTACCGATACTAATACTTGTATTTCAAATGCAGATAAGCTTTTCACTCTTTTTCTTTTCTATATTTTTAAAATTACTTTTAAAATTACTTTACTAAAAAAATCTAATTTTACTTTAATTTTTGAACCTTTCTTTGATATTCTTTTTTTTTTTTTTTTTGTATTCAAATTTATATATATATCTTTAATTCACTTCTTTCTATTTTTTTTTTTGTTCTCTTTAGTTCTTTCTTTAGTCACTTATTTCTTTCTTTCTTCGTTTTATTTGTTTAAACTTTCGCAGCTTCTAGCTCCTTTTAGATCCTAATGTCCCCGTCTAGATTTAATAATCTATAAGATCCCTCGTTTGACATGGATTCCTGTACTGAATGGCTTCCTTTTCCTTTTGTCAGACAACCTTCATACAGGACATCTATGGTCTTGATAAAAAAGGGGGCAGAGGCACCTTTGTGTCCACCTTGAATTTCGTAGCCCCAGGACTACAAATGAGTACCTATACACGAATGTAAAAAAAATGTTCAAGATAAAGTCACCACAATCTATGCCTGGTGAAGCTACATACCTCTGCTTATTTTTTTTTTTGAATCTTAAAAAGAAATCCTTTACTGCTTAATGGGGCTTTGCAGCTTTATTAACGAAATCTCACTTAATTCACTTTTCTTGTAATTTTAAGTTTATTTGTCTCTTAGAATTTTTTTTTTTATTTTATTATTTGTTGTAATTTTTCACTTTTTCAGTCTTAACTTTGATTTTATTTTAAAAATAAAAAAAATCTAAATTGGTTTAAAACTTCGTGAAACTTTCTTCAACTGCTAATCAAAAATTCTGCGACAAGATTCACACTGATCTGACTGAGATTTCTTGGTCATATGACTACCCTTTGTCTAAACCCTTAAACAAAGACCCCCAATATACTTCTAAAATTCTTTGTTTTATGAGATACATAAGCTTTAACCGTAGGGTAGCTGGACATAGTTACTGGTATTAACATTCGTACTCTTCACTCTTTTGTACTTACAAGCCTAATATGGGTAACGTATTACCCTTATACATATAACAAGTATTCACTACTATTGTACTGTTTGTACTATATTTGGTTGCCTTATGACTAATATCACAGATTATAAGTATATTCCTATCTTATAAACTAGTATCACAGTATAAATATTGCATCTTATAATCCTAAAACATTCTAAAATACTATTTATTGCTTTTACTACTTCTTTCCCTGTTTTCAAAGTGTAACCGACACTAGAATTCGTATTTCCGGCTACGATCTTAACTTCCTATAAATAATTCTACTACATCCTTTGGTACTTTCCTTTCTTTTTGAATTCGCCGCAAAAAGAAATGGCCGACTTAAATTACATAATTTCTATCTGTACTCTTTTCTCTCCTTTAAGAAAGAGACAGATAGAGTGTTATTAAGAAATGTCAAACTATTTTATGTAAATTATGAAAACAAAACTAAACGTGGTGGCGAATGGATGGCATAATTGGTAAGTTTTATTTTTGGTATTTATTTCTTTTTTATTTTCTTTTTTAATGACCTTTTTTTTTTTCTTTTAGATTTACTATATTATATAAGAGAATGATAATGAATACATAAATGGAATAACGAAAGACTTAGTGCCCCAGATAGATGGAGATAAAAACAACAAAGGCAAATTTGCAAATTTGATTCGCCACTACCTGTTGTAGTGCGAACTATCCAGCACTGCTTTTCCACTATCTGGGGGATATATCTTGTATGCATTATGGGATGTACAAGATACACTCCAAAAAAATATTGTGGATGATATGCACCCACAAGTGGAAGATGGAATATGGATCCAAAAATATGAATCGAGGTTGAGGGGGTGGTGTATGATCACCTCCTCCCTCCCACTATGTATGAATGGTAGATAGATTGTAGTTTAGATTTTATTTTAAGATGATTTTATTAATTTTATTATTATTATTTATTATTATATTTTTATTAAAGTAGTGGTAGTTTGTTGATTGCATGTTAGGTTTAAAGTTAGGTTTAAGAATGAAATGCTTTTTTTTTTTTTTTTTCTCAACATACAACTGGCTCACGTTACACATCCTCAAGTCATCCATAGTCGAAATTCACCAAAACCATATAGAAATTCATCATCAATCAGTAAAAGTAGTCAGTAGTAGTAGAAGTCTTCTTCTACTTCTTCCATCATCGAGTGGATCATTAAATTTACTTCACTTCATTTGGTTTCCCAAACTGAAAGACTTGCACACAAAAAGAAACTATAAATCAGGGCAAATGTGTGGTTTTTAGTCTCTTCTGTAGTTCTGGTCGTTCCGAATGGACAATAGGCCATCCATGTGTTCACAGTCAAATGGAGACGAATATGATCATTGCCCTATGGGAGAGCAATCATCTCGAAATCTATTTTATATGTACGAATACATCGAAGAGGATTTTCAGATTTTCATGCTAACCTACATCATTGCGAGTCTCTGTTTGTACAAATGCAAAATTTTTTCTTAAGAATTGCATTTCAATCGCATTGCTTATACTTAGTTTCCATATGTTAATATGAGTATGAGTAAGTGCGTGTGTATATGAAAAATTGCATTGCACGATTGATTTGATAAGAATACTTTAAAAATTTTGTTCGTCGAAATACTGTGTTGTTGATGTCATCTCAATACATAAAATAAAATGCACAACTAGGTCGCATGTACTTCTTCTACATATGTTAAAAATTGCTAAAATACTCGTACTAAGGTTTCTTTAAAAATTAAAATTTGATATTTTCACGGAATTTCATAAGTGGTACAAAAAAAAATCTTTTTTTATAAATAATTAAATACCGTTTTAAATGGTATTTTACAAGAAACTAAGTATGCCATATGATTTCTTGGGGTTGGGGTCGAAATTCTGTATGTTGCAAAATTCTGTATTCAAAATACTGTATGCCAAAATACTGTATGTCAAAATTCTGTATGTGCAAAATGCTGTAGGAACAAAATTCTGAAAGTGTGCGAGCGCACTTTTTTACATTATCAAAACGATATTTTTTTACAGCATTTTTACAGAATTTTGATATACAGTTATACAGTATTTTGCCGTACAGAATTTTACAAAACAGAATTTTGCATGTCAGTATTTTGTTGATACAGTATTTTGTATTTACAGTATAATGACGTACAGAATTATGGTATTACAGTATTTTGACCCCACAGAATTTTGTCGTACAGAATTTTGACAAGCAGAATTATGACCCGCTCCCGATTTCTTGTATTAAAAAGAGTTTTTAGAATACATTTTTCGAAAATCGTTAGAGCCGTTTTTTAAAAAAAATAATTTTTTATATATAAAAAATTTCAAACATTGTTCAAAAAAAAAGTTATTATGCCATTTTTAAGAAATAATTAATTAACACATAAAAACGGAATTTCAAAAAAATTGATTTTTCAAACAAAAATTTTGAAATATTTTTTAAAAATTCAAAAATGTGTTTTTTGAAAAATTAAAATTTTTTTTAAATAACGATAGTTTAAAAGTTTCTGTACAAAAATTTTGGTCGAAATATGTTTTGTCGTTTACGAGAAATTCATAAATCAAAAAAATCGTTCTATGGCAGGTACCGTTAATAACGGTTCAAAAAATAATTTTTTTATTTCCAAAGAAAGCTTTTATGTGCTTCACTACACACAAAAATTTTAATCAAAATCTTTAGAGCCGTTTTTGAAAAAAATTAACTTTTCTATTTCCGTTATATGACAAGTACCGTTAGTTTTGGTCTTAAAAAAAAATTTTCAATTTGTCCTCTAGGGAATAACCCAAAACTCTTAACTACCAAGCTTGAAGGAAATCGCTCCATTAGTTTAGGCTGTAGCTCGAGGTACACACAGACAGACAGACAGACATAATTGCCGGACCCACTTTTTTGGCATTCTCCATCATCGTAATGTCATGTAAAATTGTTATCTCGAGTTCGATTTTTTTTACGAATCCTAAACTTTCCCTATAGTACCTATATCGCAAGTAAAAAAAATGTTTTATATATTGCATGTTTGTATTAATTAGAAGAACAGTAATTGTAAGAAAAGAGAAGAGAGTTTTTTTTTCAAATAAGTAGGTATTGCAAATAATTTGATGTCACTAAATTATATAAGAGAGAAATCAATTTACGGTTACCAAAACGGCTCTAACAATTTTCAAAAAAAATTAAAAATTTGCTATTAATTAGTAGGTACAGGAGTAAAATAGGATAAACAAAAAAAAAATTGTTACACTCATGAAACTTGGCAAAATGTTTTTGTTTTTTTTTTTGGGATAAGAACCAAGGAGAAAAAAATCCAATACAAAAAATTTGGGTGGAAGGGTATTTTTTAGCGGACAAGAGGGAGGGGGTAAAAGTAAATAATATACTGAAAAAAATTGTTTGTGGAATATCATCATATGACACATGTTTTTAAGGTATTTTTTGATGCTGAATCTAATGACATAAATATAAAGTCAAAACGATTGCTCTAAGAAAAGTTATTGCTGATTAAAAACAAGGGTGCTTGTTTTTTGACTTCAACAAATAAAATATAACCGAAACCCATGTGAAAAACATGCTACACTGATAAAATTCGGGATGAAGGTTTAAGATAAGGCAAAGACAAAGGATTCATAAAGTTCTTAAAATAATTTTTGGTAAAAGGGTGTTTTTTTGATGGGTTAAGTTGTGTGTGAGCTGACTTAAATTTTATTAATTTTTAAAACTTGGTGTTAATGTTTTGGTTGGTATAAGAATTAAGAATCTATAAAGTGTACAAAATTATCTTAGGTGAAAGGGTGTTTATTTTTAAGAAATGATGAAATTCGGAATTAGTAGGTACCACAAAAACTAGGAAAAAATTGTTACACCAATGAAATTTGTGTAAAAATGTTTCAGTCATAACAGAAACCAAGAACCCGAACAGTCTATACAAATATTTAAAGGGTGTTTTTTTGGGAAATAGGGAAAAATCCGCGATAAGTCCGATAAAATCACTGGTATAAATGATACTCTTACGAAATTCATTAAATATGTTCTCTTTCCAATGGGAGTTACGAATAATGTAAGTCTATCAAGGGTATTTTTTTAAGAAGTAAAGAAAATATGGGTAGTTATATTTGAAAAAGTGTGTAATATTAGATTAATATTAGTGGTACCCTATTGAAATTTAGCAATTATGTTACTTTTAAGATAAGAAACAAGAATCCAAAGTGTCTATAAAAATATCATGGTTAAAAGGGTGTTTTTTTTTTGAGTGAAAACAAAAATGAAATTTGGTTAAAACATTAATTTTGAGATAGAAAGCAAGAATAAAGAGTTTTCATGAAAAAAATTTGGTGAAAGGGTGTTTTTTTCGAAGAGACAGTAAAATCAGCAATAATTGGTCCCAAAAAGCCAATGATTCGCGTAAAACGTGTAAGAACTTATATAACTATAAATGTTTAATTTGTCATCAAAACCATAAATAAAATTGATCTTGTCCGCGAAAAAACACCCTTCCGCCCAACTTTTTTGTATAGACTTTTTTTGTACTTGATTCTTATCCCAAAAGCAAACTTTTTGCCAAGTTTCATGAGTGTAACAATTTTTTTTTATTTCTTGATTTTATGTACTATTTTACCTGTACTACTAAATTCCCTCGCCCACCCAACTTCCAGCAATCAGTTGCAATCAAATCGATTTTTCCCTTATTTTTAACATTATTTATCCTAAAAAAACCTCATTACACATTATCTGCCAATAATATTGTTTTGTTTTCAAAAATTATTTTTTCGCTTTTTCCTCTACCATAGCAATTTTATCATCTCTTGTTCAATCTACTATATTTAACAACAGAGCTACACATCTATTAATCTTAAATATTTGATTGTATGACGACAAAGAATTCCTTGGCTAATTTGTAACATGATAGTGATATTTATAAGTGTTTAAAGTTGTCAAGAAATTGAATAGGTACTTAATTTTTCTAATACCTACTCTTTCAGATTATCGACAACATTCAATTTAAAACATTTGTAAAATATTTGTTTACAATATTTTAAGCCACTGATTAATATTATATAGTTTATCACGTATACAAACAGAAACAGCTTAATGTTATCATTTTTTTTTTCTCTTTCATTACAAAAATAGTCTTTCCGCAAATCTTTGTTTTGTAAACAAACATTATTCACTCACAAATCGATAAACGTGCCTTAAACAAAGCAACTTTATATTTATTACTCACAGCACCAAACCGCAACTCAGTTTGAGATATATATAATTTTCATGGTTTTTCAAGATAAACTCAAGGCATTTTTACAATGATTCGAACTTTTATCACAAAATTGCCCTCCATTACACATAGTTTTGCAGAAAGTGAAAACGATCATAGAGAAAAAAAAAAAAAATATTTTAAAATCATCGCAGAAAATTCTTCAAAAATTCATTGGAAATCATTTTGGTCAGTCTCAGTTAGCTTCTGAATTTTATTGTGACAACATGAAGTCAATCTTAACAGCTTTTCTATGGCTCGTTTTAATTTCCTATTTTTGTGATGCCAATTGGTGTATTAAAGAAATAACAACAAACTTGAGAGTCACAAAAGCTCAAACTAAAGTTCTAACTTATCGCCGATGGTATGGAGGTATTAAGAGGAAAACTGTTTCTTATGCTGTCACCGAAGATGTTCCAACTACCAGACATCAAAGAGTTTGTTGTGAGGGCTTTACTATGAACAGGGAGCTAAGAATTTGTGAACCAAATTGTCCAGAAGGATGTCCGGAGTTTTCAAAATGTATGACACACACTTGCGAATGTAATAGAGGATATCAAATGAAAGGAAAAAGGTAAGTGAAATTGAGATATGGGAATCAATAAAGATTTTGACGGTTTTTAACTTTTAAAGCTGTGAACCAAAATGCGATCCGACTTGTAAGACAAATGCCTTCTGCTCAAAGCCAAATATTTGTCTCTGCAAATCTGGATTCGAGTATGATAATTTCACTGAATCGTGTGGTGATAACAGAACGACCTTGGATAATATTTCGACAACAAAATATCTTACAACAAGTTCGGAGTCGGAACCTTCTACGCCAGAATCGTCTTCCACATCGAAATCAGAAGATTTAAAAACTACTCGAGAAGTTCATATGGCTTCAACAGATCGTCCACAAATATTTTCAACGAAGTCCATATCACCTTCGAACGAAATGGCAAGAAAACCGTTTACTGAAACGGAACCAGAAGATTTGGCCGACATTCAAGGAGCTCATTCAGGAACAACAAGATCATCAAGCCAACCATCGACAGATAAAGAAATAATTAGTTTTACAGAATTGTCTAGTGAAAACTTTCAATGTAACGAAGGATATGTTAAGGCTGATTCATCCTGTGTCTTAGATTACGAAAAATATGGTTTCAAGTTAGGTGAATGCATAAGATTAAGCTTTTGTAAACGACTTACGACAGAAAAATACACAATTTCAACTACAGAACCGATCTTGTCAAGCGAAAGCTCTTCAGAATCTTCGGTATTCACTTTAAATGAATTCTCATCAAACTGTGACTATGATGAATGTTCAGGTGGTGGAATTTGTGTTAATGGAATTTGTGAATGTCCAAAAGGATCAGTCTATAGTAAATTTTCCAAGGAGTGTATTATCAATTCCTGTGATAAAATCTGTCTTAATGGTATTTGTCAGGAAAATGGATTTTGTGAATGTTTGGAAGGTTTCATTTATCAACTTGGTGATGGATGTGTTCCTAAATGTGATCGAGAGTGTATCAATGGTATTTGTGTGGGCCCGGGAAAATGTGAATGTCTTGATGGTTTTGGTCATGTGCCAGATAATTTATTCGAGTGTTTACCGAATTGGAAATTAAGTGGGAAACTTGAAAGACGTGATGATATGGATTTTCCTTGGATATGGACAGTTTTAGCGGGTTTGCTGCTAGTAACACTGGGGTTATTCCTTATGATAAAGAAATATCGAAAGCATGACTATGATGTGGATAAAGTTGGTAAGTTTTGTTGTTTGGACTATGGTTTATTTCAATAAAAATAAAATATTTTTTTTACAGAACAATTACGTCATGTAGTGATGTTCGACAACAAAGTTTTATTGGAATGATTAATTTTAGCTTTAAATGAAACGAATTTAATAAATCAATATCTTTAATTTTTTTAAATTTTTATTTTACATTCTATTATTCATTTATTTATTTATTTATGACTCTGAATAAAACTTTATAAAATGTTAAAAATAAAAACAAAACATTATTTCACTTATTTATTGTTTCTCCAATATGTAGATTTCGAAATTCAAAAATTTTGTAAAAAAATTGAAATTATCAAAAACAACTTCTATGATTTTGTTGAAAACAAAAAATCCTGTGCATTTTTAGATAACGTCTGACTGAAGCGGAAAACAATTTATATTACCTTTTTTAATTAATGGGATTCGAATTCCAAGACAGCCCAATTTTCTTATGACATTATCACGTCAAATTATCATCCTTTAACAATTTTTTGAGATTAATTTCTTACTTTCAACAAAATGACTGAGCTAATTTTTTAACGAAATTTGTATACAAAAGTATTTGAGTTGCTTTTAATGTGCAAATATTTGGATCCTTAAAAAAAATCGAACTCAGCATAATATTCTGACGTTCTCATGTAGTAGGTACACTACTTAATCAATTTCAGTGAAAATTTTATTTTATTAATACTTACGATTTTTTTTTTTTTTTTTGGGCTAAGTAATAATTTCTTTTATATGGAATACAATTTTTGTTTTGAATTGTGTTTTTGGAAAATTTTTATAAAGCTAATTTCTTTTTTTTTAACGGCAAAAACAATAAAAACATATGTATTTTCAAAAAAATTATGTTTGACAATAAATTACCAATGTCGTTTGGAGTTCAAAACATTTAAAAAAGTGTTTTGGTAATTTTAAAAACAAATTTTAATTAATTTTTTTGTAAAAATTCTTATAAAACTAAAATGCAAATTTCTTAAACGACCTTTTTCATAAAAAAGTTTTAATATATTAAGAGTCAAGCATTTTATTTCCTCAAAGGTACTTTTAGTCTACGAACTCGAATCATAAAAAGAGTGGTATTTTTGAAAAAGGTTTTTAAATTGAATTTATATGAGGCCCCTAATAAATACCAGAGTCGCACGAGATATTTTGTAGGAAAGTAACCAGTTTTTTATAAATAAAATATAACTCAGCAGCCACAACTCGAAGAAAATTTTGGGCTTCAGTTATGAATAGAACTTAAAGAGACCTTTGCTTTGATGTCACACTCCGTGGATTTGGAGGTCTTTATTAATTTTTTTAAAAAATTTTTTTTTTTCTAAAATTCAAAAAAAATTATTTTTAATTTTTTGAAGTGAAAACTTCTTTAGTATCGTAGTTATTTGAAACAAAATGAAACGAAAACGCGACACGAACATTCAACTTGTTATAACTTTTTTGTTTTAATAGATAGATGGATGAAATTTGTACTGTAGAAAGATAATTTCATATTTAGAATTCTGAGATAACGGTAAAAAGATGTTCTGTTTCTATACACGTTATATCTTTTGGTATAGTGTACATACACATTTGATTTAACTTTAATACGCATGCTGATAACATAGCCTTTTATTTGATATATATCACACATAACGATACGTGCTCGCTCTACAAATTACACAATCTTAAATTGAAAAAATTGAAAAATACCTCAAAACACCTGTGGAGATCTGTTGCCGATGACCAGCCACCAGTGTAGGAAGTACCGTAATCTCAGTTTAAAATTTCGACGTAGTTGGCTTTAAAAAATTCTTACTTTTTTTGTAGGAGTGGTAGAAATGTGATTGATACGTCATTTAAAAAGTGAAATAAGCTTTCAGATGATATAAAATTTATCATAGGTTGTCATTTAAAAAAATAGATTTAATGAGAGAAAAAAGATTGATTTTTGTACTTTTTTGATGAAAAAATTGATTGGGTTCAAAAAATTCTAGCACTTTTTGTAGATGTTGAATAGACATGATCGATATAAATATTTTGAACTGAAACAATAAGCTTTCGGGTGATATACAATTTATTATAGGTGGGTGGATTTAAATGTGATAGAATAAAAATAGATAGACTTTTTCGATTTTTTTTTTTGCAAGAAAAATGATTTTTTAAGGTTTCCCCTTCTACCGTGTGAATTGCACACATGTTATTTTTTTTTTTATATGAATAGACCTGTTGATTATGAACTCATATCTTTTTAGAACTTTTGAAATCTAGTTATATGTAAACAGAACATAAGAACACATTTTTTGTCCCCCGGTAGGTCAACATAGGTACCTACGCTTTTGCGAAGTGGGAAAATTAGGGATGAATTAAAAAATAATTTCCATTTTAAAAATCTGTTATATTTTTAAATGTTTATCTTAACTTTGAGTCAAAATAATCGGGTCCGTCAATAAACCGATTTTTTGAAGTGAAAACTTCTTTAGTATCGTAGTGATTTGAAACAAGATGAAACGGAAACGCGACACGACTTCAACTTGTTATAACTTTTTTGTTTTAATAGATAGATTAATGAAATTTGTACTGTAGATAGAAAATTAAATAAATTATAAGTTTACAAATTTTCAATTAATTTCATATTCAAAATTCGGAGATAACGGTAAAAAGATGTTCTTTTCCAACACACGTTATATCTTTTGATCTAGTGCACATACAAATTTGATTTAACTTTGATACGCATGCTGATAACATAACCTTTTATTTAATATATCACACATAACGGTACGTGATCTACAAATGACACAATCTTAAATTGAAAAAATTGAAACATACCTCAAAACACCTATGGAGATCTGTTGGCGAGGACCAGCTACCAGTGTAGGAAGTACCGTAATCTCAGTCTGGAAATTCGACATGGTTGACTTTAAAAAATTCTAACTTCTCTTGTAGACATCTTTGAAATAAGATTTATGCATCATTATACAAGGTGAAACAATAAGCTTTCACATGGTATAAAATTTTGTATAGGTTGTCAAACAAAAAAATTGAATTAATAGCATGAGAACATAAAAATAAATGTTTTTTTTTGCTTTTTTTGATGAAATTTCATCGAGTTTAAAAAATTCTAGCTCTTTTTGTAGACCTGATCGATATATATATTTTGAGCTTAGACAATAAGCTTTCAGATAATATAAAATTTATATAGGTTTCATATAAAAAACATGGATTTGAAGGTGATAGAATAAAATTAGGTAGATTTTTTCTATTTTTTACTTGCGATATAGGTACTATAGGGCAAGTTTAGGATTCGTAAAAAAAATCGAACTCGAGATAACAATTTTACATGACATTACGATGATGGAGAATGCCAAAAAAGTGGGTCCTGCAATTCTGTCTGTCTGTCTGTCTGTCTGTCTGTCTGTCTGTCTGTCCGTCTGTAAGTACCTGGAGCT
This sequence comes from Episyrphus balteatus, assembly GCF_945859705.1. Classification (NCBI taxonomy): domain Eukaryota; kingdom Metazoa; phylum Arthropoda; class Insecta; order Diptera; family Syrphidae; genus Episyrphus; species Episyrphus balteatus. The sequence continues at coordinate 40,296,245 of NC_079137.1, read as the reverse complement.
GCAGCCTAAACTAATGGACCGATTTTCTTCAAACTTGGTAGTTAGCAGTTTTTGGTGATTCCCTATAGGAGAAATTGAAATTTTTTTTTATGACCAAAACTAACGGTACCTGCCATATAACGGAAATAGAAAAGTTAATTTTTTTCAAAAACGGCTCTAACGATTTTGACTAAAATTTTTGTGTATATTATTATACATAAAATAAAACTTTTGAAATAAAAAAAATATTTTTTGTACCGTTATTAACGGTACCTGTCATAGAACGGTTTTTTTTTATTTATGAATATCTCGTACAAGACTAACCCGATTTCAGCGAATATTTTTATACAAAAGCGTTCAAGTAAAGGTAATATAAAAATTTTAGAAAATTTTCAAAAAACACATTTTTGGATTTTGAAAAAATATTTCAAAATTTATTTTTGAAAAATCAATTTTTTGAAAACGGGTTTGTTAAAAATTTTGAAATTTCGTTTTTATGTGTAAACTTATTATTTCCTGACGATTTTCAAAATTTTTTTCTAAAAATTCCTTTTTATACAAGAAAGAAACTTGCGTACTTGGTTTTTTGTAAAAGATCATTTAAAACGGTGTTTAATTAATTATAAAAACAGATTTTATTTTTTTTTTTAATTTTCTATAATTTTCTTGCATAAAAAGCTTTGACATTAAAGTAACTTTAAGCATAAGAGCAAGTACGTGCGACCCCAGTCGTGCAATTTATTTTTTTTTGCAAGAAAAATGATTTTGTAAGGTTTCACTTCTACCACGTGTGAATTGCACACATGATTTTTTTTTTTTTTAATATTCAATAAAAAAGCTAACATCTGCTAAAAATTTGTGTCTTCTATTAATTCGTCGTATCAATGTCCACAAATTCTAAACGTTAGGTATTTGATAAAAAATTAAATTAACTTAAATTTCCATCACAACAAAAGAAAACAATATCCGTTTATGCTTTATAATACTTTTTTTTTCAACTTCACCTATATACCCACTGCCCACTGAATTTTGAGAGACAAATCCCAATTATAGCAAAACACCAGCTGATCTACATGTGCCACACGCTCCATTGCGACCCACGAAGATCATGTCCGATCTTCGAAAATGATCTTCGCCTACTTTTGTTACTCCTTAGTGGGATGCAAAATGCAGATCATCATCATGATCATTCGGTGATCTCTGTGTCAGTGGTGATTTTCGAAAAATAAATTGGAACTTTTTTCCTCTGTTGCGTCTTTTAACAATCCGTTCGAATGTTCGTCGTCGGTACCTATACAATAAGCGAATTGCAATTTTTCGTTCAATGCGTTTGCATAGAGTTTCCGTTTTGTCAAAGAGATCCTCTTGTTTTGTATTTTGTCGACTTAAACTTTTGTATAATGCCTTGACATGAGTCTCATGAATATATACCTGCCTGATGCACTGCACCGAGAGCACTGGGTCGAGTGTAATTTGGACTTTCACCGTAATAACGTACACAATTTTGCATTTCCAACAATATCCCCCCAATGCCAATGGAAGTACTACTTCTTCTTATAGCTGAGGCTTGAAGAAGGCTCTGTCTTTTCTATGGTGATTCTGAATAGGTTCCTTAGCATGGTCGCATGACTACAAATTGTCGGATTCTGGCGCATTTGCGTTTTGTTTTTTTTTTTTTTTTTCTTGTATTGGTTTCGGATTTTAGTTTTGTGTTTTTTTTTTATTACAAAAGAGAAGATTTTTTGCAGTAAAAAATGCGCTTTTGTATCGGTGCGGTGCAATTAAATTTCTTGAAGTCCGTTTTCTATGCAAATTTTTGTTTAACATTGGTCGCTTTTGGAATTTAGCTCGCGTATTTATTCAAATTGGATGTTGAACGAAATAAAAACAAAATGCTATTGTATAGTTCGGAAGATACAGATATAAGTTTGTTTTAATGCAGAAATTGCGTTAGACCAGTTTATACCAATCAAAGGAATATTTGTATTTTTGCTTAGTACTATTTCTGTACGTATTAAGGAAGGAAAGGATCCACCGATCGTCCTCAAAATACAACCTTACCTCTCAAACTATTATGACAAAAAGAATAATAAAATACAATCAAATGCAGATCGCATGAAGACGAAGCATATTTTATTGTTATTTTTTGTTTCATTTAGAATCGTTTTGGGGCTTTTTTTTATATCTTCATGGTTTCAAGGAGAACTTCTGCGCCGCATGTTGAGCCTTTTTTGTAGTGTTCCATTTGGCCGGATGAATTAATAGGAGCGATTAGCATTTTTTGATTTTCCTTCGAATCTATTTATGAAGCGCACTACTCTCTGCAATATTAGGAAGAAGAGATTAGAATAAATGGATGGACTTTGGGAATGGGATTAATAAGTGATGTTTTTTTTTTTTTTTTTGCTTGAAATTGTATAAATTTGACCTTCTAGTCATGATTTGGTGATTGACCTCTATGCAGAACGCATAGTTTTGATGCAAATTAAAAAAAAAAATAATAATTTCAAACAAAAACAGAAATATCCGCATGGACGGGATATATGCATCATAGGCATTGGAAGAATTGAGACTGAGGAAAAAGATGCTATTAAAATTTTTAAACTTTTTATGTAGTAGGTAAGGGCAGGTAAGAAATTGCTTTGAGAAGAATCTTTAGAGCAAAAAGTGTGAAATTAGTTGATTTACGAACTTAAAAAATAAAATGCATGACTTGGTTGCACGGATTCGTTTTTTTATGGTAAGAATTGTTTTGAGGGTTTTACCTTTTTTTTGTTATTATTTATACAAATAATTTAAATTTAATTTAAGCATTAATTTTATAAGAAATTTAAACCGAAATAAAAAGATTTTTTTTAAATAAAAAAAAAAAACACCTTTCTAAATTATCTTAACCCCCAATTTAAATGTGTCATTTGATTTCTTGTAAAACAAGGATTTTCTAGATTTTTTTTTGAAAAATGTTTCAACGGTTGGTTTTTATTGAATAACGTTTTAGAAACTTCAATGTGAAAATTACAAAAATAAAATAAGAACAATAAATAAAACACTGGACAGCAAGGGTTTTGTTTTAAGAAGTTTGATAAACTTTTCCGAAGGTTTTTGAGATGCTGAACTCGAATCCAAAGTCAAACATTTTCTACCAGCTCGCGTTTTCGAGATAATCTCGTTACAAAATCTTAATAATTGATTTTTGTCTCAGTAACAAAACAATACTTTTCTAAATATTTTAGATGTGTTGAACTTGAATCTGAAATCAAAATTTTTCTATCAGCTCGTGTTTTTGAGACATTTCCGTTCTAAAATCTCAATTATCGATTTTTTGCTGTGTACTTGTTAACCTTTTCCCCAGCTTACAGTTTGGTTTTGGAAATACAAAAATATTTTTTTAAATGCATTGGGTGTGCTGAACTCAATTCCGAAATTAGAATTTTTCTATCATTTTATGTTTCTAAGATATTCCCGTTATAAAATCTCAATAATCCATTTTTTTCTGCATTTTAAGTACCAGTATCACCCAAACTAGAGCTGCTAGAGAAACTGAGAGCAGATTATTATAACAGCGATGCCGAATTAGTAAAAAACAGTTAGGAAACTTCATAAAACATAAAAAAGATGCAATTTTATTGACCCGTGAATTTTTTTTAGTTTTTAAAAAAGTTTCAAATTTCTAATAAAATTAAATCAAAAATACTGTTTCATGATTTTTTATACAAATAGAATCAATATTCTGAGCAACTTTAATCAACATAGCGATCGTTCTGACTAGGTACACTTGGAGTTGGAAGAAACCGAAACAGTGACAAAGTCAGCTATGGTTGCCCGTAGGTGTTTCTTTCACGAAATTCTGGGTTCTCAGATGTCGTGTTTGTTAGTCAAAATGATCGGAAAAGTAAGTCCTGATTTTGACCAGTAAATTTGGGTTAAGAAAAATTTGGTAAAAAATGGATTTAAAAAACACGGTTCATAAAATGTTTAAATTTTTAGCCAAAAAAAAACATTCCTGTGGCTCCTCAGCCATTCGTCGAACTTTAGTTTCGTCCTGATATTGTACACCCTTTTTCGAAAGCATGTTTAGAACTGAACTCCATCTTTACAAAAGCAGAAAACCATGTAGTTCATTTTATAAACCTTCTTTTCGTAAAAACAAACAATCCTATTACCGCATTTGTATGACAATATTCCACTCATAACGAGAACAAAAAAATTTTTTTTTTTTTCAACAGCTTTCAAAGTAAAATCGATTTATTTTTACCAAAAGCAAAACCTTCATGTTACTCCTTCCCTTATCCGCCTATCCATTCGCGAAACATATCAACTTCAAAGCTCTAGAACAATTTTGAATCCATTTTTGCTCCTTTTCGTTTTTTTTACTACTCCAACTCTTATACTATACCCAATGTCTGCATCACGTCTAGCATGAAGTTGAAGTAAATTAAAAAATTCCACACTTCAGCTGTCAAAGTAAAAACTGCAACTAATGTTACACTCTCGAAACGAAGATAATTAGACGACGACGTCAATGGGGGCGATGATGACTATGACGATGGCGATGAGGACCAGGACGAATGACGACGACGACGACGTCGACGAGCTCATCCAGACGCAAGCAATTGCTCTGCTAACTGCGAAATGTGTTTCTCCTTGTCAGACTGCTGTCAGTTAATTCCTTCAAGCTAACCCAAAAAAAGGTACCTACTTCGGCAAAAGTTATTATATTTTCTTCATTTCTCTTCTTGTTCGGAGAACCATTTTTTATTATTTTATTTGCTGGATACAACTGTTATTGAAAATTTGTCAATCATTTCGTTGGAAATTATTAAATGATACCTATTCTTGGATTAAGGGTGAAATGCTATAATGTCAAATAAAGGTTAAATTCGATCAGAAGAGAGGAAAAAAAAATACCCAACAGGGGGCGTTAGAAATCATCGAAGATACCCTCAATGAAGTTCATACAAATTTTCAAAAAAAAAAAAAGTTCAATGCAATAAATCACCCAACTATTCCATACAATCTGGGAGAGAAGGATGAATTGGTAAATTTCTTTTTCGCGCTAACATAGGCAATTGCACTTGTATCTTCGTCATAATATATCTTAAGGCGGCTTCACTTCACAACAACAATAGAGGGTCTGCCACAAACAATGGAGATGCATGAAGTTAGATGTACAATTATTCCAATGCAATGGAAAACTCTCTTAAGCTGTGGCTGAGGTCTTGATGTCGCGATTGGATCTTCACATAGACGAATAAAAATATGTACTCAATGCACTCTTTTGGGGGGGTATACCAATTTGGCTACAAAACGGAAAATGGTATGTTACTGTATCGGCTGTTTTGTGCTCATGGCCGGTCTGAAGGCATCAGTTTCAGGCAGTATTTGGAATAGATAAAAGCACATGTATTACTCGACTATCATGAAATATTAATAGGTACTATTAATAGTCCTAAACGAAAAATGTCATCCGCGACAGTGGCTCATTTGCTCGGTATTAGGTTTAAAATTTTGACAAGATAACCCAAGATTTTTTTCGTTAGCTCACCCTTAGTTCTTTTATTATATAAGGCACCTATTTTGTTTTTCACTTCCAAATTCAAAAATTTTTTATTTTATCAGTGTATACATTTTTTTTGTCATAACTTTCAAACTAATGGTGGGCTATAGAAAAAAAGTGATGTTATTTGTTGGAATTACCATGCTTAATTGAGAAAAAGTGTAAACAGGACAATTTTTACACTGAAAAAAAATTTGATTTTTACGAGGTAAGTATTATAAGAAAAAAGTTTTTTTTGTCATAGGTAGGTAATTAATAAAAATTATGGAATTTGTTGGAATAAACATGTTTAGTTGAGAGACGTTTAAAAAGTACTATTCGTGTAGGTACTGAAAAATAAATCACCTCACAGCTCACACACCATTTTATACTTTTTGTTACTTTTGAGAGCATGTATGTATGTACCTTTTCTAGGTGTTCATATTACATATTATTTTCTGGTTTTTAAGTTGAAATAATAATAATAAAAAACGGTCACTGTGGTGTATGCGTACTATTTTTTTTTTTTTTTCTAAAAAATTATTGAAACTGAACTGTCACCAACTGAAAATGGTAATAATAAATGGTATTTACTTCTGGGCTCAAGTAGCATACTGGTTTATAAATTGGTGTAAATTTATTAATTTTGGTGTACAATTGAGAAATTTGAATAAAATGGTGTATTTATCAAAAAAGATGGTATAAAAATTATACCATCATCGTTTCTGTGCAAAATTTCAACATTTCTTTTAAGATTCCGTGCAAAAAATACGCCGATATTCAATTGTTTTTTTAATACACCATTATTGGTGCATAAAATTATTCGATTCTCAAATGAACCGAAACGGTATATTTTGTACACTCTCTTTGGTGTAGGAAGTACACCCTGTGGACATAAAATTCACCAGACTGCATAAGTGGGAGACGTCATATTTTTCCATGGCCGCCATTTAAATAATGAAGACAGCGATTAATTATTTTACTATAATTGTACTATATCGGCCTAATTATCCCGCATTCTTACTTTTTTTCGATTCGTCTATATTATAATAAGAGAACGCTTCTAAAAAAATGTAAAAACAACAAAAAAATTATTATTTTTGAAAAACTGGTTTTTTAAAATCGAAAAAAAAAATCATTAATTCATTGAAATTTTTGAGGCGCTCGATTTTTAGACGGGGTTGTATCTAAAATCAGTAGATGGAATTTGTTTCGTTCTTAAATTAGGCACTCAAATTCATATTTAATCATTAGTTAATTGTATTGTGATAGAGAATAATTTATTTTCATTTATTTCATAAGAAATAGTGTACATTTTAATTCATCAAACTATTTAAGGTTTAAAAATAAACTTTGGTTCAAATTATAAATCAGAATAATTTAAATGGTGTATTTTATCCATAGATTTATTGTGTATTTTTCAATTTCAAAGGAATAATTTTCACCAAAAACCAGTTAATTTTTTATACCACTAGCTCTATTTATATACCAAAATCGGTTTAATTTTTTAACCAGCGGAGTTTATTATATACGAGAAAATGGTATATTTTTTATATTCAAAATGGATATCACGAAAGTGCAAAAAATACTCCAAATATTTTGGTGTACATTAGACTTTTGTGCTACTTGAGGGCTTATCTTGGGAAAACGAACCACAGTGATAAATCAACGATTTTTACCCTGAACAAAAAAAAAAATATTTTTTTTTGGTTTGTGAGGTGAAAACAAAAAAAAAGGTTTGAAAAAAAAAAAATATTAGCATTTGGGGATGCACATGCCATTTTAACATTATCCCATGATCAGTGAAGGAGAAAACTATCTATCAAATTAACATTTTTGAGTGAAAAAAGTCATCCAACAATTAAAATATAAATTTTAATATGATTATCATATCATTATGACATTTTTTAATTTTAGGTTGATAGTAAAAATTTTAGATTTTACGTTTCAGTTTATTATAATGATATATCTTTCTTTTTCTAAGTATTTTCTTTCGTTTTTCTTACAAATTACTGAAAGTGAATACAAATATTGTTTTAATTTTTTAATTGTCATAAAACAAATTTTTCCAGCGTTTTTTTTGCTGATATTTAAAAGAAAATATCAGCAAAAAAAATTTTGAAGGGTTTTTTACTTTTCCGTTTTATTTTCGGTTTTTTGTTGTTTGGTCCGGATTTTGGATTTTCCAGAATTTGGGTTTAACACTTTTGAGTTTTTTAGGATTAGGGGATTTTTGGGATTCTGGATTTTTAGTTTTCTGTATCTAGATTTCGGGATTTAGTCCGTCTCCCAATGATTTTAATTCTTTTAAAAATTACTAACCAATAAACTCTTTTAAAATTTCGATTTTAGTTATATATTATTCGATACAAATACAGTGTGAATCATAACAAGGCATGAAAACACCAAATATAAAAAAAAATAATTACAGGTAACGCAATTGGTGAAACATAACAAATACAGTTCAGGAACAAAAATTATGAAATTAAGAAAGTATGTAATACATACGTGTAACCCTTTCGAGCCCAAGCTATGAAAATCAACATTAAAAAATGTTTTTTCGGTATTATCGGGTCAAAAACATCACAACTAAGATAATATATAAATAGCAAAAATTTATTTTCCAAAATAATAAATAGCAAAACTAATGTGTTTTTCTCATGTTACATTTAAGTAACATGCACTGCCTATGACACCAAAAAAAGTCGGAGAACTGAGAAAATAACTTTTTATGAAACTTCAAGCAAAAAAAACCAAAATACTGAAAATAATGAATTTTCAGTGAATTAAAAAATTTTGAAAAGTAAAAAATGTTTTTAGGTATAATTTTTTTTCAAAATTTGACCTCGAATATCTTTAGAATGGTTAGATTAATGAAAAAAGTTAACAAGACCTTTTTTGTGGAACAATCTATTTCCTACAAGAATATGTCTTGCGCGTTTGATTATTATAATTTTTCAATTAGTTACAAAATTAAGAACAAAAAACGAATTTTTAAAGATTTTCTCGAGTTTTAAACCTCAAATATTTATTAAACGGTTAGATAAACGAAAAAAGTGTCCAAGGACTTTTTTTTAGAGCGTTCAATTTCCTACAAGAAAAATTTCCTTTAAAAAAAAAAATGATTTTTTTTAGTAGAAGCTTGATGTAAAAATTTAAGAGCTCATATTCGTTGTGTATATTCTAGAGGTGTCTAGCAATCGATTTTTCATAGTACCAAATCAAAAAAAAAAAAAAAATTTCGATTTTTTTTTGACCCACCCTAGTATTTTATCAAAATTTTGCACCTCAGGCCTATAAGAAAAGAAATACAGCCTTGCTCTTTGTTCAGATCATTTCTTTAAGTTACTAGTTCCAAAAGCCACAAAAGATGAAACGGAAACACAAACGATGATGATGCCTTCGATGATGATGACAGCTTTGTGAATGCTTTAACACCCACTTGACCTGGACTTGCCTCAGCAGTGTCTCAGTGTAAGTCTCTCATAAGTTCATCCGTAGATAAAAGCTAGAGAGAGAGGCTTCTCCATTATATTCTATCTAGTCGATTCAAATTGGCACTAATAAAGTGCACAGTGAAGAATTCTAAAGCTAATTTAACCCGAATAAAAGAAAATGCCAGTAAACAGTTATTTTTCCAAAGGAACCTTATATACAATATAAAAGGTACACCATCACCTGAGCTGAACACCATAGCGCATCGCATGACTAGGTTACTGGTGTCATTTTTGTAGGATGGGAAATTCTATTTGACAGCAACTCCACAAGCCAACAGTGTTTGTCTTGGTTAATGAGAAAATTCCATATAATAATGCACATCTTCTCCACCAAGACGAACGGTGGCGCGAGCATTAATCATCCTTGTGCTTGTGTGTGCACCGATTGACACCACACAACATCTAACCTCCTTTCACACATCTTCCAAGGTAATCAGTCATCAGCAGGAGCAACAGTATTATAATGCGAATGGATCTCCAAAATTGAACATTGACTTGGTTTAAGAGACAGTAGGGACGTGGAGTGAAATTAATTGTTGGCCTGTTTGATGTGGTATTGGCATTAAGTAAAGTGCTGACTAGAGTCCACTAATCGCCAATGAATGCAATATAATTTGTGTTATATGAGGACCTTAGTTTGGGGCCAAGCGGCTTATGGTATGATTTAGAATTGAGATTAGGGAAGCAATTCGACCTATACGGATTTGGTTTCTTGACCAGATTTCATTCAAATTATATTATTTTGCAAAAGGATCTGCCAATGAAGCGTAAAAGGATTGTTGTTCGGTTTTTCTGTTTGATCCATATGAGATTATTCTGCATTATCTATAGGCATTTATATGTATAGGAAGGTCGTGAGGTACCTTTTTAGAAGCCTAGAAAAATGTCGTCAAAATGTCGTAACCTAATCGTTAGGGCACACCTTATTTTGTCCTTCTTTTTATTCATCTATGAATTCAACAACAACTCTACAACTGATATCCTGTTCAAGGAAACCAAATCTATTGCTTCATTTATATTATTATCCTGTGATCGTTTTTTTTTTTTTTTTTGGTATAAGAAAGAGAGAAAAAACAAATAATAAGAAATTGAAAATAAATAGAAAAACGTATTGAATGTCCTTTTCCTTTTTATATTTTTTTTTTTGCTATTGCTAAGTCCTTTGACATTCCGGTATGTAATTACACGGTGACAGTTTTTTTTTTTTTTGTCATGTCATCTGTGTTGTTAGTTGTTTTTGTTGTTAGCCTTTGAATAGAACATGATGTCAACGAAGGTTTAACTAGGAGGCTTTTTTTTTGTGTTTGTGGCAGCATAGTTTATTCGACCCAGCAGGTAGAAAGGGATTAGTTGGTCGCAATTTGTGTCATCGAAAGGACTCATACTATTCACAGAATTTATGCAAAAAAATGTAAATGGATTAGAAAAGAGGGCCGAATATATATGTGGGCTTTGTTTATTCAACAACAAAAGGCCCGCAACTAAGGATAAAAATAGATTTGAATAGATTTTTTTTTAGAAAAAATAAATTTTCAACTGTTCGATATTAAATATTCGAATAAAAAATTCGTTAAGGTAGGTAGATATACCATGGGTAAAGTTCAATTTCAATTTTGAGAACAAAAAAAAAATCTTTATTTTAAATATTCCATTTACATTTGGGAAATCAATTTTAAATTTGACACACTTTTTGTCAAAAATATCGATAAAGTTTAATGTATTGACACAAAAATTCACGATCTAGATTTTGCAATTAAGCCTGTATAATATGCATGAAAAGCTTAATAGGCTTCAGCAGATTATTTTATAATAAATAAAAAGAAAGTACAATAAAGTAACAATCTTCAAGTATCTATATCTAGTGTTATTATAGTGAAATGTCTTCTACTTGGCTGATTTATTCAGTAGGTAATACATTATATAGAATTTTTATTATAAAACCAATCTTTATTTATTAACTAGGTTTGGCCATGGGCAAAACCTTTTCCAGATTTCATGGTAGAATTGCTTGGAATAGTTAACATTAGACTTTTGTCGAAATATGACATTTCTATGTAAGTTGAGCTGAAAAACACAATTTGTGTATTGACAAGATGTCTAACGATAAGTCAACTGATGAGTCCAAGTGGGCTCAACCGTGAGTAATACCAATTTTTGTATGGACTAAAGACCATAAAAAGCTTTATTAAATTGATAATTTAAAAAGTCCATTCATTATAATTTAGTCTTCAATCTTCAAATTTGTATTGTAAAAAAGTATACTTTTTACGTAAAACTTGAAAACTTCGAAAAAAATGGGGGTATCCATGCTATGTCAGTTATTAATAAACAAAAAGAAAACCACTTTAAAAATTCAATAATCACATAACAAAAATTGGGCTATGAAAATTAACGCACTGACCGGCGCACATAGGAGTATTTCGATCAAAAACCTGGACAAAATTATTTTTTGAAGTATAAAGCAATTTATTTCGATCAAAAACCTGGACAAAATTATTTTTTGAAGTAAAGCAATTTATTATTGCTATATACTATTATTAATGCTTCTAAAAAGAAACCATTGTGAATCCAAATGCATTATTTTCAATAAAAAAAAATTCTGGAAAATGTTAAAACCAGGAAGAAAAACACGTAGGGCGTAAGAGTGATTTTTACTAAAAGTGAAAATTTCATCCGCAAATTATTTTGTCAATCGCAAAATTTGGCAACCAAATTTTTGATAATAAATTAAAAGAATAGTCAAAGTTATCATAAATCTATCTTCCGAAGCAATTGTGTTTTTCATTTGAAAATTTTATGTTTAAAAACACCCTCGCTAACAATCAATCTCCTAACAATACTCACCAAATCACCATAAATTACAAAAAAAAAAAAAATCCAGAAATAAACAGCTGACTCTGAACTTGTTTTATCACACCACACACTTTACCACAAAAAAAAGAAGTGCCTAAAATGAGCCCATGTATAGTATATTTACCATTAGCTTTATAAAAAATTTAATTCAAAATTTTGATTTTTAGAAAATCGACTTTTGTCCAGCTTTTTGACCAGAATACTCCTATGTGCGGCGGTGGAGCACAGTTCATAATTTAGGGCACCTTGTATGAGAGAACGTACGTTAAAAAAAAAACTCAAGTAAAACTAAGCTATTGAGTCAATTTTCATGAAAATTGCATTTGAACCAATGACCCATTGCCAGACATATCCAGAAAAAAGATGAATTTTTGAAAACCGTTTCTAAAATTCAATACTATTCCCCAATAAAGCCAAACAGACTAGCAGACAAAGTAGTTAAAAATTGTGTGACCTTAAAAAATCACTAATACCTATAAATTGTTTTTTAGTCAAAGATAACTTATCCAATTCTTAATTTTTTTGTTTGGTTAGTATCAAGTTATTTTAAGCCTACATATTACAACAAAAAAATACCTGGTTCCAAAACTAAAACTTTAAATTAAGTGCAAACAGATTATTTTGAAATCACCCGTACTTTTATCAGTTTTTACTATTATTCAACTTTGAGCAAAAATCTCCTGGCCTAGTTTTTTTTTTTGAAAAAATCGGGTTTCATTTCCTGGTTCTACAGTTAATTTTTTACTAGAAGAACGTGCAACATAAAAAAAAATCAATATAAACTTAAATCCTAGAACTTCCCAAATGAATATAATAATAAATAAATCTATCATATATTATTTTTCATAAAAGACGTGGAGAATTTATGAAGTGGCAAATTTTTTTATTTAAATTCTACTAAAATCTGTTTTCTATATTATTTATTATGGTAGTTATAGTTCTCAAAACACAAAATAAAACTTTAAAAATTTTTAATCAATATCGATTGCATATGTTAATCGAAAAGTGCACACCTCCACAAATTCAATTTTCTTCAGGCTTTTTCCATTTTTAACGATTACATAAAGTTTATACCCTGAAAAATATATTAAATCATGTAAAAGTTTCAAGATTAAAAACAAAATCTCACTCTTTTAAAAAATTTTATTTGCAGTTATAAATTGTAATAAGAAAAAATTCAATTAATATTAACAACTTATACTTTTACACTTAGCCATGGCTGGTTTTGCTATTTTAATTTTTGTTATCACCTCGAGTGTTAAACGTTGTAGGAGTAAACTGGCAATAAGATTTTTAGGAGTTCAGTCAGCGCAATTTCTGAGAATGTAATTAATTTTTAAGACTCTGGTGCTTGTTGTGAAAATTATGTTAATAAGAATTTTGCTCTTCATAACCTTTTAGTCGTTAACACTTGCAGACGATAAGGTAACTATTATAACAAGGCTATATACAAAGTTTGACCCGAAACCTATTTTAAAAGAGTTTTGAATTTATAATTTTCAGCCTTGAGGCTTTTTAAAATAAAAACAACATCTGTTGCAAAAAAACTTAAACCAAACTATTAAAACAGAAAATACCTTGAGTTAACGATTGTTTTTTAACGGCAAAGGCTACACCGAAACAATTTTGCCAACACTGATTAATCACTGATGCTAATGTGATCTTTAAGTCTTAACTCTTCATCATCATCATGGTTTCCCCAAAAAAAAAAACCTACCATTCACTTGCTTTTCACTTGACCGACAACATTATGATCAAAACAACAGCCAGCTGCTGCTTCGTTTGTCCTGATGAGCGCATATAGGTCCTTGTTACGGGCCGCGGTATAAGACCATAATCAGTTGACCAGAGATTTAAATTCGCATTTTAAAGACTAATGAGAGCAATTATCTGGTTGTACCTTAACGAGATGGATTCTTAAAATGAATCATGTTTTGTTGTGGTGATGGCGGCGAAGACACGTCCAAATCGTCCACCAGAACCTCACTTGCTTCGCGTAAAGTCTTTAAGGTCGACTAACTCCAACCCGTATAAACTTAGCATGACAACTTTTGAAAAGTTAATTTTTTTTTGGCTCAGTAATTGCCGCATAATTGCCGTGTTTATGCCGTGAAGTCAAAAAAATTGCCGCGCGCTTAGTTTGGTCAGAATCGGTAAACCAAGTTTGTCATGCTAACTTTATATAAAGTTAGCATGACAAATTTTAATTTTTGATCAATTTAAATTTTTTTTTCGCTAATTATTTAAAGTTTAATTGCCGTAATTATGCCGTGAAATCGAAAATAATATATCTCTTTTGGTTTTCTCAAAAAAATATAAAATGTATTTTTTGTTAACCCTATTCCATATAAAGTTAAGATGACACACCCTGTATTTCTTAAATCCTTGGTCAATTTTTAATTTTTTTTGGCCAATTAATTGCCGCATTGGGTTAATATAAAAACTGCAAACTCAAAAAAATTGCCGCGCTTTTGGTTTTTTCAAAAAAAATTAAAAACTGTTTTTGGCCTCATATCGTATAAAGTTAGCATGACAAACCATCTATTTCTTAAATCCTTGGTCAATTTGAAAATTTTTTTGGCCAATTAATTGCCGCATTGGGTTAATATAAAAACTGCAAACTCAAAAAAATTGCCGCGCTTTTGGTTTTTTCAAAAAAAATTAAAAACTGTTTTTGGCCTCATATCGTATAAAGTTAGCATGACAAACCATCTATTTCTTAAATCCTTGGTCAATTTGAAAATTTTTTTGGCCAATTAATTGCCGCATTGGGTTAATATAAAAACTGCAAACTCAAAAAAATTGCCGCGCTTTTGGTTTTTTCAAAAAAAATTAAAAACTGTTTTTGGCCTCATATCGTATAAAGTTAGCATGACAAACCATCTATTTCTTAAATCCTTGGTCAATTTGAAAATTTTTTTGGCCAATTAATTGCCGCATTGGGTTAATATAAAAACTGCAAACTCAAAAAAGTTGCCGCGCTTTTGGTTTTTTCAAAAAAAATTAAAAACTGTTTTTGGCCTCATATCGTATAAAGTTAGCATGACAAACCATCTATTTCTTAAATCCTTGGTCAATTTGAAAATTTTTTTGGCCAATTAATTGCCGCATTGGGTTAATATAAAAACTGCAAACTCAAAAAAATTGCCGCGCTTTTGGTTTTTTCAAAAAAAATTAAAAACTGTTTTTGGCCTCATATCGTATAAAGTTAGCATGACAAACCATCTATTTCTTAAATCCTTGGTCAATTTGAAAATTTTTTTGGCCAATTAATTGCCGCATTGGGTTAATATAAAAACTGCAAACTCAAAAAAATTGCCGCGCTTTTGGTTTTTTCAAAAAAAATTAAAAACTGTTTTTGGCCTCATATCGTATAAAGTTAGCATGACAAACCATCTATTTCTTAAATCCTTGGTCAATTTTAAAAAATTTTTGGCTAATTAATTGCCGCATTGGGTCAATATAAAAACCGCAAACTCAAAAAAATTGCCGCGCTTTTGGTTTTTTCAAAAAAAATTAAAAACTGTTTTTGGCCTCATATCGTATAAAGTTAGCATGACAAACCATCTATTTCTTAAATCCTTGGTCAATTTGAAAATTTTTTTGGCCAATTAATTGCCGCATTGGGTTAATATAAAAACTGCAAACTCAAAAAAATTGCCGCGCTTTTGGTTTTTTCAAAAAAAATTAAAAACTGTTTTTGGCCTCATATCGTATAAAGTTAGCATGACAAACCATCTATTTCTTAAATCCTTGGTCAATTTGAAAATTTTTTTGGCCAATTAATTGCCGCATTGGGTTAATATAAAAACTGCAAACTCAAAAAAATTGCCGCGCTTTTGGTTTTTTCAAAAAAAATTAAAAACTGTTTTTGGCCTCATATCGTATAAAGTTAGCATGACAAACCATCTATTTCTTAAATCCTTGGTCAATTTGAAAATTTTTTTGGCCAATTAATTGCCGCATTGGGTTAATATAAAAACTGCAAACTCAAAAAAGTTGCCGCGCTTTTGGTTTTTTCAAAAAAAATTAAAAACTGTTTTTGGCCTCATATCGTATAAAGTTAGCATGACAAACCATCTATTTCTTAAATCCTTGGTCAATTTGAAAATTTTTTTGGCCAATTAATTGCCGCATTGGGTTAATATAAAAACTGCAAACTCAAAAAAATTGCCGCGCTTTTGGTTTTTTCAAAAAAAATTAAAAACTGTTTTTGGCCTCATATCGTATAAAGTTAGCATGACAAACCATCTATTTCTTAAATCCTTGGTCAATTTGAAAATTTTTTTGGCCAATTAATTGCCGCATTGGGTTAATATAAAAACTGCAAACTCAAAAAAATTGCCGCGCTTTTGGTTTTTTCAAAAAAAATTAAAAACTGTTTTTGGCCTCATATCGTATAAAGTTAGCATGACAAACCATCTATTTCTTAAATCCTTGGTCAATTTTAAAAAATTTTTTGGCTAATTAATTGCCGCATTGGGTTTGAGTTTGCAGTTTTTATATTAACCCAATGCGGCAATTAATTGGCCAAAAAAATTTTCAAATTGACCAAGGATTTAAGAAATAGATGGTTTGTCATGCTAACTTTATACGATATGAGGCCAAAAACAGTTTTTAATTTTTTTTGAAAAAACCAAAAGCGCGGCAATTTTTTTGAGTTTGCAGTTTTTATATTAACCCAATGCGGCAATTAATTGGCCAAAAAAATTTTCAAATTGACCAAGGATTTAAGAAATAGATGGTTTGTCATGCTAACTTTATACGATATGAGGCCAAAAACAGTTTTTAATTTTTTTTGAAAAAACCAAAAGCGCGGCAATTTTTTTGAGTTTGCGGTTTTTATATTGACCCAATGCGGCAATTAATTGGCCAAAAAAATTTTCAAATTGACCAAGGATTTAAGAAATAGATGGTTTGTCATGCTAACTTTATACGATATGAGGCCAAAAACAGTTTTTAATTTTTTTTGAAAAAACCAAAAGCGCGGCAATTTTTTTGAGTTTGCAGTTTTTATATTAACCCAATGCGGCAATTAATTGGCCAAAAAAATTTTCAAATTGACCAAGGATTTAAGAAATAGATGGTTTGTCATGCTAACTTTATACGATATGAGGCCAAAAACAGTTTTTAATTTTTTTTGAAAAAACCAAAAGCGCGGCAACTTTTTTGAGTTTGCAGTTTTTATATTAACCCAATGCGGCAATTAATTGGCCAAAAAAATTTTCAAATTGACCAAGGATTTAAGAAATAGATGGTTTGTCATGCTAACTTTATACGATATGAGGCCAAAAACAGTTTTTAATTTTTTTTGAAAAAACCAAAAGCGCGGCAATTTTTTTGAGTTTGCAGTTTTTATATTAACCCAATGCGGCAATTAATTGGCCAAAAAAATTTTCAAATTGACCAAGGATTTAAGAAATAGATGGTTTGTCATGCTAACTTTATACGATATGAGGCCAAAAACAGTTTTTAATTTTTTTTGAAAAAACCAAAAGCGCGGCAATTTTTTTGAGTTTGCAGTTTTTATATTAACCCAATGCGGCAATTAATTGGCCAAAAAAATTTTCAAATTGACCAAGGATTTAAGAAATAGATGGTTTGTCATGCTAACTTTATACGATATGAGGCCAAAAACAGTTTTTAATTTTTTTTGAAAAAACCAAAAGCGCGGCAATTTTTTTGAGTTTGCAGTTTTTATATTAACCCAATGCGGCAATTAATTGGCCAAAAAAATTTTCAAATTGACCAAGGATTTAAGAAATAGATGGTTTGTCATGCTAACTTTATACGATATGAGGCCAAAAACAGTTTTTAATTTTTTTTGAAAAAACCAAAAGCGCGGCAATTTTTTTGAGTTTGCAGTTTTTATATTAACCCAATGCGGCAATTAATTGGCCAAAAAAAATTAAAAATTGACCAAGGATTTAAGAAATACAGGGTGTGTCATCTTAACTTTATATGGAATAGGGTTAACAAAAAATACATTTTATATTTTTTTGAGAAAACCAAAAGAGATATATTATTTTCGATTTCACGGCATAATTACGGCAATTAAACTTTAAATAATTAGCGAAAAAAAAATTTAAATTGATCAAAAATTAAAATTTGTCATGCTAACTTTATATAAAGTTAGCATGACAAACTTGGTTTACCGATTCTGACCAAACTAAGCGCGCGGCAATTTTTTTGACTTCACGGCATAAACACGGCAATTATGCGGCAATTACTGAGCCAAAAAAAAATTAACTTTTCAAAAGTTGTCATGCTAAGTTTATACGGGTCTAACTCCAAGCAAAACAGAACGAAAAGTAGAATCCAAAGACGAATAACAAGAATGTAACGATTCCAAACCAAACCCAAGAGATTGGTTCAGATTGGGAATAAACTCAGCTAACCAGCGGTAATCGTGTGGAACACTTGTTGGAGAAGTTGAACTCCATCTAAGGGCAACTTCCATTCCATGATGGTAGAGCAAAACTAAAGTCATTATCATTATCAGGGAAATTGCATTGGATTGCGAGCAAGAGCGCAATGATGGAAGACGAAAAGTGAAGCATTAAAGACGAAGAGAGTCGGCGGCGGAGTCTTGGTCGATCTACTTTAGGGCTTGAGGCTCTCCTCTCGTGCAATTCTTTCAGTTCATGTGCGCAAGTTTGTATCTTTATATATATAAAAAAAAAAAAATGCGCCCTCTGTTTCTGAGTTCCTAACAAGGAGGTGATATAAGTGGATCTAAAGTTGCCAAATTATACGCGGCTGTGGCGCACTAACGAAAGAAGGCAGGAACTTGGGAATGATCTGTTCCTTTTTGCTGCTCTGCTATCATTTCACTGAAGGTGTAATTTTAATTCTAAAGCGAAAAGGGGTTTTGAATGATCGCATCATGCATCGGTGTGTTGTGTTCATGTGAGTATGAGAGTTGAAGTTTTGGTGGTTTCGGAAGGTCTGGAGGTGGTGGAAGAAGGTGATGGTGGTGGTGCGCGCTGGAGAGATGAATTGCTTGCTTCCCTTTAACACTTTGTGGCATGCAATTTGTTGAAATTAAGCCAGAATTGGTATTTTATCGTGATGGGTTGTACTTGATGGATTTACACAGAGTTTTTGAAATGATGGTATGATCAGTTTAAGCTGTCTGTGGATAGTATGATAATTATTATTTTATGTAGAAAAGATTTTGGTTAGATTGTACAGTTCCATCGAAGTCATCACCTATGAAGTCTTTTTAAACAATTTGGAATCACTGGGCTTTACCCAGGATCATTCTATAAAAAGTAAAAAATCTTCATGAAGCATGAGAACTTAACGAAGTTAGTATTTAACGTGTTGAATAAACTAAACATGGATTTAAGAGCCTTCATTGAGAATGAGACTTTAAGAAATATAAAGTCTTTATGAAAATTGAGGACTTAACGAAACACAATTTAAGAACCTTTATGGATATGAAACTTCAAGAAATGTAAGGGCTTTATGTTATTAAGAACTTAACGAAACAGAAAGTATGGATTTAAGTGCCTTCATTAGAAATTAAACTTTAAGAAATATAAGGACTTAACGAAACAGAAAAAGTTATTTCATTTACTTAAGAGTCTTTATGAAAAATGAGGACTTAACGAAACACAATGAGACTCAACGAAACAGAAAAAGTAATTTCATGAATTTAAGAACCTTTATTGGAGATGAAACTTTAAGAAATATAAATGCTTCATATAGTATGAGGACTTAACGATACAGAAAAAGTTATTTTATTTATTTAAGAAACACGAAACACAATGGGACTCAACGAAACAGAAAACGTAATTTCATGGATTGAAGACCCTTTATTGGAGATGAAACTTTAAGAAATATAAAGATTTCATGTTATATAAGGACTTAACGAAACAGAAAACGTAATTTTATGGATTTAAGAGCCTTTATTATAGATGAAACTTTAAGAAATATAAGGGCTTCATGTAGTATGAGGACTTAACGAAATAGAAAAAGTTATTTTATTTATTTAAGAGTCTTCCTGAGAAATGAGGACTTAACGAAACATAATGGGACTCAACGAAACAGAAAACGTAATTTCATGGATTTAAGAGCCTTTATTGGAGATGAAACTTTAAGAAATATTGAGTCTTCATGTAATATGAGGACTTAACGAAACAGAAAGTGTGATTTCATGGATTTAAAAGTCTTCATGCAAATGAGTCCTTAAAAATAATAAAACGTCTTCATTTAATAGAGGACTTAACGATACAAAGTCCAAAGTTTCATATAGTGGGTGAAACTTTTAAAAACAAAAATTTATATAAGCCAATAAAACTGCTACAAAAGTTAACAGATTTTCGTGATTTTGAGTTCGATTTTTATACACCGATTTACTCCTACACAAAATTAACCTGAAAAAGTAAGAAAAATAAAGCCATTTTGTTACTTTTTTGGTTTAGAAGAAATCTTCCCGTTTTGATGTACTTTCGACTCATGAAATCGTTTCAGTCTAGTTATCAACAGTTTTGACGAATTTTGGACCTCGTTATCAAAATCATGTTATTTTATAAAGTTCAATTTCAGCAAGACTCTGGGATGTGATAAATCACTTAATTCTAGCCTTTTCACAAAATAACACTGGTCAACAAAATTTGACTTTTTTTTTGCCACAAGAAGCAAAATATACTTTTCTAGTATTTTTTGGGGTGCTGCATCCGAATCTGAAGTCAAAAAAACTTGATTGGCCTCTGTTTTTGAAATATTACCGTTATAAAATGCTAAAAAACGTCATTTTGGCTGTTTTCGAGGTTCTGTTTTTATGTGGGGTAATTCATTATAAACAAATTTGTAACGGTTATTATAAGAACTGATATTCTACTTTCAAAAACTGTTTAAATTTTCCCGATATCTCTTTTATTGCTCGAGATATCTTAAGTTTCATTAAATAAGCCAAAGAGAAACTAAACTTAATTTAAAAGATTAAGTCACTGGTCACAGAATTTTTGCCACAAGAACCAAAATATACTTTTCTGAAGGTTTTTGGGTTACTGAACTCGAATCCGCAATCAGAAAAACTCTATTAGCCTCCGTTCTTGAAATATTACCGTTATAAAAAAACCTTTATTTTGCATTTTATAACGGTAATATTTCAAGAACGAAGGCTAATCAAATTTTTCTGATTGCGGATTCGAGCTCAGCAACCCAAAAACCTTCAGAAAAGTATATTTTGGTTCTTGTGGCAAAAAAAGTTTAATTTGGTTGGCCAGTGTTGTTTCTGATTCAAAGACCGCTATTTAAATTTTAAATATCTCGGGCAGTAAAAGAGATATCGGAAGGATTTAAACATTTTTTGAAAGAATAAAATCAGTTCTTATAGCCACCGTTACAAATTTATTCATAATGTATTACCCCACATAAAAACATAACCTCGAAAGCAGCCAAAATGACGTTTTTTTACATTTTCTAACGGTAATATTTAAAAAACGGAGGCCAATAACAATTTTCTGACTTCAGATTCGAGTTCAGCACATCAAAAACTACTAGAAAAGTATATTTTGGTTGTTGTGGCAAAAACCTTGTTGACCAGTGTAATTACAATACAATGCATTTAACTGTTTAACCTCATTCATATTTTAATAACCATTAGCCGCACCGTACAATCTCTATATAGTGTGTACATCATTGTAATATTGTTTCTTATATTTCTTATTTCAAGCTGAGACAACTTAAAACCAAAGCCACAGCTCTGACTGCTTCAGTTTCTATACCTCCTGAAGTGCCATTTCTTCTTCATAGTCTTATAGTCATCGTGATCGTCATAGTCAGTCAGCAAGCTAATTCGTAGTTACAACTTTAAAAGCAATCATTTGGAAGTACTTCCAAGATAATGCCACAAACTATAGAATATTACAAGGTGCACAACACAACATAACCAGGCCGCTTCTTCATTTCCATTCCATAGAAGAAAAAGAAAAAGATGGAAAAGAATAAGAAGAAGAAAAGTCATCTTGCTTCGTTGATCTTTTGGGTAGCGCTTCAAGGCGCGAGCAAGCACCACCGCAAAATACGACGTGCCCCAAGTACGTACCTATAATATTCTCTCATTGTCCATTGGATCCTCTCTTATATACATTTTTATACTACGACGACGCGACGGCTAAGTTTGGAACCCACCCCACTCTGCCTACTTTGCTGAAATTTTATCGAGGTGCAATGAGGAATGCAACAGCGGCGGCGGCGGCACTGTAATTGTGGGTTCCACAACACTCCATTTTACACTGTGCATACCGATATACCAAAGCAACTGACTTACATCATAAGACAGATAATTTCATGGTGAAGTTCGCCAAATTTTAAATGGCCGCTAAAATACGTTCTGAAGGAAGCTTCGGTAGAATTTCTATAAAGGGGGACCGCAGTTGCAGTGAAATTTCTTTTCCCTGGAACAAAATGTTCGGATACGTTGAAAATCTTCCCCGTAACAATTTTCCGGGCTCCCAAGTTTTCACGAAGATGGAAGTTCTGGAAGAAATTTTAATTACCAGCAGCGAATTTTCAACTATCCGACTTATGAAATTCTCAAAGATGGCTTCAAACAACTACCTGAGTGACTACAAATGCCTGCCCAGGCTGTCTGACTGACTGACTGCTTTGGATAATGATTACCCTTGATAGTAATTCGTTATTTCTTCCAAGGTAATGAATGTGCATCCGCATGTTGATGATGACGACTTATACAAAAGTGACCAAGACAACAACTCTCGACTTTGTCTTCGTCTTCGTCCTTCTGGCCAGAGTCAACTTTAAAACTCAACGTGGAAGTCCCTAATAAAAAGGAATTCCGAAAGATTAAGTATTGCAATTGCGCTGCAGCGGCGACCTGCGCTGCGTTTTGGATGTGCCTCTTTTGCCAATGAGTCTACCCCGTGGGGCTATAATCTCCATTTAAGCGTTTCGTGTGCGTGGAGGAAAAGAGTTTCTTTTGGCTTTCGTCTTTGAGAGCAGAATCAAACTCAGTAAAGTGTAGTATGAAATCGGGGCGTCTTAAACTAAAGCGAAAAGTTTTGCGCATTTGTGGCAACGTGCTTCTGATGCGTTGTTGCGACTGCTGCTGCATCAGCTACTGCCGTTGCATTGCATCAGTGCGCCTGTCTTGTATGTCAATTTTAGTTACAACGCAAAAGGTAGCAATTACCTAGGTTATACACGAGCCTACATGCACAACACATCTCCAGGGGCGTACACTCCCTTGGGGCAAGCGGGGCGGAGCCCCGGGGCCCCCGACCGACCCTAGGGCCCCCACTGGAGACAATGCAGAGAAGGAAACTGTTAGCATAAATTGAGTTACGAAGTAAATTAAAATGTATTTGAATCACTTCGGATACAAGGGAGACAAATTATGTCATTCAGTGTAATGTATAATGCATTGGTAGCCACACAATATATATTCATTTAATAAAAATGAATATACAGGGGCCCCAAAAAAATAAACTGCCTTTTTAAAAGAAAAATTATAATTTTATCTAAGGGCCCCAAAAAATATTACTTGAAAAATCTTTGCAACCACTAATAATACATAAGGGGCCCCAAAAAGCAAAAAACAACTTCAAGCCAGGGGCCCCAAAAGCCTTTACTTCAGGGCGTCAACAAAAATTAAAATAAAAAAAGTTGTTTTTTTTAAATTAAATCACATTTGTTGATGGATTACTAAATATTTCTTTAGGAGCCCCAAAAAATATGACTTCGGGGCTCCAAAAATATTATATGAAGGGTTCCAAAAAATAATTATTCAGGAACTCCGTTAGTTGAGAGGCAATCAAATATTAATTTGGGAGCCCAAAAATATTCATCAAATTTTCTGATGGCATGACAAATATTATTTGAGGATGCTCAAAAGCTATTACTTCAGTGGTTCAAAACAGTCAAATGGAAAATTAAATATCAATTCAGGGGCCCCAACATAAATACATCATTGCCCAAAATAAAAATATTACGTTATTGGTGGCATTCCGAATATTACTTCAGAACAGAGGCCCCAATACCTATTAATTCTTGGCTCCAAAAAAATTATATTATATTTTAGGGGCCTCTAAACACTTAATTTTTTGGCCCTAAAAATAATTTTTCAGGGGCCCCGAAAGAAATAAACTATGTTTGATGATGGAAAATGAAATGTGTACTTATGTATTACTTCAGAACAGAGGCCCCAAGAACTATCATTTCTAAGCATCAAAAATTTTTATTTTAGGGGCCTCTAAATATTTTATTTTTAGTACAAGTATTTACTACTTTTATGATAGAAATTTTAAGTAAGTAGTTATAGCAAAGTGCATTACGAACATATTAAAACATTAAAATAAACCTAAAAAATAAATAAGCCATACAAAAAAAAATGTATGGCGTATACGTACTTTTTTTGTATCTAAGTGGCCCCCAAATATCAAAGGGGCCCCAAAATTTAGTCTTGCCCCGGGGCCCCGGCGACTCAACGTACGCCACTGCACATCTCCACCACACTTTATACCGCGTAGCTTCGCAATGTACCTTAGTGATGGGCAGTTTATTCACCTTGAATTTCGCAAAGAGTGAAATGCATTTGTATTTTTGGCAAACTACTCTGTCACTCCTCTTATGACGGCTAGAGCCTAAAGGCGCCAAAATGGGGCATTGTCTCATTCTGTGTATTTCTCTGTCATTTTAAGGATTTGTGTTTTTTTTTTTTTCATTTTGTAAATTCGGACAAATGCAAATTACACAGAATTGAAGGTAGTATGTTCCATCTGTCCTTGGGTGCGCTGAAGCATTCACGTTTGTCTTCCATTGAATCGGATGTAGTCCAATTATTTTTGCCTGAGTTTTTTTTTTTGTATGTGCCATTGACGATTATTTTTTGTCAGGATTCATTTAAATCTTGGTTTTACCGATAACGAGATTATTCAAGAGATTTGACCGGTTTTTGTGTTCAACTCATAATAATGGATATTTTTTTGCTGTTTTTGTTGTTAGTAGAATTGAAATGGGAACATATGCATTTAAACGAAATACTGATCTTTTTTTTTTAAATAAGTCATGTAGGTATTTGTATACCTATAGTATCTTCTTAATTCTCTCATTTAAACAGGAAAGTTTTTCTATCGGCTAAGGCAATGCAAGAAACAAACTGATTGCTTAGGATAATGTTAGACAATGATTTCTGTAAAAGAACAAGCTTTGAAAAATGATACGTAAGTTTTTTTTTTAGCCCATAAAAAAAAAGTTACTAGTGGTAAATTAAGAAAGATTAACTCTCTTCAGGTAAAAAACAAGGTATAAGTACCATACTCTGAAAGAAAGAATCTTAAGTACTGCAAAATTAACTATACCCTTATTATGATCAAAGAAATATGTTTTTTTTTGTGTTGTAGTGCTGAAATTAGAGAAGAATTTAAAGGTTCAGTACAGTTTCTCATGGGTTAATACAAAGTACCTATTCTAGCACTCAAGAAATTCTTCAGAAAGTAGTACAGTGGGCTAAAATCTAAACGCGAAGTTGTAGAGAGTTGATGCTATAGATAGATGAGACTAATTTAAGAATAACTGCATTTAAGAAAAAATTCTTAAACATTTTTAAACTAAGCTATAACGTTTTGTTTGAACGTTGTACACGTGTTGGGGCTATAACAAAATGATGATTTTGGTTAAAGTTTTTTTTTAACAATTCTAAAGATGCCAGGTGAAAGATGAGGGAAAAAAAATTAAGGCGTCTGATACGGATTTTTTTCCAACACTCTGCGTCTCGAAATATGAATTTTTGAAAAAGACCTTGTTTTTAGGGGTATTTTTTGATTTTTAGCTTTTTTTTGGAGCGTTCAAAAAACTTTTAGGACATGTAGGTTTTTTCCTTATGCATAAATGTGCAAAAAATTGGAATTGTTTAGTTAGTTTTGACTGAATAACGGAAGAAACAAGTTTTTAAAAAACCCGTTTTTTTTAACCGTTTTTAACCGATTTTCATCGTTTTTTATTTTGATCTTTTTTTCTTCACTAGATACAGGAATAAAGTATTTATATGGAGTAATGATAGACCATGACCACGACTAAATGTGTGCGAAGTTTCAATCATTTTCGTAAACCCAGTTTTGAGATAACGGTAAAATAAAATTTTAGAATTCATTAGGTTATAACTTTTGACCAAGAGCAGATAGAAATTTTATTAAACTTTTATGAGCATCCTAATACAATTACCTTTCATTTGGTATATAACACATAACGGTAGACTAACTACAAGCTACACAATGTTAAATCAAGAAACTTGCGAAAAACCTCAAAACACCAGTGGAGATCTGTTGCCCCCCGAACAGCCACCAGTGTGGGAAGTACCGTAATCTTAGTCTGGAAATTCGACATGGTTGACTTTAAAAAATTCTTTTTTCTCTTGTAGGCATCTTGAAATGAGATTGATACGTCATATGAAAGGTGAAATAATAAGCTTTCACATGGTATAATCTTTTATAGGTTGTCAAACAAAAAAATTGATTCCATAGCTTGATAACATAAAAATAAATGTTTTTTTTGCTTTTTTTAATGAAATTTGATCGAGTTAAAAAAATTCTAGCTCTTTTTGTAGATGTCTCATAGTAATGATCGATATATATGTATATTTTGAGCTAATGGTATAAAATTTTTTATAGGTTGTTATTGAAAAAATGGAATTAATGACGTGAAAAGATAAAAATTCATGATTTGTTTTGCTTTTTTTGATGAAAATGATTGTTTTAAATAAATTATTTTTATACTTTTTGCGCATTGTAAAAATTTAAAAATGGTTTTATTCTTTAGAAGAAATACTTGGCTTTTAAATTGCCTAATTTTTTTTTCAAGCTTGTAAAATAAAAAAATTAATATAATGAGAAAATAAAAAAGGGTATTTTTTTTTAGCTTTTTCTTGTAAATTATGATTGTTTGAAATAAGTAAACGCTTCAATTGACTCATTCTAAACAAAAGCACATAACCTGTTTTCTTACGAAGTTATCACGTAAAATCATCGTCCGTAAACCGGCTTTACAGACAACCTCTTTTTTTTCGAATTTCAAAACGTAATAGTGCGGAAAAGTTGTGAATAGTGAAGACTAAGAAGGGGTTAAAAAATAATCAAAATCGGTTAATATCTTCAATCCGCTCATCGGCTCTTAAGTTTGAAAAAATATTAAAAAAATGGTATTTTTACAAAAAAAATTTAAACACCCTAACATCTTTTTTTTTAATAAAATCGCTTTAGACAACCTTTATATTAGCTAAATATTAAGTAGAAAAAAAAAATTGTTCAAATTGGGTTAGGACTTCCGGTCGCACATGCGTTTTGAAATTTTTCGAAATATGGCAAAATTCCTATTTTTACGAATTTTTTTTAATGGTTTAGACTTTAGACTATTTGGTAAATTATTATTTTTACCAAATTTGAAGTAAAAATGAAGTTGACACAATCAGTGAATGCTATGAACTCGTTAAAGATTTGAAAATCCGTCGGTCAAAGGGATTTGACTATGTATCATTCTCCTCGTCGCACAGTGGTGCTTTATGGCGTCAAAAATCATTTACACGGCCATTTCTTGACGAAAAGTCATGAAATATGGGACACTGAAGCATATTAGTATGAGAAATACGAAAAATCTTCCAACTTTTATTTTTTCAAAACGGTGGTTCCAAAATGGCGGACAGAATAAGCGTTTATAGAATTTTCTTTTACAAAACTGAATATAAGCTAGAAATTTAGCTAAATTGATGTCAAAAAGATGTTCGCTCTTGGATTTGTTTAAAACTGTTCATATTCAATGAAAAACAAAATTAAAAAAAATTTAAAACAAAGACCAAAACGTACCAAAGTAGTAAAAAACACTTTTATACCCTTTTTATGCTATTTCTTGGATTTTTTGATTAAATTAGCACATTTTTTACATTTTTCCTATTTAATTTCATAAAAACATAGTTGCCAAATATACTATAACGCCAAAATAATCAACTTTATATGAAAAAAATTATTTCAAAAAAGAACAAGTACTCCTCTGTTTAGAACTGTAAAAAAATCTGAAATTGACCGAAAACTGAGTAAAAAATCGTTGAAATCTGAAAACATTGTAAAACGGTTTTTTTACGATAACTTGAAATTTTGAGGGTCTAGTAAAAATTTCAAGTGCCGAAATATGATGTACTCAGTAATACCTACAACCTCTGCTAGGTTATTTCCAAAGTAATTGAAATGATTTTTATTTTGTAACACAGTGTAATTATAGAAGATATTGTGCGCCTGGTCATACCAAAAATTTAGTTACCAATATCTCATTTTTACATTTTGGGTATTTGCTGAGTTTTGAAAAAAACAACGCTTCTTGATTGTGATTTACATTTAAGAATTGAAATTTTTTTTATTTTAAACAACACGGAAAACAAATTTCTTTCTAAGGATTTAATAGATTCTGATAAAAAATTTTGCATTCCAATGAAAAACTTTTTTGATTTTTAATTGCATTCTTAAATTTTTGAAAATACATAATACTTAATGTTTATAAAATTTTTAGTTGAGAACATTAAAATATTTATAAAACTGAAATTCTATTCAAAAAATGTTTTCTGTCAAAGAAAAATGCAATAAAAGTGACCTTAAATACTTTTTGGAATAATGCGCACTAATTTAAACAAACTATTTCATAGAAATTGTTGCTATTCTTTTTAAATAATCTTGTATTTTTCATAAATAGACTTTCCCATCGTAAAATATTTCTGTTAAACTCAAATTTAAGCTGTTAAATTCGACCCCTGGCATTATCAATCACTCGAAAAAAGTCGCAAATTTTACCCGCCTGATTTCCATTTTTGAAAATGCTAGTGTTAATGAGTGATAAACGCTTCAAAAGTCAAATACCTCAAGAGGGGAATGCGTTTTTCGGTAAAATTTAAAAAATTAAAAATAATGACTTTGTCTATACCCCTTTTTTAAAAAAAAGTTCACCCTAACTTCCCGTAAAATTTGGTCTATAAATTATATCTCCATGTCAATTAGTTAGAGCAAGGTGTG
The DNA here is from genome assembly GCF_945859705.1 of Episyrphus balteatus. Taxonomy (NCBI): domain Eukaryota; kingdom Metazoa; phylum Arthropoda; class Insecta; order Diptera; family Syrphidae; genus Episyrphus; species Episyrphus balteatus. The sequence goes on along the minus strand of NC_079137.1, from coordinate 40,267,359 downwards.
GATTGGGTAGGTTTTTTCCAAAACAAAAACTAGATACTAGAAGGAGACCGAAAATCATAACGTTCTACTTGGTCGAATCTAAACTATCTAAGTCGCCTGTCAAAATAGTTAGTTATTGTCAAAAAAGAAAAGAAACTGGACATGGGTTTAAAAATTCAAAAATTTACAAGGCCATTAGAATTAGTCATGCGTGTATGAAGGCTCGCAAGACAATTATTGCTCAAAAAATGTACTTTTTATGTTCCAGTCTGCGAGGTCTTAAGTTATAACATTTTTTGGTGGTTGTTTAAGGCGGGTCATGCGGGCTGGGCTCTATGCAAATGCTCCACTTATGAATATGAAATTTCAATTGTTTAATATTTTTTTTTTTGGTTCAAGTCCAAAAGTATACCGTCCCATGCAAGTTACATTTAAAATTTAAATAATTAAGACATTATAAACAAGAAGTGTTGATTGTTGAATGTTATGATAGTTTCCTCGATGATTTTGTTGTTGTTGTTGTTGTCTTTTGGTCCGATATTAAAGTATGCATCAGGATAGGATATCTGGAAGTTGTATCTACGCGGAAGCACAACAGTTCATAAATCTTTTGGTCTCTGGTGGGCAAAGTTTGTGTGTTCACAAAAATTAATTGCCCATGCAGAGCGGTATAATATAGTGGCGATGGTGATATGGTGGCAACTATATACGATAACGATGTGGACGGTCGGTGGCGGCGTCTGTGGAGGTCCTCCTAAGACTTTAAGACAAAAGGTGAACATTGTGTCTGCATTGTTCTTTGTTTGGACATGTAAAATTTATGAATATTCTCGAATTGGAATCAGGAGTGCAGTGGAAAGGTGATGTTATGATAATCTTTTAAATAAAACCCAGGTGTTCTTCGGGTGGGTGATGTTCAAGCTCACCTTTAGTGTTTTTTTTTTTTTGCATTTTAGACAGTCCTCGAAGGAGAAGATCGGTTAATGGGGTTGATACTGGGGTTTGGCTATTAAATTTTTTTGTTTTTAAGTTCTCATTCTTTGTCGATTGATAATGAGATAAGCGGACAGAAGCATTGTTCTGGAAAGATATAATGGTCTTACTTAGACGAAAAAGCCGACTGATGGTGAAAAGAGGTGTCTAGCGCATGTCAAGGCATAGACTTTAGATAATGATTCTTTTAAGGAATAAAATGCAAACTAGAACATGTACTTTAAATTCTTTTAATCAACTTTGATACAGAAAAATTTAATTAATACAAGGTTTTGAGACATAGACTGGTCTTGAAAATGAATTATTTGTTAAGGTAAAATTAATTTTGTAATAAACCCCCAAAAAATCTAAAGATGTTACATTTTTTGAAATAAGAGCAAATAATAAAATGAGTTTTTAGTCACCGATAGGTTGTTTTTTTTTAAGTGAAGGAAAGAAAAAAAAATTCCGTTCAAATCTCTTCCTTTCAGTTGGTCGAAAAAACACCCTTTTCTTTAAAATAATTGTTACGGCTCTATAGACAATTGACTCCTAACCTAAAAACTGATTTCTTATAATAATTAATAAGTATAGGTACTCATGTCTCCTTCACTCAAAAATTCATTTTTAATTTTTTGCCGATGGTAATTGAAAATTTAGGTATACTAAAACTTTTACACGTTATATCCGAATCATTGGATTTTTGATATTTATTATAGAATTTACACCCTCCTCAAAAATAAACAGCCAAATGATTTTATGAAGTTTCTTTTTATTCTTGATTCCTATCGAATATGCATAGTTTTTACCAAATTTTATAAGAGTGGTGCATCAATTTTGTTTTCGATAAAAAAAACACCCTTTTAACATTATAGTCTTATAGACACTTCAGATACTTTCTTGCAGTCTTAAAAGTAAAATGATTGCTGATTTTTAACAGGGTACCATTTTATTACATAGCTTTTGGAAAATACCCACATTTTCTCTCAAATCATCTCAAAATAACACCCTTTCAAATGAAAATAATTTACATACCTACTTGGTAAAAAAATAAAATATTTTTAGTTTTTACCATTTCCACTGGAGTACGAATTTTGTCATAGTTTTGAATTTTATCTTTTCTAATAAAAAAAAAACACCCTTTCTCTCAAGATAATTTTGTAAATTCAATTCTTAATTCTTATAAGTTATAACTTATAACAAACGTAACATTTTCACCAAATTAAAAAAAAAAAATAAATAAAATTTTTATCAGCTTTTTTACACATAACTCAAACCCTCAACAAAATACCCTTTGCCCAAAAATTGTAGTTCAGTGCATTTATAATTTGACCCAGCATTTTGTACCACCCCCAAATTTTTTTTTGCTCTTTCGAACAGGTCAATATCATAACCCTGATTTTTTGCACTCGTGAGATTCACCTTTTGGCCGCCATCTTGGATTTTAGTTTTTATTAAATATCTCGACTTTTGTTCATCTTAGGTAAAAGTTGGTTATACAATAAACGTAGACAATTCAATTTCGTGTCTTTTATGTTAAGAACACTTTTTCGATGTTCTGAATATTAAAAAAGTTACAAGCCAAAAAAGTAAAAAAAAAACGAAAAAAAAAGAAATTTTTTATGTTTTGATCAGTTTTATCAAAATAATGAAAAAACCTTCCAAGAAACGATTGTTCAACTTAAAATTCTCTACAACTCTGTCATACAACTTTTTTGTATCGCTATAAATACAAAAGTTATTAATACTTTTTTGTTAAATATATGGAAATCATAAATGCACTATAGACTATTGCCTGATGTCATTAGAATTATCATCAAAAGATAACTTGAAAACATGTGTATGATTAAATTCTTTCTCTTTTTCCATTTCGTACGATTCAATCTTCTGCGCCTAAGCGTATATTATAGTACCTAATATGTCAAGAAATAAAAAAAAACGAAACTAAAAATGTGGGACCTTTTTGTGTTGTTATATACTAGTTTTATTGATGTCAAGGTCAATAATATAGGCTTAGAAGTATATAAATTCAAACCCTCTTGAGATTTAAGGATTTGGTTTCTTCAACCAATCAATCAGATAGCAAATCCAAAGATACCTTCAAACTAATTTTTTTTTTTTTTTGGAAAATCCTTGAACTTTAAAAAAAATACACCCGCATAACTTAAAGCAAAAAAAAAATTAAACCTTCAAACTACTTTAATCGCAATCTCACGCTTATTTCTTAATCACTCCCTTGATGCCCATAAAAATGTCACACAACTTAATTCTTTTGAGTCACAATTATTGATGAGGCTCATTTAATTTCCCTTGATAGTATCTCCCATTAGTCTGTGCCTTTGCCTTTCTGGTTTTTTATACTCCACTCCTTAAACAATTTGATATAAAAAAAAAAATGCCACCCAAAATGGCAGAAAAAGGTACCTCTACTTTATAAAAAAATCTATTGAGAAAGTCCATCGAAAGGATAACAAAAAAAAAAAACAAATAAAGAAAACCGATTTCTCGATCACAACATGTCACAACAGTAAGAAGCACAAAAAAAAATCCCATAATACATTGTTCATTGTCCTTTTGATGTATCTTTGTGTGTAGTAGGTATGTTGGTAGGTATGGACGGTTGCTCCTGGTCGGTGTTGTTTAGGTTGATTAATGAACGGATGTCCTACAATTTAGCACCTTTACCTTTACCTTAATCACTTTTCTTCTTACTCTATCGTTGTGTCGTCGTCGTAGTTGTTAGTCCTTGGTCGTTGTCCTGGTCATAGACTTTCTTCAAAGAATTTTTCTCCATTTAGTTGAATTTTTTTTTTCTGTTCTTGCTATATCTCGCGTCCCTGAAGTCAAGTCAAGGAGCACCTGGGAAAACGATCAACAATAGAAATAAATGGAAAATATTTAACCGCAACATTGCAAGGACCTTCTACACGGAGAAAAACATTCATCTATTTTTCAAAAATTTTGTTTACGATGTGTTTTTATCCCTGTACGAATATGACGTTTAAGTCACCTTTATAAGATGTAATCCCAACTAACAATTTTGCTAATATAAAGCTTTATAGAAGCAAAAGCAGCATGTATAAAGCTTTACAGAAGCAAAATTGTTAGTCGGGATGTCAAAAACCGATAGTAAATTCAGAGAAAATAACAGGATAACCAGTTTAAAAAAAAAAAAAACTTTCAAGGAGGCGGGCACAATCCCGAAATTCTGAACCCAGAAAACTCGGAATACCGAAAATTAGGAATCCAGAAAATTCAGAACCCAGAAAACCCAGAATCCTGATAATCCAAAATCCGAAAAACCGAAAAATTTCCATTCGGGTTTTAAGGTTTTTGGGATTCCGGTTTTTCAAGATTTTGAGTTTTCTAGTTTTTGGATTTTCGGGATTTTAGGTTCTTGGGATTTTTGATTTTCTGAATTTTGGGTTTACAGAATTTTGACCATAACCCAAACTTTCAACAAAAAATTTGTTTATTTTAACGATTTTCGGGATTATGGGTTTTCGTTATTTTGGATTTTATGGATTTTGGGTTTTCTGGATTTAAGATTTTCGTGATAGGTAATGGGTTTTCGGGGATTTGATTTTTCAGGATTTTGACTCCAACCCAAACATTCAATAAAATAATTCGTTTTTTCCGAGGTGAAAAGTGAATAGAAGGTTCGTCTGCAGTTAGATAAATTATGTTCGGTGTACAAAAGTACTATTCGCACAAACTGGACATAGAATCTTTGATTGGAAAGAGGCATGAGGATGAGAAAATATAGTAAGGCACCAAGAAGGCTTGGAATTTTCAACAGTTTGCCAGAAAATATTTGTTTTTTTTCTTTTTGTCTCTCCCATACTTTGTCGGTCACATACAATACATATATCTACAAAAAGGAAAAAAAATCCAATCCTCCTGTTATTGCTACTAGAGTCCTTCTGTTGGTGCTCCTGTGGTCTGTATCTACGTGTATTGCCAAATCCAGGTGCGATTTTCAAGTTAACAATGTCATACCTAGGTATAGCCTCTGTGTGCTCTATGCTCTATAACGATGGGAGTGAACAAGGATAATGTGAAGAATTAGTTGCCGTTTGCTGGTTTTCTAAACAAAAAAAAGACAACAACACACAACACATCACTAGATAAAAACGCTATTCGGAGAATGCAATTGGAATTCCTACATGAGGTCAATGGACAGAAGTTCGGAGTCCTGCTGATTGTTTTTTCCTGTTTTTTTTTTTTTGTTTTGGTTTTATTTGTGGTTGATTTTTTTGAAGAAAATTACTGTGGTTTTGTAACCATCAGCAAAGGAAAACACAGTGAAGTAGCAGATTGGTCAGTTTTCTTCTTTGGCTGCCAAATGACAGATACATTGTTTGAAAAGGACAATTGCTTAGAAGGATTTCTCGAATTCAATTTGTTTCATGTTCAATTTTTTTTTTTATTTCATATTACAAAGGAAACGTACAATAGCTTTAACTAATTTTTGTTGGTTTTAGACTTTTGTTAAAGAATATTTTGCAAAGTAGCCTGTTGTTAGGACCACCACGATAGTGGATAAGTGTTAAGGAGTGAAGGTGGATATTGGGATGACGTAAATAAATTAAAATTGACATTTTTGAGAAAATCTATTATATGTCAGCAAATGTGCGCTTATGTTGGCTAAGTCTTCAATGGCTCATAAGCAATTAACTCAGGGACTTACATAAAAATTGGGTTAGTCGAAGCAGTGCCTCGGGGTCCCCAAAGGATTTTGGAGAAACAATTTTTAAATGGATTTTTTTCGGCAAAGGGTACTCCTTGATTTTTTTGCGAAAATCCAACTTTTGAAGTAAAAAAAATTTTGTTTGTGTCGTTATAACCGGTACCTGCCATAGAACATTTTTTTTATTTATGAATTTCTCCAGAACGACATAGCCAATTTCGACCAAAATTTTTATTCAGAATCTTTAAAAAAACTTTAGGTATACATATTAAAAATCTACAGAATTATCAAAAAACACATTTTCGGATTTTTAAAAAAGTGTCCCAATTTTTTTTTTTTTTTTTTTTGAAAAACTAATTTTTTCAAAACTTGTTGATGATTTTTAACAAAACTTTGTTTTTATGTGTTGAACAATATTGTTATAAAAATGGCATAACTACCAAAATTTTTTTTGAAAAATGTTAGAAAATCTTACCTATACACAAAATTATTAAAAAAAAAACAGCTCTAACGATTTTCGAATTTTTTTTTTTTTTAATTCTTTTTTATACAAGAACTCAAATGGAATACTAGATCATTTAAGATTGTGTTTAATTAATTATAAAAACAGGTTTCTTCAAACGTTTCAACTCGCACATTCAAAATTTTGATTTCCGATTTTTCAAAATTTAGATCTTTTAAATTAAGACTTTTTCAAAATTAAAGCATTTTACAAATTAAATCCAGCATTGATATGAACAGAAACAACCATTTTGCTTACATTTTTCGTTTTATGTATTGTAATGATTATGAAAACCAAAAATGTATTAAAAAATGAAATGCACGACTGGGGTAGCACGTACTTGCTCTTATGCTTAAAGTAACTCTAATGTTAAAGCTTTTAATTCAAGAAAATTAGGGAAAATTTAAAATTTGATATTTTCAAGAAATTAAAAAGTACTTAAATAAAAAATAAAATCTGTTTTTATAATTAATTAAACACCGTTTTACGAAAAACCAAGTATGCCATTTTATTTCTTGTATAAAAATGTATTTTTAGAAAAAAAATTTTGAAAATCGTTAGAGCCGTTTTTTAAAAAAATAATTTTTTATATGTATATAAAAATTTTCTAACATTAAAAAAAAAAAAGTTGGTATGCCATTTTGAAGAAATAATTAATTTACACATGAAAACGTAATTTCAAAATTTTTCACAAACCCGTTTAAATAAAATTAATTTTTCAAAAAAAAAATCTTGAAATATTTTTTAAAAATCCAAAAATGTATTTTTTTTTAATTTTCTAAAATTTTAATATTACCTTTACTTAAACGCTTTTGTGTAAAAATTTTGGTTTAAATCGGGTTAGTTTTGTACGAGATATTTAGAAACCAAAAAAACCATTCTATGGCAGGTACCATTAATAACGGTACAAAAAATATTTTTTTTATTTCAAAAGTTGGCTCTCATATGTAATACACAAAAATTTTAAACAAAATCGTTAGAGCCATTTCCGAAAAAAATTAGCTTTTCTATTTCCGTTATATGACAGATACCGTTAGTTTTGGTCCTAAAAAAAATTTCAATTTCCCCTCTAGCGAATCACGCAAGACTGTTAACTACCAAGTTTGAAGAGAATTGCTCTAGTAGTTAAGGCTCTAGCTCGAGGTACATACAGACGGACAGAAAGACAGATTTGCCGGACCCACCTTTTTGGCATTCTCCATCATCCTAATGTCATTTAAAATTGTTATCTCGAGTTCGATTTTTTTTCGTATCTTAAACTTGCCCTATAGTACCTACCTATATCGCAAGTAAAAAAATTAAAACTTATCTGATAATTAAAAAAAAAAAATCAAAAATCTCATACAAAAACAAATTTTATGCATTTTTTGAACCTTTTCTGAAAGTGACTATTTTCGGCTCCACGATTTTTCAAATTGAAAGACCATTTATTTTTCTTAAAATTATCAAGCACTTTTTATAACAAAAAAGGAATACCTATTTCCATTTAAAAAAAGTTAAGTTTTTGAATAATAGGTACATTTTTTACCGTTTTTTTTTAGCGGTTATATAATTTTTTTGTATTTTTTGAGATTTCTTAAATTCAAAACAATTATTAAAAAATGTAACTTTTAAATTTTTTGATGCACTCAAGTAGCACACTTGTGTATAAATTGGTGTAAATTCATTAATTTTGGTGTAAAATTGAGAAAATTGAAAAAATATGGTGTATTTCTTAAAATTAGTGGTATAAAAATTATACCACTGTCTTTTCTGTACAAAATTTCAACATTTTTTTAAGATTCCGTGCGAAAAATACACCGATATTCAGTTGTTTTTATAATATACCATTAATGGTGCATAAAATTATTTGATTCTGAAATCAACCAAAACGGTTTATTTTGTACACTCTGTTTGGTGTAGGAAGCACACCCTGTGGACATAAAATTCACCAAAATGCATATGTGGGAGACGCCATATTTTTCAATGGACGCCATTTAAAAATAGAAGACAGCGATTAATTATTTTATTAAAATAGTATATTTATCGACCTAATAGTCCCGCATTCTTAGTTTTTTCGATTCATTATAAAATAACTTTTCTTAAAAAAATGTAAAACAACACAAAAATTATAATTTTTGAAAAATGGATTCTTAAAATCGAAAAAAAAATCATTAATTCACTGACATTTTTGAGGCGCTCGATTTTTAGAGGGGGTAGCATCTAAAATTAGTTGATAGAATGTGTTTCGTTTTAAAATTTGGCAAACAAAATCATATTTAACCATTGGTTTCTTATGGCAATATTATGAAAGTGAATAAAAATTCATTTTCATTTATTTCATAAGAAATGGTGTGAATTAGAATTCATCAAACTGTTTGAGACAAAAAATAAACTTTGGTTCAAATTTTAAATCAGAATAATTTAAATGGTGTATTTTATCCATAGATTTATTGTGTATTTTTCAATTTCAAAGGGATAATTTTCACCAAAAACAGATCATTTAATATACCACTAGTGCCATTTATACACCAAAATCGGTATATTTTTTTAACCACCGGAGTTTATTTTATACGAGAAAATGGTGTATTTTTTATATTCAAAATGCATATCACGAAAGTGCAAAAAATACACCAAATATTTTGGTGTATCTTAGACTTTTGTGCTACTTGAGCATGTATTCATTTTTAAGAAAATAAATTTATCATTATTTTATTTTATTCGTAAAATAAAAACATTTTTACATTTTTATTAATTTTGTTTTTATTTTGCGTTTAAAATAATAAAAAAAATCTTAAAAACAAATCCTTCTATTTAATAAGATTAAAACTGCCATGGCTATTATTTTTGGGTGACACCTTATGTGAAATATTAGAGCACTAAGAAGTTGGCAGTCAAAGGGTTAAAAATAATAAAGTAAAACAAACATTAATTGAAATGTATATAAAGAATTTTAAGCAGATTCAAAAAATTCCTGCTCTAAAAAAAAGAGCCGAAAAGTAGGTATACAAAATATCTACAGCATTGTTCGTTTTTTTTTTTTTTAATCAAAAGATAAATCCTCCCAATTGAAATATTATAAATTCGACCTATATTCAGACTAGGTATGCCCTTAAAACATTAATTTCAAAATACCAACATACCTTCCTATTTTACCTACTGCACTGAGAATACTTACAAAACAATCAAAGCTTAAATAGATTAGAATTCTCTCTTTTGCGCACTTCGTATAATTAATTAAATTCCCAATGAAATGCATCTTTATTATAGAGGTATGTACACTACCTACCACTTATTCACCAGAACTTTGTTAAATCCTCTCTCTAGCCATAGCCACACACACCAATTGTGTTTACCTACCCAAAAAACAAAAAACAATAGTTTAAATTAAAATTTTATCCTTTAAAGCTGGAAGTTCCATTATAATAGCTCTCTACCACCGACCACTAAAATAGCGCACTGTTCCAATTTCGTTTCACTTCATCTGGCTTAAATTAAACACACGCACACAGTCGAAGAATAGTGTAGTTTGCTATGCTTTTGCCAGTTTTATCGTCGTCGTCGTCATTCGTCGTCATATCATCATCATCAGCAGCGGCGGCGGGAACCGCCATACAAAACTATTGGTACTCCAACTTTTTGGTCGTGTTGTATAGCATCACTTTTATGGACCTAGTAACACTCTTTCCTGCGGAATGCATATAGCTTTTCCTTTATAAATACTTTTCCTTTAAAAGTGAAGTGTGATGGAGCAATATGTATAAGTATAAGTTCCAGCAACGGCATCCTGCTGATTTTCAATTAGAATTCAGTTTTAACCATCATGCTGCTGTTGGGCTCTGGCTTTATGAATGTCCTTGCAGCTACTGACCCAGTTTTTCAACCAGTTTTCAGCTCAAACCATATAATAAAGAGGGAAAAAAGTCTTCTTTCTATTTCATTGCACATCCCAAATTGCAAGCCCATTTGTCGTGTCGTTCTTGTGTCGGTCGTAGCCTCCCCCTCTTTTTAACCAAACCACCCAACGTTTAATCCCCATGAAATATAATCGCAAATGCAATTAAACGGGCGGCTTTTGTCGAACAAAAGTATCCTTCCTGCAGGATCCATAAATCGTTTCCCTCTTCACACAAACAAAATACCCCAACCCTCTCATCTGTTATCCCTATGCCTTACATAGAATAATCATCAGAATAAGGCTTAAGGAAGTTTCTTTTCTTTGGAGATCCTTTTTTGCATTTTTTTTTATCGGCAATATAGCAACTTTTCTTATAGCATCGTATACCATCTAGTACATCCTTTTTGCATCTTCTAAATCCTTATAATGTGTCGCTTGCATCACCCAAGTGCTGGTGTAAGGGAACTTAAATTGCCTCCTAGCTGTGTATAGTAGATGGATGCAATAGAATAGAAAACAGAAAAAAAAAACTATATACGAATGCATTGTCATTGCCCTGCCTCCTTTTTAATCCTGGCTGGCTGCTGTTGCTGCTGCTGCTGCTTCTGGCTTTTTATTATCCTTCTTTCAATTTTAAATTGGTCTCTGGCAAACGGCAAGATTAGATGGATTGTTGTTTCTGTTTGGTTGCACATCCTTTTTGTATGCACGATTTTCATTAGCACCCACGAAGAACTATAAAAGCATTCTTTCCATAGACATTAGATATTGTTTCCATATAGACTTCTTATACTAAAGGACATGTAAGTGGTCCGTAAGTATATTTTGTTTCTTTTATTGGAAAATAGTTATCAATTTGACTCAAATGTAGAAGGGTTTGCTTGCATTTATTCTGAGAAATGAAACGTTTATTAGAATTTCCTTGTAAATAGTTTGCATTCAATTCTTTTGACTTCGAGCTGAATTGAAATTCAAAACCAAGTCAAAATAAAAAAGAGGTTGTTTGTAAAGTCGGTTTACGGACGATGATTTTACGTGATAACGTAGTAAGAAAACAGGTTGGGTGCTTTTAAAATGAGTCAATTGAAGCGTTTATTTATTTCAAACAATCATAAACTTTATTTTACCGTTATCTCAAAATTGTGACTACAAAACTAATTGAAATTTTACACAGATATAATCCTGTCTATTATCTATCTACAATATAAATTTCATTTATTTATCTGTTGAAAAAAAAAGATAAAAATAAAAAAACGGTTAAAAAAGGTCAAAAAACTTGGGACAAAAAAACTTTTTTTTCCCGTTATTCGGTCAAAAACCATTTTAAAATACCAATTTTTTGCACATGTATGTGCACAGTCATAGACTACATGTTCTATAAGCTTGAGATTTTTTGAATGCTACAAAAAATTTAAAAATATAAAAACTCACCCAAAAATACCCCAAAATAAGTAGGTGTTTTTCAAAAATTCATATTTTGAAACAAAGGGACTTAAAAAAAAATCCGTATGAGACACCTAACTTTTTTTTTATTATCTTTTGAATGACGGTTTTCAAATTGTCAAAAAAAAAATTCCCATAACTATAATCACTATTTTGTCAAAGGTCTACCTCATGTTTTAGTTTTAGAAAACCATTAATAGCTTGGTGTTGAAATTTTTTAGAATTTTTTTGAATACCATTGTCAGTCTTGCAAATAAATTTTTCTATTGATTAAAAAAAATTCAACTCTATGCATTGTCGCGTTTAGAAAATAGCCAATTTTTTGAAATTTTGTTTTACCCCTATTTACCTTTAAAAGATGGAATTTTTTAAAATCCTTCAAATGTATTTAACTTTTGGTTAATATCTTTCAAATAAGCTATAGAAGATTTTTGTATCTTTAATACCTAGTTTATTTTTAATTTCGAATTGAAATTTTTGCCGCACTGCGAAAGTGCGAGAGTGGAATTGGAGAAAACGGCGTAACTTTTTGTGTGGTGGCTGCCATATTAAAAATATTTAATTTACCTATTGTTAAACTAAAAAAAATACATCTTCATCGAAAAACTCAAAAAATAATAAAAAACGGACGGTTACCAAAATCAGCGTCCTTAGCAGGAACACTATATTTTTAGTACTTTTTTCAAGAACATATAACAGCTTTAATTTTTTACTGATTAAAAGGAATTGAGAATTAAATAAACCTGAATAAAAATCCAGAATTGTGGAGAATTGATACAAAGTATGAAAAAATAACATGATTTTTTTTAATGGGCATAGAAGATTTTGTGAAATGCTTTATTGCATGAAGGGTGCCAATAATAATTAGTACAAGAATCAGATAAAATCGAAATAAAAAAAACATTAAACATAAAATTTCTTTTTCAAAAAAAAAATATACTTGAAGATGCATTAAACAAAGTTAAAAATATTTGGAACCATACAAAAAAAAAAACAAATACTAAGCTATAAACAATAAAAACAAATGAAATCGATTTGTAGTCTATTTAATAGACCGGAGACATACACCCAAACACGTTCCATGAAAAAAATTTGTTCAGTGGAAAATGCAATTTGATTTACTAATTTGCCTGTTCTATTTTGTTTGAAACTCATTTGAGTATTTTTTTCGTTTTTCAAGAGAAACTTTTCGTTTGTCGTTGATTTTACAAGAATCGTTTTTTCAGGCCATTGAAAACAGTAAAAGAGTTTTGTATTAAATGTCCTTCTATGCAATAGACCAAACATAGAGGAAGGAATACCTAGAGACGCGACATCGGTTGGTTTTTCTCTTCCACCCTACAAGCTGCAATGAGAGGAAAAACTCCAGGGTTGGGGTCGAAATTCTGTGTGTTGAAAAATTCTGTATTCAAAATACTGTATGCCAAAATACTGTATGTCAAAATTCTGTATGTGCAAAATGCTGTAGGAACAAAATTCTGAAAGTCAAAATTCTGTATAGCAAAATTCTGGTTGGTCAAAATACTGTATTTCAGAATTCTGTACATCAAAATTCTGTAAATCAAAATTCTGTAAAAATGCTGTAAAAAAATATCGTTATGATAATGTAAAAAAGTGCGCTCGCACTTTTTTACATTATCAAAACGATATTTTTTTACAGCATTTTTACAGAATTTTGATATACAGTATTTTGCCGTACAGAATTTTACAAAACAGAATTTTGCATGTCAGTATTTTGTTCATACAGTATTTTGACGTACAGAATTTTGTATTTACAGTATAATGACGTACAGAATTATGGTATTACAGTATTTTGACCCCACAGAATTTTGTCGTACAGAATTTTGACAAGCAGAATTATGACCCGCTCCTAAAACTCCACAGTGCTTATATGTGGTAGTTTTCCCGTGCATTTTAAATGGCACCAACACATTCAACTGTGGAGTTGTGCTCAAAACAATTAAAAACAATTTAAGTGCTCAGTAGAGGAATTAATTCATAAAAAAATAATATAATAATTTCAAAACACGAACCTTTTTTTTTATTTCTGTACATATTTATTGAAAGGTGGGTGTCTGGAGTGAGCTATTTGAGCTATTCAAGTTCATGTACAAACCAAAATCATGTTTAAATTCAAAGTTTGTGAGGAGATCTACTGGTGAAAGGAAGGTATTAAACGCATTATACCTTTCACACGTATTCACAGATAGGAAAACAAGAGAAAAATAAGAGAGATGTATAGCAATTATCTGAAATTAAATTTGCGGGTGTTTTAGGCAAGGGGGGTACGAGTCGGCTCTCTAGGTATTCCTTCCTCTATGAGACCAAAGCTAATGGATCTCCGTCCATCTATTCGATCCGTATTTATAAAAATGCACACAAGGCCATAAGGATGCAAATACATTTTTTTGTTTGTCGGTTTATATTAAATCAATCCCTCGAAGTCTGTTTACTTTAAAAGTCTAAAAGTTAAAAATTAATACGATTTTATCGAGTTTTAAAAACTTGGTTTTAATGTAATTCGTTTCTTGACAAAACAAAAAATAAAAATTGCATCTTATGAAAGGATTTGACCTCTACTTTATTTTATTAGTACAAAGTTTAGACTTACCGGCTTCATACACAAAATATCCTTGATTTAGAAAAAAAAACATAAAATCGTCAATTTTTTAACTTTTTTTTTTTCTTTGATTTTAGGTTAGAATATTAGTCAAAAATAATTTTAAAAATTTTTTAACCATCTTAACTTAAAATTTAATTAAATTTAATTTACCATGATAAGTGTCCTTGAACCATTTCAAAGTTAGGCTTGGCTTATGAGTTAAATCAAAAAAACAGAAAACCGACCAGTGTTGCCGTTTTCTCAGAAATGCACCGATGGATTTAATAGCACTTTTGGCTGGTGTATTCTTTAATGCCAAGGAATCATAATCAGCAATAAAAACTCTTGAACGAATTTGTTCCATTCAAAAGGGTCTATTCAATAGACTATTGGTATTGTAGTAATTATCAAATATAAAAAAACAATATTTTTGGCGTTTTCAAAAAACACAAAAAATATTTTTCGAACAAAATTACAATTTTAAAAATGCATTTTTTTTTTCTGATGTATAAAAGCTTAGTGTTTGGAAAGTTTGGGCAAATTTTTGTATTTTGTCGCTCTTATTTATTTAACTATTCTATTCACTAAGTTAAGTATCTTAATACATTTACACAAAGTATATTATTTTGTTTCATCGTTTTTAAAAGTATTCCAACTACTGTTCTGTCCAGGTGTGACAATAAAAAGTCACGTTCATATATTTTTTTTCCAAAAGAAAAATGTAAAATAAATTACAACGGGTCACTGAGGTGTATACGTAACATTTTGTTCCTATTTGTTTTGAGGTCTTATTTGTTGTCCCTTTGATCAATTGAATTCGAAATAAAATTACTTCATAATTTTAAATAACCATAATTTATTAAAAGAATAACATCGAGTTTTATTTGAAAAATCGGACTGATTTATTAATATTATTTTCGTTCTTGAACACTAAAATAATATAACTTTTAAACCATTTGAGCAAGCTCATACGACTCATTGATATGTTTTTGACTTCTATTCTTTAGCTACTTTGAATGTAATATGGTAAGAAGGAACTATCTATGTGTGGTTGTCCCACAAGAAGAAGAATAAGTGTAGACTAAGAGCATAGTGGATATTATGTGGTGACTCTTTTGAGACAAACAAAAGGATGTGTTGTGTTGGGTCGAAAAGGGTGGTCGTATTTTTTTCTACTTCTTCTTTTTCTTTTCCTATACATATATACATCCTCTTTAGTGCAGAAGCTACTGTTGCATTTTTCCGTAACGACAAATTTTTTCTTCTTCAATTTTTTTTTGCATATGAAAAGGACTTTTAGCTTGAATTAGCTTCGCTAAAGAGTGCAGAGGGATAATGCAAGTTGTCGGGTCTATAATGAATGGGTAACTCGTTTGGTGAACATTAAATGCAAGGCGTTGGAAATTGGGTTGTAAAATTCATTCATATATACAAATACCTACATATTTTATACTTATACACTCATGGTGAAAAAAAAAACAGGGAGTGCATTTTGTCGAAGAAGAAATTGGGCTAAAAGATAAATGGGGTTGAGAAGATTTGCATGTAGATTACCATGCAGTCAAGAGACTTTTGTTGGATAAGATGTATATTTTTTGGAACACACATCCGTTTGTCACTGAACTAGTTAAGTGTTCTTTTCTTTTTTTTTTCTTTTCATATTCAGCTAGGATGTGCAGTTTAAGGTTTAAAATGCAGGGTAAAAAGGTAGAAGTGATAAGTATGGGATTTTTAAAAGGGGACACGAATCTTTTAGAAACACACATTGAAGAAAAGCTTCTGTCAATAAAACTAACCTAAATAAATGGAAAAACTTTTTCATTAATCTTTATAGTGATGGATTATTATTTTTAATAGAAGGAAATAAAAAAAATATATTGATTGTTTTTCTATTATTCGGAGGCAGATACGAATTCCCATTGAAGGTTATATCCATGCATTTAGGCACTGATGGGCGATTTCGTGTAAAAACTGTTTTTTCACGTTTTTGTGTAAAAATCCGTAAAAAATTGTAAATAATGTGTAAACAATGTAAAAAATGGTATAAACGGTAAAAAACGCATTCATTTTGATAGGTTGTCATTAATTTTGCGGCATTGAGACAATTGAGATAATTTCGCAAATGATGTCATTTGGAAGAAATATCCTTTACGATTTGACATTCGAAATATGTTTATTTGTGAAATTATCCCATTTGGGCTCTAGTAAAAACAGAGGCTATAAAATGCTAGTTCCGTAAACAACAAACTTTGAAGAGATGGATTTTGTTCTCAAACCCAATACATTATTTGTTGCAAACCTTACAAAACACCGATTATGATCTTTCTTCATATCATTAGTATCCATTTTTCTACAGCGAAATTCTGACAAATAACTTTAACTTTCTTCTAAGAAATGTGTCAGGAGAGGGCAATGAAGATTGGCATAATTTTAAACAAAAAAGTTCACAAATTTTAAAAGGTGATGTATTGTTAGACCAAAATGGTAAATAATGCTGAAATAATAATCGCAAACCATTCAAAATTAGCTTTAAGGTTATTAAATTTGCCCACTAAATAAACCCAAATTGCCCAACATTTAAATTTTATGCAAGTCCATAAGCATTTGAAAGGTCAAGGAAAATAATTCACATTTGTTTTACGTTAAAAAGCAAACAAAATCAAGCATTTCTTGTGAATTTAAATGATTTCAAAAATTGTAGTGTTTTTCTTTTTCTCCAAATAGTTGAAAAAAAAAAAACATTAAAGAATGCAATCATTCAATTTTTTGTTTGAAATTTAATTTTTTACCATTTTTTAATCAGTGAGTTTTTTACATGTAAAAACACTGTAAAAAACTCGATGTATTTGAATGAGTTTTTAAAAATTTGATCCAAATTCATCGAGTGAGTCATGAAAGGAAAGGTCTTTTTAAGCGCTTTTCATAATTGAAAACTAAAAGTTTGTTGAACATCAGGTTCCTAAATTATTTCCAACAAAACTAATTTTTTTTTTTTTTAATTTTCGAAAAAAAAGTCCAAGGGGTACCTCTTGTCGAAAAAAAAATACAATTTAAAAAATTTTCTCCAAAACCATCGAATTAGATATCAAAAGAAAGGTGTCCTTAAGTTCTATTCATACTGGAAGCTAAAAGTTCCTTGGTTCTTGAGATATTTCAAAACAAATGTTTTTTTACATTCCGAAGCCAATATCTTTCGATATTTAATTAAGATAGGTATGAGTTCATAATCAACATGCCTCTGCATTTAGGTAATAAAATTTTCAAATCTATTTTATTTGCAATCTGGTTTGTCTTCGGCAAAATAATTCTTTCAAACTCTTAGTTTCATATTTAAAGGCATTAAGTCGAGAACGGTCTTCAATCAGATCGTATCGAAGCAACTAGAGCCTTAAAGTTCGAAAAAGTTACTTTTCAATTCTTTTGTGACGAACCACAACAAAAAAACACCAACTCCACCAAAAAAATATATTCGTATAAAAACCATCATATTGATGGTTACAGTGGATAGGATACTGCAACTTGGATAGTCTCATTAGGTTTGCGCGCAGTTCACATCAAAGATCTCCTATCCCAGCAGCATTTAGCCATGCAGTTTGCTACTGATGATCGATACCATGAATATCCTGGGACGAACTAACAATAAAATAAAAACTGCCCAGAACCACGAGACCATCATACCGCGCGCATGCAATGTGTCTTGGATATGATTGCAGGAGGACAGCAGCAGGACCCTTCTCCAATGCAAAAACCCTCAACAAAAACCGATGATCGATGATGATCCAAATGTCATGCATTACAATTATTCGATTGCCTTGGCAATTTGAACAATCATGCTGGCTAAGAAACTTATACCAAGCCCAAGATCCAATGAAGAGCTCTATAGACTGTCTTGGACAGACATACACCATATAACCACTATGGGTGATTCCAGCACGAAAAAGGTGATAGTGATCAGCATGGCAGCAGCATGGCTAGGAGAAGTTGGGTGTTGTGCTTTTTTGTATTTTGGTTTTGGTTTTGCACTGACTTTTATTTTATAGACGCGACTTCAGAGAGTTCGGGAGTTGTCAAGGAGATATGATGATCTTGAACTGCAGCGTGATTTGTAAGGTCATCTCGTCGTCGACGTCGAAGTTGAAGTTGAAAATCGCCAGTCAGTGAGTCGTGTTATTTCTTCGTATTTAGTGATCAGTTTTATTTTGTTGTTGTTGTTGTTCATTTTAGTTATTGTTATTCATTGGTCCATGTCTAGAGTTTTGTGTTTATCTGATTTTATGTTGAATCCCCGGACAAGCGAAAGAAAAAGTGCAGCATTTTGTTTGTTGGGTTGTGAGTTCTTGGAATTTTTCGTTTTATTGGTAAGTGAAAACAACAACAACAACAATAACAATTGGGTATCCAGTTAATTTTGCATAAAATATTTAAATGTAAATGACAAAAGGCAAATGAAGTTTTTAACCACAACAAACAAGTTGAGTCATTTTGAATTTAAAATGAAATTTTAAATTAAAGAAAAAGAATCCAGTATTTATTTTTAAAGGAGAAGTTTGTAAAAACTCTATTTTTTCTCATAGAAAACTCTAATGATAAACCAAATTACCAAATAACACTTGTATTATAGATAAATACCTAACTTGGTGCATTAAGACTGAATAAATACCTAATGAAGAAATCGCACACCGAAATTTTACCTTTTCCTTTTTTACATTTCCCAAAACAAAAATATTTACTTCGCTATTTTTCAAATCTAACTCACCTTGTCAACTTATATTTTATATGTAATGTTAAAAATTGAAGTTGCAAAAAAAAAAATTAAAAAAAAAGAACATCAAATTCTCTAGCTTCACTCACTATTCTATGGCCTCATCCAAAGCGTAGTAAATTAAATCGAGATGAACATCTTAGATTGAGTACTTTGTTTTTTATTGCCCAGCAAAAATCTATGATTTGTATTTTTTTCTCTCCATTGCAAGCATCAACTGCAACCTTCCTTCACTTCCATGGATTGAAACTCATCATGTGCAGGGTTGTGTTACTTTTTACTTTTTAATTTTTAATTTTTAATTTTTACTTTTTACTTTTTACTTTTTACTTTTTACTTTTTACTTTTTACTTTTTACTTTTTACTTTTTAATTTTTAATTTTTACTTTTTACTTTTTACTTTTTACTTTTTACTTTTTACTTTTTACTTTTTACTTTTTACTTTTTACTTTTTACTTTTTACTTTTTACTTTTTACTTTTTACTTTTTACTTTTTACTTTTTACTTTTTACTTTTTACTTTTTACTTTTTACTTTTTACTTTTTACTTTTTACTTTTTACTTTTTACTTTTTATTTTTTACTTTTTACTTTTTACTTTTTACTTTTTACTTTTTACTTTTTACTTTTTACTTTTTACTTTTTACTTTTTACTTTTTACTTTTTACTTTTTACTTTTTACTTTTTACTTTTTACTTTTTACTTTTTACTTTTTACTTTTTACTTTTTACTTTTTACTTTTTACTTTTTACTTTTTACTTTTTACTTTTTACTTTTTACTTTTTACTTTTTACTTTTTACTTTTTACTTTTTACTTTTTACTTTTTACTTTTTACTTTTTACTTTTTACTTTTTACTTTTTACTTTTTACTTTTTACTTTTTACTTTTTACTTTTTACATTTTACTTTTTACTTTTTACTTTTTACTTTTTACTTTTTACTTTTTACTTTTTACTTTTTACTTTTTACTTTTTACTTTTTACTTTTTACTTTTTACTTTTTACTTTTTACTTTTTACTTTTTACTTTTTACTTTTTACTTTTTACTTTTTACCTTTTACTTTTTACTTTTTACTTTTTACTTTTTACTTTTTACTTTTTACTTTTTACTTTTTACTTTTTACTTTTTACTTTTTACTTTTTACTTTTTACTTTTTACTTTTTACTTTTTACTTTTTACTTTTTACTTTTTACTTTTTACTTTTTACTTTTTACTTTTTACTTTTACTTTTTACTTTTTACTTTTTACTTTTTACTTTTTACTTTTTACTTTTTACTTTTTACTTTTTACTTTTTACTTTTTACTTTTTACTTTTTACTTTTTACTTTTTACTTTTTACTTTTTACTTTTTACTTTTTACTTTTTTCTTTTTACTTTTTACTTTTTACTTTTTACTTTTTACTTTTTACTTTTTACTTTTTACTTTTTACTTTTTACTTTTTACTTTTTACTTTTTACTTTTTACTTTTTACTTTTTACTTTTTACTTTTTACTTTTTACTTTTTACTTTTTACTTTTTACTTTTTACTTTTTACTTTTTACTTTTTACTTTTTACTTTTTACTTTTTACTTTTTACTTTTTACTTTTTACTTTTTACTTTTTACATTTTACTTTTTACTTTTTACTTTTTACTTTTTACTTTTTACTTTTTACTTTTTACTTTTTACTTTTTAATTTTTACATTTTACTTTTTACCTTTTACTTTTTACATTTTATTTTTTACATTTTACTTTTTACTTTTTACTTTTTACTTTTTACTTTTTACTTTTTACTTTTTACTTTTTACTTTTTACTTTTTACTTTTTACTTTTTACTTTTTACTTTTTACTTTTTACTTTTTACTTTTTACTTTTACTTTTTACTTTTTACTTTTTACTTTTTACTTTTTACTTTTTACTTTTTACTTTTTACTTTTTACTTTTTACTTTTTACTTTTTACTTTTTACTTTTTACTTTTTACTTTTTACTTTTTACTTTTTACTTTTTACTTTTTACTTTTTACTTTTTACTTTTTACTTTTTACTTTTTACTTTTTACTTTTTACTTTTACTTTTTACTTTTTACTTTTTACTTTTTACTTTTTACTTTTTACTTTTTACTTTTTACTTTTTACTTTTTACTTTTTACTTTTTACTTTTTACTTTTTACTTTTTACTTTTTAATTATTTCAACTTATCATACATAACAACCCTGATCACATCCACTTGCGAACCAATTCTAGTTTTGTAAGTTTCAATCCAACAGGAGAGAGAGGAGATATACCTCTGTGCATCCAATGTGTTTCTTGATGTCCATCCGCCAGCTTCAATAAAAAGAGATTTGAAAAGTAGAAACTGTTTCAGTGTGGAAAAACAATAACGAATGGAAGAAAAAAATTGTGTGTGGAAATTTATGCACCTCTAGCAATGTGGTCAACTCTGGTTTATTTTTTTTTTATTCTATTTATATTACACCGCCATATCGCCAGGAGCTAGCAGAAACTTCTATTTTCCGGATTGGAAGACTCTGTCTAGCCATAGAAAGCGAATAGGAATTCGAGTTATCTGTTTTTCTTGAAAGCGCGCACCTTTATGGCGTGTGATGAAGAAGAATTCCAATCTCTATATACCTATACCTAATCATATTTAGTTGCGTTTTAAAGGAATTTTATTGTCATTCCAAGTTGTCCTCGCTCGAACAGAATTCATACCAAATTGGGTTCTGAAATAGTCAATAAAAAAGAAGAAAAAAACAATTGATTGACTTTTCCAATGGTAAATTAATAAAGGAGGCTAATCATTGGAGATCTCGTATGTGAATACCATGAAAAACACTTGCACACCTTAGTTTATGGTGCAATCTGTAATTGAATTGCATTTTGTTTCCAATGAGTCCAGTAGGAATAGATCCTTATAAGGAAACAACTTTTAAACGAAGTAATTTTTTGCATACCTACGAATTTTGAAAATTGTTTTTTAGTAGAAAAAGTTTTTTAATAAATTTGTTGTGCACTATGTCGGTAATAAAGGGATGTATTTAAATTAATTATAAATAAGATTTAAAAAAAACGTAGTCAGCTCTCCCAGGTACAGAAAAGTTAGTTATGTGTCTGGCGGAGTTGAAAAACAAAAAATAATTTTTTTACTTACTAGAAGCTAAATGTGTTTTTTTCAGAGAATGTCTATTTATGTATTTGAGCAACATTTCTCTACAAATTTTGTATCACTTTTTAAAGTTTTAAAATTTACGGCCACGGGGGTGTATGCGCAACTTTTTTCCAACTATTTTTTACGAAAGACGAGATGTCTTGTTCATTTATATATAATTGCTATTTGATAAGTTATAAAATTAAAAAAAAACTAATTTGTAATGCTTTTCTCAAACTTTGGACCCCTGTTTTTTTTTTAATGGTTATAGATAAATAAAAAAAAATATTTGGGCTTTTTTGTTTTGAAAAGATGCATTTAAGAAATAAATCATGTATTTAGCCCAATAAAGCTTTGTTTAAGTTATACAACCCACGAAAAAAAAAATGTTTGACAACAATATTTTTCATAAATATAATACTGATTATTCCACGGTTATTAGGCTGTTTTGGTCTACATATTTACACTAAAAAATCATTCCAAATGCATAAATCTGTTTATTTTGACACTATTCTCAATTTGACATTCAATTCCCTTTAAATTTTACTAATAAGATTAAAGAAATTCCGGATTTGCATTTAGCGATCCTGAAATACCATAAGAACAAAGGCAGACCCATTTTGAGCGATTTGGGTCCTTTCGAAATCATTTTGGGTCTTTTCAAAATCAACACTCCATAAATCAAAAAAAAAAAAAAAATGCACCACTGGGTCTTATTACGTCTTCATTCTTATGTCAAAATCTGCTTTTATTAAAACTATTTTTAAAAATTCATAAAAAATTGATTTACAAAATAAAATAAAATGCACGACTGGGGTCGCACGTACTTGCTCTTATGCTTAAAGTTACTTCAATGTTACAGCTTTTTATTCAAGAAAATTAGGGTAAATTAAAAAAAAAATTTGTTTTTAATTTAATTATAATTAAATAAACACCGTTTTAAATGATCTTTTACAAAAAACCAAGTATGCCATTTTATTTCTTGTATAAAAAGGAATATTTAGAAAAAAAAAATTACGAAATCGTTAGAGCCGTGTTTTTTAAAAAATAATATTTTTGTATATAAAAATTTTCTAATATTTAAAAAAAAAATTTGGTATGCCATTTTGAAGAAATAATTAATTTACACATAAGTACGAAACTTAAAAATTTTTCATAAACCCGTTCTCAAAAAAAAATTTGAAATATTTTTTAAAAATCCAAAAATATGTTTTTTGAAAATTTTCTAAAATTTTAATATTACTTTTACTTGAACGCTTTTGTATACCTAAAAATTTTCGTTGAAATTGGGTTAGTCTTGTACGAGATATTCATAAATAAAAAAAAACCGTTCTATGACAGGTACCGTTAATAACGGTACAAAAAATATTTTTTTTTATTTCAAAAGTTGGCTCTTATGTGTAATACTATACATACTATACACAAAAATTTTAATCAAAATGGTTAGAGCCGTTTTTGAAAAAAGTTAACTTTTCTATTTCCGTTATATGGCAGGTACCGTTAGTTTTGGTCATAAAAAAAAATTCAATTTCTCCTCTAGGGAATCACCAAAAACTGCTAACTACCAAGTTTGAAGAAAATCACTCCTTTAGTTTAGGCTGCAGCTCCAGGTACTTAAAGACGGACAGACAGAATTGCCGGACCCACTTTTTTGGCATTCTCCATCATCGTAATGTCATGTAAAATTGTTATCTCGAGTTCAATTTTTTTTACGAATCCTAAACTTGCCCTATCTATTATAGTACCTACCTATATCGCAAGTAAAAAATAAACAGAAAGTCATTTTAAGCTCCAAAAACATTTCTTGAAATGGGTTTGACCTACAAACAAATTACCTATGCTACACTGAACCAAAAAGGTACATAAAATTAATGAATTTGTACATTAAATTAATGTAAAAATTCATGGCAAATGAGCCAATGTAAAAATTCATTAAATTTAAGAATCTTTTTAAGAACAAATTCATAAGGGAATGAATATTTCTTAAAAATTAAGAATAAGTTCTTAAATTTTAAGAATTCTGTTCATAAACGAATTCGAAAAGTTTTGAACATGTTTAAGAAAAGTTTCTTAGATTTTAAGAAAAGTTTCTTAGATTTTAAGAAAAGTTTCTTAGATTTTAAGAAGAGTTTCTTAGATTTTAAGAAAAATTTCTTACATTTTAAGATTATTTCTTAAATTTTATAATTTTTTTTTATAAATTTCGTTAAAATTTAAATGAAATGTTGCTTAAATTTTATGAAACAAATCATAAAAACTATGAATTTTTCTTAAAGTTTTATGATTGTTTTCATAAAATGTAATACACTTTTCATTAAAATGTATGCATTTATTTATATAGATGCATATAATATACATTACCATTCCAAGCATTTAATTTGTTCCTGAAAAAAATTGTATTCCAATCAAACAAACAGCCAAAGAAAACAACCCAAAATCTAAAAGAAACAAATGAAATAATTTTTAAAAATAAAAGAAATGATTGAGTTTAAACGTAATAAAAATGTTTTATTGGTCACTGTCACTATACATTAATTTTTAAATTTAATTTTTCTTTTTTAATTGATGCATCATCTGGAAAGATAAAAAAAAGTTTGTATTAGTAAAATGACTATGTACTATTTGGTTTAAAAAATCGAAATAGAAGGTAGAATTATCTTTTACCTTATTGTAATCGGCAGCATTAGGTTCTGCAGCTGAAAGAAAAAACAATACAAAATTGAATAAGTTGAGGAAAAATCACAATTTAAAAATTTAAGTAGATACAGCATTTCAGCATTATATAAAATAATATGAGGAATGTTGATAATATTACGTTAAAACAAAATTTAAATTGAAGATTACTCACGTGCGTACTCGTTTCACAAAAGTATCTAAATTATGTACCTATAACAAAAAAATTTTAAATATATTTAATATATAAAAGAAAGAAATCTTTAACAAATTATGTTTTTATACATATCTGAGTATATCGGGAAGAGGCAACGGGAACCAACAATAATTTACACTTATTTACACAATAATGTCTTATACTCTTCAAATTTGTTTACGTGGTTTAAAATGCTTAACACTGTTTATAATAAATATTGTTTTTTATTCACAAACTTGTTTTGACAACAACCGTCCACTTTGAATATCAGATTTTAAACTAAATCTGCAGAGAAAACCTTCTAAAGCATAGATTCAAAACAACAGTTATTATTTTCTAGATTGATGAAAAAATACATAGACTTTAAGAAAATATACTTAAAAACTCAAAAGGTAAGAATTTTTTCATAAATTATATGTATACTTTCATAAAATTTAATGAATTAATTCTTAAATTTTGGAAAAATATGAATTTCGAACTTAAGAAGTATGAACAGATTCTTAGATTTTAAGAATAAGTTCTTAATACCGAATGCAGGATAACGGTAAAATTTTCGTTATTTTTCAATTAATGAAAAAATACATTCATTTTAAGAAAAAATACATTCATTTTAAGAAAAAATACTTAAAAACACAAAATTTATGAACTCCTTACAAATGTAATTTTAAAAATAGATTTTTCTCAATTTTAGAAGGGAAAAAAGTCAATTTTAAAAATTATTTTAACTCAAAATACAACTGAACGGAAAATAATAGTGAATTTCATTCATAAAAGTATGTCCAGATTCTATGATCCAGCAAAATATTCTTTCAAATTGGAGCTAGAAGTTTATGAATTTATTCATAAACCTTCGTATTTGTTCTTAAAAAAAATTCATTAAAATTTTTTCCATAGGAAAATTTTTATGAAAACTGATTCTTAAATTTTATGAATTTTTCTTAAATCTAAACTTTTTTTTAAGAATTTGTGCTTAAATTTAATGAATTTTTCTTAAAAATGTATGAATTTTAGTTTATGAACAAGATTCATAGTTTTTAAGAATAATAATTTTTTCAGTGTAATTTCGACTTAAGCAAAGAACAAAAAAGAAAAACCGTAGGAGTAGTTTTTGTATATAAGAAATTTCCAAAGTATTAAAACAAAATTCGTAAGTACGTGAAAAAAAGAAAAGTTTCAGTAAAATTCGAAAAAATTGATTTTTCAAAAAAAATGTTAAACTTTTTTTTATACCAAAAAATGTTTAAAAATGTTTTTAGTTTTAAGTTTAGAATAATTACTGAAATGTTTTTGTAATAATCGATGTTGTCGTTTACAAGAAATTTTAATATCAAGAAAACGGTTCTACGATTAAAAATGGTAATTTTTTTTTATTTCCAAAGTTTGACCATATTTGCAATATTCAGTGTATTTTGTAATCAAAATGCTTAGAATCGTTTTGGAAAAAGCTATCTTTCTTCATTTATGGTCAAAGACAATTGGGGTTAATTTTGGTATTAAACAATTTTTCAATACGAAATTTGAAGTCAATCGCTTCAGTACCTTAGGCTGCAGCTCGAGATAGTGACAGAAATACAGACAAACTGGCAGACTGAATTATGAGACCAATTTTTGTTTAGCATTTCCTATTATCGTAGTGGGATCGGATTGGTGATTGTTGTCTTGACTTCGTTTTTTTTACGAATCCTTAGCTTGCCCTAAGAACTCATTTCGAAAGTAAACAAAAATAAATAATATTCCTATAAGTAAAATAAGAGATAAATTACAATGGATGGAGGGAGCATAACTCAATTACAGCATTTGCTACTACTCGTATTTAAAGCTCAATTGAATTTATTTTTATTTTGACAGTTACATATATTGAAATCAATACAAAAGACCAATGTCTTAAAATACCTTGAACAAAATTACATACAAAAAACCTACCTACCTTTATCAATTTTATATAGGTAACAAATCAAATTCTTCTTGCCAGTTCATGCGGAACACCGATGTCTAGAACAAATCAATTGAAACATTTTCTAAGATTAGAAATAAAATTGTAGATCCAAAAAAAGCACAAAACAAAAAATATATAGAATTCTCCGGATACCAACTCAAAGAAAGCCCACATCTGTTGTGGTCGCCATACACCATTCATTTCAAATCACCATCAGCCAATAATAATAACAACAACAACAACAAGAACCTCCACCTCATCCTCCTTCTCCCAAACAGTGGTAACCTAATTCTTCATTTTCGAAAACCTCATATCAATTCAGCCAGCATCCGGACGAAAATTGCCCTCTAATCGTCATGACCTACCTAACGAAACATTCAAAACACCAGCAAACACACCAAAACATCTAATCAATGTCAATCACAGCGTTTCATGCATGACTCCCCAGGGTATTATTTTCCAAAACTCTGGAACTTCTCTCTCTCTCTATCCATTGGATCACTATACTAACAATAACAGCAATAACATAAACCGCGCCATAGACATATTACATAGGTATATACCACAAAATATAATAGGTAATTTTGCAAAAGAGGGGGCGATAGGGGGGGGTATTAGTTTGAAAAGACGAAAGGAGATGGCGAAAATTGTGAATCCAGAAAAAGATACTTCTTTTGGCTCCGAATCAAATCAGGCGCGAACAACAAAATCGATCGAAGGAACCTGTAAATAGCACAATTACATCCCAGTTTGAGCCAACTAAGCGGTGGCATACCTCTCTCTAGTCTCTTACTTATATATTTTTGCCTTTGGTTAGAGATCTCTTTGATTTCGATGTGGTGCGGTGCAAACTTTTTCTAGAGCAACAAGGCAT
This sequence comes from Episyrphus balteatus, assembly GCF_945859705.1. NCBI lineage: Eukaryota > Metazoa > Arthropoda > Insecta > Diptera > Syrphidae > Episyrphus > Episyrphus balteatus. The sequence goes on along the minus strand of NC_079137.1, from coordinate 40,239,729 downwards.
CATCGAAATGGTTAGACATAACTTGGACTTATTATTTTTTTTTTTTGTGTTTTGCTCAAAAAGACCATCTACCCACAAGATTATTTTTGGAATATAATAAGTAGGTATATAATAGAGGATTTGTGCCCCACTGACTGGATGTTGGCGTATGGAAACAAGATTAACAGCCAACTTAACACCACAAGTCATGCAACCAGATCTAATTTTTCGCGTATGCTTTTGGTTCTCTCTGGAATTGGAATTGGCTGTAAGGCATACAGTGGGGCAGTTTTTATTAGTGTATACTATTACTATAATTTTCCATAACAAGATTTACCTGATAAGATGTCATCCTAGGAGCAGGGACATAACAAACGATTTTTATTTATGGGGACTATGTTCCATATAAGCCCAACATTCAATTTGGGGCTTATGTCCCAAATTATTCATTTTGGACTTATGTCCCACTCTATTAGGCCATAAGTACATACCAAAATTATATGGAGTTATGCCCATATAAGTGGGAATGGGAAATATTATCCTAGAAACAAAAAGCCCAGCTACATAATACCCACATATTGTTTGTGGATATTTTTACCCGCTGCTTTATATCCCTGGACCTTATGTCTCTACTAATATGTGCTGGTTCATTTTTTTGCAAAATGGTCTAAGACCCAGTAACATTGCTCTAACTTTTGATTTGTGGGGCGTTATGTTCATGGACATTATGTCCCTGCGCCGGCCGTGATGCTAATGTGTTACAAAGTGCATCGAAAAAGTACATATAAATATAACATGAAATGATGAATTATTGATTTATTGAATTTAACCTTGATTTTTATAACGTCGGTCCCACTGTAAGGCATCCTCGACAATACTGTTCCACAATGAATATTGAAAATATTTAACACCTGATTGCATTTCTCTTTGTCTTCCAACTTGTGGCTATCTGGCTGAAAATATCACTGAAATGGATTCAAGAAGTGGTACCTTGGTAGGCCGTTGGACAATGTAGAAGTGACTTCAAAAAACAGGTTTTAAGCTTTTGAATAGAAGCAAAGTACTAAAAATCCCTTTTTCTCATCATACTTTTTTTTAGAAATGAAAAATACTTCAGTTGTCAAAAAATAGAAATATCCTTTACCTATAAAAAAATTTATTCAAATTTGTAGCAACACCAGAGAACTTCTCTTTTGTATCCTGTGTCATCGTCTTCATTCACGAATGTTTCTTATTCCTTTTTTTTTTTTGGTTTGCACTTTGGTTACTATTTGGGATTTTCAAAACCAAAAAGGAACGACACGATGAAAACGACGACGTCTGTGGCAAGGATACTTTGCATATCCGACAGGTGTTCCACATTGAAAGAAACGAAGAAAAAAGAAACCCATTAAAGAAATCCCTAACAAGATGGCAAAGACTCCATTTATACTATATACCTTGACCGCTTCCCTAATTCCTTCAAAATCTTAACAAAGATGTGCGAAACGAATTTGGACAGATGGAGCTGAGTTGGTAGTATAAAATATGTCTACAGTTGGGATAAATGCAATTCTGCAGTTGCAATGGATGTTACTGGCGTGGCTAACAATTTAATTCGATCGATTCTCACACCTTTGGGGCTGATTACATGGCATCCAATTAACGCACCGTCAAGAACTTTAGTGGAACCGCATGTCGTCGTGGATATTATTTATTTTCTTGATAAAAAAATTATTATTAATCCCTTGAGCCAGAATCAGATCTTATTTTCACACTTCTTGAACAATGTTTGCTACAATGTGTTGGAAGGATGAATTGAATTTTGGTTTTATTCATTTTTTTTTTAAGTGTTCGTTCTAACGGAATTATAAAATCATAAAATATGTGTCAAAACACAGCATTAACTTAAATTGACAGGAGATGATGTTTTCAAAATTTGAAGAAATTGTGTTAACTGAAGACATAAAATATTAAGGATACGAAATTTAAATGTTCAAAAAAAAAAAAAACACAAATCATTGTCAGTTAACGGATTTTTAATTTCGAGAAAGAATGGCAGAACTGATTGGATTTGCATCGGATCTTGATTGGATTTTTTCGGTCGATGAATTTTAACTTAACAAGAAATGAATAGCATTTTAAGTTAAAAAATTAAGGTGGAAGATGTGAACAGCTTGTTTTAACAGACGCAAAAAGAATAAGAAAAACAAAATTATTTCGATTGCAAGCAATTCAGCAATCCGAACTCCAAAAAACTTTTGGTTTTCAGTTATGAAAAGAGTCGAAAGAGTCCTTTCTTTTGATGTGTCATTTGATGGATTTGGAGAAAATTTTTGAAAATTCCGGATAATTTTCGAAAATCTTAAAAAAATAAATTTTTAATTTTTTTAGTTGAATGCATAGGGCTATTTACTGTGATCTCATATCTGTAAACTAAAACTTGTTTCGGGACTTTGATCCGAAAATAACTGCTTCCGTATGAAAGGAAAAAAAATACTTCGATTTCAAATAGTTCAGCAACCCGAACTCCTACAAACTTTTGGTTTTCAGTTATGAATAGAGTCTAAAGAGACCCTTCTTTTGATGTCTCATTGAACGGATTTGGAGAAAATTTTTGAAAATTCCGAATTTTTAGACAAGGGGTACCCCTTGGAAAATTTTCGAAAATCTTAAAAAAATAAATTTTTAATTTTTTTAGCTGAATGCATAGGGCTATTTACTGTGATCTCATATCTGTAAACCAAAACTTATTTCGGAACTTTGATCCGAAAATATCTGCTTCCGAATGAAAGGAAAAAAAATACTTCGATTTCAAATAATTCAGCAACCCGAACTCCTACAAACTTTTGGTTTTCAGTTATGAATAGAGTCTAAAGAGTTTTTTCTTTTGATATCTAATTCAATGGATTTGGAGAAAATTTTTGAAAATTCCGAATTTTTCGATAAGGATACCTAATTTTCGAAAATCTAAAAAAATAAATGTGTAATTTTTTTGAAAAATTTCAACAACAAAAGATTATAACATAAAAAAAAAATAATCGCTTAAAGTTTAAACGGTTTACTCACAAACACGGCTAGTATAACGCGAGTAAAACCAATAAGTTTCACACTCTGTATTGATGTTATGCTTGTATTTTAAAACTTTTTTTTACCTTAAAGTTTAAACTATAACTAATTTTCTTTCTAAAAATTAAATACATACTAAGCTTTAACAGAAGGTTTCCCAACTAACAATTTTGCTTCTATAAGGCTTTATAGAAACAAAAGAAACATAAATAGCTAAATCTTTACAGAAGCAAAATTGTTAGTCGGGTTGTTAAAAAATATTGATATAAATCTGACTTCTAAAAATTGGCGATATTTATGTCATCTTACATCTCAATTATAATCTGCTCCAAATTTATTGCAAGAAAAAACACCATATTAATTTCACATAATTTTTAATTTCTTACCAAGTAACACTTTTTCAAAACTATGATCACATAAAATTCATATTGAAATTATTATCTAACGGTTTATGATGAGTTAGGTTTGCTATTTTCCTCAAGCCACAACCAATCATCCATATTCTCTGTATATACTTTCTGTTGTGGCTATAATAGGTTTTACTTGGTAGTAGGTTTATAGCCAACCAGCCAGTCAGTCAGTCATTCCGCCCTATAATCACACTTTTATCAATTTCCTTCCACAACCAAACCGTGTGCTACAATGTATTAGCGCCATCTTACAGAAAAAAACCAGTAAGTATAAGGCTCTCCCCAGCAGCATCGTGTGGTATGAAAGTAAGGCTTGTTTTGTGCCTTGAAGGCAGGTGGCAATTAGTAAGGCATTTTACATCGACTATAATTTTTTTTTTTTTTCTTTTTAGCAAATTTTCCAATAAACATTCACTCTGACTCTGACTGAGTGTGGCACAAAAAGGCGCACAAAGTCTTGAAATTTTAGAGACAGAAAGAGGTATGGTTAACCTTTCCATTTTTAACTTTTGTTATAATACACTTGTATTAAGACTTTTGTGTGTTGTAGAAAAGTCGTTGGGTGATAGCTTCATTAGCTATGGCACAGGTACTATAGAGGAGCCTCTTTAGTGTTATTGTTATTAATTTGTTAGTCATTTTGATAAAGTTCAACGACTAAAGGAAATTTTTTAAGCTTTGTTTTTATTTATGAGAAGTTGTAATTTTTTGAAGTGAAAACTTCTTTAGTATCGTAGTGATTAGAAACAAGATGAAACGAAAACGCGACACGACTTCAACTTGTTATAACTTTTTTGTTTTAATAGATAGATGAATGAAATTTGTACTGTAGATAGGTAATTAAATAAATTATAATTGTACAAAATTTCAATTAATTTCATATCCAAAATTCGGAGATAACGGTAAAAAGATGTTCTTTTCCAACACACGTTATATCTTTTGATCTAGTGCACATACAAATTTGATTTAACTTTAATAAGCATGCTGATAACATAACCTTTTATTTGATATATCGCACATAACGGTACGTGCTCTACAAGTTACACAATCTTAAATTGAAAAAATTGAAAAATACCTCAAAACACCTGTGGAGATCTGTTGGCGATGACCAGCTACCAGTGTAGGAAGTACCGTAATCTCAGTCTGGAAATTCGACATGGTTGACTTTACAAAATTCTAACTTCTCTTGTAGACATATTTGAAATAAGATTTATACATCATTATACAAGGAAACAATAAGCTTTCACATGGTATAAAAATTTGTGTAGGTTTTCAAACAAAAAAATTGAATTAATAGCATGAGAACATAAAAATAAATGTTTTTTTTGGTTTTTTTGATGAAATTTTATCGAGTTTAAAAAATTCTAGCTCTTTTTGTAGATGTCTCATTGACTTGATCGAAATGTATATTTTGAGCTTGGACAAAAAACTTTCAGATGGTATAAAATTTTTTATAGGTTGTTAGAAAAAAATGCATTTAATAGCGTGAGAAGACAAAAAATACGTGTTTTTTTCGCTTTTTTTTATGGAAATTGATATTTTGAGCTTAGACAATAAGCTTACAGATGATATAAAATTTATATAGGTTGTCATATAAAAAACATGGATTTGAAGGTGATAGAATAAAAATAGTTAGATTTTTTCTATTTTTTTTGCAAGAAAAATGATTTTTTAAGGTTTCACTTCTACCACGTGTGAATTGCACACATGACTTTTTTTTTGTTTATGAGGGAGTGGCTTTATTTGGAGCAGTTTTCAAGCGAATTTTAAGAAAATTAGTGATGGGAACTATCGAATGATTTGAACTATCGATATTTAGTAACTGAATGATTTGAAATATCGAATAGTTCATTCATTCATTTATTTATTCGAATAAAAACTATCGAAAAAACTAACGAATAAACTATCGAATAAAAACTATCGTATAAAAAAACTATTCAAATGAAAAAACTATCGTTTAAGAAAACTATTCGAATGAAAATAGTAACTAAACTATCGAATGAAAAAACTATTCGAATGAAAATAGTAACTAAATGAATGAATGAATGAATGATTTAAAACTATCAGATGAATGAATATTTTACAACTATCGATAGTTTGATAGTTTTTATTCGATAGTTCCCATCACTTAAGAAAATGGCGATGGAATAAGGTTACTGTAATGTTATCGAGATTATGTCAAAAGGGAAATGGTCTGTTTTTGTGATATTTTAGCAGATAATAGAATTTGAGAAATTTTTTTCCTTGTTTGAGAAGTTCTTTCGGTCCTGGTTACAAAGATGGAAAACATCAGAAATGATTGGTTTCTATTAGAATTTTAAAGACCCAATAATTTCCGTTGTTGCTAGGTTATAGTTAATAGTCTCTGTGACATAATCTATTGAAATCAATAACTCTTTCGGTTCTACGTATACAAGACAATAAATTGCACCTTGTAATCCGAGATTTAAGCCTTTTTTCTGACGATTTCGCTTTATAGCTCCTGTGCGTGAGGGTAACCTAATATTTTCGATCAATTAAGTTCTACAAAGTATGTATAAATCCTTTGACTCAAAGCATTCCGTTATAATATATTAAAACCAGTACAATACCTTTGTATAATCTCCATCAGTGGTATCAGTTCCATAACGCGCGTTCTTTTTAAATCCTCCCTAGAAATTCGTGGTGACAAAATCCTTTTGCATACTTATACAAATAATAATAATACTCGAAATACAAAAAAAAAATATATCGAAGGGTATAGAAACAAATTGTCATCGATGATAGAGTAGCATAGAGCTCGTATGGTACACAAAAAAGATCTCAAAAGTTTCCTCCTTTGATTCTTTATTTTTATTTCATCAAAGGATTTCAGTACGATTTTTTTTCCTTTTTGTGTCGTTCTTCCTAGATTCCTAGAGTGATTTTTCTCCTTCTTTATAGTCTATCCAATTTGGCAGAGCTATCGCACAAAAAAAAATAGGAATAGAAGAAGAAAAATCAGAAAATATACGGTTTCGATTTTCAAAAGGAATAAAATCTCACTTGCGCTACACACTTCCATAGATTAGCATTTCATCGGATGGATTGTGAATCCTACAAGGCACAAAATACAGAACACGCAGGATATATAATATATTTTGAAGAATAGAGGATCAAACCGTGTTCGCTCCTTGTCGATGGTATAGGTATTTTGTTCCACTCGATATATTATTCGTGTTTTTATTTTTTGTTCTCTTTTGTCAACGGGACTCTATAATTATTTATTGTCAACCTTAAACGTTTGAGGTATGAGTTTATACGAATGAATTGGTATATGGAGCTATTTTAACAATTCCCAGGATGTACCAATAATGGAAAAGCAAAAAAAAAGTGTCCTTTAGATTAGATTCATTAAGTGTAGGTATTGAGTGTGTGTGTGCTTGTATATGAACCGCGAATTGATGCTAATCGATTACTGAACCGGAAATATGAAAGGTAAAGGTATGATTCATGAGAGATGCAGGACATGTATATATGATGTATGTCTTTTGTCTGAGTTCCTAGGAATTGCGATGTATACACTAAAGTATTCTTTCAAATTGTATGTATTTTCTTGTAACACTTCTTCCGGACGATTGAGTTTTGAGTTGGCTAATCACCTTATCAGATCGGCTTGGAGAAAATGTTCAAGTTTATCTTTCAATCAGCAGTTTCGATTTCAAGAAGTATTTTGAATTCTATTTTCAAGTGTCCTGTAATCAATATTTTTCTTTCTAAGAGAGAAGGTTACAATAAATGTACCTTCCTTTAAAAAAAAATATTTTGTTTTGCAACAATTGGAATACTTAATGATCAATATCAAAGAATCCACTTTTTTGTATACATTCACAATTGGCCAAATAAAAACTGTCTCATATAGGTTCTCATAAAGATATCTTGCTTAGGTATATTGTTTATTTTATCAAAAATAGAACAAAATATAGGTTGTTTGAATTTCAATACTTGCCGGCAGCTGGACGAAATTATATATGAAACTATTATTATTGTAAATTTTCGTACAAATTTATTTGCGGTTTCAAATTAATTTCTGACGAAATTAATTTGAAAAAATAGCCTATTTTTCAGTCAAAAAAGTTACCGAAAAAAATTTTTGATTTTTGAAAAGTTTGGAATGCAATTATTTAGCTTAAGACCGTTTTTTTAAGATTGTGTGGAAAGAGTATACTTTTATTAAAGAAAATACAACGTTCCAACACGAAATAGAAAGAAAGGTAGGCCTAAAAACTCCTGGTACAAGCAAATGCAAAACCACCAGCATTCAGTTGGCCATAGAAATGGAACAATACAAAACCGGGAGGCTTGCCGCCGATTTCTGAGGTCAATGATCCCCTCGACATCGAGATCATAACAGCGCCGAGAAAAAGGAAGAAGAAGATAGAAAATACTGAGAAAAATTGAAAAAAAAAAAACTAAAAACGATTTTTAAGATTGATTTTCCCGTAAATGACAGTAATATTGGCGAGAAATAATTTTCCATAGAAACCAAATTATACTTTTCTAATGGCCTTTGACCTTCTTAATTTGAATCTAGAATTAGAATAGCTCTAACGTGCAAAGTTTTTGAGATATTGAATTTTGAACGTCAAAAACACTATTTTTGTGATGTTTTGGCATGGTAATATCTCAAAAATGTGATGTGATAGAATTTTTCTGACTTCGGATTCGAGCTCAGCGCACAAAAAACCATTAGAAAAATATACTTTGATTTCTATAAAACTTTTTGACTAGTAAAATCCAACAGGGCAGAAAAAACGAATGCCTTGTTCGATTTCACTAGCCAAAAAGTTTTTTTTTATAGAAATCAAAGTATATTTTTCTAATGGTTTCACATCACGTTTTTGACATATTACCATGTCAAAAATCAGAAAAAAGTGTTTGTGACGTTCAAAATTCAATATCTCAAAAACTTTGCCTTAGCTATTAGTCCGGGCGGCCACTGCAGAAACGCTCAACTCATCGAGCTAAAGAAAATTTCAAATGGGAAGTGAAAGAGGGCTATTAGTAGTTACGAAAACCACAGGTCTTCCCGTTCGCATCCTGGCACGATTGGCGTGGTAAAGTGCATCGTGCATCTCATAGAGTTAAAAGACAATATTGGTGTCAAATTAAAGGTGCTATTGTCAGCTATCAAAATTCAGAGGTCTTCCGGGCGAAAGTCTGGCAGTTTTGTCATGCAGCCCGTTTTAAGGTTAGAAGCGATAAAAGTGAGTTTTTTCATAAAGTCTTGTTTTTTGGTATTTTGGTGGATGAGTTAAGGAGTTTTTTCACTATAAAATAAAAATAAGAGTTATTAGCATTTAAATATAAAACGATGTTTTGGAAAAAGCTTGATAGTTTATTAACAATGACCCAAAGTATATGCAAAACTACGAATAATTCACGAAAAAGTCTCAAATAATACGCTGCGCCCCTTACAACTTACCGAATTAAAAGGCGAATTTAATTTCAAATTAAAGCTAATAATGTCTTTTTTTGAAAACCAGAGGTCTTCCAAGCCAAAAATTGGAAGTTAGGTCACGCAGCTTGTTTTAAGGTTAGGTGCGTTTTTCACTTAAAACGTTCAAGCAGGCTGGGGGGTGAAATGACAAGATGTGGCTTGGAAGACCTCTGGTTTTCAAAAAAAGACATTATTAGCTTTAATTTGAAATTAAATTCGCCTTTTAATTCGGTAAGTTGTAAGGGGCGCAGCGTATTATTTGAGACTTTTTCGTGAATTATTCGTAGTTTTGCATATACTTTGGGTCATTGTTAATAAACTATCAAGCTTTTTCCAAAACATCGTTTTATATTTAAATGCTAATAACTCTTATTTTTATTTTATAGTGAAAAAACTCCTTAACTCATCCACCAAAATACCAAAAAACAAGACTTTATGAAAAAACTCACTTTTATCGCTTCTAACCTTAAAACGGGCTGCATGACAAAACTGCCAGACTTTCGCCCGGAAGACCTCTGAATTTTGATAGCTGACAATAGCACCTTTAATTTGACACCAATATTGTCTTTTAACTCTATGAGATGCACGATGCACTTTACCACGCCAATCGTGCCAGGATGCGAACGGGAAGACCTGTGGTTTTCGTAACTACTAATAGCCCTCTTTCACTTCCCATTTGAAATTTTCTTTAGCTCGATGAGTTGAGCGTTTCTGCAGTGGCCGCCCGCTCTATATCGTAATTTCCCCAAAAAATATAAAATACAAAAAAAAAAAATTTGAACCAAAAATGGTTTTCTAAGGCGGAGAAAATTAGTATCTGATTCTTGCAGAGGAGTTAAATACAAGCATTTTTTACTAGAGGAAAGGGGGGTCTATCTCCCCCCGTTTAGGAGGGAGGGGCAATTTTCTAAAAAAGTAACTCAAAATAAAAAAAAAAATATTTAAAAACGACGGCAACACCTACAGTTATGAGTGATACATTTTTCAAAAGGCAGAATATTACACTTTATAGTAGTTTTTAAATCAAGTTATTTTAATCAATACTTTTTGAAATAATCGATTTCAAAGTCAAATTTTGGGCAAAAAAAGTTGAAAATTAAACTTTCAAGGTCAAATATATATATGATGTGCACCGCTGAGGCCTGCCAGACCAAGATTTTCTTACTAAGCATGCTGAAAACTACCACTGTACGAATTTTCAGCCTTAAAAGAGCTACCTTAGTCAAATGTGCCACAAGCCCTCCTACTATTACGTATGAAGTGTTGCTCTATGCAAAGAAAACAAGGTCGATTCAACCAGTATTTATAAAATGAACACTCACACAAAGTTGACACAAAACCATTAGAATTCTACTTAATATTTTTTTTTTGTCATTTAAAATTTATATTTAATCAGTCGCTTGAAATCAGTTTACTTTAAGTGTTTCTCTCGCATTTAAAAATGTCTTTCTCAGCTGAAAAATCAAAAATAGAGAAATAGTGCTAATTTTTTGAAGGGTACATTTCTGTCGTTTAAAAAAAAAAAATAAATAAATAATAAAAGAAGAATGTTGTCAAATGATTTCTCCACTAGGTACTTTATTTTACTAGCATACAATTTGGAGGTACGGGGTGATTTAGTAAAAAAAAAACTCTAATTTAAAAAATTTTTTTTTATTGATTTAAGAAGGTTAGAATTTTAGTCAGAACTATGTTTTTAGAATTTTAAAATAACTTGTTTTAAAATAAAATTAAATTTTTTTATGAAAAGTTAAATTAAATTATTGAAAGTTAGGCTTGGTTTTCGAATTACCAACTCTGAAATTCATCAATGGATTTTAGTAGCATTTTTGACTCAAGGATACTTTTATGGCAAAGAATTATATGCAGCAATAAAATTTCTGGAACAAATTTGTTCTTATTTTCCTCCGGAGGTCAGGTTTTTTAAATAGATTTTTAACGGTTTTTTGAGTTTTATGTAAAGCATTTAAATATAATATGTTAGAATACAACTTATTAAAAAACGTTATGAAAAACAAGATTATACCTCCACAATTTGGTCTGAGGAATAATCTACCAATATTAAGGAAAATAAAATTGAAAACACACATACAAAATTCCCATTTTCTAACAAAAATACTGTAAAATTGGTACTAATGCGACCGAATCATAATACTTTTGGACAAATTTTCCACTATTTTGGAGATTACCAGACTATGATTTTAATTATGTTAATTAATGTTAATTTCTTCATTTTTAAACCAACAATTCTTAAACAATTAATTATTTTTTATCCAGTTTCAGTTTGTTTGATTTTTTGTTTCTTCTATTTTCTCGTTTTTTTTTTTTTTTTTTGCAATTTAACTGCACCTATCAATTAAAGAAGCGCACCAAATTTGTATCGTTTTCTTATTAGAGTTTCTTTCGTATTCGATAATCATTGAATTGCTGCAGCGACACAAAACCCACAAAATCACATAATCTCATCGTACAATGCAACTCTTCCAACTTCAAAGATCCAACTACAATTCCACTGACAAAAGAAAGCCATCTACCAGACGAAAAGCGAAAACTCTCTTTCCCATTTCACTTTCTCTTTCTAGGAGAAAACTTCTCTCCATCAGCCTAAAAGTATGCATGATCAAATCGAGTGATATATTTCCACTATCCACTCCCACCCATTATCTTATAAAGAGTCGGAAAATTTATTATGAAATTCATTCCAATTAGTTTTTCTAGAATATCCAATAACTTAGTAATGAAATGCATTTTTTTTATTGTGCATATATAAATACAGTTCAATGTTCATTGCCGTTGAAAGCATTCAAAATATTTTTATTTCATTTGTCAGCAACACGCTTAATGCACATACCTACATACAATGCTCTTTCATACACACAAAGCATTAAATATAGCAGAGAGACAGATAAAGTAAAATATTTAAATAAATTCCAGATGTTGTTCACATCAATGACAAATTTGTTTAAATACATTTTCCAAATGCCAACAAATTCATCGAAATTTTCCGCAATATGTCATCGAGAAGTAAAAAAAATATATTTATTTTTTTTTTTTAACGGATGTTGTAAATTTATAATGAAAATGAAAAAAAAAAAAAATAGAGTAAAAGCGCAATTGGAGGAGGTTGGTTGGAAAAATTACATTTTCACACTACTCAGCGATTAAAGTTAAGTCAGCAGCCAATGATGTCGAGAGTACTCTTGGTTAGTAAATGAGTAACATTGTCTATTAAATCTTTGGTATTCTTTTGCACTTTTCATAAGAATTTTTTTGGTTTTTAATTTTAATTCCAAAAGAGTAGGTAGTAGTAATTCCTGCCTTGGAAAAGTTCGCATGAGGTCTCGTAGCATTTACTGATTGATATCTGATGATATTCCTCCTTTTTGAAAATCAATTGAATTATTTCTGAATACGTCATGGAATGATTTCCCCTTATTTGTAAGATGGGTATATGGGGAGTGAAATTCATAATTTCGTTATATCTATGTAACAAGGTACTCAAAATTACTTTAAGTGGACTTAAGCCATTTTTCCTGTGGAAACTTCATTTAAAAAAAAAGTTGGTGGCATTTTTCAGTTGAAATTGGTAAATTTTCATAATACACAGTACCATTTTAATGAATAATAAATTGATAAAATTTCACTATCTTTTGCACCATTGACAAATTTGCTTAAAATCTCAGGTAGATGTTATATGACTCTTTTTCTGAAAAAAACTGCTCTTACGATTTTGATAATTAATTTAGGTCTGTGAACTTTGGAAAGTAGGGTCCTAATAATAAAATAAAAATAAATATTTTTTGAGCCAATATCTATGAACGCGACTTGTCATAGATCCGTTTTCTTGATATCTGACTTTCTCCTTAATGACTTTTTTTTTTTAGCACAACAAAAATTTTCAGAAGCTTTTAAGTAGCTTTATAATTAAAATTTAAAAAAAAGGATTCACTCATTCTGAAAAATGAAACATTTAAAATCGTTTCCACTCAATTCTGAAGTAGATAAAAATTCATTTTGAACTTCTTAAATCTCAAAAACGTGATGTTATAGATTTTGCTCGACTTCGAATTTGAATTAGGAATGTTAAAATCTATTAGAAAAGTATATTTTTGTTTACCGAAAATTTAAATGCTGAGTTTTATTGAACATTGAACATTTTTATTAAATATAGGTATCATGTTTTCTAACATGTATGTACTTAAAAACATAGTTGGCAAGCATATAACCCCAAAATATTCAATATTTCGTTTGAAACAGAAATAGAAGAGATGTCAAAATTGTGCTAATTAAAAAAAAAAACATGAAATTTAGTCTATAAGTGTGTTTTAATCATTTGGCCATTTTTGACTTTGTTTTCAAAATTTTTGATTTTTTAATGGAATATGAATTTATAAATCTTAAATTTAAGATCAAACACCTTTAATGCGGTTTTGCGAAAAAAAAAAATCCTATTTAAAGGCATATTCTAGCCTCCATTTTGGAGCCCCCTTTTTGAATAAAAAAAAGTAAGCAGCTTTTTCGTATTCTCCATAGTAGGTAATATCCTTCAGGGTACCAAAATTCATAACATTTCGGCCTTCAAGAAATTGCAGTGAAAATCAATTTTGACGCCAAAAGTTCGGCGGGATTACATTTTTACTCGGAACATGTATACGATGGATCAATATCGATATTTTTTTTTTTTAGTGATAACGTCTTATAAATCGATGAACCATGGCAGCCACCACAAAAAAGTGACGCCATTTTCTCCCGTTCCACTCTCGCACTTTCGCAGTGCTGCAAAAATTTCAATTAAAAATTCAAAATAAACTATTAGAGATACAAATATCTTCTATAGCTTATTTGAAAGATAATAATCTAATGTTGAATAAATTTGAAGGATTTTAAAAAATTCCATCTTTTAATAGGGTAAATAGGGGTAAAACCACAAAAAATTGGCAATTTTCTAAACGCGACAATGTATAGAGTTGAATTTTTTTTAATCGATAGATAAATTTATTACAAGACTGACAATGGATTTGAAAAAGATTCTAAAAATTTAAAAATCAAGTAATAAATGATTTTCTAAAACTAAAAAATGATGTAGACCTTGAGGAAGAAGTGATTATAGGTAGGGGATATTTTTTTTTGACAATTTAAAAAACGTCAATCGAAAGATAATAAAAAAAAAAAACTAGGGATCTAATACAGATTTTTTTTTAAGTCTCTGCGTTTTGAAATATGAATTTTTGAAAAACACCCACTTATTTTGGGGTATGTTTGGGTAATTTTTTTTAATTTTTTTAAATTTTTTGTCGCGTTCAAAAAATCTCAAGCTTATAGAACATCTAGTCTATGACTATGCACATATATGTGCAAAAAATTGTTATTTTAAAATGATTTTTGACCGAATAACGGGAAAAACAAGTTTTTTTGTCGCAAGTTTTTTGACCGTGTTTTATTTTTATCTTTTTTTCTTCAACAGATAAATAAATGAAATTTATAGTAAAATAGATAGTAAAACTATATTTGTGCATAATTTTAATCAATTTTGTTGTCACAATTTATAGATAACGGTAAAAAAAAGTTCTATTTTTCAACAGGTAATATCTTTTGATCTAGAGCCAATACAAACTTGATTTAACTTTATTGAGCATCCTGATAATATTACCTTTCATTTGATATATCACACCTTACTGTACATTCACTACAAGCTACACAATGGTAAATTAAAAAAACTTGCAAAATACCTCGAAACACCAGTACTGTATTCTCAGTTTGAAATGTAGACATGGTTGGCTTTAAAAAAATTCTAACTTTTTTTCTAGGCACCGCAGATATAAGATTGAAACGTCATTTGAAAGGTGAATGATGAGCTTTCACATGATATAAAATTTTGTATAGGTTGTTATTGAAAAAATTGATTCAATAGCGTGAGAAAATAAGTGATTTTTTCACTTTTTTCATAAGAAATGATTTTTTTTAATAAATTATTTTAATACTTTTTTCACATTGTAAAAATTTAAAAATGGTTTTATTCTTTAGAAGCAATTTTGGGCTTTTTTGTAAGCTTTAAGAATAAAAAAATTAATATAAATTAAAATAAATTAAATTATAAATTAAAATTCTTGTAAATTATGATTGATTGAATAGTCCAGTAATTTTAGGTTTTATCTGCGGAAAAATTCCTACTGGGCTGAATTTTGGTATACAGCTTAATGACGGCTTTGTTATGAAGATGTGAAAAATCGACATTGATATCGTGTCCGCGTTAAGAGTTATAGGGGTCAAAAGGTCACAAAAACTGGTTTTTCACGATTTTCAGCAAAACGGTAAGCCTTATCAAAAAATTTTCAATGCAAGAATTGTAGACCAGATTATTATATATAAAAAGTGTCATGACACTTTTTTTCCTAAGACCCACCGTTTCTTAGGTATAACGATTCAAAAAGTTGAAGTTTAGTTGTAATCGTCATAATCCTATTCCTGAAAAAAAAACTCCTAACTGAAAAGTTCCTGAAATTTCATTATTTTTTTAGCTTGAATTTCGTTCCTCAACTGTTAAGAATATGGGGAAACCAAAAAAAAAATGGAAATTTTCGCCATTTTTCCGATTGGGGCCCTTCTCCCGAAACCATTTCCCTGGGAATTTTTGTTTAGAATATGTCTGAAAATATACAGGATGTGCAATAGAGAATGGACAACCCTAAAACGGCTTATAGCTACACTTATGATTGTTCTAAAAACAGATAGAAAAAAGTTCTATCGCAACCAGTTCATAAAATATGGACTTTTTTTCGTTCAGTGTATTTTAAATTTTATCATCTTATGTTTTCGTTCACTACAACCACGAATGAATGAATTTTATTTATTTCTTTTTTTTATAATTTTCTACAATAATTGGATGAGTACATAAACACTTTAAAAATTTCATAGCTATTGCACATTTTCGTAAAAAAAATTTTGAAATCTGTTTTTTGATGCAAAATGTAAAAAAAGTTATTTATGAAAAATTTTAAACACCTGTGGTATAAAATAAATCTATAGAAACCTAGGTGGCCAACTTTCTTAAAAATATTCTGGTATAAGGAGAATATTTTTAAGAATGATGGCCACCTAGGTTTCTATAGATTTATTTTATACCACAGGTGTTTAAAATTTTTCATAAAATATTTTTTTTACATTTTGCATCAAAAAACAGATTTCAAAATTTTTTTTACGAAAATGTGCAATAGCTATGAAATTTTTAAAGTGTTTTTGTACTCATCCAATTATTGTAGAAAATTATAAAAAAAAGAAATAAATAAAATTCATTCATTCGTGGTTGTAGTGAACGAAAACATAAGATGATAAAATTTAAAATACACTGAACGAAAAAAAGTCCATATTTTATGAACTGGTTGCGATAGAACTTTTTTCTATCTGTTTTTAGAACAATCATAAGTGTAGCTATAAGCCGTTTTAGGGTTGTCCATTCTCTATTGCACACCCTGTATATTTTCAGACATATTCTAAACAAAAATTCCCAGGGAAATGGTTTCGGGAGAAGGGCCCCAATCGGAAAAATGGCGAAAATTTCCATTTTTTTTTTGGTTTCCCCATATTCTTAACAGTTGAGGAACGAAATTCAAGCTAAAAAAATAATGAAATTTCAGGAACTTTTCAGTTAGGAGTTTTTTTTTTCAGGAATAGGATTATGACGATTACAACTAAACTTCAACTTTTTGAATCGTTATACCTAAGAAACGGTGGGTCTTAGGAAAAAAAGTGTCATGACACTTTTTATATATAATAATCTGGTCTACAATTCTTGCATTGAAAATTTTTTGATAAGGCTTACCGTTTTGCTGAAAATCGTGAAAAACCAGTTTTTGTGACCTTTTGACCCCTATAACTCTTAACGCGGACACGATATCAATGTCGATTTTTCACATCTTCATAACAAAGCCGTCATTAAGCTGTATACCAAAATTCAGCCCAGTAGGAATTTTTCCGCAGATTGGGCTTAAAAATGACTAAAATGACTGGGCTATGAAATAAATTAACGCTTCAATTGACTCATTTCAAACAAAAGCACACAACCTGTTTTTATACGACGTTATCACGGAAATTCATCGTCCGTAAACTGGCTTTACAGACAACCTCTTTTTTTCAAAATTTTAATATGTCCTACATATTAGAAATTATAAAAAACATCATTTTGCACGGTAGAAGTCAATTTTCGAAAAATAAACGGCTACGCTTTATTTTATTGTCCTAATTTTTGTATGAAAAATAAAAATGCAGTTTTTTTGGAAGCAGCAATTAAATCTTAGTTTCTTTAAAATCGTTAGAGCCGTTTTCGAAAAAATCGCTGTTACTCAAAGTGTTGTATGTGGGAGTTACACGATCTAAGGCAAGGAAAACACATGCGATTTCGGTCGCAAAATTATTTAATAGCAAAAATGGATCACAAGGATTTCAATGCCTTTGGGAACAATTCTCAAAATTTAAATCTATGCGATTTTTGGAAGCATGTGTGTTTACAGGCTTGATATCTATGTGATCGATCTTTGCGACTAAATAATCTTGTGGTCAAAATCGCATGTGTCCTGCGATTTTGTGTGTCCCTAGCTTAAGCGAGATATAAAAAAAAAATGAACCTTCAAATGGATAGTAGATATATTATAATAATTGTAGTCTAATGAGGTGAATATAATGTTTTCTATATTATTGCAATAATATCGTTTACTTTCACATTTCAGTACAAAGGTAACCTTGCCTCACATTCTAGTACATCCGTAATAAGGAATCAATTCAATTTTCAAAACCTTATTTAACTCTTTGAACTATATGTAAGTTTAGTTACTAACAACGACAGCACTGTTAAATAGTATCAGCAGCATGTTGCAGGAAAAATTGGAAATTCATCCGACCGAATTTCCGACACAATTAATCGACGGATGTCTTGTTTTCTGGCTGAGATTTATACGAAAGGCTGATGCTTCATCAAAATCTGGGCGCGACATTGCGGACACAACATGCTTCATATAGACACCGACACAACACCGGCAATCGAGTTCGCTTGTCCACGTGTCACACCATTCTACCACTCCACCGGTCGCCGTGTAATATGTGTGTCAAGGCAAATTTAAAGCCTTCACCCATATTAAGTTTTATTTTTTTCTCGCTTTTATGTTAACAAAAGTTCTGTTTGTTTATATTTTTTTTTGTGTTTATGTTTTACTCATACAACATTGATAGGGGGTAAAAATCTGAAAGCACTGAACATGACAATGACATGCTTTCGTGAGCATATTTGTTTTTCAACACCAAAATGTGGTGAATTTTTGAAAAAAAAAAAAAAACAAATTCCTTGCCCCTTATATGTCAAAATTCTTCTGATTTTATTAATAAATATGTCACCAGGACGACGACGTCAAATTTGTTGCAATAAATCGCTTGTTTACTTTTGATCTTTCAAAAGACTGTGGAGTGTTCCAAAGTAATGACTGCTAAAGCTAATGGAGTGCGATATTTTTTGAGGGTGCACATGCGGATTTCATATGTCTAGCAGGGAGGGCAACAGATTGAATAATATTTTCTTTGCCCCTAAGTGGGAAATGAAGATGAAAGGCATGATCTTGGGGTAATCATGTGCGAGAGAAGTTCATTAAAGTCGAGAAAAAAAAAAGAAATATTGTCATAAGAAAAATTGCACTGACAAATTTATGATATCTGAGTGTCTGCAATGCATGAAATGTTGACAAAAATATATGTACATCTTTTTCAAGTTCGCTATAATCAGAGTTGAAAAAAAGGGATGATTGATGTAAAAATACAAGGGAAACGGATATCAACATATATTTTACAATAAAAGTGCAAATTAATGAATTTGTAAATTTTCTACTCTTGATTTTTCTGATTTAAAACTTTTAAATTTTTGATCAATCTTATAAAACCTACGGTTTTTTTCCTTCCCACCATATTTTAAGTTCTAAAGCCAAAAAGTATTTAAAATAATTTAAAACTTTAATATAATTTCTGTACATCCTTGTTTCCTAGAATAGTTTCAAAACTATTTGCTGCACTTTGCCACATCACTTCAAACCTATCAAAATTTAACTAGAAACTCTCAATTGCACCAGAACCACACGTAGGTATATGAAAGTTTTATACCAGGTGAAGGTGAAAAGTTGCAACATACATTTAACATGTTATATCCTATATACCTAAGTAGATAAATAAATATATTTTCATAATGATTGAGGATACAATTTACTTCTAAGAGGGTTTTGGAGTAGGTTGAGTTGGACAATAATTTTGAAACCAACTGAAACTGGGAAAATATGAGGACATATTCCAGGAAAGGTTTGAGATTTATCTTTTAATATGCAAAACCAGATGGATTAACTATTTTAGCAAAGAAACAGATTTCATTGAGGTTTTTGTAAGAATATATATTTGACCCTGTATTTTCGTTTTTTCTAAAACATTTTTTTTCTAAAACATTAAACTAAAACAGAAGATGTATGTTCATTAGAATCGTTTTGTACGAATCAATAGAAAAAACATAAATGTATAGTTGTTCATTTGCTCTTGTTGAATTTAGGTTATGATGAAAATGTTAATAAAATTAAAAAAAAAAATCTGGTCACTGTGGTGTATACGTACTTTTTTAAGGTAAGGTATATTTTGATTTAATGTGCCTCCGTTCGCCATAGGTTCTTTTAGGTCAAATGAAAAATCGTTTTTACAACAAAATTAACTAATTACAATGTAAACTTGCCATAAAGTTATGGGGGAAGCGGGAAACCTTAAATTCTAAAACTTGAAAAATTTGTTATATTTTCTTCAATGTGTGTTTTCTTTTAATCTTAATGTTGTAAGCAATAGTATTTTTATCAAATTTACAAAGCAAAAATGAACTTAACCAACAAACTAAAATATAATGAAATATATCAGACCAAGTAAAAAACACAGCTTGAATACTTCAAAATGTGTCAAGCTCAATTTTTTTAAAGATTATCTATAAGGAACTACATTTATAAAGCCAATTTTTAGATTAATAAAATATCTCATTGTGTTCAATGAGAACCGGAGCAACATACCAAGTGTTAATTTAATCGATTCATCAGTTTTTGGCTTTAGGTCCATATTATAGACAGGCAGAATTATTGTTGATGTATTACTTGAGTTCATAAAATTTCCTTTAATATACCTAAGCCAAATATAATTTCTATTGAATATTGCATTTCGAATTTCCTTTATTTTGTCGAAATACAGTACTTATATATATTTTATTCAGTAATAGTTTTAACAAAAGTAGACCCCTCAGTAGGTAATTTATGAAAACTGAAATCTAGAAGCATTTTGTCACAATGGGTGATATGCATAAAAATAGTAAATGCTTTTACTAGAGAATTTTCAAGTATATACTATTTTTCATATGCATAAAAATCAAGTAAATGCTGAAAATTAAGTATTTACTATTATTCATAGTAACTACTTTTTTGGATGAACTTTTTCAGTAAATACTTTATTCCATATGCATAAAAACTAGTAGGGGAGAAGGGGGTACATTTGACACTTAGTTTTTAAAGGTCTGTATTTTCGAAAACTGTTAATGTTTTCCAATGTTTTGTTTTGTATTTGATTTATTGACTATTCAAGATTATACTAACAGTAATTTTTTTGTTTTACAACATTACAACATTTAAAAAAATTATGTTTTCTAAAAAAAGTCATTTTGTCAAAAGTGCCCCCATCCCGGGGCACTTTTGACTTTAAAAGGGGTACATTTGACAATGGTGGATTAAACCCCACATCGTGTGCATTACATTTTTAAAACTATCAGCGGATCTTACTCGTCTATTATTTAATTAGAAAAAAAATAAGTTTTTGGTTTTAAACAATCTAGGTACTAAACAATATAAAGAAAAAAATAAATCAAAAAATTTATTTTCTAAAAAGAAGAAGAAAAAACAAAAAACCATAAAATATTTCAAAAAATCTCTCCATTTAAATCTTAATCAAAATTTATCGATGTCGATTTACTTTTAAATAATTTATTAAATAAATAATTCCCCAAAATCAACGTAAAAATGTGACCAAATTGCAAAAGTCAAAGGTGCCCCGAAGGAGCTTCATAACTGTTTTTCTTTTTTTTCAATAACTAATACTATTTTTTTACAAAGCTGATTTTAATTTACTTAACTTTAAGCATAGTGCTATCAAAATATTGATTCAGCATTGAAAAAACTTTTAATTAGGTTCAGAAATCGCTTACATACCGGTGGTCAAAAATAAGATCAGAAATACAGAAAACACGAAAACACGTGTTACTCCGCGAAAAGTTAATGAAAGACTGCGAAATTTCGCAAAATTTCTTTAAATCAAACTAAGCTTCTTTCTTCATCCAAACTATTGTTAATTAAGGGCACGATCATACCGAAAAACGCAAAGTCAAATGTGCCCCGGTGTCAAATGTACCCCCGCTTACCCTAAGTACTTTATTTCTTTAGGAATTACTTGATTTTTTCAAGGTTACAAAATACCAACTTGTAAAATTGATAGTATATACTTTTTTGTTTTAAAATCGCAATTATGAAGCCATGAAACTTATGAATAGCAGTCTTGAGTCATATTTTGACGCAATCTTTTCATGGTATTTCTTAAAAATCGATGGTTGTTAATATTTGTCTAAATGGCAGAATTTGTATGTATCAATTACCAAAAAGTTTAGAATGATCGATTTATTATCGGACTCAGAGTTAAATTTAAAAAACTTTATCAATAAGTCATTATTGTAAATGAATAGTAATTTTTTTTCAATAAGTTTTTATTTTAAGTAATGTCAAGTTTCAAAACTGTTGAGATAATTTCAACTCTGAATCATATTCGAATTGCCAACAGTATATTAACTTTACTAGCCATGAATAATATATTTTAGGGAATTCGCAATGAAAAAAAAAAAAATGCAAAACTGTGTCGCACGTACTTGCTCTTATGTCAAAAGTTGCTTGAAATATTAAAGCTTTTACAAATTCATAAAAGATTATTTTTAAAAAATATAAAAAAACCTTAAAATAATATAAAATTTGGTTTACAGTTAAATAACGTTTTTTTTAATGCATCACAAAGAATTGGAAATCTAGAGGTTCTTTTTCATATAAAAATGTTCACAAAATTTTTTAAAAATAAAAATGGTATTCCATTAAAGAGAAGAAATATTAATTGATAAATGAAAATAAAGTTTCAATAAAATCATTTAATCCTTTTCAAAATAGATTTTTCATACAAAATTTCGATCTTTTTTTAATCCAAAAATGATTTTATTGAAAAATTTGTTTTATTTTAATATTAAGGCCACTAAAAAGTTTTTGTTCATATTTTTTTATTGAAATTGGTGGTGTCGTTTACTAGAAAACGGTTCTATGGGATATACCGTTAATTACGGTCCATATTTTCAATATTAAATTTTTTAAAGAAAATCGTTAGAGCCATCATGTAATATCTGATTGTTATCTCAAGTTCAATTTTTTTATGCTGCTGTTAAGTTCACTTTTGACTCACAAAAAAAGCACGAACAGATGTTCACATCACAAACTCAAATTTAAGAAACAGTAAAAATTTGTATTGGATTACACGGTAAAACTTTCAGAACAATTTATTTGTAAGCCCTAGTACGCTGCTAAAGCTAAACGAAAATTTGTCTAGGTCTCCAAAGTCAAATGATTTTAATTTTTCCAAATGTGCGAGCAAAGCTAAGAATTTCGTTGGCTAGGCTGAAAATAATTTTTCGTTCAATTTAGTAGCTTTTTTTTGTAAGAAAATTTTCGTATCGCTTCAGTAGCATACGTACCAGGCTTAAATTCGAAACGAATATCAATCATCTAGAAAAAAAAGTATTTACTATCATTTTTGGGTGAATTCTAGTATTTACTTGGATGAATTTAGTATCTACTTAAAGTATTTGCCTGCTAGCAGGTACTTTTTTTTATGCATACGAAATTAAGTAAATACTATGAATTTTACCTTTTACTAGAATTTATAGTATTTACTTTCACCTTTTACTTTAAGTAAGTACTACTTTTTTATGCATATCACCCAATGTGTTGCTTTGTAAAATTAGGTGGTACTGAGTTATTTGATGAAATGTCTTCTTATTCTTTTTTCGATTTTTGGAGTATTTATTTTGATACCTAACAACAGTACGAATTAAAATGCATGGTTAAACTTATACAGGTCGTCAGTCTCAATTAAAGGAGATTTATATAATTTCAAAGTTGTATAGTTATGTCATTTTCGATTGGTTTCACTCAAGGATTGACTCATTCTGAAATCCAATAAAACAGTCTGAATCGCTTCTACTTAATTCTGAAATTTTATATCTGTATTATTGAATAATTAAGTAATTTTTTTTTTTTAACTTTTCTACTAGAAAATTTTATTTAATTATTTAAAAATACATAAGTGATTTTGAGTGAATTTAGTTTTGAAATCAAGAAGAGAATTTTTATTCTGAGAAAAGTTCTTTTTGTCATTTTCGTGCGAATAAAACAATTTCATCAGAAGGCATCTGAATGATTCCGAACGCTTCTGGAGAGCCAATCGAAAACGACATTAGTTAATCCTAGGAGAATCAAAATTTTTAAGAAAACTTCATTCTAAATAGGCAAGTACATCAATTTAAAATTAAAAGTTTTTGAAAAATTAATTTGTTTTCAAACAAAAAATTTTGATACCTAACAACATTCAAAAAATGTTAAAATAGTTTCTGAAAAATCTACAAAGTATTATTTTTCTGTTCAATTTCTAATTCTCTAACATATTTTGAGTCGAAGACAGAAAACAAGAACTTTTCTTAGAAACTGTTAAATACGAGAGTTAGGTACTTTTTTTGAACAACGTTCCAAAATTAGAGTGATTGAGTTTCACATCAAAATTAATGTGATAAAATTGTTTTCCCGTGTCCTACCTATTTGACATGAACTTTACTTAGCCGATTTTAACAATTGTTTGGATTCTTTTGAAGTGATTTCAAAATTTTAAAATAATTTTGAGCAAATATTATTAAATTTTAACGTAATCTTACGTTTAATAAAAATAATTAAATAAAACAAAATGATAAAATAAGTTTAACTAAGAGGCGGTAGCCGTTTCCTTTAATCGTTATAAGGGGAGTTTGGGGTACAGAGTATTTCTTTTTTTAAACAATAAATAAGGAATATTGCTAAAAATTAATATGTCCATTAGGGTGGTCCACGTTTCTATACATGTAAATATTATTGATTAGTGGGACAAATTCAACGGGCGGCTGGACCGAATATCGAAAAAATTTCCATCTAAAATATTAAATGTAGCAGTCACATATGCTTAAATTTTCCCAATATTACACAATTTAACAAATTCTTTCTAAATCACAAACAACCTTCTTTTTAACATCTACTTATTTAAATAATGAATAATAAGATATCTGTTCTATTTCGCAATGCATAACAAATTTACTGATTCCTCGCATAGCAGATAATCAAAATTCAAAGGCTACTACTTCAGCTAGATTTGCTACCTTTATTTTACCTTTTATAGTTCACTCAGCCTCATCAAATATTTAACAAAACATGGGAACATTACTGTATGCGCGATATCACATAAACTACTACTCTCCATAAAGTTTCCTTTCTCCGCGGCGCAAATACAACGATGTTGATACTCGCAAACATCGCAGGAAACCAATGCGGATGTATGTATGAATGTAATATAGATTGTACATTGAATCAGTGTTTCTATATATCCTCGACCCGTTTGAATTGCGTATACTCAAGCTAAGTGCTTATTTAATGTTAATTAGCGGTTACCTGTTTGCAAGGACGAACACACAAACTCAAACTCAATATAAACCTATACCTACAGATACCTGCTATTGAATTCTAATTACACAGGACTTTATTCGTTTTATTTGTCTGGATTGTTTCTGTCTATATAATTGTGTGTGCTCCTATTCGAAATGTGGTCGAAAAGCAAAAGTCCACTTTCTCTGTCTCTGTGGACGGTCAAAAAGGACGAATGATGGGACTGTTTGGGATTTAAATTACAAGCAAAACCACATATTCGATCTACAAAAATCAGTTTAAATTGTGCAAAATTTAATCCTAGAGAGCTAGGAGCTGGCTGATGTTCGGCTGAACAACAGAGCGCACCCAGCAGTACCTTTGGCGAAAAATAAAAAAAATAAGTCTCTGTATAAACAGGCATCAGAAGGACATCGTTCCCATTTGTGTCGAAAATTCGATTAAAATCGCTTACAAAAGAGGACACAGAAAGGACGAACGAACGACGAAGGCAACAGCAACGAACGAACGATGAACGACATCCAGAAAGAACCGTGGAAAATGAAAATTTAATTTTAATCAAAATTTCAATTGATCCTATTGAACTTGAGAGTGTGATGGAGCATGGGCTATATATGCCAGCTATATTATATAGCTTTCGAAGAGAGAGTTTGTATTGTACATAAGGCCTTGATGGGATATACACCTTTATACGCATAGATTTATGTCCTTTTCCCCTAGGATTTAAGGACACTATATTTATATTTGTTTCAGAATTTCCATCATCATACTCCGATACGAAACCTTATGCTCGTCATCATCATCATCGGCAACATACATTGAGATATTGGTCCACCTCTTGCTCCGTATATTCACCATCATCATTCTCATTATTAAAGTGACTATACGGATGATGTCGATGATGATGATGGCAACAACCGACCGAACGACTCTACTACGGACAACGACCGATGCCAGCTTGTGTCCATATATCCAGGAAAGACCTAGACCTGGCCTTCATTTTCCATTCCTTCGACATGTCAAGCAGATGAAAATCTAATTTTCGGTTGAATGTATTCACAATTGATTGAATGCTCTAGGTTCATATTGATGAAGGGGGCGAGAGGGTTTTTGTTTTATAAAGATTCAAGTTCAGTCAAAAAAAAAAAAAAAAACTCCTCCCTTCATAATATTGAGGGAGACGGAAGAAGAAATTGTGCATCTGCTGCTCCAATATTGAGTGAATTTTCATTTTCACCCTTTCTTCCAAATGGGGTAGAAAAATTTAATTAAAAATTAATCGCAATTATTGCAGCTTGTTTTATATATATATATATTTTTTTTAATTCACCGTTGGGGTTGAAAACGCATTATCACCAAATAATGGGGTGGTATTATAACACGTTGGGTGCTTGTTGATTTTTTTCATATCGTACAGCATAATTTTGAAAAGAGTTAAATATTGACATTTTGGATAAAATACTTAAAGATTGTAACGAATTGAACTTAATCTAAATAATTTTCAATATATGAAAGCTTGCGTCTTATAAAATTTGAATCTTTTAGTAGTTTTTCAATATTGGGTATTGGGTATTGGTTATTGTTTTAGGAGGGTATAAGGTTTTCGGATAAGTATTTCAGCTTTTTACAGTTCTTCTCAAGATCTGCTGACGTTTCCTCGATATTCTACAATCTACACCATGCTAGCATCTCGGTCTTCGGATTCTTTCAATTTTTTAGTGAGTGGCCTCCATTGTATTTCTTGTCTTCACTGAGGGAAAAAATAAATTGAAGTTGAAACGTCGTTGTTTCAAAGTTGAAATATTTTGATTTATGTGACTTTAAGATACGAAACCATAAAAAATTAACCTTTTTCCACGTTGATTTTAAAATGTTCATCTTCAACGCAAAATTATTCCGAATAATAGTTAAATCAATGTGGTTTTCATTGATTTTACGTGGTTTTATGGTGGCTTTTCCCTCAGTGTTGATGTCATATTTGGTATACCTAGTGTTTTCGGTAGAAACAATACTCCAAATATATTGGAAAATGTCATATTTCTGTAGAAACTGTTCAGAAGTATTTTATAGGATGACTGCTTTCTGAGGTAGATAATATTTGTTTTTCCCATATCTATGTAATATCTTCGTTTCAACCTGACTTCACTTTGACTTTCAAATTTGCCTGAAAATATTACTGCATATGTACAATAAGTGAATTGTTTAGCATATTCTTCACAACATTATACGTCTTCACAAGAAGATTGAAAAAATCTCCCAAATTTCAATTTTACAAGAGTTTCATAAGGGAGCGGGTCAAAATTCAAAATTCTGATTTACAAAATTCAGCTTTTTTTCAGGAAAATTCTATTTTTTTCAAAATTCTGCTTTTTTTCTATTCTGTCTTTCAAAATTCTGCTTTTCAAAATAATGCCAGCATTTTTCTTAACAAAAAAGATGTTGTCTGTAAAGCCGGTTTACGGACGATGATTTTACGTGATAACGTCGTCAGAAAACAGGTTGTGTGCTTTTGTTTACAATGAATCAATTGAAGGGTTTACTTTTTTCAAACAATCATAATTTACAAGAAAAAGCTAAAAAAAATACCTTTTTTATTTTCCCATTATATTAATTTTTCTATTTTAAAAACTTAAGTACAAAAAAAATTATGCAGTTTAAAAGCCAAGTATTTCTTGTTAAGAATAAAACCATTTTTATTGAAAACAATCATTTTCATCAAAAAAAGCAAAAAAACATGAATTTTTATCTTCTCAAGTCATTAATTCCATTTTTTTTTTAACAACCCATAAAAAATGTTTTACCATCTGAAAGCTTATTGTTTTAGCTCAAAATATATATATCGATCAGGTCTATGAGACATCTACAAAAAGAGCTAGAATTTTTTGAATTCGATCAAATTTTATTAAAAAAAGCAAAAAAAAACATTTATTTTTTATGTTCTCACGCTATGGAATCAAGTTTTTTGTTTGACAACCTATAAAAAATATATACCATGTCAAAGCTTATTATTTCACCCTTCATATGACGTATCAATCTCATTTCAAAGATGCCTACAAGAGAAGTAAGAATTTTTTAAAGTCAACCATTTCCAGACTGAGATTACGGTACTTCCCACACTGGTCGCTGTTTGGGGGGCAACAGATCTCTACTGGTGTTTTTAGGTTTTTCGCAAGTTTCTTGATTTAACATTGTGTAGCTTGTAGTTAGTCTACCGTAATGTGTGATATACCAAATGAAAGGTAATTGTATCAGGATGCTCATAAATCAGGATTTGATAAATTTCTATCTGCTCTTGGTCAAAAGTTATAACCTGTTGAATTCTAAAATTTTATTTTACCGTTATTCCAAAATTGTGTTTACGAAAATGATTGAAACTTCGCACACATTTACTCGTGGTCATGGTCTATCATAACTCCATATATTTTATTCCTGTATATATTAAAGATAAAAATAAAAAACGATGAAAATCGGTTAAAAACGGTCAAAAAAAGTGTTTTTTAAAAACTTGTTTCTTCCGTTATTCAGTCAAAACTCACTAAACTATTTAAGTTTGTGCAAATGTATGCATAAGGCCAAAACCTACATTTCCTATAAGTTTGAGATTTGAACTATCCAAAAAAAGCTAAAAATCAAAAATTACCCAAAAATACCCCTAAAAAACAAGGTGTTTTTCAAAAATTCATATTTCGAAACGCAGAGTGGCATATTTAGAATTGTCAAAAAAAATTTCCTTTACCCAAAATCATCATTTTGTAATAGCCATAACACGTGTACCTACAACGTTCAAACAAAACGTTATAGCTTAGTTTCAAAATTTTTAAGAATTTTTTCTTAAATTCAGGGGTCGAATCACCGCACACGATTACGATCATACGTTAACGTTTTGACTATTGCTCTCTCTATTTAATCAGTAGAAAAAGATAAGGACACATAGCAACCATACGTTAACGAACGTATTCCGTAATTCGACCCCAGTTATCCTTAAATTAATCTCATCTATCTATACAAAAAAAAAATCAATTCTCTACAACTTCGCGTTCAGATTTTAGCCCAAATTTCATCTTTCCGTTTTACAACTGTTTACCCTATTAAATGACGGAATTTTAAAAGATCTTTCATTTGGATTAAGCTTTAAGTTATTATCTTTGAAATAAGCTATAGAAGATACATAGTTTATTTTTAATTTTTAATTGAAATTTTTTGCCGCACTGTGAAAGTGCGAGAGTGTAACGTTAGAAAATGGCGTCACTTTTGTGTGGTGGCTGCCATGGTTCATCGATTTATAAGACGTTATCACGTCAAAAAATTCTGCTAATTCTGCTTTTTTTATAGCATATGCGTTTACTATATCAAAATACACCTCATTAATGTTTTTTTAGGTTGGTATTTTCTTGACTGCTTGATGTTTACCATCACAAATAATTTTCAAACTGCTTAAAGTAGTGAATTTTTTATAACTCACATCTATATGGTAGTTAAAAACTAATTATAGAAACGATGTTGCGTGATAAAGTATGTACCAATGTACCTATATTCCTTTTCCTATTTAATGTTTTGAATATCAATTTTTTCGAAGATATTTATCATTAAAAATATTTTCTCAATATTTTTAAATGTATTGATTTATAAAAAAATATGAATATTACAAAAAAATGACAAAGCACTGTAAGTAAGTAGTCTCAAATAGGCAGCTCATTTAGCTAGAAGATGTTTTTACAAAATTCTGCCAAAAATTAAAAAAATAAGAGTTTGGAAAATGTTAAAGAGCGCGCGCTTTTTAACATTTTCCAAAACCCTTTTTTAATTTTTGGCAGAAGTTTATAAAACAGAATTATAAAAGGCAGAATTTTGAAAAGCAGAAATTTGAAAAACAGAATTTTAAAAAGCAGAATTTTGAAAAGCCGAATTTTTAAAGCAGAATTTGGACAAAAGAATTTTGACCCCGAAAGAATTTTGACCCCAACCCGTGGCATACATTTTTAACGTAGATAGTAGAACAGTGGAGGAAAGTGGTACCTAAAATTTGAAAGTATACGCTTTTTGAGTTGGAAATGAACCTGACATTTTCTAATGTGTAGTGCTGAAAAAAATGTCTAAAGCTGTTTTACACTACCGTTGACCGTCTGAATTAATTCTTACTCTAAACATATGTTGAGAGAACCCATAAAAAGGGGGATGGTACTTATATTTTAATTTCAGAAGTACTTAAGATATCATTTTTCAAACTTTGGTGATCTGCTCTGTTCGTATCAATAATAGCGAAATAATAAATTAAAAAAAGAACAAATCAAGGTAGCTTTTTCTCAAAAAAAAAAAAAAAAAAAACAAATCCAAGATGGCGACTAAAAGGTGAATTTTATAAAATCAAAAAAATCGATATTGATTTTAAACAATTTTTTATCGAATTGGTGCTGGGTGACTCTCTAGTTTGATTTTTCTTTGCATGTAAAAATTTCTTTAACATTGACGTGGTGATTTTAATATTTTATAAGACTCTGAACATTTAACTACTTTAAAAGAAAAAACTTATACATAGGACAACGTACTATCTATTTTGTATGTACCTAAACGATACAATGTTTCGTGAAAAGGTAGTTTCCTCCGAAACCCAAAGGATTCTTTTTTTCTCTATCTACTTAGTCAAATGTCAAAAGTCAAATGAGTATTCAAGAGCAAATACATATCGCTGGCTGAGAATTATAGGGTTGTATGTCAACCCAGCTTAGTTTTGATAAAATAGATCTCAAAGTTTTTTAAGGCTTGTTTTTGGATAAAATAGTTACATAGCAGTAAAGTATTG
The DNA here is from genome assembly GCF_945859705.1 of Episyrphus balteatus. NCBI lineage: Eukaryota > Metazoa > Arthropoda > Insecta > Diptera > Syrphidae > Episyrphus > Episyrphus balteatus. The sequence goes on along the minus strand of NC_079137.1, from coordinate 40,209,222 downwards.
ATGCAATCTTATAAAGGACCCTAAAAAAATCATAAAACCACGAAAAAAACCTAAATTTCACCACAAAAAAGAATTCTTTGAGCATTTTAAAAAAATAACATAGAACCTTATTATGAAAAAGTTTGTAAAAAAATTCTATGTTCAACATAGAACCTTATAGTTATAAAGAGCTTACATGTTATAAATGGATTTTATGTGAAATAAAGTGACTTCATCGTGAAATAGACTTTGATTTAATTTAATTTTATTCAAGTTTTGCATAAAACAGTCAAATTCTATTTTAAATAACATAAAAAAATACCACAAATCACGTTATTGCATTTATGGAAAACAACAATTCCTGCTTTTGTTGAATTAGGTACACAGAAAAAAGACATGCCAAAAACAATTAGAATTTGTATTAAATCAATCGGATTTTGCATGCTTTTTCCAAAAAGACAGTCGTCTAAAACAATCATCTTCTACGGTGCAAAATGTATGCCAAAAAAAAATTTAAATTTCGTTTAATCTTTTAATTTTAATAAGAATGCACATAAAATTAATGAAAAATCATTTCAATCTTAGCACTTAAATTTTCTTAAGAAGAAAATTCTTGTTAAAATGAAGTTCACTTTGATTTTAACAAAGTTTAAACAAATTTTACTTATTTTTATTAGAAATCTTATTAATTTAAGAGGATTGGATCTAGTATATCTTGCCATCGGATTTAGGTTTGTCCGAAGGTACATTTTTGGTACTTTTTGAGATTGACTTCTTTTGTTTCAAGTAAGGGAATCTAAGTGTTTCTTTAACTCTTGGAACTATGAAATTCCCAACCTCGATTATGAAAAAAAAAGGTTTCAAAAAATCACTTCCAATTCTTGGCACACAAAAAAATTACTCTAATTTAATTATGATAGAATATCTAGGTTAGGTAACCCGAATGAATTATTGCAAAAGTTAAGGTTGGATAGTACATATTTTGGTTTAAAGAGTACAGAATGAGATACAAAAACCCTGGAATGAAATCCGCTAATTTAATAGTCGATAGTTGATAGTCAAAAACGAAGAATTATGTAGCAAAATCGTCGTTTTTGACTGTCAACTATTGACTGTCAAGTTAGCCGATTCCACCCCTGTGGTTCAATACCAGCAAAAACATCAAAAGATCTTTTATTTTTACTTTAGTTAAAAAAAGATCATTTCCATAAGATTTCTTTTTGAAAAATTTGCGCAAAAAAGTTCTTTGTAACTTAAATCAATGTATTTTTTATTTGAAAAAAATCAGTAAGAGGGTTCTATGTTACAATTTGAATGACATAGAACCTTATTATATTAATACATTTATGTGAAATCATGAAAGTTGTATGTCTTTTTTACCTGTACCGCCGCCATTAATTTTTTTCTAATTTTTTTTTAAATTTTATCTGAAAGCCGTTGAAATTACAAAAAAATTTGGTGTATAAAACTCATTTTTTGTAGGTATTTAGTATGAAATACAGCTAGTGCTGGTCTTTCATACATAACTATTACTTAAGCCTTTGGACTAGCAAAATTAAGTCAGCATGCATGTACCCAACTTTGATTGCCTCGATTCGTTCGATGGAAAATCCAAATTTCATGTAATTTGCAAACTTCCTATTTGTCGACAACTAATTTCTAAATTACTACTCTTTTTTGATTAACAAACCCAACAAAGAGCATAAAGAGGGATATAGAATAAAAAAAAATAACTTTGCCAATTTCGCATGCTATAAACTCCAAACTTATTCTCGGAATCCTTTATATTACTTTTTTGGTCCTGGGTATAAAAACCGAGATTCCAATCACAATCCAATACACGAAAGTATACGGAAAGAACTTTACGACCGCATATCATTTTCGAATTAATTTCGAAAACGTCCATCGGTTTGCCACAACATTCTCCATTCTGGACTTATAGGTATAATCTTCTAATGCCAATGCCAAATGTTCCATATATACCCTATACTATAAGCCGCAACTTCCCACTTTCTATACACCCGATGAAAATGTGCTTGAAAGAGGATCCATTGCCATTCCTGGACATCACATAAAAAACCAAAAAGACTTTGTATGCAATGCCATCAACAAAGCTAAGCAGCAACCAGCAACAGCATTGACTCATTTAAAATTCTAATACTCGTAAACAAAATTTTGAAACGATTCCAATTTAATTCCAATTTTTGAAAGTTCTTTCATCCCCCCCATACCCTGTTGTGATGTGCGCTCTCTCAATCCCATCATCAGGACTAGCTATGCCATCTTTTATTGGTTTTGCAAAACTATGTGCAATGAGGTCTTCCACACACATTCGGGAATGCATTACCTAGAAGAGTAGAGAAGGCATCAATGCATGCATGAATTCAAGGATGAGAACGTGTCCTTTTGGATTATTTGGAAAGGGTCGAGTCAAAGTCCTGTTTTTATTTCTGGGGAAGAATATATTTTTGGCTGTGTTTCAACATTCGATAAGAAAGTTTTTTTTTTTTTTGTACGCTTACCCCTCCTCTATCTGAATAAGCAACAGGCTGGGTGTTAGGAAAATATACGTTTTCATCAGGGTGCTATTCGAAAAAGTTCCTCCTGAACCAAGAACGAGGATGAAACTACCACGACGAGAGGATACGATGAGAAAATTCAATTGCATTGTGCGCAGCAGGTTGACCAAAACCACCACTAGAATTTTTGGAGACCAGATCGGATTCACAGTGTGGACGGAAATAGTTTTTGTCATAACTTTCCGTTTGCATTGCTCCTTCTTCGAAGTAAAATCTCCATTGCAGGTCCTCGTGTGCAGTACGCTACGTGAAGCCATCCGGAGGGAAGATGTTTTTTTTTTATTTTTTTTTTGTTCTGTTTTTTTGTTGAGTCTTCGTTTGGGGGCAAATTGAATTCATGATGTGAACAGGTGTTTTAACTTTTAATTGGTAAACCGCAGTCATATGAGTTTTTTGAGGAAATTATACTTCGCTGATTGTATGACACCTGCGTTTTTTAAATATACATACACAGTATCTAAGTTTTTTCGGTATCAAGCTATGGTTTTTTTTGACTTTTTTAAAGCTGATATGCGATACAAATAGGCATTGTTGAAGCTATGTTTTGGAACATTGAGCAATATTTTGACGAAATTTTTGTGGAAAAATCCGATATTGACACTCGTTTTTGTATGTTTATTGAAAAGGCTTGAAAACGGTTACTCAGTTAAATATTATACCAGACAAAATCTATGAAACACCAAAACCCTCAATATATAACCATGTAAAAATGAAAAAAAAGGTATGATTTTAAAGTCAAAGCGATTGAGCGATATTCCGAAATAAAAATTCTGAAAATCTAAAATCTCGAAAATAGAGAAAATTTAAAATCATGAAATTCTGAGAACCGAAATAGTTCAACAATGAGGAACTGTTCATAGAGGAACTGAAAAAAGTTGTGATGTCACCAAAATTTGGATGTAGTATTGAAGTGGTGTTTACTATGAAAATATATTTTTTATTTTAAATTCAAGTGGAAGACCGGTCTTCAAACAAAAACAAGGTTTAAAAATTGCAACAACATTTATTGAACTACTGTTTAGTTTTTTCGAAAAAAAATTTGAGTTCTAAATTAAGAATTTTTTATTTGACACATTTAAAAAAAAATTTAAAAAAATCAGTGGGCCGTTTTCAAAAAATTGATTTAAAAAAAAAAGATACTTAATGAAAAAGTTTTTTTTCAAAAATATTTATTTTTTGAAAATTATAATAGGTATTATAACTATTCAAACGCTTCTGTATACAATTTTTAGTTAAAATCAGTTAGTCATTAAGTAGAAAGTCAAAAATCTATTACACGCACCGTTAAATTGTTAAAAAAATGTATTTATTTTTAAATTAGAAACATAGATATTTGCCAAAGACCACGGATTTGTTTTAGTCCGTGAACTTGTCCTTTATTACTCGTACTTATGTGTATTGAAAGAGTAATATTAAGCTTAGGTTTTTGAAATAATTGTTTTTTTTAGCTTTGTTGACCTGTTACTTTTTTAAATGTTTTACGATAGAGTATAGCTAGAACTACATCGAAACGCAAAGTCAAAAAAAGTATAAAAAGTAAACAAAAGTGCAAAATAACAAAAAACAACTTTATTGATGTGATATTTAAAAAATTAAATTATTTGAAAAATTAGAAACTTTTTTTTATTTTTTTCACTTTGTGTTTCTATGTAGTTCAGGCTTAAGTAGAGTAGAGTAATTAGAAAAAAAAACTCTTGTTGCTGCTGTCAGTTTGTGCGTCCATCTGTCCCTAATTTCTACTGCTTAAGGATTGACGAGGTTTTCAAATTTGCTATACCTGAAATGGTAACGGAGTTACGAATAACAAAGTTACGAGCGACAGAGTTACGGCCGTCAAAGTTACGCGAAACCGAAGTTACGAAAAACTAGAGTTACGAATTCTAAAGTTATGTTAAGCTATGACATGTGATTTTTGGGTTGGCAACAATTGCGAGGAACGATATGGAATTATGGAAATACAAACAAGAGATTAACATTTTTCTCATTGGTCAGAACTAAATGAGCTAAGCGAAAATGGGTGTTATTTAATCTTGTAAAATTTTGATTGGATAGGTATAATACCTATCCAATCAAAATTTTACAATCAAAATTTTACAAGATTAAACAACACCCATTTTCGGTCCATTACATTATTATAAGGAAATCAAATAAAGGGATTGTTACAAAAATTCTAGAAATGATAGAAAGAAATTATATAGTATACCGTATACGTTATATGTATATCTTAAATTTTTCCCTAAAATATATAATTTTCAGACAAATTTACTAAAATCCTAAGGTGTATAAAAATAAGTATCATAAAAGGTACCTATATAATTTTCAAAAAACCAAAAGCACACGTGTAACATGTAACATATCTATTTGACTCTTGTCATAGAGACGAACAACACACGTCAAAAAAATGTCTTAATTTTCTCAAACACGTACTTTAACACAACGGATAATCATCATCAAAATATATTTCCGACAGCTCTCTCATACAACCCACTTATTTTACTGCTATACCTACTTTCCCTCCCAAAAATAAAGTAAAAAAGAACAAAAAGAAAACCTACAAAGAAATACCCTAAAAATAAAACAATCAAAATAGCTTCTACATACATTCATCATTGCAATTAAATAGAGATCAAGATATATCCATTACGCACATGGAAGGTATATTTCTACATACTGACAAAAAAATGAAGAAGACAAAGTTTCCATTTGAACTTAATGCCAAGTCACGGAACACTTTTTTTATTTCACCTCCTTCGTTTTGCCTCAAGAAGCTCATTCAACTGTAACTCGTCTATTCTATGAAGACGATGACGTATCCGAGTGTATAAAATGTCATTCTAGTTCATTGGAAGACAACACTACTACAGACTTCAACAGCTAACATTTATAATTCCTTGGAACTTTAAGATAATTTCCATTTTGTGTTTTGTCAGCCAGTACTCATCATTATCACGTACTCGTGTTGTTGTTGAGGAGCTTGGTCGTCGAGCATATTTGAGTACAAAGTATTGTGTAAATGAGCATGTTTTCATTCGCTATTACTATCTGCGACTTTGATTTCGTGGTCCTCTTGAACTTCTTAGGTGTTTTTTTTTTTTTATTCTTTTCAAAATGTAACAGATACGCACAACACACAAAGCGTGCAACCGTACATACACATATCCTAAGTGCAATCGTTGCATGTCAACAGCGTAGTCTTCTTGTTTAACATAATCATTATTGCCAACGTAGATTGATTATAACTAAGAGCTTCTGAGAAAATGGCACAATATTTCAGCAATCTTTTGAACTACTTGAACGATTTTGATGAAATTTGGTGAGTTAACTGAATTTAGACCCTAAAATCATTTAATGTTAAAAAATCACAATTTAATGCATTATTAAGTCAATGAAATCAGTAAAACTGTAATTTTTGAAATCCAGAAAAAATTTGTCTTAGGGGGAAAGAGGGTTGAGAAAGACAAAGTCTTGAGCCCAAAATTGGACAGAAAAAGATTTTAAAACATTAAACAGACTTTATAATCACAGGTTTCAAAAAAAAAGCAAAATAAAAATTATCCCATTTGGCAACCATGGTTTTTATATCCCCTTTTTAAATCTGTGCGGTTAGTTCCACAAATTCATTTTTGTCACTGCCCCAAGGCGGTGTTGTCCTTTAATGTTATGTGTGTATTTTTATAAAGCAACTTTGTCGGCACTTCAATTGGAGTACATCTCTTAGAGATGAAGGGTACATCAGGTGCTACAACACACCACCGCACACGTTCGATTTTGTTCGTTTGTATGTTTGCATACAAAACCACCAACCAACGACGACCGGGACATGGTAACGAGGTGGAAATGAATTTAAAAGAATACAAAAAAAAATATATATATAAAGTAAAATAAAAAAATAAAAGCAACAAAATAGACCAAGTGCCGCCGCTGGTGCTTGACTGCCTGACACATATCCAAGAAGCCATCACTCAAAATTCGAGAGAAAGGAAATTTTATATATGCACACACGACCTACAAGCTGTACAGGGTACAGGCAGTATTTTTTTGTGTGCAAAGGTGTAGTATGTTAGTGAAGCAGCTTTAACAGCGAAGCACTCCACTCGCAGTGCAGTGCCACAAAACTAGGCTATAATGCATATTGCATATATGGAACCATTTCTAGGCTAAAGCTAAATATATTGTTATATAGGAGGCTTATTGGTTATCCAGTTAAGGTTTTTTCATAGTATACCTATGGAATTATTGTTTTTTGTTACTGTTTTTTGTTTTCAATGGGATCAAGTTATGCAAAAAAAATACTAGCAGGGGATTATTTTAAGTTCTATCTCTCTTATATACATACATCTTATCAGTTGTGAACAAATAGGTATTGATTGAGTGTACAAATTAATTTATGATTCGCAATATAAATTTGAGTAGAAATAACAATTGATTTAATTGATTTCTAAATGCGGGTAGGAGTACAAATTTATGTAAAATCCAAGTTTGACAAAATTTGTATGATAGGTAGGTAAACAGAGGAAAAACAAGGACAATTTTACTTCTGGTATCTTTAACCTTATTTCTGGTATGTTTAACAAGATAAATAGTTGGATTAAACATACCAGAGAAGTATATTTATCAATGAATTGAAGGATAAAAAAGTTTCTCATTTTGTGGGTATTTTCAATTTTTAAATTTATAGTACATATTTTAAAAAACAATTTAGCAATAGTAGGTACGATAACTCAGACGGTGAAAAATAGTATAAGAGATATTATGGTAGAGGAATCAAATATAATCGTTGAAGGTCTATCTCATCCGCTTAGAAGGTAGGTAGTTTAAAGACAAATTATCAAAACTAAATAAATTAGGTATTTGAAAACAACGGCAACACTATACCTTTTGTAAAAGCCGGAATTCCGCACTTGATTTTAAATTTTGCTGAAGTTATTTCATGCATTGATCTTTGAAATATTAAATTCGTTTTGAAGTGGAAATTTGGAGGAAACGAATTTTTAGAAAAACATTTAGTGGGAGCAGCTATATTTAATATATATAAAAAGTTATTCAAGTTTTAATGTCGAAAATTTAGGTTTTTATGTATAACATTGAAACGGGAGAAGCTATCAAAAAAAGTATGAGGATGACTTGTAGGTTTTGTAATTCCCTAAAAAAAATATTAAGACACTTTTCTTTGTACAAGATATGGTTTAGAAGATATCGTGGTTTTAAAACGTGTCAAATGTCGAAAATATCGGTTTTTTGCCTATTACTCTTAAACTATGAGTCCTGTCAAAAAGTTGTCTTTGAAAAACTGGTAGATAATGTGCTCCTTTATAATACTACATTTTTTGTTTTTGTTAAAGAATAGTCTTTCAAAAAGAAAAAAAAAATTTAGATTTGGTCAAAACTAAAAAATTGCGAATTTGTGTACATAGTTTCTAAAATATGAGTTTTTTAACATATACAGGGTGTCCCAAAAGTAATGGATCAAACGAAATATGCTGATAGGCCAACTTTAGGGCTCTCAGAATTAGGTAACTTGTTCATCCCAAATCCTTACGGTTTTCGATTTAATGCAGTTTTTGTGAAATTTCGAAAAATCCCGACTTTGCAACAGTATTTTGCTTCCTCCGCTCACAATTGATTTTTGTTTTTTACAATTCTTTCACTAAAACATTGCCTAATAATAAGAAATAATTAATTAATCAAAATATTTTTCATTTCATACGCCATTTTGCTGCAAATTAATTAACAGTTCCATGTTTTATAAAAACTCAATTTCTTTCTTTTATTTCAGAGCAACACCCTGAAAAAAATTTTTATGGTGTGGCACTAGTTCATTATTTTGAAAACTTGCCATGTTATTGCAGTTTTCAAAAATGTATAAAAGTTTCCAAAGTTGAAGTTAGAACTGAAGATATTACAATTTAAAAGCAACAAAACAGGGTTTTTCAGAGAAAAATAACAAAGAAAAATAAACACATTTTCTCAACTGTTGTTTGTTTATTTCCTTTTGAACAAAAGCCTCGATTTTTGTTTGTTATTTTGCTCTGAAAACTTCTGTTTTTTTGCATTCAAATTGTAATATCTTTTGTTCTAATTTCAACTTTGGAAATTATTATACATTTTTGAAAACTGCAATAACACGACAAGTTTTCAAAATAATAAACCAGTGCCACACCATACAAATTTTTTTCAGGGTGTTGCTATGAAATAAAAGAAAGAAATTGAGTTTTTATAAAACATGGAACTGTTAATTAATTTGCAGCAAAATGGCGTATGAAATGAAAAATATTTTGATTAATTAATTATTTCTTATTATTAGGCAATGTTTTAGTGAAAGAATTGTAAAAAACAAAAATCAATTGTGAGCGGAGGAAGCAAAATACTGTTGCAAAGTCGGGATTTTTCGAAATTTCACAAAAACTGCATTAAATCGAAAACCGTAAGGATTTGGGATGAACAAGTTACCTAATTCTGAGAGCCCTAAAGTTGGCCTATCAGCATATTTCGTTTGATCCATTACTTATGGGACACCCTGTATATAACGCTTTGCACAAAATAGCTGTAGATATGCTGTAGTAACACTTATTGTTTTAAAGGTAGTGCGCTCAAAATATTGGTATATACCTATAGAAATATCGCTTTTTCGTCTATTTTCGTCAAATGGTCAGTGTTATCTAAACAAATTTTCATAGCATGTGTAGGTTATGTGTCTTTTAACATATTTCCAATTAAGTTTTCATCCCTCCAGAGCTGTAATTAAAAATTTTTTTTTTTTTTTTATTTGGACAAAAATCAAAAATATCAGTTTTTATACTTAACTTTTTTAAAATGCAGTTTTTGAAAAATATTTTAAATTTATTTCATAGCCCATGGTGTTTTCCATAAAAAAGATCAAGATGTACTTTTTCATAGCTGCTATCGTTTAGAAGATATTAGCGTTCAGAGAGAAGCCTTTACGAAAAAATCACGTATTTTGTATTTTATTCTTAAGGAGTTTAGTCTATCTAAACTGGAAAAAATTCGCATAATGCAGAAAACTTGCACAGAGTATTGAAACATAATTGAAACAGTATTGAAGATAAAAGTAAAATGTCAAAAATCCTCAAAAATCCCATGTGTGCATAAAAAGTTATTCAAGGTTAAATTTCGAATAAGTAAATATTTTTTTTGTAAGTACATATATAGGTAAAAATGTTCAAAAGTTAAAAAAAAAAAATAGTACCTACATTTTGATTTTTCAAACAAAAATTTTTATAAATATTAAAAAAAAAATCCAAAATTGTCTTTTTTGAAAATTGTTCTTTATTTTTAAACTAAAATTACTAACACATATACAATTATACTAGGGTGCTTCTTAAAAATCAATTTTCGAAAATTTAATGGGACACAATTTCATTTTGTTCTTCCTGCCTTAAATATAAATTGGGTAAAATTTGGTCCAGTTTAAATACGTTCTAGGGGTCGCTACCACAACTCAAAGTTTTGAAAAATACACAAAATTTTGTTTTTTTTTTCTCAGAAAATTTAAAAATTTGTAATCAGAATTAAGTACTTTATATTAAATCTTTAACTGTTTTGAAAGAAGTTTTGATAAAAATACAGCGGAATAAAAATGAAGTTTAATTTTTAATATTTTTGAATTTGACATTTTTTTGTGTTATTCTGTAGAATAAATAGCTTAGTTGAAAAATTCAATGATTTTATCTGATTGTTAATGAGCCTTATATCTTTATTCGACAGACAGTTAACTGACTGTTTATTAGAAGATTGAAAAATCGGGTCTTTAACGTACTTTGTATTGTAACAAAAAAATTTTTTGTTGAAATTGATCTTTTTTTTTACTTAAATCTTAAGTGAATGGCAGCGACCCCTAAATTTTAATATTAAAATCGGAAAAAAAACATACACTATGCTTATATGGTAAAACATAACGCAGGGGTGTCCCATTAAAAAATCGAAAAAAAAGATTGTGCTTCGATAAGAAGCACCCTATTATACATGTTCAAAAATTTCATTAAAATCGGTTAAGCGGTTTACTAGAGAGTCAGAAATCAAGAAAACCGTTGTATGGCAGGTATAACTTTCGTTAATACACTGTGATAGTTCGATTTTGCAACAGAGCGGAGACACATCGATTCTAGTTAATTCGAGTGTGCTGAAAATACTGATAATTTCCAATAATTAAGTTTTTTTTAAGCAGTTTTTAGTTTTACACTACTCCAACCTAGATTATTATGTTTCGGTCGCTTACAAACAGAGTTGTAAAAGATTGCAATCTTTTTTGAATGCAATCTTTAATGACTTCAATCAAAAGATTGCATTCATTGACTTACATTTGAGACTTAGACTTCAAATTTTGCAATCACCAATCATTTTCCATGAAATGATTGCAATCTTTTTTTTTCCCAATCAATTGACTGCATTCAAATGATTGCAGTCTTTAGGGACTGCATGCAGTCTTTGTATTCTTTTTGCAATCTTTCCATTCCTTGGCAGTCTTTGCATTCCTTGGCAGTCTTTTGCATTCATTTGCATTCCTTGGCAGTCTTTTGCATTCATTTGCATTCTTTTGAATTCTTTTGCATTCTTTTGCATTCTTTTTGCATTCTATTGAATTCTTTTGCATTCTTTTGAATTCTTTTGCATTCTTTTGCATTCTTTTGAATTCTTTTGCATTCTTTTGCATTCTTTTTGCATTCTTTTGCCACACCCACACCAAACGTATGGATTTCACAAAAATTTTAACATTTTTTTAGTTCAAGGATGAATTTGATAGTTTTAAGAATTAAGTTCAACTATAGTATCATTGTCTGTGCAGGACTAATAGTACAGTCAAATAAAGTGAAAAAGGGGTAAGCCTCGAAATGAATTCTAATAATAATATTTTTTTTGCTTAATATCTTCGTTTTGGCATTCTATAACTTACCTCAAAAATCTCATGTTCGGAGGTCGTGACAATGGTATTATTCAATGATGAAAAAAAACTAAAATCCAGGAAATCTGACGTCTCTTAAAAAGTTTTAACTCTTTTTCATCTTTCAACCTATATTATCAAAACACTTGCAAACTTACTACCAAAAACCTTTAAAAATTATGGTAGAGTAACCAAATTTTGCATGAAGGCTTTTATATCCATTAATCATTAACAATCATAACAAAAACATATCTCTGAAATCATGTATCATATGTTTATATAATACCTTGTGGTTTGGCCTTAAAAATCACGACCTCCGAACATGAGATCTTTGAGGTAAGTTATAGAATGCCAAAACGAAGATATTAAGCAAAAAAAATATTATTATTAGAATTCATTCCGAGGCTTACCCCTTTTTCACTTTATTTGACAGTGCTATTACTCCTGCACAGACAATGTTACTATAGTTGAACTTAATTCTTAAAACTATCAAATTCATCCTTGAACTAAAAAAATGTTAAAATTTTTGTGAAATCCATACGTTTGGTGTGGGTGTGGCAAAAGAATGCAAAAGAATGGAAAAGAATGCAAAAGAATTCAAAAAAATGCAAAAGAATGCAAAAGAATTCAAAAGAATGCAAAAAGAATGCAAAAGAATGCAAAAGAATTCAAAAGAATGCAAATGAATGCAAAAGACTGCAAATGAATGCAAAAGACTGCCAAGGAATGCAAATGAATGCAAAAGACTGCCAAGGAATGCAAAGACTGCCAAGGAATGGAAAGATTGCAAAAAGAATGCAAAGACTGCATGCAGTCCCAAAAGACTGCAATCATTTGAATGCAGTCAATTGATTGGGGAAAAAAAAAGATTGCAATCACTTCATGGAAAATGATTGGTGATTGCAAAATTTGAAGTCTAAGTCTCAAGTGTAAGTCAATGAATGCAATCTTTTGTTGGAATTGTGTAACTGAATGGCAATGACTGCATTCACAAAAGATTGCATTCTTTTACAAGCCTGCTTACAAAGCATTTTTTAAACAAAAACTTCACTTTTTCATGTTTTTTTTTTTAATTTTTTTTTTTACTTTCAAAGCCTTTACCTAATATGGATGCAATTTGAGTTTTTAAATTTTTTGAATTCAGCACACTCGAATTAACTAAAATCGATGTGTCTCCGCTCTGTTGCAAAAAAAAAGTTCTAAAAACTATCACAGTGTAACGGTCCAAAAAATATTTTTTTTTTACATCAAAAGTAGCACATTATAATGGCATAGTGTATTTATTTTTTTTACTGACCACTATAAAATCGATCTCTAAAAAGTATTAAATAATATAATCATTTTTATCAAAAACCAAAACTGACTTCCACACTGCAGGCACCAGCTTTCCAATGCAAAAAGAATTATCAAAATTGGTTTAGTCAGTCCAGAGTTATTAGGTAACAAACATACAAAAAAAAAATACATGTACATATATACAGACGAATTGAATACCTCCTCCTTTTTGAAAGTCGGTAAAAAGAAAAAATTCTCATCTAACATAAAATTGGACCCGAATAAAGCAAAAGCTCGATTTAAACAAAAAAATAAAACATACCTAAATCTCACTTCCAAATTAAAAAAGTGTTGTATGATTTTTAAATCGACTTAATTATAGACCAATTATTCTAAGTTAAGAAGTAGGATGTAGGTATGTTTTATTACCATTAACTTTTTTTTTTTTTAATCGATTTTTACTAAATTTGGGTCTATTACTAAGGACCATTGTTTTATGATATTCGATAGGTATTTAATTTTTTTTATTTTCCCTTTATCTTCAAAAAAATTTTAAGTTTCCAATCGAAATTTTTGTCTAAGTTATGAAAATGTAATGTTCCTATAGGCGCAGCATTAATACTAAAGTTTTGACTGCTTAAAATTTGAATTACACGCGCGATTTTAAGGAATCCAATCAGATCCCTTCTGAATTATGAAAATAGAAACAGGAAACTTTGTCCTCCAAAATAGGGATCAAATTAATTTCTGATTAAAATTCTTTTGAAAACAATTTTCTAACAAAATATAATAATTCTCCCTTCCAAACACTTTGTATTGGGTACAACATGGATCCTTTATGTATAGTCGCGTCAGTCGTCGCCATTTAAGGCACCTTCCCTACCTCATGAATCCATACAAATTTCTTTTCATTATAATTTTTGTTGTGTGTTTTTGTTTTTCCATTTTTTTTTTATGTTGTCAATATTATTGTGTATATTTACAATTGAATAAATTCCATTATACCTTAATTAAGCATCCATAAAAAAATATGCCGATACCATTTTTTTTTTCCAAATTACTTTGTCGCCCACCTGCCCAATTAAATCTCAACAACCCAACGATAAGGATGTCAACAAACTGAAGAGTCTCTCGAATATCCGCTTGAATGAAACAGAAAATCAATTATACTTGAAAAATTTCTTCTTTCAAATTAGTTATAGGGTCTGTATTATGAATTGATTTTTTGGCTCAAGGGCGGTATAGGAAGCGTGTCTCAAGTGGAGGATTAAGTGACATCGGAATTGAATTGAAGGAAAAACTTATATTGAAGGAAAAACCTTTACTGGAGACATCTGCAGGAGTTGAAAAATGTTCGGTCATCCGTTAAGAAATAAGGAAATGCCCGCCCGCGTGTTTTAAGTGGGCGATTGTCAGTTTGTTATTAATAGGTATACCTTTCTAATTTAGGCAATCCCTTACCTACCAAATGAAATTTATTTTGGTAATAGAATCCACATAAGAACAATAGTTTTATCTTAACTGTTGTTTGTAGTCTTATTTTAGAATTTCAAATTGATTCTTGATTTGTGTTCTTCAGAATAGGCTTGTCTTCCAATATTTATATAAACTTAGAAGGGGATGTTCTCTTTCTCTTCGTCGTCGGTTGATATAAATCCTTATCCGATTGTTCCTTAGCTTTTCTTGGCTGGTGATGTATAAAAACTCTTCCTATTATTGGATTCGGGTGAATGGTGAGGTTCTGTTGGCCACTTTTGCTTATTTAAATAATTTTTTGGAAAATCAATTTTTTTAAAACATTTTTTTGATACCTAAATTTTTTTTTAAATTATGGTTTTATACATAAAATAGAATATTTTTTCCTATAAGAAACTTCATGGCTTGGATTTTGGTTATTAAAGATATTTAAACGATGTGTTCGTTATTTTGAAAACAGTTTTTAATCCTTTTTACATTTCGTGTAAAATAAATGATAAAATTAAATTTACATTTTTTGTTTATGAATGCTGTTGAAAACTTATTTCCATTTTTAATCAAAAAACAACAAATTAAACTCGTTTTCGATTGGTTTCACTCAAGTATTCACTCATTCTGAAATCCAATAAAACAGTTTGAGTAGCTTCCACTCAATTTTGAAATTTTATATTTGTATAGGTAGGATTGCTAGATACATATGTTTTGATAAAACTAGTAGGTACATAAACGAGATGCAAAATCCCGGACTTTCTCGGACAAAAAAGATCAAACAAGTGTACAAAACTAGCACAGTTTTATATATAAAAAAAAAACAAAACCAAAACAAAAATGGAAAATCTTTTTTTTTTTTTATTATTTCACAAACAAAAAAAAAATTAAAAAAAACCTTGGGATTGGCATTTCCTGTGTAGTAATATTATAGTAAGCTTTTAAACTAATATTACAAAAGTTGCAATGCATCTCAGCCAACCCCACTGAGGAAAATCGGATAAGATTTAAGCAAGCTAGAAAGACCAGCAACGCCCATATTCGACGAATCAAATTTTTGCATGAGCAAAAATTAAGACAAAAAATACTACAGTGTCCCACAGGTAGTAAAAATTTTTGGTCATTTGTGAAAAATATTCGAAACTCTAAAACATCTTCGGTTCCAACGCTCGTTTACAATGACACTCCTTTTGTTAGTTCTCTTGAAAAAGCTAACCTTCTCGTCAGGCAGTTCGCTGCCAATTCAACGTTAACAGAAAGTGTCATGACTCCCCTTTCACTTGAGCGAGTAAATAGTTTTATGGGACCTATCTTTTTTCGTACTCGTGCAGTGGCAGGAGTTCTTAAAGACCTTGACATACACAAATCCGCTGGCCCGGATAGTATCCCTCCCATAGTTCTGAAGAGGTGTTCTTCTACGCTGGCAAAACCACTGCGTAAGCTTTTCCATCTGTCCTACTCTACAGGTCTCTTTCCGAGTGGATGGAGAACAGCATTTGTCCAGCCTGTCCCTAAAAAAGGCAAATCTTCTTCACCCTCTAACTATCGTCCGATTGCACTTACGTCCGTCAAGAAATATCTTGAAGAACGGAAGCTTCTTAATGACCGGCAGTATGGCTTTCGTAGCAATAGATCCACTGGTGATTTGATGGTTTATCTCACCGATCAGTGGAACAAATCTTTACATCGTTTTGGAGAAAGTAAGATTGTTGCGCTTGATATTTCAAAGGCATTTGATAGAGTTTGGCATCAAGCTCTCTTATGCTTGCATTCGGTATTGATGAATCTCTTCTTCGTTGGATTAGAAATAAAGTCGTTTTGGATGGATTCAAGTCTGAAACCCACAATATAAACGCTGGTGTGCCCCAGGGCTCCGTTTTGTCTCCGACTCTCTTTCTAATTTTCATTAATGATTTGCTCTCTGAAACTTCTAATCCATTAAATTGTTTCGCAGATGATAGTACCCTCAGCTTTTCATATTCGTTTGAAGATTCACACCCATGTCCTTCGGATGTGAAACTCCAACGGCAAAATATGATAAGCTCATTAAATTCTGATCTCGAATGCATTGTCCAATGGGGAATAAGAAACCGCGTAGAATTTAATGCTTCTAAAACACAATGCTGCTTACTATCATTAAAACGAAACCTTCCCCCTTTGCCACTATCCATGAGTGGTACATGCATCGAGGAAACTGATCAGCTTTCGATTCTAGGTATGTCCATTACAAACCACCTTTTGTGGAATGAGCACATATTCGATGTAGCCAAAAACTCTGCGAAATGCTTAGGTTTCCTACGAAGATGTAAGAAATATTTTACCCCTTCTGATCTGGCTATAATTTATAAAGCATATATTCGTCCAAAACTCGAGTATAACTCCCATATCTGCAGGTGCTCCTAAGACCCACTTGAGTTATTTGGATAGAATTCAAAATAGAGCTTTTAAAATGATAGGTGATAGGTCCATTACTGGTACAATCCCAAATCTTGAGCACCGCCGGAATGTATCATGCCTGTCCTTATTTTATAGGTACTTTTTTAAAAAATGTTCTAATGAAATAGCTTGCTGCATTCCTCCCCTTAAACAATTCAACCGTGATACTCGTACTTCAAGGAATGCCCATCAGTTTACACTTGAGCCCAATTTCGGACGTACCGTCAAATACAGATATTCTTTCTTTAGTCGCACTACGAGAATGTGGAATTCATTACCCGGCTCAGTTTTTCCCTCCCATTTTAATGTCCAGAACTTTAAAACTAATGTGCATCGGTTTCTCCTTATAAACCCCTCCCTCTTTTCCTAACGCTCGCACTGTGTTGATACATATTAAGGGTACCCAAAACCCCTTTAGTGCGCGCAGATTATAAAAAAAAAAAAAAAAAATCTTCGGTAAAAAAAAAAACTAAAATTAAAAAATTCCATTAAAAACCAAATTGCCCAAAATTTTGACTGATTTGGTAAAATGCTAAAGACATTTTAGTATGTTACTAAGTTAAGAAACAGTCGTCTTTTTTTGACTTAGCAATGGCTTTAGCATTTTTCTTAATCGTTTAAAATTTTCCGGCAATGTGTTTTACACAATAAGGGTTTATTAAATTAGTAACAAAATTAATAAAGTAAATCTTCTCACAAAAAAAATGTTAACAATCGTTTTCTTTCAGTGTTAATTTTGTAGCTGTGAACTTAAAATTACATGAAAAAATCGGAAGACCGCCAGAAATACTGTAATTTTAAACTAAATATTAATATTTTTTGTATTTTATCAGAGCTTTCAATAAGCAGTCTCATGCTAATTTTTGAGTTTTGATTATAGAGGAACTCAATTTATAAGTTCAAGTGACCGCAACTCCAAAAATTTATAAAGCGTTTCGCTCCACTTAAAATAAAAATAATTTTAATAATTTTTATTATTTTATTTATTTTTTTCTTCGTTATTAAAGAAGAACAAAATATAAAAAAAAATTGAACGAATAATATACCAAAATAATAATATATGTACCTTTTTTGAACAAGCAATGAATTAAGAGTAGCGAGACACTTTGGCCATGTGTTAATTGGGTTAAATATTTAACCGAGGTTAAATTTTTGACACTATTTAGGTGAATACAAAATTTCCAGCTGTTAAAAATTTAACCTGCTCTGAGACCTGGTAAAATTTTTATCTTCTGAGGTTAAATTTTTCACAGACCAATTTTTTTTTAATAAATAATAAAATATAAAAGTTTTTAACACCATTAATTCTTTTATTTTGAAGCTTAAACAAATTATTTAGCCACGTCTAAAATGTATCATAATTCACACAGCTAAAAGGCAGTTCAAATTTTTAACAGCTAATAATTTTTTTCAGAGACCAGAAATAACAGTCAACCTTTATTTTCAATCGGTTTCTATCTGAGAGTTACCACATTACTTTAAATAGTTTCGGTTAAGGTTTGAGACTTATTTTTAAAAATCAAAAATAAAGGTTATCGATTGAAAATTATTTTTTATTTTTTTAACTATCTCTCAATGGTTGAGATTTTTACAAAAAAAAAAAAAATAAATGGAAAAGGTAAACCTTTAGCCGTTTTCGCTGAAAATAGTTCAAAAGTAAATGTCGAATATGTCAAGAATGTCTTTATATTGAATCAATAATAAATAAATATGAAAAGGATGTTTTTTCTAAGTTTATGTATTAAATAATGTATGAACTAAATAGACTCGCAAAGTTCTTTAGACCCAAGATTATATCTCTTTTCGTTTAAAGTAAAATCTTAAGACGAAAATGTGTTTTCCAACTGTGATTTGAGTCGCTAGAACGACAAGAACAACCAATGCAATTTCGAATATTTCAGGAGACCGATGTTTTAACATCTAGGTCAAAGCGTTCAGCTTCCAGAAGCGTTTTCGCCCGCCCAAATTCAAACGGCTATATCTCAGAATTTTGAAAAAAATGAAAACAAAAATTTTGATGCCAAAAGGTAGCGGGGACTCTAACCACCATTTGGGTACCACTCTCGTCCCTGTAGGTGCATGCGTTCTCAAACCGGGAGAACTTAAAAAATCAAACGAAATTTTTTTTAAGGAAAATGTGGCGGACTAACATGGAAGGAGATTTTTTAAAAATCTGGCAATGTGCAAAGCGTAGGCCCATGACACAAGCTATCATTTGGCACCACTCCCAAAATTTTAACTCAAGCGGTTTAGCTTCTAGGAGCGTTCTTATGATGAGGGGATTTTTCGAAAAAAAATTTTACCCCAACATATAAACGCGATTTTCTCGGAATTTTGAAAAAAAAAATCGAAAAACCGGATTATACCACTATCGGGTAGCTGAGAATATAAGCTTCCATATGGCACTATTCTCATGTCTTTAGGAATTGTTACATTTGCAGATGAGATTTATTTTTTTCTCTCAGCGATAAATCTCACTGGTTGACCGAAACATAAAAAAATACAAAATAAAGGTTTCTCTCAGACCTTGACCGAAATTTTTCTTTTTTAAAAATAAAGGTTGTTTTATGACCTTTATTGAAAATGGCGACAAATAAGAGTTATTAAGGAACCTTTCAAAGGGTTGAGATTTATTTCTGATCTCTGATTTTTTTTATTCACCTCAGTAGTGGAAAAAGTTTAACCTGTTAAATATTTAACCTTAAAAGCTTGAGAACAGTACAATCCCGGACAATGAGTGATTTTGAGTGAATTTCGTTTTGAAATCAAGAAGATAATTGTGCCCATGATAATGAAAGTGGACTAAGTCACTTTTTGCAATGTTTAAAGAAAAACGTATCTACATAATAATTTTCCTATAACGATTTAGTTATATTTCTTTTATGAAATCACTAGAGGAACAATAAGGAAGTTTATTTACTGTAATTTTGCTTTTAAATAAACCCTACCCCTTAAATAATAATTATTTTAAGGCTAGATTTAAGGCCATTTCTAGGAGTGACTTAGTCCACTTTCATAATTAAGGGCACAATTTCTCTTCTGAGAAGCATTCTGTCTGTCACGAAAAAAATCTTCTCGAAATTAAACTTTTTGTTTAGCCAGCCGTCGAAATTTCGCTGTCCTTAAAAGTCCAACATTCTTTCCTTTATTTACTAAAAGCGTTAACACTTTAATTTTCAAAACTATCCTCTCTGTTTTTAAAACGAGACACGAAATCGATTGTCATTTCCATCAGCGTAAAGAAAGATGAAACATTATTTTCTTTTACGTTTTTTTTTTAGCCTTATTTGTTATGTCAAAATGTAACTGAATAGACCATTCTGCAATTTTTCAACTATAAAATGATGGTGTATTTCTGAATGATTTTGACCATTTTTTGTCGATCATTTTTGTAGTTTTCGAAAAAGTTTTTTGAATATTCAGTACGATCATATTTTTGACATTCTCGACACTTGTTAACAAAATGCCCATGTGTTAAATCTTATGAAGGATATTGTGTTTGGGTTTATTTTCAAGAACAATCCAATCTAATGTTGATCGTATGATGACCTAATAAAGAAAATAAAACGAAAAAAAAATTAAACCTACGCTTTTTTCCGCCATAAATCTCATTCTATTTGCCAACTTTATACACACAAAGAGTTTAACCATAACTTCTCAACCACGGCTTCAGGTTCCGTACTTACTTCGAATTAGCAGTCGTCACTGACTCGTCGATTCTAAGAAACAAGTTAAATTACTTTCAGTAATCTAATGACAGGTGTGGCATTTGTTGTTTGTTATATGTTGGTTACACAAAGGTTAGGTTCTACTGAAACATACGACGCAATTGTTTGAGCTGCTGATAAGAATCTGGTTCAACAACAACAATTTTTATTTCTTTAACCACCGTGCGAGGCGCCCCCTTTTGTTCTTGTGTAAATATAGAATTCTTTTTCTTTGTGTCTTTAAAATTTCATAAAACATATCGCACCCCCGGTGGAACAACGACGTAAGTGCAAATTTTGAATTTTCTGAGTTAAGTATGCCATAGTTTCAAGAAAAGGTATTTCCTTCCGATGAAACAAAGACCCAATTGAAAATTTTCTATTTGTATCCAGGGGGCAGAAATTCCTTTGGACCGTTACATTGTTTTCAAACGTTTTCAAAATGTTTAATCGAGTTTTCTGAAGAATCAACATTTTTGTACTTACGTCGTTGTACCACCGGAGGTGCGATATAAAGTTGTTGATTTTTTGATAAGTGAACGAATCCAACTGGCAGTAATGTAGAATTAAAGAGTAAAGTCTCTTTGATTACCTTCTTGAGAGTATACCAATCTATTATATCACTGGCAGAAGACCATGTATAGGGGCTGTTTGAAAAAATTGAATACCTTACCACAATGTCGTACTTCGCTGAAACTGAAACTGACCAGACCATCTGCTGAGAATCTTCAGAAGCATCGTAATGGTTCGAGACATAATCACTATGGTTGCCACTATGATACATTTTATTTTTGTAAATTTTCTCTCCAAGTACCAAAATTTATTAGGTGTTTAGATTCTTTCCATAAAAGATTGAAGCCTTATCATCGATTTGTTAAAAAAAAAAAAAACTCAAAATGGTGGAAAATTGAATAAAAGGTTACCTAGATTGAAAAATCACTCATTTATCAACAATTTTTAAATAACTTTCGTAGAACTGAAAAATCTGTTGTAGAAAATAACCTAGAATGGCAACCATAACCTTAACCCCTTTTTGTCGAATTCGTATTATATTTACCTACAATGCAGGCGCTGATGTGTATAAATCGGCATTCAGAGCAATAAGCATGCGTGTTGCTTGTGCTGCTGGCTACTTACTGCCGAACGCCAAAGCCGGAGCTGCGGTGTCTGCATATTTAAAACCACATTATCCTCAAAAAGGGATTCATAGCACATTCCCAGAATTGATACCATTATAGCTTGTAAAATGTTACGCATGCGTATTGTGCGTGAGTATCATTTTGCAATGTGCTCTTGTGCTATGTTGTGTGCTTGCTACGTACAACGAGTGTAAAGAGGTCATGATTAGAGGGAATGTGAAAGGATTAAAATATTATGGTGGCAGTAAATATCACAATAGATAGTTGCCTATACCTTATCTTACATACCATGTATAAATGCCCTTATACGAGTGAAGATGACAGCATAGAGGAGCAAAATCCTTGTTTATGGGGGGCACAAGTTTATAGTTGATCCCGTATGCTGGGAGTAATTGAATGCAGAGATTTTTGGAGTGTCCTTTGTTTTGAAATTCCTTAGTTTTTTTGTTTTGTTTTGTGGTTATTTTGTTTTTTTGTTCGTTCGGCTCCTGCTGACTTTAGATATTTGTGAAAAGTTCTCAGAAGAAAAGCAATGAAGATGGAAGAGGTTAAGTTGAGATCAGTTTCTAGAATGGAAGTGGACATAAGAAATTATCAAAGCTTATAGAAAACAGCATTACAGAAATTTTTCTTACTAGGGTTAGTATTGTACCAAATATTGAACTTATCGATTAGGCTGTGTACTCTCAATGAACGAATGGGATACGTCTTGAAACGACCAGTTTCGTTTTAAAAAGTGACGTTGTTAGAAATTTAGAAAATGTCGCTTCCCCAGTTCATTCCCTTGTTTCAGTTTTGTATTTCTTTAGGTATTTTGATTTACAAATTCAAAAAATTTGGGTTGCTTTGAGCTTACTCTTACTCTTACTCTTACTCTTACTCTTACTCTTACTCTTACTCTTACTCTTACTCTTACTCTTACTCTTACTCTTACTCTTACTCTTACTCTTACTCTTACTCTTACTCTTACTCTTACTCTTACTCTTACTCTTACTCTTACTCTTACTCTTACTCTTACTCTTACTCTTACTCTTACTCTTACTCTTACTCTTACTCTTACTCTTACTCTTACTCTTACTCTTACTCTTACTCTTACTCTTACTCTTACTCTTACTCTTACTCTTACTCTTACTCTTACTCTTACTCTTACTCTTACTCTTACTCTTACTCTTACTCTTACTCTTACTCTTACTCTTACTCTTACTCTTACTCTTACTCTTACTCTTACTCTTACTCTTACTCTTACTCTTACTCTTACTCTTACTCTTACTCTTACTCTTACTCTTACTCTTACTCTTACTCTTACTCTTACTCTTACTCTTACTCTTACTCTTACTCTTACTCTTACTCTTACTCTTACTCTTACTCTTACTCTTACTCTTACTCTTACTCTTACTCTTACTCTTACTCTTACTCTTACTCTTACTCTTACTCTTACTCTTACTCTTACTCTTACTCTTACTCTTACTCTTACTCTTACTCACGTGATCAAAAAAGCAATTTAGGACCTTGGGTCTGCAGACATGAATCTGAGACTTAGTCGCAACTTGAGTCTGAGAGCTAAGCAGACTTGAGTCATAACTACTAAGCATAGCTCGCCCAGAAACTCTTATGCATGTGTTTTTTTTTTCCTTGAACCTTTGGGAACTGATAACAGTTCTTTCTCCAAATCACCAAACCACTGATGAAATTAATCGACACACAAATTCAAATGGGATACACTCAACACAATTTAAGTTTTTCCTTTATGATAATATTTGGTTCCTTTCTTTTCTCTCTATCTTAAACAACCCTTTCATTCTATATCGTTCCCGTTAGTCTCTGTATCCATTTAATCTGTCAGGAAGCCATACAAGTAAAACGAATGGTGTACATATAGCTCTGATTGAACTTAAATGCACACTAAATTCCCATGAATCGCAAACTACTCGCAAAAGAACACACAGCATCCGTTGCAGTATAGACTTCATCAAGAGTATCTAGATAATCAATAAATTGGTTGGCTTATCTTGAGTTCTTGACTCTCCAACCAAAGATCCAGACTATAAAGGAATAAGGAAGACGCAAGAGAGAACAAAGAGCTAGCGCGAAAGACGATCCAAACTGCCATGTTATGTAAGAAACAACATCCTTTGTCATGATCTTGAAGAAGAGTATAGAAGAGGTACCCCACACGGTCGAGGTCATCACTTCTTTTTGGTTAAAAACGATTCTTGCCAATATATACCTACCTACTCTCATATAGTTAAGAGCTATACACAGCTTACTATCTATCTTAAACTTGAGGGCGGCAATTAAATTCCCCAATTATGGAATCTAGCTATGCATGGAGGTCAAATTGATGCTGAATAGAAAAAAAAAAACAAAAGAGTTGGCAGTAACAAATAAACAAAAATAAAAAAAAAAAGTAAAAAAACAAAAACTAGAAACCGTCACGAGGAGGCAAAGAAGCAACATTGCCATAACTCCTTTGGGCCCATACTTCACCATGGTTTATGACCTACTCCTGGCATGAAATCTGACTGCGGCATGTTGCGGTTGCAATCGTTGTTTCGGTTTGGTTGGTTACCCTCTCTCTACTAAATGACAGATTAAAATTTATTACACTAATTAAAATAATTCTTAATTAATAAGATCGAGCGGTAGATACTGGGAGATACTGTGGCGACTCCTGGATGCTCTGGCTGGGCTACCAAGATACTGTCGTTCTTTACTCCGTGTGTTTCAAATCGGATTGTCTATGTGTGTGTTTTAGTGTTTTTTTTTTTTCATTTTAATTGTTGGTAATAGTAGTGAGGATGAGGTGAGCAACCAAAGGTATTTAGTTTTTTGTACAAAGTAAAAAAGGATTGAATTATATCCAGGGCTGTCGTTTAAGAAACTGATTTCCGAAATCAAATGAAACAATGGAACTTCTATAAAATGGACTCGTAATCAAAATTCTTTATATATTTTTTTCTTGGGCCTCAATATCCGCAACAACGATTTTGTTATTGGTGAAGCTTTTGTAAGAAAAAAATAAAAATTGTTTCTAAAATAACGAAAACACCCATTTAAATGGTTTTAATATTCAAACTTACACTGGGGTTTATCCAACGTTATTTGAATATAATAAACTCCAGTCTTTCTTAGTAGCAACTTATATGAATATGGCCTATTGATCATAACTTTCAACTTTTTTTGATTTTGACTCAAGAACTGGTTTCGAACTTAGTTTCGTGCTCGTCATTTGCCATGGTGCTAAATTTTGTAGGTACTCATAGTTTGTTCGAAATTCTTCACTAACCTACCTCTCAAAACTATTTGAATTCTTTATTACAGACCGCCTGGCAGATTTCAATCTAACTGTGGACTTAGAAAAAAGATTGAAGACGAATGTCTTAAGAGTCCCCACCTGGCAGGCTAGATTATTGAAAAGCTGAAGAAAAACTTGGTGAACATGAAAAGTCTCCAGATGAGATATTCAACGCACAGGGCCCGATCCAGCTTTTCCGCCGCTCTCGTCAAAAGTATAGTTTCCCGCTCTTTAAAATCATAAGGTCTAAAGGCATACAAAATGAATTACAACCGTTTTCCGAGACGGACGAAATTGGTCAAATGTTTTGCTTTTTTCTTAATAAAATTGTTAAAACTAAATGTTGTTTGCATAAGTGAAATCGTAGTGCGTTGGCCTCTCAATCGCTAGGTTGCTTGTCGAGTACTACACGGGAAATTTTAAAAAACCAATGAACATAAAGCGACTAAAGCACCGCTAAAAGTATTTTGATGATCGGGTTGATCTACGTGAAATTATATAACTCTAGCAAATTAACTTGGTGGCAACTCATACAAATTGTCGTTGTTCATTTAAAACCTTCAATGAAATCGTTTAATTTTTTTTAAATGCTTCATTGTACAAATGTGGAGAGTGTCAAATTGGTGTTTGAACGTGACCAATTCAGCTCGTTTTTGAATAAAACTTTTTTTCAATATATTTAGTTTAGTTAAATTAATTTTTACAACTTTTAAGAATGCCTAAAGGTTCTATTTATCAAATTGTGAAGAAAAATTTGGAAAATCATTATTTCACCTTAAACAATTCTAAAGCTCATCATAGTTCAATTTGTGGTTTTTATATCTACTGCCGTAACAATTGCTTCAGGATCTTGTACTGACTACGAAATTCCCAAAATTTCTGATCTCCGACGCTTTATTTGACAATTTTAGATAAGTTCCGTTGTTCATTTTATCATTAAATTATTGAAAGCATGGAAGAACTCCCCCAAAAAACACACAGAACGTATCTCCAAGCCTGGAGCATAACATAAAGACTAGTACGCAGCTGAAGCGAAACGAAATTTCCAAACAAAAATTCGATACCTAATAGCCCAGTAATTTTAGGCATTTTTTACCCCAATCTGCGGGAAAATTCCTACTGGGCTCGATTTTGGTATAGACCTTCGTTACGGCGTTGTTATGAAGCTGTGAAAAATCGACATTGATATCGCGTCCGCGTTAGAAGTTCTAGAGGTCAAAAGGTCACGAAAATCAGTTTTTCATATATCTCGTGACCTGTTGCTTGGAGGTCAATAGGGGTCTATAGAAAATCTGTCCGTCATAAAATTATCTACAAGTATTGCCTTATGCATTTTTCTGTAAATCCAACCGATTTCGGAATAGAGCTGTTTCAAGCGTAATAATAGGTTTGTTTTATTTAAGAGTGAATAATTCAGTATTTGAATACTGAAAAATACATGTGTAGTCTCTTTTGCTTTTTATTAATTAGGCTATTGATTATGTAGTTTAGAAAGGAACTAAGACGTTCACGGGTTTTTATTGCAGGAATCGTTCAATGGGTTATAAAAGAAGATAAAACCGCTGAGTGCTATTAAATGAGAGGGTGGAAACTGAAGATAGGGGTGCAAAAGCCCCCTTTTTGGTTTTTTCAATATACCTCGTAAACCAAGCAAAATTTTGATATATTGCACACATAACTTTTTGTAGAGAATTAAATTTCCTATTGGAACAATGTTTTTTAAAAATTGAAAAAAAAAATTTCCATACCAAAATAGTCGAAAAAATCATAAAAAAAATATCAAAAAAATCGATTTTTTGAGTTTTTTTGCTTTTTAACTTGTACATTTTTTTTGGGTTAAGATAGACATAAACGCTGCTCCAAAGAAAAAAAGAAGCTTAAATTTCCTTCAAAATTCTGTACTCACTAAATTTTTTCATTGAAAATTAACCGAAGTATGGCCATTTTAATCTAGCTTTTTTTCGCATTTTTAGTTTTACTCAAGTAAAACAGAAACATTTGAGGGGAAAGTACGATAACTTAAGCACCAAGAACTGATAATGAGATTTTGTAGAGAGTTTAAAAACAATCATTGTTTACTATGGGAGGGGGGGTCTATGTCCCCCCGTTTTGGCGGGAGGGGCAATTTTCTAAAAAAAAATACTTAAAATAAAAAAAAATTATTAAAAAACAACGGCAACACTTACAGTTTTGATTGATACTTTTTTTAAAAGCTAGAATTTTAAACTTAATATTAATTTTAAAATGAAGTTATTTTAATCAATTGTTTTTGAAATAAGCGAGTGATTCCGATAAAGAAAGTATTTTGTCTATTTTTCAATTTTCTCAAAAAGTAGAAGGCATAGGAACATTATGATTTTCATGATTTGATAAGAAATCAATTAAGGCAGTTTACTCTGTCGATCAATTTCGTATTGAAGTCCACAGTCTTTGTGAAAATTGTACTCAATGTGCTTTTTAAACTTTTTTTTACAAGTTTTGACTTTGAAATCAGGCATTTCAAAAACAATTGATTAAAATACCTTCATTTTAAAATTAATATTAAGTTTATAATTCTAGCTTTTGAAAAAAGTATCAATCAAAATTGTAAGTGTTGCCGTTGTTTTTTAATAATTTTTTTTTATTTTAAGTATTTTTTTTAGAAAATTGCCCCTCCCGCCAAAAAGGGGGAAATGATTGTAGTTAACCCCTCTACAAAATCTCATTATCAGTTCTTGGTGCTTAAGTTATCGTACTTTCCCCTCAAATGTTTCTGTTTTACTTGAGTAAAACTAAAAATGCGAAAAAAAAGCTAGATTAAAATGGCCATACTTCGGTTAATTTTCAATGAAAAAATTTAGTGAGTACAGAATTTTGAAGGAAATTTAAGCTTCTTTTTTTCTTTGGAGCAGCGTTTATGTCTATCTCAACCCAAAAAAAATGTACAAGTAAAAAAGCAAAAAAACTCAAAAAATCGATTTTTTTGATATTTTTTTTATGATTTTTTCGACTATTTTGGTATGGAAATTTTTTTTTTCAATTTTTAAAAAACATTATTCCAATAGGAAATTTAATTCTCTACAAAAAGTTATGTGTGCAATATATCAAAATTTTGCTTGGTTTACGAGGTATATTGAAAAAACCAAAAAGGGGGCTTTTGCACCCCTATCTTCAGTTTCCACCCTCTCATTTAATAGCACTCCGCGGTTTTATCTTCTTCTATAACCCATTGAACGATTCCTGCAATAAAAACCCGTGAACGTCTTAGTTCCTTATTACCCTGTTTTTTTCGACATAATCAATAGCCTAAATACGTTTTTATAAGTTTCACTTGTAATCGATATTCAAACTAACTTACTAACTAACTAACTAACAAAGTTACTTAGCTACTAACTAACTATTTAATAAAATGTTAGCAATTAATTTTGACCCTCAGGTCAATATTACCTACCCTGAGTCGTTTTGGTCTCAGGGTAAAAACATTTGAGGGTCAAAACATCCCAAATCAATCTTAGACTACTTCTAAGAGTCATATCGAAACTTTGAACAAATTTATGTAGTTTGAATGACTACGTTATAATATAGTCCGAAATCGGTTGGATTTACAGAAAAATGCATAAGGCAATATTTGTAGATAATTTTATGACGAACAGATTTACCATAGAACCTCCGAGCAACAGGTCACGAGATATATGCGAAAAACTGATTTTCGTGACCTTTTGACCTCTATAACTTCTAACACGGACGCGATATCAATGTCGATTTTTCACATCTTCATAACAACGCCATAACGAAGGTCTATACCAAAATCGAGCCCAGTAGGAATTTTTCCGCAGATTGGGGTAAAAAACGCCTAAAATTACTGGGCTATGGACTATAACGAAATCTTGAAAAAAATTAAATTTCTTTTGTTTTTACTTTAAAATTTATTTTCTGATTAATACAGTCAAATAAGGAGAAAAAAGGGTTAAATCTCGGAATGAATGTTAGTAGAAATTTTTTTTGCTCAATATCTTCCTTTTGCCATTCTATAACATATCTCAAAAGTCTAGAAAAATCTCATGTCCGCTTGTCGCGATTTCAAGGTCAAATCGCGAAATGGAGATTTTCAAAATTAGCAAAAATAGGCTATGGTATTATATACACATATGATACATGATTTCAAGGTATTTTTTAATGCTGATTCCAAAAAATCTAAAATCAAGACAATCTGACGTCTCTGGAAAAAGTTATGCCTGTTTTTCATCTGTCAACTCATATTATTATAACAGTTGCAAACTTACTGCCGAAAAACTCTTAAAAGTTATGGTAGAGGAACCAAATTTTGCATGAAGGTTTTCATATCCATTATTATTAGGAATCAAAAAAATGCAATGAAAAAAACATTCATATCTATGAAAAATTGGTATTTTTTGAAAAAAGGTTAAATTTTGGAATATGCACTAAAAAACATCCTGGTACAATCTTGGAATTAGTGCTAATAGGCTAATTTTTTTGTTTCTATCTTTGTTTGGATATTCTATAACTTGTGACAAAAATCTAAAAAAATCTCATGTCCGCAAGTCCTAGTTTTCCTGGTTTGAAGATAAGGTGCAAATTTAAAAAAATTGAAAAACAACACTTCAGATATTTGTGTCAGATCAGGGATGGTCAGGTTGACTTATTGTGAGTTTTTATGGAATAAGTGTTAAAAAGTACCCTTAAATCATGTCGTTTATGTTGTATACATATACAAATTTAAACTTTTCTTGCTAATTTTTTTAAGTCTTCGCCTAACTTAGTTTAACCTCCAAAATTAGGACTTGCGGACATGAGATTTTTTTAGATTTTTGTCACAAGTTATAGAATATCCAAACAAAGATAGAAACAAAAAAATTAGCCTATTAGCACTAATTCCAAGATTGTACCAGGATGTTTTTTAGTGCATATTCCAAAATTTAACCTTTTTTCAAAAAATACCAATTTTTCATAGATATGAATGTTTTTTTCATTGCATTTTTTTGATTCCTAATAATAATGGATATGAAAACCTTCATGCAAAATTTGGTTCCTCTACCATAACTTTTAAGAGTTTTTCGGCAGTAAGTTTGCAACTGTTATAATAATATGAGTTGACAGATGAAAAACAGGCATAACTTTTTCCAGAGACGTCAGATTGTCTTGATTTTAGATTTTTTGGAATCAGCATTAAAAAATACCTTGAAATCATGTATCATAGTGTATATAATACCATAGCCTATTTTTGCTAATTTTGAAAATCTCCATTTCGCGATTTGACCTTGAAATCGCGACAAGCGGACATGAGATTTTTCTAGACTTTTGAGATATGTTATAGAATGGCAAAAGGAAGATATTGAGCAAAAAAAATTTCTACTAACATTCATTCCGAGGTTAAACCCTTATTTGACTGGATTAGATGTTTTTTCTTTAATTTTTTTATTTGTATTTCTATTATTTTTACTTTGCTGTAATACCCGATTTTATTTTTTCGTAAACATGTTCGCTGTTGACTTTGGAGACTTCCAAATTTTTCGTTTCGCTTCAGCTGCGTAGGCTAAAGGCTAGTAAAACTCTTACCCGAAGGCCACAAAATGAATAATTGAGCAATGGGAAAATGAAGTTTGCTTTGACGAGAATAATGTAAATAGAGCAGTAATCGAGTTAAGATTGATTTACCAGCCAAAATTAAAAAAAAAAAAAATTAGCGGTACTTATCAAGTTTTAAGTAGACCCCACCAAAATCTCTAAAATTGTCAATAATTGCGTCGGAGATAAAAGAAATTCAGAAAATTTCATGTTCAGCTTATTATACTCTAATGCTGACGGTTTTTTTTTTTTTTTTTTATTTTTATTTAAATACATAACTTTATAAATTTTACTCCTTAAGATAAAACAAAAATCGGCTTAAAAATTTTGAGCCACTTATTACATTTTTTATAGCAAAATTTGGTCGGCAGGTAAGTACTGTTAAGCTTACTACAGGCATGTGAGCATGGAATAGACTGATATCTCGATATAACTTCATACTTTATGCAGTACTGTTCAAATTCTGAATTTTGACAGCAAAATCCGTTGCATGCTTTCAGTACTTTGGTTTGACTTTTTTTAAGTCTAATCTTACTTCGACAGCACTGTTTCACTAAATAAGTTGAGAGGATTGTTCTTTATTTTTTTGAACATGAGAATATTTGCCTTGTGTGTGTTGTCTTTTCATATCTATGACCACAGAAGAATTGGCGCGTTTACTTTTAAAAATTTTCATCTTTTACTCACCCATACACACACTTTAGGCTTCCCAAGTCGCTATCATGGAGTTGAAGAGAAGGCTTCGCCAATTCATTATTGTTCGGCATTATGTTCCGGTTCCCAGTCCGCGATCCCATTTATACTCTGAGGGAGGAGAAGGTCTTGGCTCTGAGCTGTTTGTGGTGCATTGAAATTTATTTCTCGTTGGAGAATTTAGCTTTTCACTGTGGCAGAACAGAGTTTCTGCCTGAGAGCATCACACAAAACACCACCGAGTGGTTGACAGGTTACAAGCGCACTGCCGCTATCGTTGCCGATGGCCTCCGCCACCGCGGTTGCAATGCACCGAAAGGAATGAGATTATTTTAAGCTAGCACTGGCTACCATACTGACGCTACTGCTCTTTCCATTTTGGTTAGTCGTGGCTTTTTTTTGGATATGAAATGAATCGCAGCGCCAGGACCTTTTGTTTGCTTTGGGGGGTTCCTGTGTTCTCTCCACCATCATCACCACCACCACGACCAATTCAAAACATGAAGTAATAATAAGTGAAGAGATATGACATTGGTGGTGCAGTTGGTTGTGTGGTAAGAGCTGATGATTCCTGGGCTGAAGCTGGAGGTCGGTCGTTTGCTTCTGTATAATACTAGGACTGGTACGAGTACCTAGATGGTTTGTGTCTTCTTTTTTTAAGTGTCATATAAGCGAATGGTTGTGGCGTAAGCTGTGTGTTGTGGAGCGGGGACGTTGTCCTTTGGCATTTGTTCAAGTGTCAAAGCGTGTGGTAAGTTACGGTAGCTACTATAATGTTAAGTTTGGGAAGAGAATTGCATTTTGGCGCCGCTGTGCGGTCTTCAAGTGGACGGGGGAGAGTTTCAATTGAATTTGTTTTGTGCAATTTGAAAGAACGTGACAAAATATGATGGCTGAAGGAAGGACACGATATTCATAAAGTGCGAATCGAGTTATCACGAAGAAATGTTTTTTTTTTATTTTAACTTTTTATTTGAAAATCTATGGCATATTGTAGTGCTTTGGATGTGTGGAATTTTTATTATGTCTAGAGGTACCTATGTAAAATTGGTAGATATTGAAGTTTTTAGTGGAAACTGATTAAAACCTCAAAGAAAGTTTCTGTTTGAGGAGTTGTTTTTTTTTTCCAACCAGCAAATAGACCTCCAAGAAACTTTTGGTTTTCACTTATGAATAGAGCTTAAAGAGGCCTTTCTTTTTATGTCTTGATCTTGACCTCTGCACCACACCTGCACCGCCACCGTTTGAAAAATAAAATAAACTACCGAGGAGAAGGAGATTCGAACCCGAGTATCAAGAGCACTTTCAATTATTTTATTCTTCAATTAGGAGTCCAACGCTTTAACCACTCGACCACCAAGTCATGTTTGTACGAACTGGCAATTCGTTACTTAAGTCAAAATAACTTTGAAGACGACTAAAACATTTGTATAAGTACGAGAACAGATTTATTTTTTTATATTCAAAATGAAATGGTGCGGACGTGGTGCAGTCATGGTGCGGCGGTGGTACAGCGAATTTTTTTTATATTTTTTCATTTCTTTTTCAAAATGAAACGGTGCGGACGTGGTGCAGCGGTGGCGCGGCGGCTTAGAAATTTTTAATCATGGTGCGGACGTGGTGCAGCAGTGTTGCGGCGCACTAGAAATTTCTGATAATAGTGAGGACGTGGTGCAGCGTAGGTGCGGCGGTCAAAAAGTGCTGCGG